>NC_066346.1:16713975-17313975 GCF_024516045.1 Bombus affinis | reverse complement strand
TTGGGATTGGAGTGTAAAATATGCGAAATATGGTTCAACAAGCATATGATAAACACGGATAACACCTGATTGTTCCAACGTAAAATAATCCACCAGTAATAACAGGTGCCCTGAAGACAGGACCGGCTTCATAAGGAGCTGGAACTGGTTTAGGTATAGGTGCACAGGTAATACACGGGTGACCTGTGCAGGGTGGACAAACGAAAGGTCGTGGGACGCAAGGTAAGAGCGAAGGTCGAGGCGGGCATGGCATGCAGGTGACTGGCATAGGTGGACAACAATTAGGTTTTGATTCTAATTTGCATGGTGGAGTAGGACACGCATAGCAGCAAACAGTTTGAGGCGCGTACGATATAGAACAAGGTGGGCATTGTGGATCCATTGGTGGACAGCAACCGCAACTAAAACAATATTTAAGTTGACCGTTATTGCATTCATCAAATGATAAAATACTTCGCCTTTTCGATCATACCTTTCGATCATCTGTTTTAAATCGTTTTTCCCATAAGGTCGTTCACATTTTGTCATTACCGACATTTGACTCGGCAATGTAATTTGCAATTACACAACTACAAATTTTATTAATCTTATTAAAATAAAAGTCTGAAGTTTGGTATTAAAATAATAGAAAGGTGTTGATAGACGATCAATAATCTTTGCAAATATAGACAAATTCAATTATTACGTGAAAGTAAATTGTTTATAGTTAATGTATTTTATTCATATATTCATTATATAAATTTATTAACGACGCTGGTGTTCGTGGAGTGATTATAGCCAATGCTGCTTTAAAATGCTCTTTAGTGATTATAGTAGCATTTAAATCTTCTTCAAGTGCTTTTATAGCAGCTTCGTGACAAATTGCTTGGATTTCTGCTCCAGAATATCCTTCTGTAAGATCAACTAGATCTTGAATATGTACATCTTCGGCGATTGGCATATTTCTTAATTTTATATCGAAAATCTCTTGTCTGGCTTCATAATCAGGTAATGCCACGTATATTATCCTATCTAAACGACCAGGACGAAGAAGTGCCTGTGAAAAAGCAACATTTTAATTAATAAACATCTTTGATAAATATAGTTGTTTTCTAAAATGTAACTAACTTTATCAATTTTATCCGGTCGGTTAGTTGCTGCCACTAAAGTAACGCTGCCTAACGCAGTAACTCCATCCAGTTCTGTTAATAATTGTGCTAGAACTCGCTCTTGCACGTTGCTTCCGGCACTTGACGAAGAACCTCTTTCACTTCCTAGTGCATCAATTTCATCAATAAATACTATTGAAGGTGATACTTGTCTTGCTTTTCGAAATACCTCTCTTACGGCTTTTTCGGATTCACCGACCCATTTTGAAAATAATTCTGGTCCCTAAAAACATTGTATTTTTTATCCCTGTTTTTTTATTTTTGATTGGAAAAGTTTTAAATTTAACTTTAATATGCCTAACCTTTATGTTTAAAAAATTTACTTTACTTTCTGTTGCAAGAGCTTTTGCAATCATTGTTTTAGAACAACCTGGTGGACCAAACATTAAAACACCTTTAGGTGGTGTTATACCCATCCTGAGAAACACTTCGGGATGGCGCAGTGGCCACTCAACAGCTTGTTTTAATTTTAATTTTAGGTCTTTTTGACCTCCTATATCCGACCATTGGATGTTCGGTACTTCTATTAAAACTTCTTTCATAGCCGATGGCTTTGTGACGGTTAAAGCGTGTTCAAAGTTTGATATTGTTACTTTTAATGAAAGATCAGTGTTAGTTTTCTGTTGACATTTCACAGAATTCAGAACTGCTTGGGAACATAAACCATATAAATCGGCGCCGACAAATCCATGAGTAACAAAAGCAATATTTTGTATATCTTCCAAGGATAAAGTGTTCGGTATTTTTGATAACATTTTTTTAAATATTTCTGCGCGCATATTGGTAGTAGGTACATGAATTTCGAATTCTTTGTCTATTCTACCAGGTCTTCTAAGAGAATTATCTACAAGATCCAATTTCGAAGTTGTGGCAAGTATTACTACATTATCATTTGCATTTTGTATTCCATCAAAGAGTGCAGTCAATTGAGAAAGTATTCTTCTTTCGTGATCTGTACTCGAAGTACTCCTTTTAGGGCATAAACTATCAATTTCTTCTATTAGAATAATGCTTGGAGCTTTATCTTTAGCTTCCATGAAAATATCTTGCAATTTTTTCTCTGTTTCGCCTAAAGATTTGCTATAAATATCTGAACTGTAAATAGTGGTAGAATTAATATTATATTGCGATATCAAGGCATTGGCGATAGCAGATTTGCCAACACCAGAGGTGCCATATAATAATATTCCTTTACTAATGTAAAAATTTCCAATACTTTGGTACAGACCAAGGCCAATATCAAGAACATCTTTGATATCTTCTATTACGTTATCATATCCTCCAATATCTTGTATTTTAAATTTAGATTTTTTATATTCTTCCTTTTTTTTTTCTTGCTCTTCATTCAAAATTGTCCATTTTGTGTTGTACAGTGCTTTATACAATTTGGTATTACGTGTTTCATCTGTTATGCTCAATTGTTTAAACTGTTCAGATAACTTAACATTTTCACAATCATCTGATGTAACTTTGACAATCTTATAAATTAATTTCTTGCCATAAAAAGGCACACTGAATTTATTACCTATAGTAAATACTTTTTGCTCGTTATGATTCTTAAGTATTATGTTAAGTTCTGTGGTTGCTTCTGGCGATATATGTTTCCCAACGCTACAGATTACAAATTCCTTGGCAATATCGACAGAAGAATTTAATTTTTCGATTTTAACATAACCTCGGAGGTTATTTAATTCTATTGCTGTAAAAAACGTATGGGTAGAAAAATTTATATATAGATTTTGGAAGGTTCAATAAGAGATTTTACCATGTTTTGTTAACGAAACACTTGTTAAACTTTTATCCTTAGTCGGCCAAGCAGTTTTAACAACTTTACTTTCTCCAGCAATTACAAGAACACAATCCCCTATTGCAATTTCACATAATTGCAAAGCAGATTGCGATATAAATACCATATCATCCAATGCTCTTACATGAATATTTTTTGGCTGTTCTATGCAAAGAAACACTTATATAAAATTGGTTCAAACAATAGTAAATATAAGAGCATATATACCTAATAGATTATACGTTTCTACGGTACTATATAATATATCACCGTAAATGAAATTATGATTCCATGTTACAAGATTAGGTGGACAATTAGTGTTATGTACTTCTAGATCCTTTAGTGTCAAGATGCTCTGACATGTTTCACATGTCATCCAAGGAGAAAGACTTTTCCTCCCACTTTCTTTTCCTTTTGGTATCATTCTGAAACGATAGAGATAATTGGTTGGACATAATTCATAAAACGTTTCCACTCTACTATCTTTTGACATAGTCTTTTGAAAACTGTTTTATTGAAACTACTAAATACGTATTCAGCTGGGAGAACATAACCTCTAAATCACATACAAATGTTTTGTATCAAATGCAGTAAAAGAAGTTTGTGTAAAATGCGTACAGATTTACACAATTATTCTCAATCTGCAATTTTTAGTATCAAAATCAATATAAAAATATAAAAATCCATAGAGATATTTACAGAGAAATGCCGTCCGCCATGATAACATGTCCTTGCTCGGCATGCAACACCTAGACTATATACATATACATAAATTCTAATAAGTGGATGATGGCAATGGTTAACAAATAAAGTATTCAATGATGATACACGAACAACATATTCATTTTGAATATGACGTCACAGACATTATTCCGATATATATATATATAATGTAAAATATTCATTTCATTTATAAGTGGAAAGGTATTACTTTAACATTAGAGATTTTAATTATTTTTTCAGCGCAGCTAAACAAAGTTAGGTCATACTTTTTAATTTCATGAATTAACCCCTAAATAAATAAAAATACCCTACTTAAGGAAGCTAGTATAGTGTAATTTCAAAGATAAAGTTAGTAATCGACAAATGATAACAAGAAATTTCGAAAATATACATAAAGTGTTCACGGGGATCTTCAAACATATTCAGTAAAAACGTATTCTTCTATCGAATCTAATAAATTCTATCCTATGGTAAAGAAATATGCGGAGTAAAGGATGTACGATTCTTCCGTCTCTTAGCTTCTTCTCCTTTTTTAGTTTCGAATATCATCATCCCAATATATCGAGCTCGTAAAATTCTCGTGGATGAATATAAGAGATAAGACAGGGATGGGATATCGCGATCACAGGTTTGGGGGAGCTGAGGAGGCTTATGGCTTATTGGTTCGATCTAACCGTTACATTACCGAATAATTTAAAATTGATTGCGTTTTATAAAACAGGTAAGGCCATTTTATCAATGTTATTCTGCAAATAGTATGTTGGTTTGAAAATTTGCTGATGAAACTTTTATTGATAGAGGGAAATTGGTCGTGTGGAATGTAGAGGTTCAGATGCAGACGAGATGAATCAGGTTCGGTGGAGCATAAAATCAGCAGCGTCAGGCGCATCAGGGATCGTGGCAGGCAAGAGGCAAAAGACCGATGGATGGACGGGCCAGCCGTCACGAAGCGGGCCGACGTTCCCGTACCAAACGAGATTAATAGAGATCCGCCTGTCAGCCGGACGCCTCTCCGTCTGAGCGAGATCCAGTGGCTTCCAGACGGCCAGTCTTCTCGCAGATCGCAACCTGCGTGGGCAACAACCGATCGTGATCGATCGCACGGTGCGTCCTCTCTGGACTACCGCTTTGCATGTCGTGTGCGTGCGAGTCCAAGAGTATTCCGTGTACCACGAATCTTCTAGTCATCCGCGCGCGGGTATATATAGAGTAATGAGATAACAACCACTGTGACAAATTAGCACAATTTCGTCTACGCGGCGTTCACACCTACGTCTAGAGAATATCATTAAATTCTGTACGCATTTTTCAAACGGCAAACAACTCGTGCATCCTCGATACACAAACTCGTTTCCGAATCACGCCATCCCGTCTCGGTAAATCTTATTCGACCGATTTACGTCCATCGCTATTCGTACCGATGCGAATACAAATCACGAGGGGTCAGTGGGCCGTATTCGGTGGCTTCACGTTAGTTTGCCTCGCCAATTTACGATTAGGTAGGCACCGCATCGCACTTTTTCATTCTGATTCGTCCTCTCTGCTCCTTTCTCTTTTTATCAAGTTTTCCGCGATGTATTCGATGCTTGTATATTTCAATCGACTCTTACAAGTTACTTTTGTTGGCATGCAAAATAGCAACGTTCTCAAAGAAGCACGATCGTTTGATATCTGCATATCGGGGTTGTTTCTGTTTCAGCCATCGGCGACCAGAATGAAGGGAACGAAGATAGGACACACAGGGAAGAGGTTCGACAACATGTATGCTGCGCCAGACACGAGAAAATGATCGATGTTGGATACGGTAAGCGAATTTAAGAAAAAGTATGTATGTAAATTCTGGCTGATGTCAGGACGGAGCATACGGACAGAGATGCACAGAAGATTGCGGAGCGATATAACGTTGAAAAGAGATTCGGCGAGAAGTTGCGTAATTTTAGCAACCGGCTAAATGTAAGTTACGTTCCCTCGTTTCACTCTTGCCGCCCCATATTCACGAGTGGTAAACGCTGGTGGCCTTGTCGCTAGATCCGATCCGGTAAATTAATATCGGGTGTTCAATCAATTGACGCCGATCGAGAGGATGAAGCATCCGGTGACGGTGTTGTCGTGTGCCCATGATCAAAAGATTTGACCGATTTATCATTGCGAGCTATCGCATTAAAATAGCGCGGGAATCGTCGAACCGATCGCGATTCGATCTCATTACTTGATTTTGTCACAGAGAGAGAGATCAATTGCCGCTTGTAGATCGGAGGCGATCAAAGGAACGAGTCTGTGATTCGTGGAATGTTAATGCCCCTCACGGACGAATAATTAAGGTTTCGCCGAAGCGGCCGGTTCCGCGAAACGATCGAAGGAACAACCACCCTTCTAGACGCCATCAATTGACAATTAAATGATTTTGTTGACCGATGTCTGGTATCCTCGGCTGACGCTTAAATCATTGCTATGCCAAACGTCGCATCATCTTTCTACCTCCGATTACCTGAAAAGACCAGACCGGCAACGATTATTCATTCGACCGATCGATCGGGCGTTCACGCGGTAGTTTGCTATTTCAAGTAGATCTCGAGATAATACCATTTATAGGAACAAACACGGAAAAGTGGCAGTGAAGTAGCCGAAGGTTCACGGTAATGTGAATCACCGAAGAATCAGCGCATTCCGTGTCCCACGCGTTCGCGCCAAAAATAGCACGGTTACACTATAGACGGTTCTACCCTCTTCTTATATCTTGTCAACTTGTTTAATGTGATACGAGTCGTAAATTTTGTACGATGATCGCGAGCATTACAGAGCGGCGCCATCGGATTTACTCGCGTCTTATTTTTCGCGAGCGAACTCCACGGCACGCAGTCAACAACACCATCCTACCGGTCTACTGAAATTTCATTGAACCTCCCTGGCCGCACTTTATCGCTAACGCTAATCCCCTTTTTCGACAGTATCTTTGATTTTTATTTTCTCAGGAATATCGGGCGAAATTATCCAAATTGATGCAGGCCACTGTCGTAAACTGTGTCCGCGACACGTGTTGGATGATCCAGGAGATGCGAGTCGGCCCATTGTACAGGTAAATATTTTTTCATCCAGTTTTACTTATCAGAATTTCGGCTCAGAAAAGAATGCAGGGTTACAGAGGTACATGGATGTATGTAATGCGTGACTCATGCGCGGCCGCAGGATGCACCTGGTACAAAAATCTTTTTAGGTGATCCCTGTCTTGGCGCAACGGGTTTGCGACAAAAAACGCGTCGCCATTGCGGAGTTTATCGAACCGGTCGTGAAACTGTCGAATTCCACGACCCGGAATCCTTTAAAATTCAACGTCATGGTCACGCTTATTTTACGATTAAAAAGAGAAGGAAAGGATTGCCGAACTCGCGACATCTTTGAAAAGTCAGGAACGCGTATATAGCGAAGGAACCGATCTAAGTTCGAAAAACCGAGATCGGACGTCGTGGAATTCTGTTCGGGTAGTCGAGCGGCGTGTCGAAGAAAAAAGAAAGGACGAGGCGAAAAGACTGAATTCGCAAATAAAAAAAAAAAAAGAAATATCGCGATATACGTTGCCACGGCAGGTTACGTATGCCAAGGGCTATACGAAGGGCGAAAAAGGCAGGAACATCATGTAGATTTATGACGCATGGGATCGACCAATCCGCCAGCTGGAATGCGGCCACGCCAGCACCGCGCGATCGTACGATCCACGCGACTTTTACGGCGTGTACACCCCACACTGTATCGAGAACCGCGTATCTTCGTCGATGATCATCGTACCCCTTCTATACATATGTACATACCTTACACATTCTATTCTCCAAAATTCATCGACAATCGTATCGCGACTAAACGATCATCGCGTGTTTCTACTTCGTTTCCATACGAATCGCAACCGTTGCCTCGAGTCCGGCAGTGTTAAAACGGCAGTGGACTCTAATTAGCATGGTAAACGAACGTGTCGTAATAATTCGCGAATAATTCGAGAACGACCCTTCTCGGGGAGAAAGCTATTTTCGTCACGTGATGCAACCCGATCGGTGGTTTACGATCTTGCAGCACCCACGCTGCAGGAGAGAAACAGGCTTGAGAAGAAAAAATGTTGCACGCGATATGCAGAAAGAAGAGGATGTGTTTTGCGTCCTTGGAAGGTCGCATCGAGCCGGGTCACCGCTCCGGCGCCAGCTTGGCCAGCTACTAAATCCCGAATCGTGTTCCTGGGATCTTGAGGATGGATGTACCTGAGAAGAGAATTTATTAGAAAATATTCTTAGCCAGAAATATCAGCGGGGGTACAAACGAGAGAAGAAAATGGGTAGAGGCACCGATGCCTTTGCACGAACAAAGATAACGGTCGATGTTATCCCGCAGCGAGAATAATTAAATGGCCCGCGTGTCGCGAAAGAACTCGAGTACCAAAGAAAACGTCCGAACGAGAGATAACGAGGCGCGCGAATATTATAAATTCCTCCGTGGACACCATCGATACTTTCTCGCTTGGCAAACGTACGACGAAATAAAGTACGAATTCTGTGAAGTCGCGTGCTCGCTTTGCTCATTCAACATCTGTATCGATAAAATGTTCCCCCGTGTGATACACGACCAACCATTCTAGAAGCGTGTTCTCCTTCCTTACCAGCGGCAACATTTCATCCGATCCGATTAAAATATCCGAGTTTCCGTTTCGCTCGTGTTCAACGTAACTCATTTGCACTTTTTGTCCTTTCAGAGATGTTTCCCGGAATCGCATTGTCGTCCAAGGGCGGCGAAATTGGAGAGGGTGTCAACGATTCAAGGTGTTCGTGTTATCGAAGTCACAGAAGCTTGCGAATGCACGCCCGATTCGTCCTGTAGGCGAGAATCCTTCACGCATCTCGTACATTCTGGCACTCCTCACCAAGCCGTGATCGATGTCGGAGTATGTATGGGTCACTGTGCTAAAGGTATATAATTTTCTTTCGTTCGATACCATTCGCCCGTAATTCTTATCGATAATCGTCGATGCGTCTTTTGAAAGATCTCGGATGCAAACCGGTGAGGAACAGTACGGTTAGCATCAAAGGACCGAACGGTATGTGAAATTTCCTACGTTCGTAGTAGATAACATAATTTCACTCGAGATAGATGTACTTATTACGTTACATTTTAGGGGACGAAGTGTACCAAGTGATTGAGAAATGTGGCTGTGCTGGAACATGCCACAAAATGGACCACATGGAGACCGTTTTAGATTTCAGCGAAGTGGAAATTAAGGATGGTACAAACACGACGGACGTTAGGCCAGTCGTTCGGGTAAATTTCCTACCACGCGATCTCACATACCGCTATGATCGTATTATAATTTATCGTTGACTTTGTATTTGCGCAAATAGCAAATTAACGTCGGACAATGCGTTGGGACGTGTCCAGGAAACGAGACGGAAATGTGTCTTTTGAGAGACAAAAAAGAGCCATCGAGATGCCTGGCGGGTCTGTACTCGAAGCAACATACTTGTACACCCGCCAGATTCAAAGTTCACGAATACAGGTATTCGGGGATGCGGGTTAATCATCGACGATGCGAATACAATTAAACATACATCGGTGTGGTTTTTCGTTTATTTCAGGACACGTCGTGGATCGAAGAGAGAAATTATTCAAATTACCCAATGTGCCTGTGTCTGAATAAAACAGAGAGGACCGAGAGATGTCTGTTCGATCCAACGGGCCAATGGAACAGACTTGTAGAAACATTCGAGCTATTTTATGCGTCGCGTAAATACAAAGTACCATTTCGATGTTCCTACATGCACCGTGTATTGCTATGATAAATAAACGTACAATGACTTTCTAGAAAACGTCGACTGGCTACCTAAAACTAGTCCACGCTCATCGTGTTCCATCCGGTTCGTTCGCCGTTCTCTATCGTCGTATTAAATGATTCTGCAAGTTTCACGGTAATCGTGTCAATTCTTTGAGAAATGTCTAACAAGTTTAGAATTGGTTCCAGCTTGGAACTGGTGGTATTGTTAATTCGTCTTACGACGTAGGATGATAAAAGCGGGATTACATTTGGCAAGACGCAATAAGACGTTCGGCAAGTTGCTTTTGCGAATTTGACGCGCATTTCCACGAAAGACACGCCAACTGGCACTAGCCAACTTTGTACTTACGACTATTCCCTAGCTCGTTCCCGTTTCGTCTTGCGCTCACATACGAATAATGCAACAAAAAGAACGAGGTCGAAGCCGGTGCTCGATGTTCGAACGCGGAGGCGAAAATACACGCTGACACCCTCGCGAGATCCGTCATCGTCCTCGTAGGAAAACAACCGATTATTCGCGACATCTAAATATCGCTGCGTGGCCACATGACTCGCCACTCACGAATCTACGGAATTTAGGAAGCGTGAGCTTTTTTTAATAGCCCCGCGATGTCATCATCTCGTTCCTGGTGGGTTTCGTACGCTTCGCAATGCTTCGCGTGTATAATCGACCTTTATCGGTTTTTGTCCTTTCCTCGTATCTATTTTTTAATCGCGCAACCATTTTTCTTTCCAGAGAAACGCAAAATTTCTTACCTAAAAATATAAATGTTTCGAGCGTAAAAAATTTCAAAAAGCAATTTCTCGACAGCTAAAAGAAACGGAACGCGCACTCGGTGGTTCGGCATGATCGAAGATGATCTAGGATGGGTTAATAAGAAGCAAACGGGGGAAAAGAAAAGTCACATTTTCGAGTCGTGTTGAGTCGCGTCGAGTCGCGTAGCGTCGCGTCGGTGTCCCGTGAGAGAAGCCGATGTCGCTGCGGGGAGCAACGCGGGGGAGGCAACTCCCGGCATAGCATAAAGGTGACTCCTCGCAGCCAAGACCTCCCATATGCTACTTAGCGTTCCGTTCGGTTCGGCAAACCTCCTGTCCGCTAGCAGAGAAGGTGTCCGCTCCTTCCTCCGCTAAGAAGCGTTTGTCACTGACTTAACGTAGATTCGGTCGATGTTACACGCTGTCATCGAGCTTTCGATTCTGCGAACGAATCCGGAGAGATCAGCATCGTTGGTAGTCGTCGTCGTCGTCGTCGTCGTCGTCGTCGTCGTGTGTTTCGAGCCCACTTTCGGACCTGTTCTCCATTCTGACCAACGATCCATATACGAGAATGATATCGAGTGACGTTCGGTTGTTTCTTTTGGCCATACTCTTCTTATCGTGTACTTTCAACGTACACGCACACCCGAATCGCTTCTCCGAAGATGATAATCCCAACGAAGAAGAACTTGTCAACTCCTGGTCTTTGGATGACTTAAACGAAGGAAGCGAGCACGATGCTCGTCGAGACGAGGCTCTAGAAAAACTACAACAGGTCCGTCTCCAGATAATCGTGTCGTATGCCTTGCTGTTCGTGCGAGACTTGGTGAAAACAGAACTTTTGTTTTCAAAGGGTCAAAAATATGAGTGAAACGACCAAGTACATCCCATATACGGAAGTCGCGTGTTTCAAACGACCGCGTTAACCAGTCGATGAAATCGTTACAGGTTCTTGGTATCCGGAGTCACGGCGAGAAAACAGGACGTCGCAAGGTGCCACCGCAATTTATGGTGGAACTGTATAATAACGTAGCAGATCCCAGTGGTGTCACGCGTGGCAAAAATCCATACAATGCCAAGGTTGTCCGCAGCTTCATCGAAAGAGGTAAACCTCTAACCACTTCCATAGCGTAGGTCGTCGTTCCGTCTGCGATCGAAATTTTCACTAAAACAAAAACTTTTACGCAGATACCACCTTATCGCGATTCTACTTCTTCAACATCACGGGTTTAGAGGTGGACGAATCTGTTTTGGAGGCAGAGCTTCATCTTTATCGGAAGAGGACACCTTTGAAAGTTATGCATCCATCCACTTTAGCTTCGCCCTATTATTTGGTAAGTATACGTCAATCGCAATTTGCCGACTTTTTAAGGATTCGAATAACGAATATATCTTCCTTTAGATAAGAGTATATCAAGTCTTGGATGAGAAAAGTTTAGACGTACCCGATCTTCACAGGCTGTTGAACGTTAGATACGTCGGGGCACACGCGTCCGGTTGGCAGGCAAGTTTCAAGATAATGGAATTTTTAGAAAATACTATATTTTCTCGGTGTACTAAACATTCGACATTTTTCATCAGATATTCAATGTAAAACAGGCGGTTCTTGCCTGGTTAACTGGAGAACCGAATCTTGGTCTCTTGGTAACGGCTTCCACTTTGTTCGAGGATCAAGTAACCGTAGAGTTTTCCCGGCGAAACGAGTACCATCATAGCAAACAACCGATCTTGGTACTCTTCGATGACGACGGGAAAGGACACCGAGGCGAACGTAGCAACAACGAGAGCGAAGAAGCATCCTACGAGAACGAAGACGAGAAGAATGATTTGAAGAACGAGTACGGCGATAAGAATGCCGAGAAGCACGATCGAGGAAAAGGTCAACCGGAAGAGACTCGATGGGAAAGCGAGAATAAATCTGAATACTTTCAAAGGCAGAAGAGAAAACAAATAGGAGAACAGGATGTGGTGACGCAGACTGCTCGGCTGAGCCGAGATCTTGCAGAAGAGACGCCCAAACGACGTCGAAGGGAAACCATTTCCTCTTCGAGAAAATTACAGAAGAACGTTCATTCGCACGGCTTGACCTCGATGGACATATATCAACGAGCGATACGCCGCGAAAGAATGGGAGAAAGAGTTCGTCAAAGGCCGATGTCTTTGTCGAATGAAAATTTCCGTGAAAAACGGTCGATTAAAAGTCACGCTTCTGTTCGACAAAATGTCACTGAATGTACGAGGCACGAGCTGTACGTCGACTTTAAAGAAATCGGTCTTTCCTCCTCTATCATCGCTCCGCTCGGTTATTCCGCCTATCATTGTAAAGGCATCTGCGAATCGCCATTGAGTCAAGATCAACAGCCGACAAATCACGCGACTATTCAGGGAATCGTTCACAAAATGGGACTGGTGAAGGGGGTTGAGAGACCTTGCTGCGTACCCACGAAACTATTGGGCACGACCATTCTATTCTTCGATGACAATGAAAACGTGGTCCTGAAAGTTTATCAAGACATGATAGCGGATCGTTGCGGATGTCGTTAAGGATCTCATGGTTTTTTTTATTCCCCTTGCGAAGGAAGAAGCAGCCGAAGCGTCAAAGTATGTGTTAATGGTATGGAAAAGAAGAAGAATGCGTGAATATGTATGTGAGGAAAGAGAAAGAAAAAGTGGGAGTGCGCGCGAGAAAGAGAGAAAGAAAGAGAGCGAATGTAAGAGTGGCAGAATATCTGAATCAGGTAAAAATGATTTTTACGCATTAGCACGAGAGTCATTCCTAAAGATTCGTCTAAAGATCGCCGTTTAATTGACGTCCCAACATTGTACATAAGAACATTCCTAAATTCGCGTAGAACTAAGCGTATCAATGATTAGAATGTGTCTATATCGTAGCCTATATCTTCATTAAATTATTATTATAACCACACGTAGGGAATTAATCGTCTCGATCATTGTATATACTACTGTGTCGTAAAACGAGTTAGAGTTATTTATATTTTAATTATGACAAATAAAACGAGTATTTAAGCTATCGAGTCGTCTTTACGAGTAATATGTAACTCGCTCCTTCTCACACTCCTATCATGATCGAACGAGATTCGCTCTACGGGCTGTAGGTTCTATATTTGGAAGGATGGTATGTATTGCTTCCATCGTGATACATTTGAAATTACTTATTTCAATAAATCGCGTGTCATCCCTTCCCCAAATAAACGAAGCTGGTCGAACGGACGAGCGAGCGAATGAAATCGAGTGGCTCGGACATAACGAAGCAATTTTCTTAGAAGAAGAAGTTTCGTTGGCTGAGCGACGAAATCGAGGCGTAAATTTTATGAGCGGGCCAATAAAATAAACGTGACGGTAACAGTGCTCGAGACGATGACTTTGGCGCCACTGGATGCAGAAAAACAGTCGTGGAATGTCAGCGCTACCGGTGTTAAACGTTGCCCCTTTTACCTTCTTTTGCAATCCGGTATCGGTGGCGCTCAACGATCTACGAGTAAATAAACGATGTTGAATCGAAATCGTGTTGCGTGTCGACCCATCGAGAAATCTCGCGCTAATGCCAGTTCCTGTACGGTTCCGAATTTCTGTCGTTGATACTTTTACGATACGGCCTTTCGCTTTTTCCTTCTCTCTTCATTCGTAACGATGCGGTTCCCATTTTATTTCGTCGCTGGAATTCATAGCATGGCCCAGGAACGTAAACAGATTAGTTTAACGACCCCTTTGGAATCCACGATGCAATCGCGGATCGGTTTAGAATATAATGTATGTACATATCTCTGCGCTTTCTAGGACAGGCAGAATCCACGTGGAACGCTGCGTGAAACAAACAGTGGAAGAATCGGACGAAATTACGGACGATTAGGCTATTAGGCGATCTCGATTGCCGGCTACCATCCTCTCTACCTGTCTTCCTGCTTTCTTGTTAGTTCCCTTTGGAATCGTTGCACGCGCATAAATTTCCACCCACGCCTCCCACCGAGTTGACCAATTTGTCCGAGGAATAATTTTAGGTTTCTCTTCCAACTCCTTTCTAACTGCCTGCCTGGTTCCACACGCGATAGTTTGTCATGGCAAGAATCAAAGAAGAGATAGAGATATTCAAACGAAAATACTGCAACGATAAATAAGGTGATCGACGATGAAAAGGAGCAGCGCTTTCGACGTGATGCGGGAATTTACATATTTGCGAGCGACCGATCGTTCGCGTGCCATCGCACTGCATTCCGTGTGCGTGCATCTCCAGTTATATTTAATCCATGGTGGGTGTATTTTCGAATTCGCCCGCCTAAAAATAGCCAAAACGCGTTCCATTGCATTCCAACACTGTATTTAGATCCTTGATATCGTAATACGTGTGATCCATGTTGGTGACAGTCGAGCAGAATCTTACCCACTTATTTGCCCTGCTTTTACATAAGTACCAGGTCTCTGACAAAAGACACGAACCGAATGGAAATTACGACGTCTGAAAATTCGATGACTGTTCGTACTTTTTTTCCAAACGTTCTATGTATATATTCGAAGATACGGAGAGGAATAACTAGAACATCTCACGGAAACGTAGTTGCTGAAAGGGTTAATGACGCCTGCAGATTGGAAGAGTATCGGTGTAAAGAGGGGAGGCTAGAGCAACGTAGAACAAGCGAGGGAAATGGAGAGGAGAAAACGAGGTAAAACGGAACCGGTGTAAAAAGAAAGGAAAAAGCGATAGGGCGGGAACTGCCGCTAAGTAAGAAACCCTAAGCCGTGAACTGTACCACGGCCTGTACAATGACGTAGTGTTCTGTCATCCGAAGCGCTACCTCTCCAGCCTCTCCACTACCGCTGCTTGGCCATTATAGTGGGACAGAACTTCACGAGTTCACAACTATACATATAGTGGTAGGCCTTTGAACGGTGCGCGCCTCGTGCCTCGTGTATGCTGTGTTTCTTCCTTTCCGTCGCCTGTTCTTTGTCGTTTTTTCATCGCTTTTCTCCCGTTTTCGTTCACGCGTTTACATATCTCTTTTTCACCGATCTATAGCCTTTACCTGCGTGACGCGTCATCTAGTGCAGATGCGATGGTCGATCGATCCATCGATCGTTTTTGATCGCTTCTGAACAAACGCTTTTGTAAACAAACAGACCGACAATAACGTCCTTGTATTGTCTGCCTGAAAATCGTTCAAGAATCAAATAGAGAGGGATGAAAGGTCAAACGAATATATCAATTTCGTGGAAACCTTCGCTGGGTATACTGGATGCGCGTTGAACAAAACAAAACGGAAACAAAAGTAATTTTCTACAATTAAATATTCGTCGAGAAGACATTATGAGGAATCGTTGATGACGAACATGACGGTCTCGGCCTTTGTATACTGCGTTCTCGTTTTCCAATTGACGTTAATTGTTTCGATCGTGCACACGGGCAGTCGTCGAGTAAGTAACATATTAACGCATTAAGTTTCACGCTAATATTATTATAAATACTTATTTGAATCGTACTTTCATTAACGAGAGGACAGATTAATTCTTTTATCCAGTGATTTTCGCGGTGAACGAGAACGCGGGAAACTGATATTTTATCCACACGCCGATTGGCTGCTACGCCATTGAATGGGAAACGGTCTCGCAACGAACGCTTCCAAGAAGTAGAAATGTTTTGTGTCTCACGGATCGGCGAGAGTATTCCATTTCGCTCCGTTTCGTTCCAGCGTGTATTGCCGTGTCCCTTTTCCATGCGAGAGCCTCGTATCTCATCGACGAGCCAAACACGGCTTCTTTTGATGTTGTGCCGACCACCGTTACCCTCCTCTGTCACGAACGTTCAAATAACCCCTGTACCTCGAATCCACTCTATTCGAATTACGCTAGATCGGCCGTTTAGACGTTTCTTTTCCCGCGAATAATCGATAAATTTACTCCTTTTCTCCTCATAGATCGATGATCATGAAATCACTGGAGATTTGGAAGTCGCCGTGTATCAAAAACCGATTTCCCACCTATTTCACCCGTCTTGGATGAACGATCGGTTGATTCGGAGCAAACGAAACGAGCAGCTCGAAGAAGAGACGATTCCTACGAGACACGCGAAACATCGGAAGCGACGTCGCTGTAGAAATCGATCGACGTGTCTTCGAAACACATCTGCGATCAGGCTGTCTTTTCTGTTGGACAATGGCACGGCGCCAATAGACCAAACATCTAAAGAGACAAAAGAAGATCCTGATGAAAGCAACACGCTTATAGAGGTCGATGAAGAATCACGCAACGATGGTGTGCAGGTAATGATTTGTAATATTGGAGTTGCGTAGATCTTCGAGGGAAGTGAAAATAAACTGGATTACATTTTTTCCCCGGCACGTAGGAATCGTACAATAGGACCAAAGGGGAGGATTACGATGTAACCGATATTGACGAGGAGAAAGGTAGAATCGATTCAGCGGAAAAAAGTTTTATCATGACAGAGAGAAACGATCTCAACGAGCGATCTATCTCTACTGAAATTGAGTTAGAAAATCAAAACCAATCTCGAGATCGAACCACGAACGATGAATTCTTCGAGAATATAGATTACACGGACGAAATGAATTCTTCCTCTGTTTACCCGGCCATCGACGATCGAGTTATGTTCCACGATAGCTTGAGCGTTATCGTGAGCAAATTATTTCAAAATCTGCGAAACGTTAGTGCAGCGGACGGACAGAAAATTTTCAAGGAGCTGGATTTTGTGAACGGCACGAACGAAGATCCTTGTCAGAAGTGGCTAGACAGCAAGGATAAGCTCGAGCAAGTTTTCTTAGGTACGAACTCGACATTCATAGTGTTGTAAACACGGTGCCTGGTTTCTCGAACTCGCCGTTACAGGTGGTCTAGCGTCGTTACCCGCCTGTCCGTGCCTATACCCGAACGATATCTTTTACGAAGACAAAATTTGGGATCAGAAGCGAATGAAGTATTTCAGGTGGAGAGACGTTAGTGGTAGCTCTCAAAGACTCGATGTCTATAAACCCGGAGCCACTTACTGCGTGCGCTCGTTTTTGACGCAAGGAAGCGGAAGCGCCGCAGCTCAACACTGTTGCTACGATCATCAGAGGAAGCTCTTGACCCGTGGTTCCGGTGCTGGTACTCCGTACTTTGTCAGTCCTGAGATATCGCCTATACTGCACGAGAGAATTGACGTGCTGCCTTGGAGGCTTTGCAAGGGTGACTTTTCCAGGTCTTTCACTTGCAAGTATATTATCTACGATTAACACTCGGCGAATTCGCATCTTTCATTTTCCAACGATTGGAGACCGGAGACGCGAATTCCCGTCTTTCATACTTCATGCGGCATCCTATAAAAATATTAACTACCGTGAAATAAAAACGGTAAGAAAAGCAATCGATGCTATAAGTAGATGCTATATATGTAATTTTATATTACATGTTTGAATAATACGAAACCGTTATCGATATATTAAATATAATGTTGGTTGCCGGAAAGTTTTTTTCAATCGCTCCAAAAACACGCGGAAATTCAAGCTATATGGTTGTCAGAGCAGCCGGTCCTCAAAGTGTTAAGATAATACTGTACTCTTTATTTATGTAACTTACAATATGATCGAAATTATAGGTACAACGGAGTAAGACCACCAAACAATGACAACGCGTGTGAGGCGAATCCTGATGACGAGGAATATCAACGACAAATCGATGACACCAAGCATTATTAAACTGCCGTCCTTTAGGATGCAGTATCTATGATACAAGATACCTGAAACAAGTCCCAATGAGATTGTATTTCCGTTGAGTTACTTTAATGCGCGTAAAGAATGTATGTAGAGTGAAATACAAGAAATAAACATAGCGCTGTTAATTTTACTTTTCGTATTACGTTTTGACCTTATTTCTAAACAGTATCCTTTTAATATGTCGTTTAAAAAGACGCGCTCTAATCAAAGGGTACTTGGAACCGGTTTTGACCGTTCCCACTGGCGCGTTTCCAGTCACGTTTCTCGCGCTACTTCCCGAACGAAAGAGGGGAGCAAGCCGAATGCAGGAACGAACAAAGTCGATTCATCGCTCGAGTCACTAGGCCGTTCAGTTGTTATGGTTACTGCTCGCAAACACGGGTTTTATTTGCCTCTAATAATAAGTTAAGCTTAATATTCAATGTCAATGAACAACTATGGATTGGGCCGCGGATTTAGAAATTACCTCGAAAAAAGTAAGTTTTTAAATATTCACCCTTGTCCATTGTACACATTTCTTGTATTCGATTGCTGGTAACAACAGAGCGGTTAGGTTAACAAAAAAATATTGATTTTCAGCTTTTGCCTCGTCTCGGTAGAAGATCGACGCAGAACATCGTACAAGAAGATTCGAAACTAAACGATGATCTTTTGGAAAGTCCTGTATCGTCATCCTCTGTGAAATCGGCACAACCACCTGTAGCACCGCCACGTACCAGGAAAACAGGATGGGGTGACGAACTGAAAAGCGGGAAGTAAGTTGTCTCGCGGTAATCTGTGGTTTCAGCGAGAAATGTTTCATGCGGTTTTCACTTGCCCTCTTTTGGTTATAATTTTAGGATACGTGGATCGTCGAGCATCATCGAACAGTGAGTATAACGAATAAAATTAAAGAATCAGGCATCCGTAGTCGCTGATAGACTGTTTCTTAGGGAACGCTCTCGAGGGACGGAGAAGGACGACGTGATCGACGGTGAGAATTAATTTGAAATCGTTCAAAATGTAAAAGTTCCGCTGTTAACAGGGTTATACTTTCTAGATATTCCTGTTATACCGGATTTGGACGAGATTCAGGAGGATAATGCTTTGTCCGATTTAGTAAATACACCAACGTAGGTATCATTGTGAAGTTTGTTGCAAAAATTCTCATTCAGTTACTTTCAATTCGGTATTCCGTAGAGTGAACGTGAACAGAGTCGCTGCGTATAAAGAACTTGATACGGATTTGGTAAAGAATGCCGCGTTCGTGTCTCTAAATGGCGTTAATCTTTCTCTTCTAGCAGAGAAATTATACAATGAAAATCTAACAAAAGAGCCGGATGAAGTATGGAATTGGAATCTTATTTTCACTCAGGTTGCATCTGAAGTAAATAGCGAAACGCGAAAAAATCTTGTTACTTAGATTTTATACTTATTGTTCGGGATTTGAAGTAGCCGTCTGTTTATGACTTGGACAGCACCTTTGCCTTCTTGGGAAAGTCCGAATTTCCCATCTCCCAAGTTATAAATCTTACGATGCGGACATCATTAAAAGGTTGATAAACGCCTAAATGTCCGATGGATCAGGTCTAAAGTAAACATCTGGTATCGAGCAGCAATACTAGAAGATATGCGCCAACGAGAGTACACAATTAAACCATGGACGAAAACCGGGGACGGAAAGTTAGTATATAAGGATCAAACGAAGCTTCTGCAAGCAGTAACAGAATCTTACAACAGTCTTCATCAAAGCGCCACACTCTTCGTGTTATAGTACGCCGTATTCTGTACCTTAACTTGCAAATACATAACCTAAACATACTATATACTTGGTATCTTTAATTTACCTCCTCCTTGAGCGTTAATCTTATTCAAGGTTCGCGATATCAACCGATGAGTTGCACCTGACTGATCACCACTTATCTCACAGTTGAGAATTCGTAACACTTATCACTGATTTATAGTATAAATAAAGCTAAAAAGACGTGCAAAAACATTATCTTCCTCCGTTTATTTTTATCCGCATGAAATCTGCATGATTTGTGAAATTTATAAAAAGAAAATGAAAGCAACGAAAGAAAAAAAACATGGCATACTGCTTTTCCTGCAGTGCCTGTATATGGAAGCGATAAATTTATTTAACCTCGTCTGACCTATTCGATTGCCCCCCAATTTGGAAATCGCGGTAGTTCGAGGAGCGACGTGAAAGACTCTACCGTGCAGGCGTGCAAATCCGAGGTGAATTATAAAATAACGCACCACGAACCTACACGCGCAATCGGGAGCCGACACAAGCTACTTGAAGCGACCACGTGACAACACCCACTGAGCAGATCTGCTTATTTCTAACGTTAGCGATCAATGTTCAGTTGTGCCATCACTAGCACACGCACTTCCGCAAATAATGCTTTGGTTCTTCTATATATACAAACTGAACGTCATCTGACCACTAGCGAGAAAGCAGACCGTGTTGTAGTATATTATACATTATTAAATTACAAGAGAAAATATTTGTATATCAAGTCGTAATTGATGTTGTAATATAATATAATATTTGAAGTAAAATTACTTTAACAAAAGTTATTTAAAGCAATTTTTATATATTAACATTGATACCGCATATAGATATTCGAGATAGAAGCCATCTGGAAATAAAATCACATACTAGAATCGCATCGTCATACGAATCGATATATCGAACGTCTACAATCGATATACATAAAATCGAATATATCGATCTTTTTGAGTTTGAAATTGGCAGAGAGGTCATGTGATAACCCGTTTGCATTAGGATTAATTTTATTCGTATGTTGTCATCAAATATAAAATTAAGAAGCGTTCGAAGAAAATTTGTTGACTGTACTCTAAAAGAGCCTAATGTATTAGAATGGGTACAGTACATGCTTCAAGGAAAAAACAAGAAGAACCAAGCGTAGTAACCCATGAAGACTGTATACCGTGCGTGGAACCGCAAGACAGAGTGCCAGGAAATCCAGGAAGTTTCGAAGATATACACAAGAAAGTTAAAGATCTTTACCCGCAGAACTTTGACGGTGCGCGGCTCGTCATCAATAAAATACTTAGTGACCATTTTAACGTGACCCATACGATAACTCTTAGTTCCGTTACACCGTCTGGATACAAATTTGGTGCAAAGTATGTCGGTACAAAAGTAGTCAGTTTAAAAGAAAGATATCCCGTAATCGTGGGAGATATCACACCAACTGGAAATTTGTCCGCGTCTTTTGTGCATACCCTTGCATGTAGATTTAGATTTAAATTATCAGCGCAAATTGCCAATGAAAAATGGAAAGCATTCAGTTCCAGCTTAGAATATCGGTCGAACGATTTTACTGTAGCGATGACCTTAGCCAACCCAAAATTTAAAAAGAAGCAAGCAACAATGGTAATACACTTTTTACAATCGATCACATCGAGAATCGCGTTAGGAGCCGAAATTGCATGTCTTCGTGGCTCGAAAGTTCCAGGAGGTCAACAGACAGTCATGTGTCTGGCTTTTAGACACAGTACAGGACTTGCGACATTATCCGGAACGATAGGTGAAGCGGGCCTTCATCTTTGTTATCACCGCAAATCTAGCTCGCAACTGGAACTCGGGGTCGAGTTAGAAACAAACACGAGGACTCATCAGTCAATCGCTACTATAGTTTACCAAGTAAACGTACCATACGCGGATCTTGTCTTTCGAGGTATCGTGAATTCTGAGACTACAGTTGGTGGCGTGTTTGAGAAGAAACTATACCCAATTCCAGAATCTTCGCTGGTTATTAGTATACTTTTAAACCACAAGAAGCAGCAATTTCGAGTGGGTGTTGGTCTCAATATTGGACAATGATAATCAACGTATAATGTGGCTTGTCATTCTATCCTTTTTTCTTAGATCATTTATAAGAATGGTAGGAAATAATTTGATGGTACAGAAATTAATATAGGAGAGAATTGTAATTATTCCTTTCAAAATCTTACAGAGTGAACGTTACAATCTCTGTGACTTAATAGTTCGTGATAACGTGTTAACATCACTATATGTATTAAATAATTGTTATGTTTATATATGTATTATAAAATATCCGAAAACTTTGAAGCATAAGACCTATATATTGATATACACTGAGTATTAAAAAAAGCCTACAATCTTTTTATCTAATTTAGTGAAACTAAATGCAATGTGCCTGATATATCAAAACTGTTATTTTTATCATTAAAAATTTTATTTAACAATTTTCTTTGATATCTATTAATTGAATATCATTCTAATCATCTCCGTTTGCTATCCTCTCATCCAAATCATCGTATTCGTGAAAAGCAGTTGTTTTTAATTTGTCGAAATTCACGTCAAATTTTTCACTGAGAAATCCATTTTCATCGGCGTATTCTAAAATATCACAGATCAATGGCGATTCCACACCTAAAACGTACTCACATGTTTTCGGTTCGACTAGAAAAAGAGAAACACTCGATGGACTGGCCGTATGACTTTCAACACATTTTAATTTCACCTGGAAATTACAAAAATTGTGGTAGCTACATAAATTCTTTCGTATAAGAATAAATAAATCTACTCTATAAAATGTTTGTGCATATATATATATATATATATATATATATTATATAATACTTCTGTTTGTCTTGGATTCCCAGTTTTATCGCAAATGGTACCATCGCTATAAAAATGGGAAAGCTGTTTCCGCAATTCTGGAGACTTTGGTCTTTTATGTGGATGTGCAGCAATCCAGTCCAAATGCTTTTGCTTATCGAATTTACCAAGATTTACTATGGTCTTTTTACCATCGCGTTCAATATGATATTGAACTACAGAGCGTCCATAACAAAATTCATACTTCCACCATCCATTGCCCTATTTTCATCAATTATGTATTATTAAATAAAATATAATTACAGAATACGGTCAGAAGTGCAATACCTACCCCGTGTAAACAATTCTTTCCGCTTAGAAAGTTTTTTATGGGACTCGCTTCCGCAGGACTAATACCTTGATCTGCTAACGAATTTAGGGAGTCTTCAATATTATTATGTTTATCGGTAACACCGACAGGATGTATTTCAACTCTAACACGTGCTTCACCATCCTGAAATAAATGCAAGTCAATTAAATCTTCAATTAATATACACACATAGTGAACATCATAACGAGAATGAGTACCAATTAATATCAATTGTATGAATTTGTTAAAAACATGAAACATATATTACACATCATTCCTTCTTTTAATTTATGATATTAATAGATAAACGATTGACATTATCTACAGTTAAATCGTGACTTTGCAACATTTTAATATTATAACATTTTATATTTATTCTGAAAATATATACATTATATAGTGTTTTGTGATGTGATTATTGGTATTTACTTAAAAGCAATATGTAAATATTATAAATTTGGTTGTGTACAAGTAAAGCAATAGATATTGTGATGCTAAAGACACAATGGTGCATAAATAGTATTCATAATGTTATTGTAACATTCTTTTGGAAAAAAAATGTAGATTTAAAGGGAATAATTGTATGTAGAAAAGGAAGGGACAGAATGAGATATAAATTAATGGCGACAAATGACAAGAACCACCAAGCACTTTGGCCTGATCCCAAAAATACGAAATATTCTGACCTGGCCCTCCTTATCTACATGGAAGATTGCATAGACTTCCTGCAGCTTGTCATCCTGCGCAACAAATAATTAATTCAATGTATAGATAATAAATAATGCAAACAAAAATTGTTTATCACTAAAAAGATTATTTATATGACTTAAGAGTATAAGTCAAAATTATTTAAAAAATCTTGAAATTTAGTAAAACTGAAGTGTTTCAGATAGATAAATAAGATATATAATTATGATCAATGCAGTTTTCTACGATTAGGTAAAATATAACATTTTATGCTGACAAAGTGCATAGCATAATGGAATTTATTTAAAATCTACTGTTATTTGAAAATATTTTGCATGTGTTTCACATAAATCAATATCAAAAATTATCACTATCACACACAGAAAATATATAAGTAAATATATTTTATTTTAAATAACAATATATACATACCACACAGGCATAGTCAAAAATAAATAACTGAATACACAGAATGTCAAATAGATTTACCGTTACTTTCTGATATCGAAGTTTCAGACTTTCCATCTCCATCGCAACAAGAGATCTTGGCTTCTTTGGTGCATTTTCAACTGGATGACAGTTAATTTCATTTTCCCCTGTAGCTTGGGGCTTGTAATCAGGATGATTACATAGCCAAGGTGAAAGAACAATAACTTCATATTCACAGCTAGATGGCTCTTCTAACGAAAACAGCTCATGTTTTCCATGCTGATAACAAACATAAAGAACTTTTATCTTTCGTGGTTTATTAGTTAAGTCACAAACTGTGCCATCAGCCATTTCAACTTCAATATATGGCATATTGATTCCATCAACTTTTTTAACTGGTATATCTGCTTTCCTAATATTTTCTCTTTCTGCATACTCAGCTAAAAGCTTTAACTCTTGCAACTTATCAAAAGTACCCAAATAATATTCTTGTGTCTTCACTTTCTTCCCATCTCTATCTTCATGATATTGACGTGCATATCGTCCATGGCATAATTCATATGACCAATAAGATTCAACCTATAAAAGATACTTATTTACGTTAAACTCGTACATGATACATTTATGGCATTTATAATACATACTCTATAAGAACAAGTATTTTGTTTAAATAATGTTGATAAAATTTCTATTGGATTTGGCCCATTGTATGGTTCGTTATAACCTTGCTCTTGTTCTGAATTATCAACTATTAAGC
Source organism: Bombus affinis (assembly GCF_024516045.1). Taxonomy (NCBI): domain Eukaryota; kingdom Metazoa; phylum Arthropoda; class Insecta; order Hymenoptera; family Apidae; genus Bombus; species Bombus affinis. The sequence continues at coordinate 17,289,216 of NC_066346.1, read as the reverse complement.
ATTGATACTGTTCCTTATTTGCAGTTGTTATAATATAAGGTTCTACATTTGTTCTAGATTCCTATTAGGTATAATAAATATGATATAATATAGACATAACAAAATATTTAATAGATATTGATTTACGTTTCAATTCTAATAATACTTACTAATAAATCCGAGCTAGCTTTGCCCGGCCAATTAATTTTAAAAAGAACAGTATCGTCGAAACTTCTGAAATCGTGTCCATATACTATAAATGTAGTACACAATACTATAATAATATAAACATTACAATATTTCCACATTTTTATAAAATTGCAATTATTTCATCATATTTTTAGTCGAAGTATATGTAAGATATCTTCGGGCTGATGACAGCAATATATCTGCAAAAATATATCAGCAATGTATCAGTTGAAAAATTATTTCATATCACTCTTTGATGGTTAAAAAGTATTTGTTCGATTTCATTAGGCAAAAATATTATAATATATTTATACGTTTAATTTTTAATAATTTAAGTTCTATTTTTTATGAAAAACAAACGTTTCACTGTTCTTGTTGAAATAATTTTCTTGAAAAGTTGACACTACACTTATAATTATGTCCAAATTCCAGTAATTTTATACCACGTGAACTGTATACGTGGTCATATTTCTATTCAATCTTATCTAGTTTCATAAAATACAATGAGCATACATAAAGGAGTATGCTTAAAAATAAAAATATATAATTGTTTATAATGGTTTCTTTATTTCAAGTAGAATTTGTTTCATAAATCCGTAATAGAACTTATATTAGATTCGAAGCTCAGAGTTTGAGAAAACATCTGTATACATCTATCTAGAAAAAATCGAGTACAACTCATGTATGAACACATAGCAATAGCCAATCAAACAGTTTGCAGATGGCGTTTACAACGCATAAAAATTCGAATTCCCGCGGCAATCAATTAAATTCTATTTTATGGATTCTATATGTAAATTGGATAATTTCTTTTTCAACAGATTAATTAATTTAGAAAGAGAGAGAGAGAGAGAGAGAAACAGAGAAACTCTGAAGCCATACAAGTGGGTCTAGTAAAATACTTCTTATTCAAATTACTAGCGATTTGGCACAGACCAGGAGAAGGGATCTCTTGTTCGAAAGTTTATAGAACCGCCATTGCTACTGAGTAATCTGACGATTCGACGAAATCGTTTCTATTGTTAAAATTTCAAGAGTTTGGTGTGCCTTCTCAATACTGATACGTTTAACCTGTGATTCATGACCGAGAATCGAGATCGGAAACTGATCGAAGTAGAAAGAGCCATAAACTAGTTCGACCTTAAAAGTCATTTGGCGTTGATCATTTATTCACATTTTATAGACGAAAACCTGTGATAATTCGAAAACGTGTACTTCCAACTGAAATAACATGTCGGATACAAGACGACGACGAAAATCTAATCAGTCTTGTGGTTCTGATGACCTCTCGGACTCTTGTGAAGAATTAAACGCAACGAAAGAAACCCAGGTTAGCTGCTACAAAGGTGTTTTCGATTAAACATTTCGAAGATTTTAAACAAATAGTTTTACCATCCTTTCACGATTTCTGAGCTGCTGCCGTTTATCGAATTTTTTTGCTTTTTATTGAACTGAATTGAAAGTTCGGTGGAAGACCCGATTAAGTGGATTAAGTAGACTGCTGTAATACTTTTGAATATAATCGTAACTAGGGAGACTTTCCTTTGTGTTCGATGTACCGGCAAGTGGTTTTGCGGCGAATTTCTCAATTTCGGTGCATATTAGAATCCAAATAAAATTATTTTGTATTACCAAAATAAAATGTACTTTCATAATATCTGAGAAACTTCTAATAACAATTTTTTAACATTGACGTTACCTAATTTATTATAATCCCATTTTTATTTTCCCGTAGTTTCTTTATAAACTTTTTCTATAGAGCAGCGAGCAAACTGATGGTCATCAGGATTCAGAATGTGATATCTATCCTTCTGATTCTGATGCTGAATCTCAAGATGGTGCATTGCGAGAAAGTGGAGATGGGCAAGAAGAAGAAAAACCGCAGAAAAAGCTGGATGATGATGAAGACAGACGTAATCCACAATATATCCCTAAAAGGGGAACATTTTATGAACATGATGATAGAACCATCGATGAAGTAACAGATAGTGCAGTTGAGTCACAAAATGAGAGAGAAACCAAAGAAAAAAAAGTATGGAAAGATAAAGAAGATAGATGGGATCATGATCGATATAATGATGAAGAACAGGCACCAAAGAGCCATGAAGAATTAATAGCTGTTTATGGCTATGATATAAGAAATGAAGAAGGTCCACCTAGAGCTAGAAGAAGAAGAAGATATGGGTAAGTACATCTCTGAAAATATTAGAGTATTTGTAACATTCCATATCATGTGCTTTATATTTTTTAGCCGTGGTCCTAACAAATATACGCGTAATTGGGAAGACGAAGATGCATATGGAAAGCCTGGAAGTAATGTTTCAAATAAGAATAGAAAGTTTAATAGAAGTGGAGAAGATTTTCCTGCTCTAGGAACAAATAAGAATGCTTCCACACATGTAGAAGAACCAGTAATTTCATCAGCTTGGTACAGTAGTAAGAATAAGTCACAGAATAAAGTACAAAATTTTCCACCTTTACAAGCTCAAGGTGATAGTCTGAAATCAAAATCTAGCAATACGTCTAATACTCATACGTATGTAATATTTTTTAAACCATTAGATTCTTTTACTTAGATATATTTAATAAAATTTATTTCAATATCTTGATATACAGGAATGAAAATAAGGCTCCTAATGAACCTACAAATCCAGCTTGGAAAAAGGATACTAAACATTCGTCTCACATTCAGAGCAGTAATGGAAATAATGGAGCTGGTGGTGATGCAGATAAATTGATTAATACAAAGATATCTTCAAAAGATAATAACAAGAGGAACGTTCAAGAGTCTGTAAGCTTGGCAGCGAGTAGAACTCGTGGACGAGGATTCAGAACAAATGCTAATAACAATATGGTCACCAATAGAACAGTTGAAATCAAACCAAAGGGACGCGGAATTGGATTGACTATCACTGAGAATAAGAGAAATAATATACAGAATGATGATGAGCAACAAATTACTCATGACATGAAACACGTTAGCGTTACTGATGGTACTCAATATCATCAAAGTGGAAGACATAATAGTGAGTGTTTGAATCATGTATAATATTGCATCTTCATACTAATTTGTTTCTTGATGTTCTTTTAGAAAGCTTCTATGGACAGTCCTCAAATCAGCAGAGATCAGGAACAGTACCTCCAAGAATGCAGCAACAACAACCACAGCAGCAACAACAACAACAACAACAATCGATTCAGCAGCAAGATGGTTCTGCTAATAGGCCAAAACGTTATTCAAGTTTGCGACAGCGATCTACTGTTTCGGATAATCCAGGATCACAAAATTATCCACCACAACATGGGCAACATGGACAACACAATCAACACAATCAACATGGTCAGCATGGTCAACATGGATATTTTCCTCCTCAAGGTAATAAGATACAAATGCACTCAGAAACGTTATTATCTATAAAATATGTTGGTGAGTGAACAATATAGATATGGTACATCAAATATCCTGTATTAATATTTAACTTGTATGTATATGTATTTAGCTGGAAATTCAAGAGGTGTTTTAGATTCACAAGGTAAGAATGTAGGTTACTATGTGTGTATAATTTTTTATTTATTTGTTTTTTTTTTTTTTTTTGTTAAGTAAACATAATTGTTTATGTCTGCATATTTGTATGTTATTTTTTATTATATTTGCGCACTTAAACGAATGCTCATAGCATATATTTCAATTTTATAGGATATCCACAAGGACATTTTGAGCAAACCACACCTGTTGCTACTGCAACCGCACCTATGACTGGTCAGCCTGTAATTCCTATACCACCTAATGGTCAACCTGCCAGTTATGCTCCACCATTTTTAGTACCGCCACCTCAGTTTATTTCTCCACAAACTGCTCCACCTAGTATAATTAATTACGTTCCTGGTCCAAATGGACCAGCATTTCAACCAAATTTCCAAGGTTATCAAGGATATAGTCCACCAGTACAGGTACGTTTTTCTACTACAAAATCTTTTATTCTTTTTTTTTAAGTTATATTATTTAAGAATTGTCACATATATTTTTATTTGATATTTTATAGCCACAACGTCCTCCACCTCCACAAGAATTGTTTCAACCACAAGGTTGTACTTACTATAGTCCAGCGCAGCAGCAGCAGCAACAACAACAATCGGCTCCAATGAGACGACCAAAAGCAGCTATTCCAATTCTTCCACCACCAGAGAATCAACATCAGACCAGTCGAGGAAGAGGTAAACCCACACAGCCACAACAAACAAATCAACTTGGTAATACACAACAGACTGAACAAGGAGTTAAAATTAACTCAATAGAAAGTGATCAGAAGACTGTGCCAGAACAGTTCGATAATATAGAAATTGAACAAACAGAAACTCAAGAAACAGAGAAAATCGACGGTTCGAGTGCAATAGCGAATCCTGTGGTTGAGAATACCGAAAAAGATATTAAAATTCTTGATATCGAAACACCAGTGAATTTGGGAGATACTACTACCGATCAATTAGACGATATAAGTGCTAATAATTCATCAAAAGTCATTATGAAGGAGGAAAATATTATTTCGCTTAAAGCTATGGAACCAGTCATTGAAAAGGCTAAAAATGATTCAAACAAAGTAGAAAATACAACGACTGAAAGTACAGTTGTTGAAGAAGCAGCAGCTTGAGAAAACATCGTACAGCGTGTAACGTTCCTTGCGAAAGACATAATTGTGACATTTCGTGAGTATGAGTACATATATCATAAAGATACTGTGTAATTTTATTGACGTTACCATGCAATCTGTATAGAAAAATGATCTTCACAAATTATTTGTGAGATACTTTAGGAATTGGATGTGTGCGTGTCTAAAATATATTTTGAATGAGTATCTAATTTCAGCATATTGTTGTATATTTCGTGGATAACATTTGTATCAATGTTTCACTACGAATTCCATCGATCTACTGCTGTCATTAAACGTCATCCTTCTATATTGTTAAACTCCTTTCATATACGAAGTCTACTAATAATTAATTATTAGTAGTGGCAACTAGTGTTAAACATATTATTGTATATCGAGTATTAACGCATGCAGCATCGGCTGGTAAAATGACTAATAAATCGATATATCTTTTTAATATAAACGGCTATTGTAAATAGGATATAATCAGGTCAGTAACCTCAGTATATATTGTTTTTCGTGTATAAACAAATTTGTACTGCGATTCGAGTAAACGGCGGATGAATGAAGTACATTTATTAGATAAAGAACCACTACTTAATGCTTTAATTTTACTTATATTACACTAGAACAAAAGAAATCTTTAATCTGCATCGTGAAGAAATAATCGTTACATAATTTACCATATCTTAAAGTCTAGTTAAGTCAAAAGTAATACTAACTATTAAACTTGTCATTAATAAATGTTAATCGGCTTTTCGTAATAGCTACGAGAAGTCCAAACCGCGATTATTCTTTTTTTTTTTTTTTAAATACGCTTATGAAGATATGCTTTGTTACTGGCAAGGTGGAATGGAAAGATAATATATTGATAAGAAGTTTTTCCATAAACGACTAAATTTATTTTCCTCTTTTTAACTTATTAAGTTTTGCATAAACTTTAATTGTACGGATCCTATCAATTAATTTTAACTTGTATAAAATTTTCATTAACAGTGTTGATATCATACAAACAGTGGGATTGATCATTCAGTTAAATGATTCTCATATGCGGTAAAAATGTAATTTTTGTGGACTGAAGATAAATTCGGTCGAGATTATATGAAGTGCTAGTAGAAATGTACAGAATATAAGATTTACATCATATATTTATGACATAGCGATAATATATATTATTTATATCCTATTCAAGTTTTTACATACAATTTTGTCAGCGAACTTTACGTATCGTCTGAAGATTACATACAATATAATAGTTCTAAATACAATCATTCTATTATGAAGAATGATTTACAAATTCATACGTGCCTATGTTATAGTTTACGCTCTGCGAGAATAAACATCGAGCTTCTATGTGGTAATTTTTAATATTGTAAGTACATTTTACATATTAATTCAATGATATTCAATGTTTTCTTATATCAGATGATTCCATTTTTCAATGGAACTTATAGTGTCTACCAATTTTTATCAATTTGGGAACTAAATATAATCGTTTTAACAAGTATTTTTTATTATTTAAAATACTACCGAGTGGAACATAGCGTTTTTGTTATATTTATGTAATATTTTATATTCTACATTAGTATTAAAATTCAAATTACATGTAAATAAATTACTTGTGAATCTTACTGCGCGTCTAATAGTTATATCATTCGTGTTTTTCATTCTGCTGAATAGTGGTTATAGCGCTGAGAGGTATAATTTCGGTATTTCGTTGAAGATTATTGTTATTCTTAAACGTCGTTCGTATCGTCGTGGTCCGAGATTTTATTCGAGGGAAATTAGATGTGCTCGCAAGATATCCACGCTGTATTCGAGAACCATTCTCTCGAGCACAGCGAAATGTACGCCTAAACGCCTTCCGAAATTTTCCTGTAATAAAAGTTCTTCATTAATTATCGAATACTTTCTGTAATATTTTACAGGTACATTATATACAAATTAGATAATTTGCGTTGTTTTAAGTTTGTATTACTTTCAAAGAATGAACCATTGTGTAAACCTTAAATCGAGGTATAATGCTATAATTAAGATTAACATCATTATTGTCGTTTGACTTCAATTTTCATTATAACTTTAACGAAAAGGGTAAGCTATATAATATTTCGTTATCGACCTTTATTTTAAGCGTACTTTTTAATTCCTAATAGATCGTTTGAGTCTCAGATATGCAAATAAAATTCTCAGAAAGGGTAAAATCATCTATCAAAACGCCTTCTACGTCTGCATCTTAAGATAATTAAGTAATTATCGATCGATTGTTTATTTGTAATGAACTTCTGTAATTTAATTCTCTTGTGTCGTCGGTTATGTGTACAGCGAAGTGGTTAAATTAAAACGAAAAGGTTACACATAAAGAGAAATTATCGGTAAAAGAGAAATTGATTTTGTAAAGTGGCCAATAACTGTGGAATATAATACAGCTCACCCTAAGCGTAATTCAGATTGCGGAGGACAAAACCCAAAACTACATCGATCCTGGACAGATTCGTTTTCGGTCTGAGTTCCTTCCAAGATTGTATTAGGGACTTTTTTCACCCAAGAGACTCGTATTTCCGTATGTCAGAATCGTTCTCGACGACTTTGCGATGCAGATCGACATTCGTTTGCCATGTAAGCGTAGCTGGGTTGCTGGTTTGGCCTGCGATCGTTCGTGGGGTTCAAAGGCGTGCATTCTCGGAATGTACGACCAAACTCCTGCCGGAACTTACCTGCAAACCACACGCCGAATATCTCCTTTTGCTTTCACCGTTGCCATCGTTTCTATTTCCGGTTTCATTACGAGTCGGAATTATTAAAGTGGAAATACAGCTATGCGTAGTCTTTTTCTTACGAACTGAAGTATCTTTCGACATTTGGAAACGTATTTAAACGATATGTACATCTTTACTGCTCAAAAAGTATTTTTAAAAGAAATTACAGCAAAACTTTGTCGAATCAAATGGCATAATATAACGATCAACTCTGTAAAAGAATCGTGCCATTGTTCTTTTCGAACTCTTCTACATTTTCAAATGCAAACTGAAAGTTAGAAACACCAAAGTCGTTATCAGTTAAACGGTGAAACGTCGCTTCATTTAATTACCAAGTTCTTTAAGTAAATGAGATCCGAGAAATATCCGGGGAGGTGCGTGTTAATAACAGCCGCGAGGACAGCTCTCCGATAAGTTTTGAATTTCGTAATGAATTAAGAAGATAGATTTCGTAATGAATAGGGTGATTCATTTTGAATCTATACATAGTCTAGTACATATATCTAGAAATCACTTCAGAATCATTAGAAGGGTGAAAAGAGAAGCAAGCAAGAGACAGCAGAAGAGAAGGGAGCAAAGGAAGAATTTGATCAAAAGTCAATTATCTTAAATATTCTATTTACACATAGGAACGAATCACCTTATTCCACGAACGCGAGAAGTAGCGTGACATGGATCTTTATGTATCAGCATTACGTATCAGATCGTTTGTAGTAAATCGATCGTATCGAGCTTGTCAATTATTTTTTGATCAAAGAGGTACAGCACCGTGCAATCCATAAAATCCATAGAAAGTCAGCTGACAGTATACGGCGATAAAATTCGAAAGCATTATATTCTGTTGGTCGACCAAATCGCGAAAAAGTGATCTTACCCGATAGAATTATCCGACACGCGCAATTGAAACACGATCGATAAACTATTGTTTGTTTAAAATTAATGAAAGTCAAAAGTCGTTTACCGCTCATGAAGTTGTAGATCAGAGGATTAACCGCGCTATTGAAATAGCATAGGCCATGCGCGATTAAGCTGATGGCGTTTATCCATTTATTGGATGGTAATGTGGTGGTATACCTGAAACGTTAAATAATACGGACATCAATTTGCTTTGAACAATAATGTCGTTTCCCAACTGTCGTAATACACGCGTTCGTCCGTAACCGAAGTATTTGAGTGTTTTTGTTTGTTACATTACGTTATGTGGGATATTAAGGTAAATCGAATTTGTGTAACGTATCGATTAGTGGAAGATACCTTAAAACGGAGAGCAAGTGCACAGGGAAATAGCAAATCGCAAATGTGATGACCACCGTGACTAACATTTTTGCCGCCTTTCGTCGAGATCTCAGCTGCACTTCCGGATTTCCGCCACCGGTCGATGGAATCTGGCTCATCTGGGATGCTCGTGACGGTACTGCAAATGCTTGGTATTATTACTTATGTCGTAGAATTATCGGTTAGTATTTGCTACGACCGTGATATTACTGATTGGACACAGCTTAAACGTTTAACTGTAAAATGAACGTCCACGAAAAGATTAAATGTCGCGTTAAATATGTTCGCAGTTATTCGCAGTTTGGAATTTCGAACGTTGAATACTAACGATACTGTCGATAAGAAAAGATCGCGATGATACGAATATCCGCGAAGAAAAACGTACAATGACCCGTACGAGCATGTTCTAGAAATATTTTATAATAGCTTCGTTGCGCGTGTAAACGCGCGGTCATAGATCACGTATAATTTTCTTTGTAGAATAAAAAATACAAAGGAAACGCAGATCGATCGTTTGCTTACAATTATGTCCTGGAATGTTGCTCCTCCAAAGGACTTTTACAATCTGCCAATAGGCTACGCTCATGAAGATCAAAGGTCCGGTATAAAGGAAAATTAGTTTGACGATAGTAAAGGCGACCTGGCTCCTTTGACTCCAGGATATGTCGCATTGCGTGAATAAAACGGTCTTTATTTTGATGTGCGTAGGTGGGACGGTATGCAACACCACGAGATCTGGAATATCTGTACAAACGTTGAGCGTTGATGCATGGTTTTTCTCATAGTTTGTCAGTAACTAAAAATATGTCGGATGCCTTAATTTTCGAATAAACTATTCCATAAAAGCGTACTCTAAACACGAATTATATGCTTGTTTCGTCGAATTGCTATTTAAGAAAAGATATTAAATTAATATTTAGCTACCAAATAGAAGGGCTGCCGCCCAAATCCCGATGATCGCACTTTTTGCTCGTCCAGTGGTGGACTTAAATCTCAGGGGAAAGCATATAGCGTACCATCGATCTATCGATATGAAAGTTAGGGTCAATATGCTCACGGTCACGGACACTGTCTGCAACAAAAACCAAGCAGAGGCAAGTTTATTTTTCAAATATTTATGTGATCATCGGTAGAGATAAATGCTGTAAAAACAAGAGCTCGACAGTTCGTTCCTTGCTCTTTCGAGTATCATCCAGCGTTATTTAGAACAAACGAATTAACCATTATGTGTTCATTATGAATTTTAATTTGTTCATTCATGAAATTTCCATAAGTTCCGTTCGCTATAGAACTGACGTGTTGCATCAGAGATCGATGATGATAAAGTTAGAATTATTTACAGGTAGTTGACATTTTTTGATATCCACGTGAATACGAATATAAATACTCGTTCACTCGTTATAGAATCATAATAGATCATGTTATTATAGACATTGACATATCTTACGCTTTAGCTTTTTAACCGGTAACACGGTTTGTTCGTAGTCGGTCTAGTACAGAGAGACGTGTTATGAATATAAAACGAACGGTTAGAAAATATGACCGAGGACTTGGTAGGAGTTTTGCTTCTGGGAAAATGATAAAACTGCTGGTTCCGTTGGTGCGCCCGAACTTTCTCCCGCCAGAAAATTTATTGGCTTCGTAGCTCAGCTTCGAATTGCTTTTCTTTTTGTTCACGAACAACTCGTAGAATTAATAAAACGAATCGCGCCGGTCAGTTCGACCTAAATTTCTTTTCGCGAATACCATTGGTAGCGCGTTTGATACATTTGACGAAACCAAGTGAAAAACTGAGCGAAAGTCGGCACTGATTAAAAACAAACAAATCGTTAAGCAAATCGCATTTAAAATAAAGCATTTCAGCCGTGAAACTCTTTCCGACGTTTGCCGAGAAACGACATATGCACATTCATGTTCTGTTTACCGGGCATTTCCCGTGCGACGTCTTTTCATACGTTATGCTAATGCGTTTAGAGGTCCGACTGCAAGTGCTTGCTGTCGATTGAATTTCCGAATTATCGTCAAAGGGCTAGTTACGAAGCTCCTGCGCGGCAACAAACACGAACGTCGGGTATATTCGAATTGATCGTCGAATTGGTCAGTAGCAGGTTCAACCTTCTAGCTTCAGGTGCTCTCGACAGGTTGCTACTTTTCGAGATATTAGCCTTTTACCGATTAGGCCACCGCTCTGCTCCGTCATAGCTTTCGTACTGTCGCAATGTGGTCGTAACTTTTCATCCCCTTTCTGTGGCAAGTAGCAATTTACGATTTCATCTTGTCATACTGTGACGGTTGCGTCTAATCCGACTAAATTTCTCCTGCGAAGATCGAGAAGAAACGTACAGGTGTTATTTATTTTTACATTGATACTTTCCACGTTCTATCCGTTTAACGAAGAGTTCCTATGTAAATGTAGTCGTTTCATTTTTATCGTGAAATCTATGCGCGCGAATGGAAGATAAATCGGAGAACATAGAATCTTAGTCGAAGATAACGATGCTCCGAGCTCCGGGGATACTTTAATTTCAACGAAGATAGGAGAAGATTAAGCGATTGAAAAATCCCGAACATCGTTAGCCGCGACTTGGAAATACGGCTTCGATATAGCGGAATTACCAAAGGGAATCGTAGCTATCTCAGCACGAGTAATTTGTCATTTCTTTCGTTTGTTTCTTGGAAAGAAAAGCAGCGAATACCCTTGATTCGTTTTCTAGGTGCGGCGACCGATTTCTTGGAGAATTATTTATCAGACAACCTCGATTATCGATATTAGTTCGAGCTCGTCTTTCTCGTATATTTATAACAATGTGATAAAGGAAATTCCGTTTTGTCGTCGGTAGCGGACATTTGAAATTGAAACTGTTCCCGACGAAAGACACAAATCCTACTCGTCCCAAGTGACTATCCGTTTTCCCTGTGATATACGATACTCTTGGAATAGTCGAAATAGTTGTACGTAATTTTTGTCGTTTGCAATTCGGGGAGAACTCGTTACTTCGTGATACACAAATGGAGATCAAAGATAGGCTTTCTTTCAGAAATACGATTAAATTGCGTGGATATTTATATTGGGTACAAGATCGATCGTTCCTTACTGCAGTTGTAATAATTAGAGTCGGTCAAGGATCCCTACAAGGAGATATTCGAGCTATAGGGTAAATCGATCGGCATTAGAACAGCAGAAGCAAAGAGCGGTTACGTTTAACACGCAGAGCAAATTGTTCCGGACGCATTCGCTTGTCGTTATTCTATCCGGCATGGTTTCCACGCAATTAACAGAGAGGCCTGCGCCAGGCGAGATATCCCAATTTATTCGTCGCGTTTAGGTAGGAAATTTTGAAGTGTACGTAAAAGTAATTAAGGCGGATTTCACGGTATAAGCAGTTAAACAAGACAGAGTTCTCTAATCGATCCGTAAAAGTGTCACATGGAAAAAGTTAGATAAACGTGGAAGGAAAAGAAAGAGGTGAGATGTTGACGGAAAGGATATATACAAACGTGAGTCGAATAATTCCTCTTGATCCTGAAGCGTAACGGATAGGTTGCTCGTCAGCCTGAACAGAACCCATTGTTTTTTCAACCCCCACCTAATGCGAGACGATTTCACAATTGTTTGTCACCGTAGGCGACCGTAGAGCGCGTTTTAATTAAATCTCGGCTATCTACCGGTCACACTCACAACTGCATTCGTCACGCCAGTGCGTGCCTAACGTGCTACCGATATCACGACAATACCACTTGGGGCTTTGCCCTTCGGTCACCAGAGCGATTGAACCAACACCGGCTGCCTCGATTAACGAGTGCCAGTCTGACGATGATAACTGGCGGATCGACGTTGAAATCGCTTTTCCAAACGAGAGAGTATCTTCATCCTTTCCTTTTTTTTTTTTTTTGATCATCAACTAGTGACACGCATCGTGCCATTTTCGTGCCACTTTCTAACCAAACTGTGTATATCACCGAGAATGCGTTTTTATCGAAGAATTTTATTATTCTGATTTGTTTCTTTATATATATATATATGCTTGACTTTTTGGGAAGGTCAACGAGTACAATCAATGGTACACACGCGAAGAATCTTTGACCTTTTCCTCATTTTACACTCAGTTTGTTATCCTCTTTTGCGCTGTTAATTAGAGGAATTATAGTTTTATTGGTGGAAACCTGAAGCCAAAGCATCACAAAGGGAGATATTAGGGTAACGTTCTAAAAAATTCACCTTATCGATTCGGTCACGAGAAAGAGCTGTTCCCTAGTGAAATATCACCTGACTCATATGACTCGTCTGCTACGAACAGTCCCTTGGTCGCCGTAACGACCCCGAAGGCACGCAAACTTTGTATCATTAGCTTCTTCGTGTCTTTCGAGTTTCGAACTCCCAAATGACGCACGGACCTAGCGGCAATATGTATCCTTACATCTCTTCAGGGTTAAATAATCAATGAGGTGCCGATGCCGATACATATTTTTGAGCGTCCCTTAGGATTACTTTGCATTGCGTTCGCCGGGTGTATCGAAAAACCCACGGGAAATTCACTTCGTGTCACGCCAGGTAACGTTTCGCTACGTTAAAAAAAATAAAATATCTTGGCAACACATGCATCCGTCTCGTGAACTTTTAACTTCGTCCCAACGTTGGTTTGTCGTAAAGCAAGAGTTGCGTGCGCGATTACGATCCAACGGTCCGTCCATGACCAGACCTACTTCACTTTGACTTCCTTCGCTTTCAGAAAGATATGGAGACTTCATATGTGCGGAGTGTTTCAAAGATTTCTTAAACTGCACGACGAAAACACGTCGGGCACTGTACATAACTGTAACATAACTATGTCTTACGGCATTGGCAAGAATTTAAATCTCGCGATAGATAAAGTTAATCGTCGCGACGGGGAATTGTATCGTTTGCTACTGCTCGCAACCATTCTGAAAGTAGATATTCAGCATTACGGTTTCTCTATGTAACGTGACAACTCGGAAAATTTTTCTTTTCTTTCTTGTAATCCTATTCCGTAATGTCGGTGTACGTGATAATATTCCAAACGAGCAGAGCTTCTTTTCCCCGTGGAACCACCGCGGAATTTCAAACGTTGAAAAAAGCGAAGCGACGCTCGTTACTTATTCCTTCGTTTTGGCGAATGTGATCGTTCCTTTTTGAAAATCGCTAACATCTACGTTATGTATAACAGCTATGTTCTCGTGTATGTATAGTCAGAAGCCAGGAATCGTTAAACATTCTGCACAAGCCAGCCGCGATCTTATCTGAAATGCAAATATACGAATCTCCTGACAAATTGCCACTGCTATAGGAAATTGCCACTTGGTACGGTAATATGTTTCTCTTGGATAAAAGAAAAAAATATACAACTTAAGTCGGCTTTCGGCAATCGTACAATATAGATTTATATCTTAGATACGATAGAACCTGGTAACAAGTCGGGGAATACAGAACAACAGAGACTTTACGTTATGGAGGAAATGCGCTCGTAACACAAGAGGGGTTTAATTCTCGTTCGAAGAGGGTCGACCAATATTACAAGCCTATCGCAGTCGTTCTGCTGTTTGCCACTTACTTCCACGGAGGAAATCTTTATTTTAATCTGGATTAAAGGGAGCAGCGAGGTACGATTATACAAACGATTAATTCCACAGCACCGGTTTCAATCTGGTGTCTTTGTCATCGGATACAGTGCGTAAGTAATTAGAAGGCTGTTGTATGGAGTATCGGCTCGAATATCCCACAGGGTTGAATATTTCATTTAAACGGACGTATTGTCGAGAAATATCCGCTTTAAGCGTGTCTTAGTTTCTTCGAAAAAAGTTCTTGGCTGCTATCCATAGCCGAAGAAATTATGCAATGTATAAACAGCGTGACGATAAACACGCATTCGCAGAGCGACGGCTCGGCGAGACCCGGTATTCTCGTTATAGCTAGCTACGTTACGCTCCGTCTCTTTGCTTTTCGCGTTTACTTCCGGTAAAAAGTATTCATGTACACGTAGAGACGTTGCCGTGCTTGCGACTCGGCACGTGCTTCACCCGCTTTTTCCATCTCTCCGGCATTCGTCGGGCTATCTCTTCTTTCTTCACGCTGGAATCTCGCCTAGCGACTCGTTTTTACTCGCGACGACCTCTCCCGGCTGTTTTTCACAAAAGTAACGTTACCTTGGTCCTTGATGAATCTCTACGCGGTGAACTGGATACAACGAACGCCGGTTGCCACCGACATTCACGACGCAAGTAAAGTTATCCAATCCAACACAGATGAAAAGCGATTATTATTTCGAAAGCGAGACGAATTCAGCTCAGCGAGTTAAATTCCTTGAACAAGTTGAGAATGCAGAAATAAGTTATCGCGCGGCAGGAACGGTGTTCGGTAATACGTTGTAAGATAACGCGATTTGGTCGCTAGCTGAGGCTGCCTTGGTTGTGCCAACATGTTGGTACATCCTAACGAAGGCACAGACGCAGGATGCAAGTTTGCACATCGGCGTGGATATCACATGCATGGGACTATGATAAACGAGCCGAACGATATTTCCACACAACTGTATTTCGGTATATACACGTGTAGCCCTGTTGTAATATTGGCCGATCAAGTTTTAATTAAATGTAGGATCACACGTGCTCTTGACCGCACAGGTCGATCGTAGCAAACTGCAAACCAAATCGCGCATTCTACGTTAATTATCCCTTGGACGAAACAGTGCGGTGTATCGTTTGCAAATATGTTGCTTGAGACGCGTTACACGAATATCGCCGTTTCCATAGCCATTAATGCAATATTAATGGGACGTCGGCAGGGTAACCTTTCTTCTCCATAGCTTCGGTTTAGCAAAGCTGAGTGTGACTCCGTCGTTAACATTGCTGCAAAAGCGACGATAATTATGACCAACTATGGATCGTTCCTCGCGTTCTCACGCGTATCTTACCATGTAGCGAACACCAAAGTCTGAAACAATACACCAACAATAGGCTATAAAGCAAGTTTGTGTAACGTTGTCTTGGCTCCCGATACGAGATACGCCCTTTGTACTCTACCACCTCTTTGTAGTATCGCAATAACGCGTTAAACTCGTTTTCTCCTGTTGCTTGTTTCATTTTATTAAATTCCATCGCGCAAGACGTTCGAACCTTTTGCAGAATTAATTAATTATTATTCTAAACTCATTTCGAGCTACGCGATGTATGCAACAGTGTCTCGTTCTGTGTCCGTTTGCTTCGCAACGAATCGAAGATTCGTAAAATTCATTGCCCACCGTGTAATTCGCGTATTCCGTTTTATCGAGCGAAATAACGGCGATCAGAAAGTTCGTTTGTTCCGCTGACGTGGCCACCGCCCTCGCGATGTTTATTCCGCTCGGTTGCCAGACGCTACACGATGCGAAATCGCTTGTATCTCATTTTGAATTATAAGCGCGCCATTCTCTTTTTTCCATTCTTTTGTGATATACGATACGGTCATTCGTGTCTATTTGGTCTGCTAACATGTGGTGATACGCGAGGAAAATGAGAAAGAATGGTAGAGCAGCGTCGCATCTTCGTGTATTGCATTACATATTGCATAAGACGAGTATTACGAAGCGGCAAGTGGATTGCATAACAGATGGAATTTACGAGTGTCGACTGTAATAGTCGAATCCTCGGTTAGCTATCAATCAAGCAGCATATTTCTTTTGTTAGCGATTACATAAATTTTTTTGCGGTCAATGTCGAAACCTGCAGAATATGTCTCATCCGACTGTCAAGTTTCGGACGGTATCGTGGATCAGGCGTGAAAAATGGTACGATCCCGAACAGGTCATTCTTCTTCGAAAATTGGATGAAAGAACGGGCGTTTAAAACGGTAATGAATTTTTTTAAGCTTTGCCTTTTTCCAACTTTTTTGTCTAATCATTTATGCTTCAACAGCGGTAACAATATCAAATACAAACTTAAACTGAAATTTGTTATAGCCGCGGGAACGTGATCGCGCGTCAGCCAACGCGTGACGTTTAAATCTATTCGTGATGTATAGAGCACGATACAACCATTGATCATCATCGCTTTAATTTTCGTACACCAACGATGTAAATAAATTTTCTAACAATGTTTAATTTGAATGAACAGTATTTTCATTATTAGAAAATCTTTATTTTTATTATTACTGTTATTAATAATTGAGCAAATGGAGGCGCCGGTGCAAAATTGGCAGCCAACAGCCTCGCGTATACAAAAATTATGTACTGGGTATGTCTTGATTGGCCATACCCCGCCAACACGGCACTTGACCGTACCGACGCGCTATTAAAGTAGCGAGTACCCTTTTTAAAATTATAACAACTTGTGCCGGCCTTATGTTACATTTAAAGTGATATACCGAATGCGAGAATCGCTACTTGTATCGAGCCATCTGTTGAACTGTCGACGAACTAAAAATGCCGATGCCCGTCGCCTCCAAAGAAACGCAATTTGGAAACAGATAATTAGGTAAGAAACATGCAAACTGCGATTAAAATTACAGGCAGGATGCACGAGAAGGAATACGATTGTTTCGACCTCGATATTGTTCGAGATATTTAGGAATCTACCTCCAATTACATTCCATAAGACGTTAATTATATAATTTCAGTACATAATTTGATTTACGATTAAGGCTTCCCAATCATGTCGTTGAGTCGAGAAAATTTAGGGGCGAATGCGATATCGGCTTTTCACCGGGTTGATACCGTTCGTTATTAGTCACGCGAAGAAGGATATTGTAATTGAGTTAATTAAAACTTGAATAAAGATATTTGTGTTCGTGAGGCGAGTTCTATTATTCGAAACTAGCCCGAAGTCGTCGACGAACCAACACGAATATACTAACGACGCGAACGATTCAATATTGAAGAGGAACTAAAAAAAAAATGCCCTAATCTTCGTTGAAAATTAAAGTGATCGTCTTTAATTCATCGCCGCGTTTCGTGTCTCAATGTTGGGTCAATCAGGTATCTAGGCATTAAAGAAAACATGTCCGACGAATATGAAAGCGACTAGAATATGAAATTAAGAATAACACGGCCGACTTATGAATTTATTATAAATTCAGGCCTCCGTCTGGTTTAGCAGAGAAAGCCTTTATCCATTACATTGCGAGTTTCAAAAAATTTATGCGTCGTATAAACTCGGAGAATAGAAGATGCTATGAATTGTCGGATAGAGAAGATCGCGAATTTTCACGTGATGGAAATGTGGTCGATCGAATCGCATCGGAACTACGTTCGATTTTGCAATTAAGGTAGCTGCTCTTTACCGCCTCGAACATCCCCAATCTCTTGTTGGCTCGAATTCGAACGGTAGCTTCGCTGCGAGCTTCCGCACTCTCGAAATAAATATCGAAGAAAAGTTCAACCGGTGGTACGAGTAGGAATCCAGCAGGTAACGAACGATAACGTGGGAGAAGAGTTCGCTTGCGCGTCCAACGAACGTACACGAAATCTCTAATCCCTGGATGCTCTCCAGAAAGAAAATATCGAGAAGCGTGAATGCAACATTTTAGGATGTTTAAAAGCTGCTACTCTTTTTAGCTTCGTTTCGTGACCTTTTCGATTAAAATCCTACGAGAGATAAATGTTAATCTAATAAATGAAGTGTGATTGTCATACCTGGAGATATGGCACGGCTTTGCACAAGGTCAAACCTAGAAACCAGGTTTCGGTGATGTCCCACAGTACGGTGAACGGAAGACAAAGCAATAAAACTAGGAAATCGGCCACAGCTAAATTGACAATAAAATAATTTGTCACCGTTCTCATAGAATGGTTCCTGTAAACTGCGATACAAACTAGCGCATTCCCGACTAGGCCGACCACGAAAACAACGCTATGCGACGCGATCAACACCCAGTCCCAAAACTTGGGGAATATATAATTTATCATACGATCCACGTACTCTTCGTTTGAGATACAATAACTATTGGTACAATTCGTGGCATTGTAATCGATGTCCGATTCGTCGGTGTAATCCATCGCTGAGTAGTCGTCCAAATAATCGATGGCATCGACCAACGTGGATATCACCGATGCCAGCCATCCCACGATCACTAACTCAAGAGGATGCATTTTTCTTTTTCTCTGTTAAGGATCCCTTATACGTTATTGATATCGAAAAGCACGAACCCTCCTAGGGAAAGTTCAACAAACAACTCCCTTTTTTTTACAGATTACTGCTGTTTTCAGTTTCCATTTCGAACGTTCTCAAGTTCGACGTTTCTTCAATAAATATTTAGCGTTTAGGGACGAAGAAAAGGGAGAAATACACGGCGGAAAAGTTATCGCTTCGGTTCGATTCGCCTCGTTTCCTCTGTTGTAACCGAGTGACATTTACTTATCTCTGATTTCCATGATATTAAAGACGACTCCCCTTGTTCTTTATCATAATTTCATTATCAGCATCAACTGCTAACATCGATCATTGATACGCTTGCTTCCATGCGATTAATATCGCTTAATTCTTGGTAGAATGGTAGATAGATTACTGAGTGGATCGTTCTTCTTCCCCTGTTTCTACCGTAGGAAAGAAATTTCTTTGCCACCGAAATGAGAATCAGGACTAATAAAGAAAGTTTTGGCCGTCACGTCGAAATGTCTGAATGAATTTCTTCCGACTAATGGCTCGACAAATAGAAAATCGATGATTCTTGAGTTCACCCTGCTTCGATCCTCTCCTTTTCCTCCTCTTCTATCGGATTTTCCAGTCTGCGGATAGACGATAAATTTGCTGTCGAGTCGATACCATGCTAAGTTTTTGCCTTATTCTTTCGTGAAAAAAAGAAAGCAGTGTCCGCGAGAATTGGAAAATCGAGAAGTACCTCGGTCGGATACGTTTTATCTCGTTCGAACGAAAGTATTGTCCCACGGATTCCCTCCTTTTTTCGGTTTTACTTCCGACGTCTGACCGAACTCTAGAGAGAAAATTCGAGATTAAATTTAATTACAGGATAGCGATGAAATTGTTGGGAAGTAGCGAAAGGAATTTTTCTCGTAAAAGTTAATACAGAGAACGACGAATCGATCGATTTTCGATCAACGTAGCGATTTATCGTGGCTATTCGCGAAACGGTCGACGATATCGATCCGCGTTTAAATAGAAAAAATCTTCTGGATCGTGTTCTCCGCAAGTAAAATGAACATTGCTGTTAAGTTTAACGAAGCATCGCTCGGAAACTATAATTTAATCGAAATTTTAATTGTACTTGAGTAGAAGTTACTGTGGCGTTACGACACCATGGTGCAGTTTATAGTACGAAGATCATAACGCAATTGTACGGTCTCTATTAATTGATCGTATCGTCGTTCCGCTCGAAAAATCATTAGCCTGCGCTAATAAATTTCGGTTAAAAGCGCTAAAAGCATCGTATTCGCGTTTCAGATTCTCGATACAAACTCGAAATTCTGTTGGTTCGCCGTGAAAACTTTCCGACAAGAATTTTTTGGATTTCTGATTTCCCTGCGAGACGCACGACGTTTGAAAGAAAAACAACCACTCGATTATGCTACTAATCTTACGGGGTTTTCTACCACGTTTTTCTGGCGCGTCGGAATCGCCAATGACAACCAACATGTCAATTAATCAGGAACGTGTCAAAACCATTCTACCACCGTTTATTATGCGGCTCGTGGTTTAGCATTAATAGAATCAATTTCGTGATGTTCGTGAGACAAAAATTATGCGAATCGTCCACTTATTATAATCCAGTAATTACGGTTCGCTTTTCCATCGATTTCTTTTAATTTCAAATTCTCAGAATATACGGTATTAATATGTTTGTTTTCTACAAGAATCGAATGTTACCGTAGTGCGAGCTTGTGGAAAAGTGATAGACGTTCGAAATATTTTTAACACGGCATCCGACACGATGTTTCCGACTTCGTTCCAGCATGTTCTGCAACGGAAATATAAATTGTCATAGATTTGTCGGATTTGCATCAATTGTGGAGGATTTCGATTTATTCGATGGAAACTTCAGCGCGTTTCTTTCTTTCGCTCGTCACTTCCGCATTGTTTATGGTGCGACAAAGCGGGAAGCGAAATTTCCGAAGATGATTAATCGATTTGATTTCGGACAAATTCCAAGAGATGTTTGAGTACACGAAAGCTTTTGTCGCTTTGTTCTTACTTTTCTCCGTAGCCCTCGGACCAAACCAAAGGGGTCAATTCGCAGCTAATATCGTGCACAAGCTTCGTGGAAAGTCTAAAAAGAGAAAAAATATTCTACGATCATCAAAATTTTCCCTTTGTTCCCGTATTAGTCCAACCAACTATTCGTTTCACGGTGTTCAACGAAGTTTGCAAGACCCGAGTATTTTCTGTAAAGTCTTAAATGCGGCGCATGCAACCTTACTTCGCATATTTGTTATTCGATTTTTACGATTCCTTTTAATTCACCATCGCCTATTTCTTGCTTATTACTTGGCATTGAAACATACGCGTCATCGTCGCTATATCCGCAATTTTATTCAAAATCGTATCACAGTCACTTGCTTTTACACACCGCATTCGTCGTTTATCGAACTATTATTTTTCATACGAAAATTACTATTCGTCGTTGTTTAATGCAAATTTCTGGTAGTAAATATTCTACGTATTCGAGTGACTAATTTTCACTGAATTTTCCAACTGTCTGGATAAAATGGTGAAACACCGCATGTTCGAAGTTTTATATTAATAACAACGTGAAACCATTGTTTCATAAAGAGAATGTATCACAGGGTTTGTCGAAGATGTTGCGCGATGTGTGTCACGTCGACTTGTTAGAAAAGGTCCCAGTTCGGGAAAGGGATGTGAACGCGACGACGGATTCTGCGAAACTGAGGTATGTACGTCGTTTTAACGAGCGCGCGTAGGTGCGCTAGTACTAGTCGATGTCACATTTTGTCCTGAAATTTTTCCATGTCGAGCCCGATGAATACCCGGTGATTCTTACTCTTTCGCCAATTTTTTTTTCTTTTTTTTTTTATTAAAAGACAGAGTGGCCTGTTATTAAAGAAAGACAATCGTAAAAGTATAGCTGAAACGAGCAATCCTATATCGCTACCTCCAGTTACGTTAAGTGGTAAACGTTTGCAACGTTCATATTTTCTTTTCGTTAAACAAACAACGTATAGTCGTTGGATGTGCTGGAATTTCTCGGTATTTCGATCCTTTTTCTACTGTTTAACCGCTCTGTAGCAGCGTTACGCGTGTATCTATTTTTGTCAATAAATTCTACCAGGTAAAATTAAATAGCAATCTTGATTTTACGGCCAAATACAACTTTACGACGACTTTGATCGGAAATAGTCTTCGAAATGATTTGACTGTGTTTCATGCAGAAGCATAAGCTCCGTCAAATAAAAGTCAATAAAACTCCGATCAAATATAGTCATTGAATCGTAAATAGCCTCTGCTCGTGATAGCCGCACGGATAAAGGAAATACGCTAATGCGTTAACGTAATATTTCGTGCGGCACTTTATGTGTGCTCCGATCAATAGAAAATTCTAAGTTCGTCCCGTGCCAGTTAAATGTCCTTAGTGTCAATATCCTTCGAAATCCTTGGAAAATAAAAAGCAGCTTGACAGAGTATTACATTCCAGCGGAGGATTCCTTTCACTGACCGTTCGGATTAACGTTTGCGTTCCTGCACGATATTGAAAATTTAGGGGCGCAAAGGTTTCGGCCGTGCACGCACTATACGATCCCTCGTTAGTCCGTCGACTCGTTTGATCGCACGCTCATTTATCATTTCTGCAGCCGATAAATCTTTTAGAGTCAGCCTTTTCCTATCTTGCTGTCACGTTTATCTTGGCATTGATGGTTCGTGCGAAACTTACAAAATATTCTGCTATGCGTATTTTTTTCGACATTATTCAGGTCTCACCCAACTACTGGACACGACGGACCAGATCCGCAGACTAAAAAGAAAATACCCACTAGATTAAATCCATAGTCCTACTAGAATCAACAATATAAAGCTATTATAATCCATGTCATTGTATCACGCCAAATTAAGTTACTGAAAATTCTCAACGAGAATTGATTGTAAATATTCTAATAAATAAAAAAAAAAAAAAAAAAAAATTATTCAGGTCTGTTCGTTAGCTCTGTTGAGGTTTAAGATATGCAAGTGTTTCTCGTTTTTAACATACTTCAAAGATTTAAAAGATATTCTTCGTTCTTTAACATTTGCTGCGTTCTCTATAGCGTTTATGAACTATTTCGCATAAATCGCGAGCAAACGTCAATATCGTTTAACACTAGAACGAGCAAAGGTTTTCAGTTTACCTCGGCTGCTCGTCTTACGATGTTTTCAGGGTGCTGGTTCTTCCCTCTCCGTTGAATTTTACACAGCAACCGAGAAACGTACAGGCACTCTTCTCTTTGATAAAATACATTCAGCGAATGTTAATTTCCTCGAAAGGAGTATCGATCGAACAGTCTGATTTATTTGAAAATAAAGCCCCATCGTTATTGCGATTATACGTTTGAAGATAGAGTATGTAAATACGAACGATCGATCGTTGTTTCGCTATGCTAGAGAAACGACTATGACGGTTAGATCGTTCTACGCACGTGACATACAAAAAAGTTGTGTGCGTTATGATTGATAGGATCAAAGTAAACTATCGTTGCTTAGCGTATACTCGGTTTGTATAAATACGCGACGAGTTTCGAGCTTACGCATGACAAATTGAAACTACATACTTCCAAGGTGTTCAGTAGTACTTTTTTCTAATTTGCTTCGTGTCCTTTCGTTTGTTCCGTATTTTCTACCGCGCTTGAAAAATTTACGTCTGTATCGCCATCTTTTGAAAGAATAATATGTACATTGCGTGGCAGTGGGAAAAAAGGGAATCAACAGCGAAAAGCGGCTATTCTCGAACGAAGAATTCTTTTATTTTTACACGTGAATAATGAAATCATTCTAGACCCGATCGATAAAACATTCCGTTTTGCAGATCTGCATGTACTCGGCCAAAATATTTTTTCATGTTTAATCGGTAATCTAGGTACGAAGAAAGAATTATTTTGGTAGTTTATACATTGTCAGTAATATTACTGCAGTTACTAAATGTAAACATAGTTCAGAGCGTAATTAGAATGGTTGCCTTTTTAAAAGACCCTCCGAAGTTCTTTTTATAAGAATTTTGATGAATTATGAATTTACGAGGTTTCTACGATTCTTGTGTTTGACTACAATTGGCGTGGCGTGTCATTCTACCAGTCAATTTCAACCGTTTCGTCATATCTGTTTTGTTTAGTAAAAGCCGGACTATTTGATGCAAAAAATAAAATTTGCTGATTTTATTTTTTTCATTGTTTTTTTCTATTTCTTTTTTATACGAGAATTTTATCAGACCTCAATACAGTAGAAAATGTATTTTTTCATTTAAAAAACTAAACAGTAGTGACATCTAGAAGTTACACGAGTGATTTCTCAAGAAGATAGACCAAAGGGATAATAAAGGCATGATAAGAAGAAAATATATACATACATATATGTAATTTATTTTCAACAATGTATTGTATAAAAGTAATGTCTTTTACTTTCTAAGAATTCTTATTCTAATGGAACAAGACTGTAGTTATCACAGCTGTAACAATATTGCAATTGCTATAACTTTAATTATACGATGAACATTAACATAAACTGAATTTAATGAATGTGATTCTAATACTCATTATTTCTCCAGATTTCATAGATAAAAATACCTACGATATAATACATATTTTGAATAGGTACTAAAAAAATATTATACAAGAGATTGGGAATATATTTCTATCCCTCGCTTACGAAAGGAGACTTATATTAATATTGATTTGCTATTATATGCATCTCACTTTTAAGCATTCGAAGTATCTATTGTATTTTACGCTATTTCTAACGTTTGTTACCATTAAAACACCGAGGCACTTGATTACCGTTATAGTTACATTTTAAAAGCATATTTATAAACAGTTTGAACAATGCACTAACTTTGTATGAATACAATTTTGTTTACAATCAACTTGATGTTATCTTCAATTTTGTTATATCAATTTCAATCAAAAAAGATACACAGTAAGATTTGTAATCTACATACATAATTATTATACACTCTAAGATTTCGAAGATGGTTTTTGTTTCTTATTTGGTACACATTGATTATATCTTTCCATATAATATAATCATATGTTTGCAAATATAATCATTCGTTAACAGTACCAATATCATCATTTTCATTAGATTTGCTTGACAATAAAACTTGATTGTCTTCTTCAGCCAAACCATGCTTAATGTACAAAAATATGCCGGTAGAAATAATTAAAATGCCAATACAGGCAATACCATAACAAGTTATGCTGCCCAGAGATTCCAAAATAATGATAAATTTAATTATATGAGCATAATTACTTGTCAGATAAGCTTCTTGAGTAAACCATAACATTGGTATAAATGTTTTTTTAATATTCTTAAATATGCTGAAAATGATATTTTATAAATATGCTTAAGTTTCATTTACATATATGTTATTCGTTACATTATATTTATATTCCATAGTAAAAAGATAAAATAAGAACTTACGACATCTCCTGGTCAGGTTGTATCAACAAATTTAATTGTAGTTGTGCATGCACGTTCAGTGGAACACCCGTTTTCTACAAAAATTTTTGTTTATATAATATAACATGACATGGTCATTGTTAATTGATACCTATTGTTTTGCGATAATTACCGGTTCTATGGATATTGAAAGTTCGTGTTTTTCTTTACTAGGTTTCATTCCATTGATATTTTCCCTGTAACTTGGATCAGCCAAATAAAAGTGTGGTAAACTGATGAATGCTGGAGCACCCCATTTGCATAATGAAATATTTAATGCTCCAGAGGGAACGCATTCTCCCTCGCAATAACACGAACGCGATGGTACTATTGAACCATTGTCAAATGTTGTATCGTCACTAATATATCTAACTCCTATTAATCCCTCATGAATAGTTGTATTATCATATGTTACTGACATACTCCTATTAACATAATTATCCAAAAAATAGTATGTGTTTATTTGATTTTCAGCATTCCTAATAGAAAGTTAAACTAATTACTAAACTTACGTGCAAATATCAGGTACAAAGAAAGATACTGTTTTATTATCAGGTAATGGTGGCCACAAATCACCATTTGTTCCTCTTATTTCTCCACATTCTCCAGGATAATAACTTACCCTGTTATTAAAATTCCATTCTTTGACTATTCCTACATCGAGTAAATTAGATTTACCAGTTAACATATTGAATGTTCCATCGTAGGATGCAGAACCATTTCGCTGTGAACAAAACAATACTATAAGTATGCTTCTTCGGTTATGTCTCTGCTTTAATAATATTAACATGAAATTTACCCCATAAAACCAAGCAAATTTGGTAAATGGAATTTCTGTGAAATTAATTTTTTGTGCTATTTGTAATATAGTATCTTCATAGCCTTCAAAAAGTAATTCATTAACAGATTTGGTAATTATTAACCGTTGTCCTACTGATTTCATTACTCTATCTACTATATCACGGAAAATAGGTTTTTTATGTCTTAATGCATATCCGACACTCTGAGAATGTTAGAAAAGTGACATATTGTAATAAGATAGAATAGCATTTACTATATAGTGTACTATTAAAAGATACATACAGCAGTTACAGGATTTATATTAGTTACTTTATCATTTAAATCTCCTTTTGATAGAGATTTATCAAAATGCCATACCCTTTTCCTTTGATATGTTATGGTATCATTGTCATGCCATTTTTGTTCTACCTTATAGTCAACTTCCCTGTTAAGAAAATTCGTACAATGTTGTTTGATTTCTAATTAGTAAAAACTATAATATTTGACACAAATTTAATACCTAAATACATAAGGACCCATTTCCACAAAATTTGGTTTTGCTTTAGATTCATTATTTGAAATGAAATCTTCATAGTTAGTTAAATTGAACATGTATATTTTCAGATACATAGGAATTGGTGTTATTTCCCACAGCTTGTAGCTTGTAGACGTCGGTGTTAAAGATAATTGCTATAAAACAGTTTGTAAGACTTAACCAATGATCATAGCTGTAAGTAAAATTTTTTATATCTACCGTGTTTAAAATCGATGAATAAATCATAAACCAAAGAATTCCAGTAGTTAATCCAATAATTGTTAATACTAAACCTATTGAAAAAATGATAAGAAGCTTTTTACGAATCGTCATCATTTTATTTGGTTCTTTTGACCTGAAAAAGATAATACTTCTTATCAAAATTGTTAAATACGATTAAATAATGAAAGATGCTTGTTATTAATGTATAATGTATAATGTTATAATGTCACATGCTTTTTAATCGTCTATTAATCTTGGTTGGGCACCAACATTGTTGTATTAAGAATACAATTACGATTAAATATTGGATATTCATTAACGTTTGTATTTGCAGCGTTTTTTACACGCTCAAGTTTGAATATACAATCCATGTTTTAAACACTTTTGGTAATATAAATCAGTATGCACATTCGCAAATAAATGTTATGGTTAGTATGTAACACAGCCAAAACAAAATGAAGGTAGCACTTTATAGGTGTCTTCCAAATGAAAAAATATAAAAAATGTAGTACCAGATATATAAAAGACTGATAGCGCCGAGATTGCATTAAGAAACATTTTGAATATATTCGTTGTAATATATAGTTAGCGAGAGAAATTCACTTATGCAAAACAAAAATGGTTTGTTCAGACAATAAGTATGCTAATATCTGCGCATAATGTATTTCAGAATGTAAGCGCTAATATTTGAAAACTTATTATCTCTCAATGTTCCACTGTGTTTCCTTTCCTTTATAAGTTTAAGAACCACGTACTGCAAATAAATGCATTCTTATTTCCTATAAGCATAACATTTCATAATTCTGTATTTACGAAATTCCAGTGATTTCACTTATTAATTTACAACGGCATCATAATCAGTAGTGAAACGTACATACGGAAATATTTCTTTTTGTTAAAAATTGTTTTTATAAGATCACTACATAGCATAAAGTGAAAATCAATCTCGTTAAAAATTCTATTTGTGAGTTTTGTCAATTAACAATATTTTGTAAAAGTCTTTCATGACCTCCTGTTATGTCGACAATCACTTATCCATGATTGTTCATAAAGACAAATATGTTTATCTTTTAAGTATAATAATACGATTATTTATATTAATTCTTGAATTATTTATCTTATCTGTTATGTGTACTTTTTATTCTTATATTGAATTAGTTATAACAAAAATTTACTCTGATAGTACTTTATTCAGATACCACTATAATCATGCCTTTAAATCGTACATTATGAAAGATAATCAACTTTATATATAAAAAATGACTTGTTATTAAATTCATAATAAATATCATAAATATATTTCAAAGAATCGTATTTATATAAATATATTCAGTTATCTCAATCGTTTTCTATTAGAGGCAAATCGAGATTCCGCATCTGTCACTTACATAAAGAATAGTACAAAGTTTAACGAAACTGTCATGCAGTTCTGAAAATTCCTCGGAAATGAAAAAACCAACGATTGGTAAGTTGGAAACAGAATATTTTCACCGACTGAGTATATTATTCTTTTCTACATGTTATACATTCGAGAAATGATAGATAACAAGATCTATCGCATCTAAAATAATAATATTTTTTTATTAAATTATCAGTTAAAATGTAATCTATATTATCAAAATGAATTAAAAATCAGGCAATTTGTTCCATTAGATTAAAAGATTATCTGTTATTATGTACTGAACAAAGTTCGAGATTGTTTAATATTCAAAATTGATTGTAAAGTAGGCGGTGAAATTTATCTACAAAACGCGATCGTCATCGCATTTGCATCGATGAGTTTATGTGACATTATCATTCGAGTAGATCGATGTATTATTTTTTGTGTAAAATATTCATAGCATTTGTATGTTTTAATGAGACAAGTGTTACCCATTTAAATCTTCAGAAAACTTGTCGCGCTTTACGTACATTATGCATATACATTATATATATATACATTATGCTGCATAATTATGTATAACGAGAATAAATTAAACCGAACTTATGAACCATGATGATTTCATCATGTTTTTACATATTTAATAATCAGACTAATCAACGATACGAAACTTGTGACGAATTAAATATTCATAAAACGTAATTAAAAATAACGAATTTCGTTACTTCAGTAAATAAGTGAAAAATTATTTGATCGATTACTTTAACTAATCTATTTAAGAATAAGCATATTAGTAGAGAAGAAATTTCTTTTCTGATATTAGTAATGTTTCGTTGGAATGGCACTAAAAGGAAGTTAATTTGTTTAAATACATACGGAGAAATATCGGTGAAAGTTGAAGAAAGATCGATAAGTACTGTAAATGTGTAAAGCATTATTTAAAACTGAGAAGAAAGTGCATCCTGCTGGAGAGATGGAAGAGTCAATGACTTTCTAATAACACTTTACGTTTATGCATATTTTCGATTATTATATTCTGATGCATGCAATTTTATACTATTTAGTTTATTATTTTAATTATGAACAGCTTTTGTCGTAACAAGGTACAACGGATACACGTTGATGACCAGTTAATTACGTTAAAGAAAATGTAGAACGCGTGTACTACTACGAACTACAAATGCAAGTAAAAGGCTGATTGATCGAAGTTGGTGGATGTGAAACAAATGATATAATTTTATTTACAAACCTGCTCGTCTATTGAATGAATTTTATTAGAAGATAGACCCAGTAGCGTTATAAGATACTACTAGTGATTAAAGGCCGCCACGTTTTTAAAATGCACTCTGATTAAAATGGATATCACGTCCAATGATAGCGAAATATTATAAGACAACTGGATTGCGCATATTTTCGAGCGAACACTTCGCAAGGCCAGCGCCAACTGAGAGATTACCGAAAGGAAAGGTATTGTTTGGTAGTAAGCAGCTCGTCTTTAGCACGTTCTTTCATTTTTATACCGGTTTATCAGTTCGAATGATTCACTTCATCAAATACTAAAAGAGACCGCGCGTATTTTGAATTACGCTTTATAAATAACTATCTTTCGAAAGCAAGTATAGGAACAAAAAAGTATTTTGAATTACTGCACAATTTCATTTAATATGATCTTATCATAAAAACATTATATGATACATTGGTGCATACAAATTTTACAAACATGATGACTATGATGAGATAAATGCTTTATTGGACCCTTATTAAAGATTATTATTAGTGAGAAACTAAACAAGTAGCACATAACTTACGTTTAAGTACATGAAAAGAAGATAATACTGCTAAGTTTTGCTAAAAAAGGTTCATATAATCAATATTATATACTAAGTTGTTGCGGTGGCATTTGGATTATTCATATCTTCTTGCAACTGCGTGCGATCACGTATTCTCGCACACATTAAACTATATTCTAATACGCCAATTCGAATATTCATTTCGGAAATTTCATTTTTCATTTTGGTAATTGTCTTTTTTATATTTATAAGCGGCGCTATAAAAAATATCGATATTTAAGACATATTTTATATAATATTTTATTTACTTACTTCCATCTGTCATACTCGATCCTCGTTCATCCATTTCTTTCTTTACATGCTCTAATTCTTCTGATAATTTATTAAAAATTCTTGTTCTTTCTGTAACACCTCCACTAGTATCTCGATATTGTTCCTTAATTTTCGACAATTCATCTTGAAGCATTTGATATTCCTTCAAACTAGGTTCAAGTTGCCTATTTAAATAGGACTCTCTTGTTTTTACTTTATCTAAAGTATTAGATATATCAATATGTAGTTTATCTAGTTGATTTTTGGTTCCAGTTAAATTTGTTGCTATATTTGTACGTAATTGCTTCATTTGCTCTATATGTGATCTCCAGTCTCTTGAATCTAAAATAGATCTTTCCCATTAATTTTACTTCTTTAATATTTAGTTAGATATTTTGTACCTGTCTTTACAGTTACTTTGAGTTGAGGTAAAACTCTTTCCAATTCTAGTAGCCATTCTTCTCTATTTGTTTTAGATTCTAAAATATCATCAGGTTTTTGCATTTCATTCTACAAAAAAATTACAAAAAGTTAAAGTACATGATTTCTACATTTTATAAATACATTTATTACTATGTTTACAAAGTTCTGTCCATATAATTTTGTAATATCATCAACGTGTAAAATATCTTCATCCTCGTCGTCATACTCAGCCATCATTTCCTCTTCTACTTTCTCTAAAATTAATTCTGCATCGTCATCTTCTATCTCTGGTTCGTTACTTGGTTCGTCAGGTGATATTTCTACTCTAGAAATATTTACCTGTGTAATATATGATCATACTTATATTGTCTTTATTAAGTATATTTATTTTAATTTACTTTTTCCATTGAAACTTTTGTGCTTTCAATGCTTCATCTGCTAAGTTATCTAAGACATATATGGCATGTTCACCACTTCCTTGTTTGAGCTTATTGGGTGGAAATTCTATTGGTACATGAATATCCCTTAAATAGTCCAGGATTATAGCTATTGTAGCATTAGGATCATCTGATTCTTGCGGAGCTTTAAAATTCCCACCTGCTTTCCTAATTAACCATGCAGCTAATGATGTGAATGTATAAAATTGCTCTCCTGGATTTGTTTGTGTTACAAAATAATTCCTATATTTTAAATCAATATTTTTTTTTACCAATTCATATAATATTATATTACAACATTTGTATACAATGAAAACAATTACATTACCTATTTATGGCCTTTATTTTAAATTCTGGTAAAAATTGAATATCATAATGTAACAATTTTAATTTTTCTAATAAGTCTTCCATTCTAATATACATAACATAAGAAGCAGATGGAGAAGATCCATCTTCTATAATAATCTTTGGTGCGTCTCGAAACATTCCTATAATTATTATTTTATATCATAATTATACATATGTTTTACAAGTAACAAATATTTGTATGTAGGTGAAATTTATTCACAGAATAGGACAGGTTTACCTCTTATTCTGTAATGCTTTTTGGGAGTTTCATACAAATAACTTATAAATAATATTTATATTTACATGTAAAAAATATACAGTTTAATTTATTAAATAAATAATTCGTATGTAATTATTTACGTTTCATGCTCTATTGACTAAATTGATAACATGAACATAGATGAGATTTAATATATAGAGTTAACACCTACAATGTCACGCAAACTGAGAACTCTAAAGCTCTTTTACAATTTTCGCATATAACATCAGTATATAATTATTAAAGTAATAAAAATATGAAAATGATAATTTTTATATATGTTTCCCTATTGGCTTTGCTGATTAAATTGAATACAATTTCTAGATATATCGCCAAATATTATAGGAATATCAACGATATCTCCGATATTTCCGATCTTATCCCAAGTCGGTATTTCAGTCCAGTGAGACGAAATGTTTGAGTTGTTAGATCTATGTTATATATTATCTATGGTATAAAACGTGAGTATTTAGTATAGAATTTCCTCTCTGGTGTAGAAAATTCCATTTCATTACTATCGATAACTAGGGATATTAGTTTGAAACTACTATTATTTTACTATTTTGTGACATAGAAAACATTCTCGATAGTTGGCAATACTGTGAGTTGTTCATTTTGTCGATTTTGATAATCGGTCATTTCAGTTTTCTCTTAGGTTTATTGAACTTTGCACGTGGGAAGCATTTTAAGTGGTTTTATCTCGAAGAAAGACACTCATGAATCATCAGATTCGATTCTAATGTTATCTAACATCTATTTGTTTGAATTAATAGATTGTTAGAATGGGTCTAATATCTGAGCCGTTGTTGTTTGTACTTGCATTAATCGATACCGGTTCAGTACTTTTCCTTTTGGTATATTTTGTATCCTTTTTATATTTTATAGTTTGACGAAAAATTGCAGTGTTTATATTTTATTATGTATTTAACTTTATAATTCGACTATTAAATTCTATATATAATTTATTGAAAATATGTCTAGGGACTTTTGTGGTAAATTTTTTTAATGATATTGCAGTAAATCTAATGGCGCCATATCTAATTTTCGACGTTTTTAAGGTAATTTATGTCTTTTATTAGTAAAAGACGCACAATGAGGTTCCTTATCTTAAAAGTATATATAGGTCATAACTTTATCAGATTTAGAATGTGATTATTTGAATGCTCAGCAGTGTTGTTCAAAGTTAAACAAGGTAATTATGTATACACTTTTGTTACAATTATTAATTAATTTAAACATAATAAAACTTATTCTAAATTGTAATTATTATTTACTTAATTTTCTGATTAATTATTGTTTATTTAATTAATTGTTAATGTACTAATTAAATTGTAATTATATCTTACAGTGGGTAGTACCAAAGCTTGTAGCACATTCAGTCTTAGAATTTTTACTATTAACACATGGACAATTAATATTGTGCTTAGTGAACTTGCCTATGACACTATGGTTACTCTATGAATACTTTGGAGTACCTAGTGGTAATATGGGAGTTTATGATCCTACAGAAATCCATAATCGGGGACAATTAAAAAGGCATACAAGAGACTGTATGATCCATCTTGGATATTACCTAATTTTCTTTTTTATTTATCTTTACTGGTATGTATATTTTGGACAGTTCATTAATTATCACTAAAATTAAATTACTACCTATTACTATTTTTAATTTATATGTTTCAGTATGATCATTGCATTATTAAAAGGAGATCCGATTAACAGAAATGACGAAGGATTGTTACATACGAATTGAGAGCAATGATAATATTTAAACTTTTATACATCTTCTTTGTTCTTTATTTCAGTCATATTTGACTATTTATTTATTTCTATGCTATAAATACCAAATGAAATTTTGTTAACATATATAAAAACCCTGTACCTCATTACACTTACCCTTCATTTATATTATATCTTTAAGAACTGAAATTCCTTGAATATAAAACTTCCATAATTTTATAGAAACTAACAGTAACAATTTAATTGTAATTATATCTATATTTTATACATATGTATATCAAATGCGAACAAAACACTAATTTTGTAATACAAAAAACATTAAATTTGCTTAACCATAACGTTACATATACCGGAAAGAAAAAACGATTAAAAAATTCTAATTAATAATGTAAATATTCTACTTCTATTAAAATGCTGTAAAATACTGAATAATTTGTTTATCCATTGGCTCGTTAAATCAAATTGAATCGGCTTTACTGGTTGCGGTATAAGATTAGATCGATTTAATGAACTCGGTGCAGCTGATTAGTTCTTTTTCTATGTGGAGGGCATATGCTTATTTTTAGCTAAGACCAGAATTAGTATCATAGTTTGCCGAAATCTTTGAATTGCGTTCGAACAAAACATATATGTATATATATATATATATATGATATAGAAAGGGAAAAGGTCACGATTGTAGACAGCATATGATAATTTTATAATTAAAAGTAAAAGAACGTGGAAATAGCAAGATCATAATAGCGTTAGAAGAACTATAAGTAGTACGGTTCGCATTAAAATCAATTTAAGCGCGATAGGCGCACGTGTAGTGCGTCCTCGTTAATCTGGTGGTTTGTGAAACTGAGCGCCTCCTGGCGACGAGGGTAACGGGTGACGGATGACGGGTGGCGGTGCTTGGACTTGCTCGGAACACCTTCGGTACGACGCGCGGAAGAATGTTCTTCTGGACCAAGTGAGTGCGCGAGTGCTCAGAAGTACAAAAACTTTCGCGGTGCACATCAATTGGAAGTTCCTTTTATTGCGGGGCATATGTATTAAATTATTCTTTTCATTTCCATCGTGATACTAGACAGTGATTTCACATTCTCGTGATTTGTTGTTCCTTCAAAACGTTTAATCAATCGAGACTGACGTCGATGTTCACCAAAATCTCCACGTATCTGTTATCGATATTCACAAGACGGTACCCGCCAGAATTTTGCGACGACGGCGACGGCGTCGTTGTCAAAATACGATCTCATCTTTCATTACAGATGATCAGACAACGGCACCTGTCAAGATAAGGTGGTTCACGAGGTGCGTCTAATGCATAAGAAATTCTCGATGAGGCTTACGTCGCCCTCACCGTCACCGTCGTCGTCGTCGTCGTCGCCGTCGCCGTCGCCGTCGTCATCGTTGTCGTTGTCGTCGTCGTCGTCGTCGTCGCCGTCGTCGTCGTTGTCGTCGTCGTCGTCGTCGTTGTCGTCGTCGTCATCGTCGTCGTTGTCGTCGTCGTCGTCGTCGCAGTCATCATCGTCGTTGCCGCCGCTGTTGCTGTCGTCGTCGTACTCGTCGCTGGTGCCATTACTGTTGTCGACGCCGTCATCGTTCTCATCGTTTTGTTCTGTATTACCGCTGTCATCAACATCGTTTTGGTTACAGTCATTGACATCGTTGTCATTGTCATTGTGGTTATCAAGGTCTTTGTGCTTGTTATCATTGCCACTGGCATAATTAGCCTGCATCGCTTGCTCCTTTATTAATGCATTTGTGCTAAGAAGTAATATTGCTTCTATACCAAACTACTCGCAGTATCCTTCAGGCAGGATGGCGGGTAACAAAACAACAGGTAGTGTCTTGCAATTTAGACCGATTGAGGTGTCCCAACAACTACAAGATGGAGAAAAATTCATCAAATGGGATGAGGTATGAGTTGCAAGACAAATCATAGTACAATATTGTAGATTGTATAATTAAATTGTAATATCCAAGCTATGTTATTATATATATGATATTAATTTTATTTATATTTTTATATAGGATTCTGGTATAGTAACTCCAGTAACATTGAAGGTAGACAAGTTTGGATTCTATTTGCATTGGGTGGATCAACATAATGAGATGGATATGTTGGATATTGCTGTAATAAGAGATACAAGAACTGGGAAACATGCAAAAGTACCGAAGGTATTACATTGTTCTTTCTTTATCCTTTTTCTTTGGTAATTTATGTATTTTAGTTCGTTATCCTTTAATTTAGATAAGTCAATTTATGGTTGATTATGTAACAGACAAGAGTAAAATTAGTTAAATGTTTCATTAGATCTATATATTAGTATGCATTAGGTATAAATATTTGGAAATGAAGCTGTCTTGACTTTCTATAATTATATCATGTTTTTGCGTGGTTGCTAATGACGCACAGCACCACCACATGATAATTATTGACAAATCTATAAATAGAATGTTACCTACTTTATGTCCTCAATGTAGTTCATTTTTTTCAGTCACACCTATCTTTGTACACAATGGACATATTCTTAGTTATATAGGAAACAGAGCAGTTCTTATCTGTTTCATTTTCCTATAAATCAATAAACATTTTCTAAAGTGATATTGTTCGCAGTTTCAGTTAATGTTAGTAGCTTATTGTAATAGAAGCTGCTATTATTATTATAATGTGCATGAGCTAATTCCATCAGAATAAATCTTGTTAGGACCACTGCATTGAAATCCTAAAGATATGTATTTTATCAACATGTTTAGACAAGCAAATGATTTTCAGGATACCAAATTAAAGCATCTTGTGACAATGGGTTCTCAAGATTCTTTAGAGGAAAAGACAGTAACAATTTGTTATGGATCTGACTTTGTCAATATGAATTTTATTAACTTCTGTACAACACGAGCAGAAGTTGCACAACATTGGACAGAGCAAATTTTTCAGCTCGCGTATAATTTATCTCTATTAAATATCAGCACAACTATGTTTTTACAAAAAGCACACACTAAACTTACACTTGGAGCTGATAAGTCAGAAAAGATTCCTGTAAAGAAGTGAGCACAATTTTCACATGTGTATTAAATTTGATATATAATACATATAATAAATATATAATACATATAAATAAATGTTATAAGATAAATATATATATATATTTTATATATTGTTATTTCAGCATAATAAGAATGTTTACGCAAAACAAAGAAGATCGTAAACGCGTCGAGAAAGCGCTTGATATTTCTGGTTTTCCATCTGGGAAAGTGAGTATAATATTTTATATATTTAATATGAATATGGTTTCCCTGACATTGAAAATCGTATTCCGTTTGTTCGTAGAATGACGTAATATCATTACAAAAATTTCAATTTGAAGATTTTTTCAACTTTTATAAATCTCTTACTCAACGATCGGATGTTGAAAAAGTTTTCGAACGCATCGTAGGCAATAATAAGCGTAGGCTAATGTCCATCACCCAATTTGTTGATTTTTTGAATAAAACTCAAAGAGATCCGCGTTTAAACGAGATATTGTATCCCTATGCAAATGAGGCGAGAGCAAAGGACATTATAAGTCAATATGAACCAAATAAATGTAATGCTAACCGGGGTCAACTAAGTTTCGATGGATTTTTGAGGTATTTAATGAGCGAAGATAACCCAATCGTAGCTTTATCGAAACTTGAATTATCGGACGATATGGATCAGCCGCTTGCGCATTACTTTATAAATTCTAGTCACAATACATACTTAACAGGTACGTCACGTTTGTTACTTTTATTCATAATCGATCAGGCTTTGAATAACGCCTTAAATATCGATTTAAATATATTAGTTCTTATATTTTTTTTTTTTTTTTATATTTTTAGGACATCAACTTACAGGAAAAAGTTCCGTTGAAATATATCGTCAGTGTCTGCTTGCTGGTTGTAGATGTGTAGAATTGGACTTTTGGAATGGAAAATTTGATGAACCTGTCATTGTGCATGGGTATTTTTATTTTATAGCAAGATAATTTATTGTATTTGAAATTAAGTATCAAATGCTCCTTTAGAAATATTTTGTAGATATACATTTGTACCTGAAATAAGTGCACGAGATGTAATTGAAGCAATTGCTGAAAGTGCTTTCAAAACATCAGAATATCCTGTTATTCTTAGCTTTGAAAATCATTGTAATCCAAGACAGCAAGCTAAAATAGCTCAGTATTGTAGAGAATTATTTGGAGAAATGCTGCTAGACGCACCTCTTGAATCTCATAAGGTATTTTTAGTATATTTACAATCATAACATTTTATCTCTAATCTCATTTTTGTAATGTATATTATTTAGTTGGAGCCAGGACAAGAGTTACCACCTCCATCTTTATTAAAACGTAAGATTATAATCAAGAACAAAAAGAAACATCATCATAAGAAAAAGGAGCATAAGAAGAAGGAACCGACACCAATAACAGAATCGGAAGAAGGAACTCAAGAAAACGAAGATAACGGAGTAACGAATCAAGTAGCGGAGGGAGAGAATGGTACGTCAGCAGATATTGTTCCTCAAGTTGAAACAACCGACAATGATCAGCAAATTGGAAATGGAGACATTTCACATCCCCCTATGCTGCAGCAGAGACAAAGTAGTAAGGATAGCACTCAGGATGATGAAGGTTAGTATTCATTAAAAAAATATAGTTGTAAAATTATAACTTTAGCTATTGTAAAACATAGAAAAAAAATTACGTTTTTCTCCCTTTTTGTTTTTTAGATGAAGAAGAGGAATCAAGCACAGAAGAGGATGAATCAAACGTGGAGGACATTAAATGTGATAAAGTGCCTGCACCTGACAAAGTAGCATCTAGCGCGAAAGAAACGGAAGCTGGAGCGGAAATTTCAGCTTTAGTTAATTATGTGCAACCTGTTCATTTCAACAGTTTCGAATCGGCTGAAAGTACGTTCGTATGTGTGTATTACAGTAACAATTATTAAATTAACTTTTTTATATTTGATATTATGATTCCATTATTTGATCAATGTTCACAGAGAAAAATCGTATGTACGAGATGTCATCATTCGACGAAAAACAAGCTACGACACTTTTAAAAGAAAGACCATTAGAGTTTGTAAATTATAATAAACATCAACTATCTAGAGTGTACCCGGCAGGTACGCGTTTTGACTCTAGTAATTTTATGCCTCAAGTGTTTTGGAATGCGGGTTGTCAACTGGTTGCATTAAATTATCAGACACTTGGTATGTTTGTACTTTGAATAAACTTAATATTAATCACGGATTGCATGTAGACTAATTTGCACCATTTCGTGTATTAGATCTTGCTATGCAATTAAACTTGGGAATTTTCGAATATAATCAACGTTGCGGGTATCTTCTGAAGCCAGAATTTATGAGACGAAAAGATCAACGATTGGATCCTTTCGCGGAATCAACTGTAGATGGTATTATAGCGGGAACAGTTCATATACACGTAATATCGGCTCAGTTCTTAACAGACAAAAGAGTGGGTACTTACGTGGAAGTAGATATGTATGGTTTACCAGCAGACACAGTGAGAAAGAGATTTCGTACGAAAATTGTTCCAAACAATGGGATTAACCCTGTGTACGACGAGGAACCTTTTATATTTAAAAAGGTAAAAATTAATATTTCTATATAGCTGATATTATAAATACAAGATTTGATTTATCTGTTTATTAGGTTGTCCTGCCTGAACTTGCTTCAATTAGAATAGCTGCGTACGAGGAATCAGGTCGTTTAATTGGTCACAGAGTATTACCTGTAGTTGGGTTATGTCCGGGCTATCGACATGTTGCTCTTAGAACAGAATGTGGTCAACCATTACCATTAGCAAATTTATTTTTACACGTAATTGTGAAGGATTACGTACCAGATGGGCTGAGTGAGCTTGCCGAAGCTTTGGCAAATCCAATTAAATATCAGAGTGAAACAGAAAAAAGAGAAAAGCAATTATCAGTTCTTACAGATTGTGCAGAAGATCCGGAGGAAATTGATGTAAGGTTTGAAAACGTTAAGAATTTATTTATTACTAATTTACTAATATACTAACAAATGCATACTAACATTTTCTAGGATAAGCCTAAAGTTGGTGAAGGAGCAACTTCTTCTAAACCAACTGTAAGTTCGTCGGTCAAAAAATTTCGATCAATATATGTAAATCAATTTATTATTATGTCCGTTCTAATGTTTTGTTTTAGGAGGAAATCGTCAAGACAAAAAGATTACAATCTGTCGGTGAATTACCAATACTTGCTCCGACATCTACGAATGTTCATGGTAGACCATCTGTTGCTGGTCTAAACACGTCTGATTCACAAGATAATGAGCATGGAACGTCGACACCTACGGTTCAAGCCGTTGAAGCTTCTACAAATAAAAGTCCAGTCAATGCCAGCGGCAGTAAGTATCGATTACCTATCACGTTCTATTTAGAAGATATAAACAATTGTTTTATGATACAGTGAGTGATGAAATAGTGGCTGAATCATTAGAAAAATTAATGGAGAACAAACTCGTCCGAGAGAAAAAAATGGAGCTTGAGAAAAAACTCGAATCATTACGGAAAAAGCATGAGAAAGAAAAATTAAGGATGCAAACGCAAAAAGGATCTATCGATGGTGAAAAGCACAAATCGAAATTTTATGTCAGCCATAAATTAGTGAAACGGTTGTCGAGTAGGAATATGTGAGTTAATGATTTTTATTCAAGCAACCCCGTTCATGTATAAACACGATTATATATTTTCATATTTTTTTTTATAGTTTTTCAAGCGAAGTAGGGTTGAGCACGTTAGCTTTAGCAGAAACATCAGAATGCCCAGACATAGAAAATCGCGAAGGAAATGGTGGAGCTCCAAAGGGACTTCCTAGAAGTCAGAGCGAACGTTTGCTGGCCGTATGTAAAGCTCATGTGCAACAAGAACGGGAACTTCAAGAAAAGTATTATGAAAGTCTGTTTTCAACAGTAGAGAAAGTAATGAAAACCTCCCAATCTAACCAATTAAAAACATTGAGAGTACTTTTGGAACGAGAAACCGCCGATGTTATGAGAAAGCTTCAAGCCACGAGGCATGGAGAAGTGTGTTTCTTATATTGTCCTATAATATATATGATATATAAAATATAATGCATAAAATGTATTTCATAATGTACGTATCAGATATTGTAGCAGCCATTTGTATTTAATCGTAGGTGAAACAGCTAGCAAAAGTACACAAAGATAAAGCCGAGCTAGATCGTATGAAGAGGGAAGTTGCAAAGTCCACGGTTGAAAAGGGCGTGAATGAATGTACGCGGTTAACGAAAATTTATGAGAAAAAGAAGGCAGAGCTGGAACGACAGCACGAACAAGTTCGACAAAGGCTAGAAGCAGAAAGGACAAAGGTACAAATTTATGACATTGTGTTTATTTAGTTTAGGATTATTAATTTGTGTAATATGATGGTAATGATATAAGATGTATGTTTCCTTATATTCAGATCAAAGCATCTCTAATGGCAGAGT
This sequence comes from Bombus affinis, assembly GCF_024516045.1. Classification (NCBI taxonomy): domain Eukaryota; kingdom Metazoa; phylum Arthropoda; class Insecta; order Hymenoptera; family Apidae; genus Bombus; species Bombus affinis. The sequence continues at coordinate 17,248,055 of NC_066346.1, read as the reverse complement.
ACAGCAGTCGATGTAGTAAATACGAGAGTGGGGAGCTACCTTTGTCGCCATCCGGCGGAACTAGTATGCCGGAATCTCTTAGTGGGAATACGTATTGATCGACTAAAATGATCGATAATATTTAATATCGATGTCTCGTAATGACATGGTTGGAATATTCTCAAACCCATGGCAGTAAACTGCTTTTGCTGAAAGCGTGTATCTATTTGGGAAGTTGATAGTAACAGATTGTGCGTTGCTCATCCCAAACAAAAAGGGGTCGCAGCGGCGGTGTAACGATAGAAAATTCGTGAAGTCTACGCAGTTACCTGTGTTTTGCTAAAATAATTTTATTCACTTCCAAAAATCTCCTTTGCAAAACGTGCAGCATTTATAAGGTGATATATGATTTCGATGAGCAGAACGCCATCAGATTAGAAGGTAATTGTTATATAATGTTTTGTCCACAAAGCATTTTATAAACGTCTTACGTACGAGGAATGTCTTTTGAAAAGATTTAATGATCTGATAAGCAACATTTTAACCGATTGCTATGGATAAATGCATTCAAACACGTGAATCTCGTCGCATATGAGTTATTATGAAAGGTTCGGTGTTGAATAACGCGTTAAGACTATTTTCTATTTACTCAAAGTTCTTTGAAAGATTAGTAATATATATCGGTCGATTGTTTAATCGATCGATTCTCTGCGCATGCGGGAACGCCATTTTGATCTCAACACGGAAAGTAGCATTGACCATTGCGTTCGCAAGGATAGGAAGTTTATCTTTTCTTTTCTTTTGTTTTCTTTTTTTATTCGATGTTACTTACGCATAGTATTAAACGCACTATTCTCTTTACATAAAAGATCATCGTTGTCAGTGCCGAGATTTTGTTCCATTTTAAAAGCCAATGAAATTTCGGAAGATAAGAGCGAAGAATATGACTATGTGAGAGAGGTACACGATTCTAAATAAGAATAATGTTTCTAAGTGCTACTATTTAACTTGTTATTATATGTATAAGATGTTATTTAATTAACAAGTCGATGTTAAATCGCGTTCCAGGATACTCGGGTTGTTTATAATACGAAAAAACATTACTGATCGGTGCGTTGGTCGGACTTTGCCGAATTCAAAATGCGACGATAAAGGAAGTACGTTAGTGAGAGTGAAATCTCTTTGGCCTAGAGGTAAGGAACGCGATAAAGTTTACGATTCGGATGGGCGTGTGCGTGATTTGATATATTTTTGACTGAAAGTACTCCGTATAAAGACATTTTTTGAATAGTCCGTATTGTGAATGATAAAGAGACCGTATTGTATAAAGAAAGCAAATCTAGAAAAAACAAAACAAAAAAAAAAAAAAAACAAAGAAGAAAAAAGAAACTAAATATTAATGGAAACGTTTCTAGCGTTTTTGTACCGCGCGATTTCATGCTGCAGCCATTTTGAGGCCGGAGCGAAACGATTGGGGCGAGCCTCTTTTAGGAAGACAATCAAAAATGTTACGCTGTAACATTGTCCTTGTTGTTTCTAATTATACGATAATTTAAGTAATTCGATATTACACATACGTATTATATATATATATATACACACACATATATCTTAATATATATATGTATATTATACATACATACATATGTGCATACATATGTACATATATATGTATATTCTTAACAGTTATTACAAATTTGGGGTTATACGTCACACACTTATGCATTGTAAATCTTTCTCGTGTGATCCATCGCATTAATTTATTTCGTAATCGTCATTTCGGTACGTCGGAAGTATCGAGAATCGCGAGCTTTTACAAAATGTCTTTTTATTGATGATTCGTGCTCATGACCGATATACCATTACATATTATAATATGCAACATGTGTGTATATATATACACACATACATGCATGCACGCACACAAACATTCGTATACATTCACGTGCACAAACAAAGCGTAATCGTGATCAATGCGAATAGAAAGGAAAAGAGTACCTTTGCAATTATAATACTGTCGTCGTTTATGTTGCGCCGACGGGTTACGAGCGGATCAATCCCTTCGATTTGGAGACTGAACTTGATCCTGAATCGTTGGTAAACTATTGTCTGTTCTTGATTATTTTGCCACTGTCGATTTATTTATTTAACAGGGCCTCTTTTATATTACGATGTACAAAGTTTCGTGTGTCTTGCGAAAATTTCAATCTGCACAATGAACGTTCGCGTAATTTGTTAGTGTTTAGGCTCGCTTCATTTTGACCATTTTTGCGAGATATCGCGAAAAGTGGGTCAACGTTCTCCGTGTTGCGCAGTTCTACGCTCCAATTGTACATGTTAGTTAGTGTAAATTTATATCTTTAGGGTTACTCTGTTTTTCCAAAGATCATTTGACGCAACAATTTTTATGAAATTTTCTTTTATCGTATTTATGATTTGGACGATTTTACAATGAGTGTCAATGCAACCAACGATGTATGAATTGGGTATACATTGTTTTCTCGAGGCATAGAATTTTTCTGGTAGTAGGTATGCGAGCGACTCGTACGGTTTAGTTGGTCGACTGAAGTAGAATATGCGCTCGATAATGGAAAGATACCGACGATTGCGAAAATTGCAAGTCCTATGAGAAACATAGTGAGAACGTATCCTAAACCTCTCGCAATGTTATAGTAACTGGCTGTTTAATTCATGTGCAAAACACTGTATTTTTGTTATTATAAGATGGGTATTATCGTATGTTGCGTATCCGGCAGAAAGGGATCAGTTTAGCGTTAGGTAGTTTAGCGTGTCCGCTTAAACGTAGCTGTAGATTTCCATCCGGATGAAACGGTCGTACACGTCGAGTTACCATTTCCTTAAGTTTATGTCGATTTATCGTGATTGTATTTCTCAACGAGTTACCATCTTCCACAAGAGGAGAAGGAAAAGAAAAATGTTATATGTTGCGGTGGACTCGATCGGTGAGAATATTTAAGTCGGGAGGAAATCAGTGATAATCTATTAAAAGATGAGATAATGTAAGTGTAAGCGGGTATAATTTAATTAAGTAGCGGTAGTCATTGGACTACCCGTAGCGTTCTAACGCGAGAGAAATCAATAGTACATTATGCTAAGTCGTACAAGATTATCGGAAGTTTATATATATATTATAATATGTATACATATATATGTAATGTTCGTATACACATTATACGTGTGTCGATGTCTTTCTGATCGTTTAGTCGCAACGATGCACGCCTCTCGCATCGCTGATCCTTGCGATACCAAACGGGTTCAACGGGGTGAGGAAGGAAGTTAGGGTACCAGAAGATTTTCACGATTCGATGCAAAGCACAATGTTCGATAGATTTCCAAGAACCGTACAGGTATCGCGGCGATGCGTGGGCGTAAATTTCTCCAAACGCTTGTATAGACAAGAGCGAAACGTTTTACGAATAATCGAACTGCGAAGAGAATCAGTTCCTCGATTAACCAGGTTACGTGTGTTGCGGCGATATCGAGCCGCGTCGAATGCGTTTCGATTGTTTGTATCTATAGTTTTGCCGCAAACATTTTGGTCTCGCGAGCCGGTGTGCAAAAGTCCTCCGAGAAAATCGAGTCAGGTTCGGCTCGCGCAATGCATTTTTTTTTTAATATTTTCTTTTTCTCCGCGCGCCATATCTTAAAGATATCGCGTAATTCAATTGGGACGATCATCGTTTCGTCCTTTTCCTATATTCCTGTAATATGCATAATGCGTACGCGAGCGCCATTAGAACGTCTTCGAGAGACAGGTCGTCTGAATGTATTTGCTATCTGTGCCAGCGTATACGCGCTCGTATATTATGTATATTACACACGTACCTAATGTATAAGTATAAGAAAGAACTAGGCTACGAGGACAGATATTATATTCATGTTGATATATTATGTGTTGTTGCTGTTGATGTTGTTAATAGTAGAGTAGCGAAAAGATGGGAGTACTAGTATAGTCGTTGTTCATATAAAGTTAATGCGAGGCTAGTTTTGTGTTACTTGTATACGATACATCGTCGCGTGATCCGTACGAAGACAAATCGTGACACTCGCTATATCGTATCGGCTGTCGTATCGCGAAGCTTGCCAAAATTGAAATACGTTTTCCCGACGGATCGAACGATCGCGGCTGATCGAAGGGCGACGATTCGTGCGAATTGCGCGCACATTTTATCGGCGTATCGATTAAAAGAGACGCGACAAAGGGTGTACAGATTGTACGTAGTACACATTGCGATTGTATGTTGTAAGGAATTCTGAAACGGCCTATCGACGATCATGACGGTTTGGAATCACGTTCTTTTTGAAATACCATGCGTGGGATTTTTGAAAGGACGTTTAGTCTTTTCTTCCAGGAGTTTCGTTAATCACGTGTGCCCAGGAGAGTGTCTCGGCGCGAACAAGCGTCAACCAAAATTTCATCGTGATTATTATATGGTCTCGCGTTACAATTTCCACCTCGCGCAATCTTTTTCTATGATACCGTACATAATTATCCGGCTCCCGTATAACAAGGATCTCTTGCGAAACAACGATTCTTCGTACCTGACTCGATTCGTCTGTCGGTCCAACGTTTTCCGTGAGCTTATTCTACAAAAAGCGAGCAGAGAAACAAGCACGCGAGAACGGGACACGCTTTCTTATCGCATTCAAATGCCAAGCTCTGCAAACAAGCCGTTGTTTTCCGATCGTCAAGTCTGTCAATTCTTCGATGCTTCGAATGTTCTTCGATGTTCGGTGTGATTTTTCATTCTATCGACTGGTTCGTTCTTCTTGCGATCTTCTAAATAGTTGTTTTTCTCGCATAGTTTCTCGATTATCGAACAGGGTGTTCTTATTGTTATACACGTAGTTCTTTAGCCTTGTCGAACATGTATCGTCATGATTATTCTTGCCTTCCATTTTAAACGACTCTCCATAGTTCGATGCGGGTATACGAGGCAACGCAATTTCTACGGCATCGTATAATAAGCGTTTGTGTCTTTCTTTCTTTGAAACAGGCTGGTTGGTTCGCCGATATTTTCTTCTCATTTACCGGTATCCTTTGGAAAGCTATTTGAGCTAAATTTATTGTTCCCTGTGTAAGAAACAGTGGTATCGATCGTCGCGGAATATTTACGGACGATTAGTAACGCTCGATCCGTTTGCGATGTGGAGACGCGTAATATAACCGCGCTTTTCTTCCGCAAATTAGAACGACCGGTCGTGTGTCGCGCGTAGTTTGTTTTCTCTCGGGGTTACTTCCACGCCGCAACGGGTACGGTCGATTTCTTTCGTCGGCCGTCACGCAACACACCGAGAAAATGAAGGGTTTCGCCGTTTGGTCGCGTCCACGAGCTACCACTCGGCTCCCTCGTCTCGTCCCTGGTTATTGTTAATTGCCCGTACAAAACCGTGCGTACCTATTAACCGTAAATTACGAGTCGCTTCCACATTAGACCGGCCAGGGGAGAATTATTCGTTGTAACGTTCTCAAGATCTTGTCCCGATACATATTTTAAACTACTTTATACCGTCGCCGCGCGCCAATTGATTTAACGCGGTAATTTAATTTTCTGCAAAAAGTTACTTTTTCGTGGTACGCGTGTTACGCGTACAAACACGCAGCTGTTACGGTCAGACAATAATTTCGCCTCCCTAACTTCCGGAAAAAAGCAGGAGCTTGGGTCGGCAAGCTTTCGGTTCGGTTTTCCATTTCAACGTAGAATCTCATTTCTAAGATCTTTGAATAGGAAAACACTTGATTATTCGATATAATCAATCGCAAATACGAAAACCACCGGAGCCACGTCGATTCTGGGCATCGATTTTGATTTATTCGCGCGTCTTCGTCTCGTATTCCTCGGTATTCGTCGTACTATGTTTCCTTTACGGTCGAAATAACGATAAGCGATCGGGCTTAAATTCTACGATGTTCATAGACTCAAGTAAATGCGTGCTTGATTTCCTTTAATACTACGCGTAATATCCTATAAACGTGGACTCGATAGGTATTTTAAGCAAGATTGAACAGCATCGATCCGCGAGTCGAAAACTATCTGTAATCGATGGCTAGCCGCGATGCCGTAGAATCTCGTTGCGACGCACATCTCTTTCAATCCGCGGAACGCCAGCTACGTATCGATTCGTACGGACGTGTTTCATTCTTTTTGTTTCCTTATACCGTTGTCTGTGTTCTATTCTCTGGTTGATCTGCCACGACGATATCGACGTGTCCCCGCGATCTATGGGTTTGTCGAAAGCTTCATTCGACAGTTGTCGCGTACTCCTCAAACTGGCCCTCCGTTTCCGCTAGTTGTTCACGCGACGATCAACCTTTTCGTCGCGGTGAAAAATTCGCACCAGATCTTCCGTAACGATAAGACTTTTTTGAGTCGTTTTTTACATATATGTATATTACTTCCACCTTTCTGTCGAGTCGCGTGTTATCGCCACCGCGACTTATCGGTTATCGTTCCCCCTTTGGACTGTTTTCCTATATTTTGGGATATTTTTCGATTTCGACGCATTTACATTGTTTCTCGCTTAAGCATAGGTCCGCGTTATAGACGTAAACGCGATAGAGACAACGTCGTAGACATGCTGCACGTTGAAACTTTCAACCGACATCGATCTCTGATTCACGACGGTCAGTTTCAGTCCGTGACAGTTAATCTCGAGTTGTTTCCATATAGAGTTTCGGTACCGTTCTCGTCGAATGATCCGCGACCGTTGTTCTCTCGAGTAAACGAGTAGAACATCCACGTGACGAGTCGAACTCTTTGCCGAATCGCGTGAAACGAAATCCTGGCGATTCACGCCGCATCGATATTCTTCTTGTTTCTAGTATGGTGATTAAATTTGTTCGGACTTGGAGGAAGCGTCGTAATACCGAAACAATCGATGTCAACTGACTTATAAACTTGCGTGTATTTTTTAGGAAGAAGTGTTAGTAAAATTGTTATTCCCTGTATGGATATCGTAAGCACTGTAAAACAAAAAAAAAAAAAAAAAAAAAAACAAAAAATAATAACAAACCCACTTATATCCGTATGACGATATATGAATTTTAACGATATTCTATAAATGGCTGTACCGTATTGTAAAATCAAAGAATATAGCGTACAATAAAGATTAGCGTGATAGAAACAATACGCGTTGTTACTTGTGCCTTGAATCGCTTCTCCTTTTGATATTCCCTTGTCCTACTACCATTGTCGTCGACGACAGTCACAGAATCAATGAAATTACAAGATCAGTAATACCATTTTACCTGTTTTATTAATAACGACGGATACAATGATAAACTCTCATCCTTGTGATCGCGTAAAACAAAATTCCTAACGAATCTTTCAGCATGTGTCGACAGGCTTCTTTACATACGCCACAAGAATGTGATATCTATCCAAAATACTATATTCTTGTTGACCGTTGTCGTTTTTGTTCGGGAATAGGATCTTCTGGCTCGCTACTTCGCGCACTACCACATTCTCGAACTCCTCTTTGAGGTGATCAGGGATCCGCGAGATGAAGGGATTAACCGCAATCATATGACCTGCAACAATGATCGATCCGCTTTTACAACGTGTAACCTCCTTTTCAACCTATATTTCCGTTACTTTGCTCTTGATCCCAGCTATTCAAGCTCCTTTGCTCCTTTTATTATCGCCAGCTAGGAAACGCGATTTAATTATATAGTTACGATACTTGACCAATACACTACGATTCTGTACGTTTTAATATTTGCATGTTCTGGTAAACGAAGCTTTTTTCTCTTCTGCTACAGTGTAGAATCTCGAAGCCTACGTCCTCCAGCATCTTCCTTAATGCCGCTCGGGAATCTTTGCACCGATGGAAAAAAGGCACGAAGCGATTTGCGTCCTAAAGCGAGAGTGATTCGCTGAGTTATTCAGAAAATTTGAATTATTCGAAGAATATCATTAGACGCGTTACCTCCATATATGGTTTGTATCGTGGGTTCTCGTGAATCCTCATGTAGGCATCGAAACCGTCATTCCAAGCCAGAAACATAACCAGAGCTTTTCCTCCTGGTCGCAGTAACTTGTAAATATTGTCGAAGGCCCTCCTAAATTCAACAACGATGAACGTTAAATTGCACGATAGAATAATCAAGTAGAAGAGTTAGGGGCGAACAGTACCAAGAGTTTTGACACCAATGGAGGCAATAAAAGGACAGTACGTTGCTATACTGGGCTAATTGCTCGTTAGGTAAAGCCAAGGTTTCGATGTCCAATTGCAAGAACGACAAACGTTTCTCGCCCTGGTACTTCTGCCTCGCGTAATCGGTCATCGCCTTCGATATGTCTGCCCCTGCAAACATTTGCAATGTCTGGACCGTACTTCAACCATCCTTTTCTCCCTGTTCCTTTACCTACTAGCTCCGCTTCCACTGACAACCTAGGTAGGATCAGCTTCTTCGTAACGTCCCCTGGTCCGCAACCGATGTCGATGCACTTCCCCCTCATCTCGGACATCTCTTTCTTGAATTCCTCGATAATGTCGAATGCGTCACGGTACTGAGACTTGCTCGCGTTCACGTATTCTTCTACCATGTTCATCTTTATTCGATTTTTTATCTTTCTAACGATGTATTAATTTCTAACGAAACTTAGCTCGAAACGAACGATCGAACGATTCCTACGTGTCTCGTGGTTATGGACCTTCGAGCGACCGCGACAATTCGTGAAATTCTCAAGATTTATGTCGATCGGTGACAATGGCTTCGGTGTTCCGGGGGTGGGGAAGGAAAATATGTATTGACTCAATACACTGCCAGATCTTCTACTGGTGACTTTTCGACCCAACTTTGGTATTTATATTCGGTGAGTCGTACAAATAACTTTCCTGCCATACAGACATACTTCTCCCATATTCTTACTTTATTATTTTCCTCCTCCTCTTTTCTTTGCTTCCGTCACTGCCTTCACTTTTTCCTTTTCTCTTTCTTGTCACGCGTGCAAGATGGTCACGTTTGAAAGTTGAACGACCTCTTCTATGATTACGTCTGGAATGTTTTAGAATCGGCTGTTTGTCCGTTTGATAATTTGAAGATCTCGACTACGACGGTCGTACCCAGTGTGATTCTACTTAAGCGTCAGCTCCTTAAACTCCTCGAACGTCGTCGATATTTCGCCAACCTGATCCTCGTGTATGATTATTTATCGGTTATCGACTTTGTACGATCGGAAGAAGATGGAATCGGAACTGTTGGACTCGCGTATATTAGTTACACCGTGCCCATGACATCGATAACGAAATGTATAGCGAAAGGTCCACTGTGCGTTTAGAACATCGAAATTTGATAGGATAGGTCTGGACCTACTTCGTACGAGGGATGAGGTGGTGCTAAGATGAAAGGGGAAAAGTAGTCGCGGCCGGTTTATGGGCCGTGTAGATTCGGTATCGTCCGATTTTTACCGAACATTCACGAATGGCTAAACTTGAACTGCAGTTTGATATGCATTCTAGTTCGGCTGCATTCGTTCGTGCAAATAATATTCTGCCTGATTGCCAGGTAGGCCTGGTTGCACTGCCGTTCTGTAGCCGTTTAACTTCGTAATAGGGATCATTAACCGGAAAGAAGTCGCGATTCATCCGGCAGATACATTATACGATGAACAGAATTTGTTCTGAATTTTAAAAGTTTACGTTGAAATCGCTGCATTTCTCGGATATACTGTTTTCTGACCGCCACTTCCACCTAGCGAAAGGTGTCGTTAGGAAATCGAACCTAGCATCGAGGTCTATTCGCAGCGCAAACATTGTATTTTTCGCTCGATTAAAAGCCGCCCTCGTTATACCGATGATGGTTCTCGGCGTGTATTCTTGTTTCGCTACGGCATGCTGTATTTATCGCGCGCGTGTCGTTGTTATTTTTATAGTCCGGCTGCTGCGATCCTGCGCCCTTTCTCTCCACGGAGCGTAATTAATAAATTAAACTGGAGCGACGTTTCTTCCGATCGATCACAGGGATTCAGCGCTTATCTTTCGTTTGCCATGGATTTGCATTCTCGGACGCTGTAGCCTGGTATTTGCATACGCGTGAACCCTAAATATAACCGTAGCTCAGGCCTATATACGTAGGGCGAAGGGTGGTTTCTTTGTTAAACAGGTTAACTGGAATAATTTCAGTCGTACAATAGGACTATAGCAGTCAGATTTTGAGAACAGACTTGACACCACGGTATAAAAATAGTCTGTGTTGTTGCGACCTCTGCGGTTGTTTCCCTATTCTCGAATTTCCTTTTGTCTCCACATAACGCACAAACTAACGCAATATGTGGCCGCCTTTGTTTCGTTAAGCGCCAACAAAAGTTCATGACTTGTATCTACCTTGCGGAGTCTGTGCGAGCTTTGCAGTTGTGGAGTAAGAATTCAACCGAGAGAATCGTCGTCGGTTCTTCAAGATTTTACTCGACTCGAATGTTGCTCGAGATAAAACCACGTTGGAATAGAAGGATCGACGGATAGGCAGACAGAGAGACGGAAAAGGGAGAGAATAATGGCGCAGTATGGCGGAAGAGGATGCGCGAGAGGCTCGAGGGGAGTAGAACAAGGCGGATCGTGGTGGAAAAGGAAGATGGATGCGAAACCCGCGAGGCAATGATAGATAGAGACCGCCTCTTGCTCGCGACCTCTCTCACCTTTTCTTTCAAAGTGTTCTATCGGTACCGTACTACTACTACTACTCCGTTACACAAGATTCGAGGATTTTCTCATCTTCCACGAAAGCAACGTTTTTCCTTTCGGAGAACGAATAGGAGGAAGGACGAAGAAGGAAAAACGTTGCTCTTTTTTCCCGTATCCTTCTCTTCCCGCGTTCGTCTCGTCTCTTTGCCTAAATCCTCGTCTCTAGGTTCGCGTGTATCGAACGAAGGAGACGGCGGAGAGAACGAAGGGCTTTGATAAATGACTGACGCGGAAAAAAATCCGTGTCGATACGTCTTGCTCGAGAAGATGAGCGCTCGTGAATAGGCAGAGAGAAAGAGACAGTCAACGCGAGAGGCACATCCGGAAAAAGTAGAAATTTTAAGTCGAAGTACATTTCGATTTTGCGTGTAATTTTTACAATTAAAAGCAGAATCGTTAGGTTTAAGACTCGACAGAAATATGGGAATAATTTGGCGAATCTTATAAGAAACTTTCGAATCAATTTCAAACGATACTCCGTGACTTCTCGGACTTGGTTCTTGATGGCATGGACGATTGTCAGGTCGATGGTCCTTTCGCGGATGCGTGCTTTATCGGAAAACACTGAGTGAGATATATGGAGAGATTATACGAGATGGCGTTTCAGAGTCGAACAGGCCGCTATTCTCCGCTCCGTCAATTATGCTAATTTCGATTGCCGCGAGATTAATGGAAGAAGGCGGCGTCCCCTTCTAGTATACATATACTCGGTTCTCGAAGCCTCGACGCCGGAGACCTGACGTTCCTTCCGCATTCGGCCGACCGTGCATAATGTACCAGACTTGTAATTATTGCGGGTTACACGCTGACCTTTGCTATCCGTGCTGCGAACCAGCTTCTCGTCTCTGCTAATTTTGCAAACGCGAACCACCGATAGGATCGTATTCGACACGATGAACTTTCGTTCGTACCGAATCTGTAATACATTGGATGCCGCATTGTTTAGGTTTCCTTCGTGGGTAGAATGGAAGAAAAGAGAAAAAACAAGAAGGAAAGGAAACAAAGTACTCGATGGCATCTTCGCATCAATAATACATGTCGCTCGAAATCTGTAACGTTTCCTGCTCCCGCAACTTTTCTACGCATATTCGACGCTTACAATTCCGCGTGACACAAGTGACCTCTCTTCTTCCGTGACTTTACTATTGTTCGGAGATCTAACCATAAACGGTAGCGTATTGTCCACGACCCAGACCTCTCGATTCTTCGTGGACACCTCTCCTTCGAAATTTTACCTCGATTCTCGGCGACGAATCGTTGCCACGCGATAACAAAAGACTTATGCATTGCGAGACAAGGAGCGACAACAGCAGGAATAGGAGAATATTTTCAGAAAGTAGAAGAATGGGTGTACGAGTAACTAGATGTCAAAGTTTCAAGCGCCGAAACGAAAAGGTTGGTTTCGGTTAAAAGGGTCGGAGTAGCATCCCTTCACCGTGTGCGAAAATATTAACGGACAAACGGTGAGCGCGTGTTCTATGCACGCCTTCTCTCCTTCGGAGGAAAGTATGAAAATCCATACAGTCGCTCGGAGAAAATATCCGTCATTTAAAATGGATGGATTTAGGTGGATATAAAAGTGAGGGGTGGAAGAAACCGGTGGCTGTGCAAGGGAGGCCCTCGGCACCGGAGGTTGGGTGAGCTTGGAGGCGACTACTGAAAGTCGGTAGCGCCGGTGGCGGTGGAGGTGGAGACGGAGATGGTGGCGGTGGCAGCGGCGGCAGAGCGGTGATGGTAGTGGTTGCCGGTGGTGTTGGAGATTTAAGGGAGACATTTTAAATGGATGGTTCTCTCGCAGAAGCCGGCTGCCCCTGGTATTATCCAATACCATGGCTCGTCTCGCGGCCCCGTGTCTCTTCGCAAGAATTCGCGAGCATCCGAACGAACGGAACAACTGCGAAAGAATTATGCTCCGACGTTATTTCTGTCGCCACCTCGTGCGGCTCTTTATCCACGAATTCTCCTTTGCGTAAAAAAGCCGGTCCTCTTAGCCGGCAGCTTTTCTACGGAAAGTAAAGTTCTCGAGAGAAAGTTTCATGAAAACTCGCGACGTTAAAGCGAGAAGGGGTCGGAAAAACGTAGAGCGAGACCTGCCATGATACCGGGCTTCTACTTCGGAGTATCATCGATGCAAGATTATCTTTCGGTTCGTAACGAGCAAGGCAGATATCGCGGTCGGGAATAAAAATATCAGTGCTTGTTTCTTGTCTTTAAAGACCGACCTGTGTTGCCGTACACAGCTTTGTATTTCGCACGAAGATAGTGCTACATCTCTTTAAGAAGACTGTGTTTTAGGATCGATAGAGAACGCAATCGCATTCAACACCTCCGACATCTTTCGGTCTACCTATTTTCGCGTTAAAAAATCGTCCGCGGTACCAATGACCGCGGTACTACCCTCGACTATCAGTCTTTTTCAAGCAAGTTATTCCATTAGTGACATCTAAAACTAGAAATTCTTCGAAATGGATTTTCTAGGAATTCGACGAAATTTATGGCTTTTACGAGTTGCTATTAATGGCCACCGACCCTATGGCAGTTCCACTGGATCACGGTCGACCGTTAAACGGAGCCCTAATGTTTCGTAGTTATAGGCTTTCCTCTCAAACGAAAGGTTTCTCGCGCTCCGTCCGAATTATATCACGGCCATACTACTTCGGCGAACTCGATTGCCTCCTTCCGTAGCGGCGCACCTCGGAAACGGACACAAATGCCAGTGCGTTGACGCTCCACCTTTCCTGCGAATGTTCGCGACTCGTTGCGAGAGAAGGCAGGCAATCGTGAAAGAACGTTTTCCTTTCTAGTGGAAGAAGGAAAACTGAGATCGCCCAATGAGACCGAGGCGACAATCCCGCGACCAATCGTCGAGTTTCCAGCATTCGGATGTGACTGCGAACAGGTGTGGCAAAAGAGGCTGCGGGAGTAATGGAAGAGAGACGGCAGAAAGAGAGAAAGAGAGAAGACTCGTTTTCCATGCAACGGGGGTGGATATAAAGCGCGTGGAGATGAGCAGGCGAAACGAGGAACGGCCCTGCGCGATCGGGAGTTTCCCGAATTCGTTTCATGGACCGGAAGTCGGCATCGTATTTGCGCTTTCCATTGGGTTTCCGAGTGTCGTCGGGGCCAATGGCACGACGAATGCCGACTGTCGGTGCCGCGATGCGGATTCTAGAGGGGTTGGTTACGCCCCACGTTCTACCTATACACCGAATGAAACAGCCAGAGAGAGGAACGGAGGAACGGAGAAAGCAAGAGAGGCTGCCGCTTCCTACGAAACCGACAGAGACGGGCAAAGGAACGAGCGAGATTTCCTTTCTCGTGCATCTCCTTTCCTCTTGCGTTCCCTCTTCCATTCCCGTTGGACTATCTCTGTATTTGCGAGGGAAAGAGGGAGTTTCTCCCTCTCGGAGTCTTTGTCCGTGTGCACGTGAATGTGTACGGACGTCTGTGCGCTGTGAAGAGGTCGAGAGGGAACTGGGAGGAAAACGAAGACGGGGACAGGCGGCAGAGGATGGCGGGAGGGGGGGAATGGCGATGTGGACGAAGATGAGGATGAGGACGAGGGCGAAGAGAGGGCGAGGGCTGCCTTGCTTCGATCCGAGAAAGAGACACAGATAGAGACCCGGAGTGAGTCCTGGCTTCGATCCCACAAGGAGGTAGACACTCGGTAGCACTTAAACTCTCCTCCCTCTGCTTACCTCCGCTCTTTTCCCTCCACCCTACAATCTGCCTTCCACTACCCTCTCCACTACTTTATCCGTTCCATCCCTCTTGGTCGCGGCACTATCTTCTCCCGCTGTTTACTGCACTCTTCTCTTGCGTTGTTTCTCCTTTCTTTAATTTCTTGCTTTCTTCTTCCTCCCTTCTCCTCCTTCTTCTTTTTTATGTCCTTTAGCGACGAATATCGTGATTTTGGAAATTACTATCGTATTATAAGGATTAAGAAATTAGGAGAACTTTGCATCAGCAAAGACGTATCCGATTAGGCTTTATACGAGCTTCCCCTCCCCCCCTTTTTTTTTAAATTAACAGCCCCTTCCAGCTAATTCGTTTATTCCACATGTAAGCTGTTGTATCTGAAATGACGTCATTCGGTGATGGTACGCGACAACGTTTCTCGTGGATTTTAGAAGCGGCGGGAATAGCAGCGGCGCGATTAAAGCGTTCGTTACGGTTAATCGCGTGAGCCGTTTATTTTTATAAGTCAAGGTTACCGTAACACCTGTACGCGCCTCCAGCCATGGGAATCGAGAGCAGTTTGGGGTTGACATTTTACTCGCGCTCCTATAACCGGAGGGCTCGTACGGCGTGTCGTTAAAAACGAGCTAATTGGTTTCATCAAAGCGCTCTTGGTGTCGCCGGGGAAACGAGTACCGTGCCGTTGAGTGCCGGTTGATTTTTCGCCCCGTATACCGGTAATCTTCGTTGAAACGTCTTTATAAAATCGCGACCGTGAGCGCGAACGTGAGCACAGGCGCATGAGCCGCGTTCCAGCTCCGAGCTCGCCTCTGCTAAAGCGTCAAACGTCCTTTCATTCTTTCGCGCTATTTACCCGCATATTCCGTAAAGCCAATTCAGCTTAATCGAATTTCAAATTACGCGGTTCCCGCCGGTATTTTTCTTCCGAAGCCCGGGACACGAACTTCGGAGCACACTTTCCACCCATCGACGCTCCTGCCTCTCTCTCCTCCCTCTTTCTCTGCTCGTCTATCGAGACCGATCCCCTTTTTGTTTTTCACTCTTTTTCTTTCCTCCTTTTTTCCTTTAATCTTTCTCGCCTCGACGTTCCTCTAACTAACGGCGGAGAAAGAAGCGAGGCGCGAGGGCAAGCGTGGGTTAAAACCCTTTAGTCTAGACCACAGGATCGGTCGGCTGGCTGCCGGGGAGTTTTCTGTTCGGCACCACTTAACAGCAAAGCCCGAGAAAAGAACTTCTCCCCGTGAGCTTTCCACGAGAAGCAGCTTGGTTTTATCGACTATCAAAAATAAAAAACGTCGCCTCGGTAGAAAACAGAAAGGTCGGCTGGTCGGACCGTCGATTTTCGTCGTCGAGTAGTATGTGCCTTCGTTAGACGGGCAATCGAGTAGTCAGTCGATCAGGATACCAGACGCAGGAATACAGTACGGATATGGTAAACAAAAATGGTAATACGTAGAAATAAATTAGTTTGCTGGTAGCCACGGCCACTCGGTGGCACGATGGCGTCGCGGCGAACCAAGGGGGACGACGGAAAAGACGGAGAAGCGGAATAAGAGGAATAAAAGGAAGGGGATCTTGAAAGTGGTCTCTCCCTCCTCTACCCCTTAGCTGGCAATGACAGATACAAATAAACGATCCAGCGGTTTCGCGCAAGCGCCTTTCCAGAATCTAGCTTCTACCGTTCTCTCCACCACCGCCATCGCCACCACTACCGACACGGCTACCACCCCCTCTTCGTTCTGCCACCCTGGCGGAAGCGGAGGTAGGCAACGAGTACCCCGACATATCCACCACCACCTTGGGTGGAGCCTCGTAACTGACGTCATCAGACGTACAGACAAACGGCACAGACGTAGAAACCAATGCGCGAAAGGCCAGGTGGCTTACGTCTGCGTACAAATAACCGAGTACTTCGGCCACCCCTGAACGGACCCGCTTGGAGAACCGCCCCTACTATACCAACGATTCTCTTGTTTCCTAGACGCCCTGGCTTCGACTTTGGTCCCGCCTGACTGCCTTCGCTGCCATTGCTTGCCATTTCCGTTTCGCGAAATACAACCACGAAACTTCGACCCTCCAGCCAAGGGGTCGAGGATCCATCGAGGATTACTTATGGATTCGACGGTGTCGATGCCTCCGAGCGAACTCGATGGCCTTCGGGGGTACCAGGCCTCTTTTTGGCTCTTCGTTTCATAAAAGAGCTTCAAAGGCACCGATTATTCGTCCCGTTTAATCTCCGCTCGTCATCGACTCGATTTACCACGCTCGACATTATACAGCCGATGAGATTTCTAGCTTGGTTCCCCCTTCGTCTCGGACACGGTACGGTTATTCGTTGTTCTCTCAGAAGAAAAGTAATGCGATTTGCTTTCGTCTTTTCGTAAGTCGTCCGGAATGAAGCTACTACGTATAGAATCATTAAACGTGGAGTATGGTGGCAGGTTGGGTGGTGGGTGAAAGCTCAAGGTCGCGTAATTGCATATCAAAAATATGCAAGCACGAAGCTAGAGGTCCTTAGTCGCGTTTCTCGAGGACGAGCGGGAAATTTGCGCTTCCGACGTGACAGGTTTCGGAAAGTGAATTCTTAACTCATTCCACCGGTATCCCCGAACTCCCCAACTCCCCGAGTTCCTCGACTCTGCTGGCACTTGTGCAGAACTGGTAGCACCGATAGGAGGAACACGCGAGTAGTAGTCGTTGGGGAAGTTGTATCGAGACCTAGTGGCAGAACCGCAGCAGGGTGGACGGCTGGAGGAGGCAGAGGCGGCCGAGGCGGCGGATACGGAGGAGGAGGAGGGGGTGGTGTAGGAGGTAGCGAAGCGAGGCTGAGGGAAAGAGCGCGAGGGAGGTACGATCGGTGGGTAACACCGTGGCGATGCTTGCGGGGAGAGAGAGAATAGAGGGAATACAGCAGATAGAGGTAGCTTGGAGTCGAGTGCCCGGGGCTGAATCGACCCGGCTACATACAGCACACCCCAAGCCAGTCCCTCTCTTACTCGTGCATTCGCTCGCTCACTCCCCCTACCCTACGTTCTTCCTCTACCGTCTCTTCGACTCACCCTCCTGCCCACCTGCCGACACCCACCCGCACTACCCCTTTCCACTCATTCCCTTTCTAACCGTCATCTCTTCTCTTTGCTTCTCTTCTCTTCTCTTCTCTTCTCTGGTTATAGTTCGTCTAGTTTTTCCCTTCCCAACGAGAATTTTAGATACGAGTTCACGGCCGTTCTGCTATTTCATCGTGTTCCTCTTCTGCTTCATTCCCGTGCATGTTACTTCTTTTTGATTTTGTCGTTAACCATATTCTTCCGTAATTACCTGCCCTTAACTATTTCCGTCTGCATCCCGTTATCTTTCTTTATCATTTGATTCCTTGTTTTTGCGAGGTAAAACCAACTTTCGAGACCAATAGCAATTGTAACTAACGTCTTCAAGAAAAGGTAAGTCATTGAAAAATCGACGGTATAGATAAACGAATGGATCGATGAAATTCATCATTTGAAACTCAGAAATCTAACATTAAAGAATGTCGCCCCTTTCTGGCATCTCGATGCTGTTTCAATCGGCCAATAGCTGATTATACGAAAACTCGAGACGGTAAATTGGCTAGTAGGGTAGTCGATGGAGGAGAGAGAAGCAACGAACGACGGCGTTATCCTTGGATCTATTGTTCGAGGGCACTCGGTGATTCGTCCTCCCGTCGATTAGGCGCATATCCGATCTGGAAAATTCGCTTAGATCACCGGATAAGCGTCGAGTACGATCCTCTGGTGGGTCGAGGTTCGCTACTCGAGACACGGAAAGAGTCAGTCGTCTTCGGGGGACCAATCGACTGCCTATTTACCCGCCAAACAGAGCGCGGCAAGCGAGTTCCTCTTTCAAATTCACCCCTTTGAGCGGCGTTCTCCTGACGCTTCGCGCCTCAAGTATTCGCCAGACAAAACGGTCTCATTCCCATCTCAATCTATATTCGCACGTCCAACACACTCGAGATTATGAATGCGTGGGGTTAATGAAACCAGGGAAGGCGTCTGCCTTTGCACCACCGACCGCCACCACCCGCCTTCCGCCCCCTTCTCACACCCCAATATCCTCAACACCCTCCGCTATCTCCACACGTTCGTCGAAGTCTTGGCTAGCACACCTCCGCCGTACTCTTCTCGTGGTCTCTTTCTCTTCATCCTCCGGCGGGTTCGTCATTTTCCTTCCCGTTCTCTTCACCCTTTCCATATTCGTCGAGAGCACGAACCGTCGCCAGCCCTAGCTGCCCGCGGTTCTACTACCGTTTTCCACGGAGTAAACAAAGTCGACGCGGGCGCGAACTCGGTCTACTTCGCTTTATTTTTTCAAAAGAGCGTGTGCAAGCGTGAATGAGCTACCGCATACAGGGGTAAATGTGGCCAGACGACCAGCTCCTACTCTACGGATCTCCTTTCTTTTCATTCTTCGTACTCTTGAATCGATTCCCAGGAGAAAAGGTTTTATCTCTTGGTTGCTACTTAACACTCGCCTTTCCTTATCTTTGAATTCTCCCCTTCCCCCCTTCCCCTGTTGCCAGTAAGATCTCAATGTGATTAAATAAAAATCGACGTGGAAAGGGGAAATACGCGTAAACGAGATGTTCGTTTCGAGAGATAGATTTTCGCGATTGTACTCTTTATGGGATACGCGAACGATAGGAACGCGCTTTATACGCGACGGGAAACAATGTCGATCGGTTTTTCGTGAACAACCTTGTCGACGCGATGTCGACGGTGCAGCCGGAATTCCGTTTAATTTACTGTCTCCTAAAGTTTTAGTAATTTCGCGTGCATGTTCCGCGCCGTTCACGAGTTTCTCTACCAGCTGGGGAACTCTGCTGCATTGTGTTTCGCCCGACGTGCCTACAGATGGCGGTATATGAGCGACCGCTAGCGAACAATTTTCAACCGCGCGACCCGCAAACTGTTTGTCAACATTCCAACAGTCGAATATATTTGACAACTTTAGAAATGTCGAGCCTTGTTTCTTCGGAAGGACTCGAGGATAGTTGCGAGCGTTAGTCTGTGGCGTGCCATTGTTCGTAATTTATTCGATGTGTACGTCGCTCGAATTTGCATGGTGTTAGTTTTGTTGCATCTTTATCGTCTAATCAGGTGTAATCGCGACGAGTTGTTAAGTAATGCCGGCGACGTTCGCCATATTAGTGCCTGGTGGATCCCTTCGACACGCGGTTCGTGTCGTTTACGAAAATATATGAACTCGTTCGTCGTTAACCTTGAAATTTTAGTCCAAACTAATATACGTTAAGCGAGGAGCGTATCGGTGAGACTCGGTACTGCTTTTAGGTGTTGATTAGCAATTACGGGTGCCAGTGAATCTTCCCGGGACACCGTATCGAAGCGTAGAAGCGTGGAAGTGTCGTAGATGAGACAATATCCAATCTGGAACAAGCACATTGGAGATGGACGCCACGCTGTTGCAATGAAACGGAGAGAGAGCAGAGTAAGGTTATAAAGATTTTTATTCCGGGGTGTTATCCACGAAGTAATGGTAGCAGTAAACCACGGAAGCTCGAGGATAGGTCATCGATAGTGGCGAACCTCCTCGCGTTAGGCGCCTCTTATACTTCGCCATGATGGAAGTATGGAAGTCTCGCATTACGTTGACTCACAGCTACTCACGCCGTTTCTTTGCACGCACTCTCTTCCGGGATGATACGTTTTCGCGATCTCACCCCATTAACGAGGAATAGCGCCGTTCGTTCCACGTATTTCGTTTGTCAAGGCCATTTTTCAATCCGTGAAATACATCGCGAGAGACGGCTTTGTTCGCAATATCATTGCGTGTCTTGGAAGATAGCTATTTTACCGATATGTATTTATACTCGCCGTAATGTACATGAATTAGGAGTTTCGTTTTGTTATAGAAATAAATATAAAAGCGGGGCGAACTCGAGGCAACTATAGCGAAAATGAATTAACCTATATTTATAAGGTAATTGACGCATATATACTAACTGAATGATACATTGATATTTAACGCTAGACGATTTAGAAATTTCTTCGACGATTGCGGATTTGTAAATTAGTAGATACCGACAGGGTCTTGAAAATTTATTCGCATAAATGTTTATCTTTCTTATTCAATGGATGATACGATACAACATCTATGACTCGGAATGTTTGAAATTCTTTACACGTAGTAGTCTTGTTTCCTATGTTATAACTGTGTTGTTTACGTTGTTTCAACGAATCTCTCGGGAATCAAAAATTATTGTTTTCGACAACCGACCGGCTCGTCCGCATTTGCAAGAATCGAGAACGGAGAAAAGTCATGTTCGAATCGACAAATAATGAGCGTCGAGTGTTTTCGTTCGATTAGGCGGCATCGATTTTTATCGGTAGATTGTCTTGGAGGGGACGGCGTAGCTATGCAAATACCGGGGGGTGGAAAAAAATTACGCCAAAGTGCTAAACGATCGCGAACAAGCGAGGTAGCGGGGCGAGGGTTTGTATTTTTATGCGATACGCGCGTGTGGGTGAGCGGTGTAGCGGGATGAGAGGGGGCTGGGGGGAGGGGGGGGGGTAGAAAATCGGGAAGGAAAGAACGGCACGAGGCCACCTTATGTCGAGTGGGTGACTTGGAATGACAGAGGGTGCGGGATTTTCAGGTCGGTATGCAAATAAGCCACTCCCGGGTGTCTCGGGGGTTCGATTCGGTTTAAAGTTATTGCTCGCGTCGAGTGGAATCATCGTCCTCGACGAACCGTTTGGCACGGGCGCGAGCTGTCGGCCAAACGAACCACCATTCGATTCTCTTGGCGCGTTTGCTTCCGGTTCGCTTGCTCTCTCTCCACAGATCCCTCGCGTCGTTTTGTCTTTTCGTTTTTCCGCTTTCTTTCCGAGGCGTGTTCCCATGCTAGCGATCACAAAGACTAGGAACTAATTACAAGATAAATGAATCTCGCGACGGGCTAAGGAGTCGAGCAGGGAGATAAGAGGATGAGGAAGAAAAATAGGCGGGAAGAAAGTAACGCGAGAGGTTGGCTGTTGGTGGTTGAATGGCGATCGAGGTGCGCTGAGATGGAAAGATTGGAGAACGGGACGAGACCGGTCCGACGTGGTTTTTAATATTTTTAATCGTTCATCGGTGATTACGTTAATGACAATGGTATATAGAGACGGGGCAAGAATCTCGTATCGATTAGCTATAAATGTTGAAATCGAATAATCTTATTGGAATATCAATTGTCGCTGGAATACAAATTACATTTTAATTATCGCGAGGAAGAGCGAATCGTTGTAAGTTTGATCGGCCGCGTCTGTTCTCAAAAGGGATCGATCTCGGAGGAAAGGACACGCGATATCGCTGATTAGCGTGTCTCGTAGACGGTTAATCCCTGAGAGCGCTCTCCGCGATGTAAATGAATATTGATTACCCAGCGACGGTGAAGGTCCGTGCGTTGAAAAGAATCGTATCTCGAGACCGCAAGCGAGTGACTCTAAATGGGGAATCAAACGAAACGATCCCCAGCTCTCGGTAATGAATAAAAATTATAATTACGTTTCTCGTCCTCGTTCTCTTCAGGAAAAAAAGAAGTTAATCAATCACGAGTGCGAACGAGGGTAACTTGGGTACTGGGTTTGTCTTTTCTCGAGCGGAGCACCCTCGCGAGTGCCAGTCCTTCTGACTTTCTCATTTATCGGATTCTGTTTAGGATTCGTAGGATTTAGAATCGGTCGATTAATCCTTCGACGAAGACTTGATAAACTATATTCGACGAGTCTAACGAAAACTTACAAATTTCTCTTTGTTTTGATTGTTTAACGTTCGTTAGAATTTCGTTCTATTTCTCCCAATGTTCTTAAAAGAATCTACGGATAGCGGAGGAGAGCGGGAAAGAGAGGGAGAGAATAAGGGTATATCGAAAGGGGTGGCACGTTGTCAAATACCATGAGCTCGGCCGAGAAGCATGGAATATGCAAAGAACCGCGTTACACGCATCGCTCACCGCGCATCAAACGTTTATCGCATGAAACCATAAGAGAGCAGTTGGCGCGGATGATTCATGATGGTCGCGGAGCGGATGAATGAGAGAGAAAAAGAAACCTGACAGCGGGGTGAAACGGAGAAATGCATAGCAAAATGGGTGAAGGGAGGTCGTAGAAGAAAGAGGCTGCCGACTGTATATACCTACATCATGCAAATGGTTCCAATCATAAGCGAAGTCTATAATCGATCTATAAATCTGCTTACGAGGAAGAAAGGTTCCGGGCTAGAGTACAGGGGCACGTCACTGGCGGGGGTGGTTCCACACTAACACCGTTACCTTGCACGACAACATTGAGCGCAGCTACTAACGCCGGGCCACACACCACCATAGACAAATGTATCTTGTTAGCATACCATTTGTATGCATGGGCTTTTGTGCGTTTTCTCTCTCTCCCTCTCTCTGCCCCCTCTTTCTGTTGCGCCCTCTCGTTCACTCAGCTCGGTTACGTCCCTTACGTACGGACATTTAGCGCCTAACTTCTTCGGCAAATCGAATGGAAATCGTTTTTCGCTTGTTTGATCGACTCGATCGACCTCCACGAACATCCCTTCTCTCTCTTTTCGCTTTTCGGGTGTGGTTTCCACTGACGCAATGGTCGACTGCTTGTACGATTTAAGCAAATCTTGTGTTCCTTCGAGGCAAATCTCGCCGTCGTTGGAACAACGAAATAGCGAAATGAATGAATTCGGAAACGTAAGTGAAGAGGATTAAATTCATTAGATGGTACAAAGCGCGAAAGATGAAGGATTTCCCTTGGGCCTAAATAGTGGGCGAGTTCGTGGAAGATTCGAGGTCGGGAGTTGAAAGAAATCGCGGCGTTCCGTTCGCGTAGCCGGCAACCCAAAAGACGTCTTAAAGACGGCCGATAATTACGGGAAGCTCGCGGGGGCGGCTTGTTTCTTGAATATCAAAGCGCTCGACAAAATAATCAGCGAACCAAAGTCGAGGCGAGCGGTTGGTCGAAGGGTTTGCTGGCGTGGCGCGCGCACACCAAGTAAAAGCCCGACGATATTCTTTGCATCATTATCGCGATTTAATTATGTCGAGTTCCTTTGACTCTCTTAATTTAACCGTCGACGCTGCCTCCTTGCCCCCTGTAGCCTCGGATTCCGCCTGTAAATATTTTTTAGACGACTCGTCTCGACTAATCAGAGATTCCTTTTAATCAGTCCCGTTTCGGCGCTAATCAATTCCTCCGTTCGATCCTTCGAATCGTTGTACTTCCTCTATACGAAACGTGACAAAGCAAAAGTTATTGGAAAGCTAAAGATGCTGGTGATTACGGTCGCCAAAATACGAAGTAGCAGCGTGAGTGTACGGAGAGCGCGGCAGCCAGCCAAGCTGCGAGAAATTAATTTTAACTTTAAATTAAGACTCGTCCGATACTTGCTTGCCTCTTTGTTGAGCTTCGAGTGGTGGCGCCGAGGTTGAATCATCCCTAGAAAGAAGCGATACGAAGCAGCGAGAGGAAGGAAGGGCTGCTGCAAGTTTTCCCGCGCTTTTGTCTATCGTTCTCGCGAGGACGTTCATAATAAAATAACGACCCCGTGGCGGGTAAGTAGTTATCGCAGGCTGCTTCGCGCGGTCGATCAATTTTTTCGCACGAAATCTTAACCGATCCGAGGTTAAGCGCCGCTTCTTCTTCACGATGACGAGGAAGATGTTTTCGTGGCGGACTCGTTCGCGCGCGCGCGTGTGTGTAGTTAACGAGGAAAAAGCGCAGCGTCTTAGAACTTGGCGTTATAATTGCCCGGCGAAAACACGGTAGATGACAAGAGTATGGTCGAGAGTCGGACGATAGATGGCTGTAAGAAAAAGGGGTAAGAGAAAGAGGCGTTAAAGAGAAGGAACGCGGTGAAGGAAGAGCAAGCGGGATAAGGAAAGTGCGAGAGTCCATCGGTCAATTAATCAAGATAATGAGAGGCAAGTCGAGGTACGGAGAACTAGTAGGCAAAGACGAAAAGGGTGGAGCAAGCTAAGTCGAGGAGGTCGAGGGTGTTGAAGCGGGATGGGGTTAAAGGGTAGAGGGAAGGAAGGACGGAAGGAAGGACGGAGTAGCGTCTGTACGAGACATTCGACACCTCGACCAAACCGTTGCCGACAATACCGAAGATACGCAACTTGACGGTAAACTTAGCTCGGCGAGGCTTCCGGATAAGCAGCCCGACTTGAGCGCGGAAGGAGGCGCATGATTAATTAATTAGCCCGGGCTAGTTAGGACGGCGGAGGATCGAACGTGTGTAGGTGTGTCCGCTTCGCTTCCCGTTTGCCAAACCGTAGACGGATCGATGACCGTCGCGAACCTATTGATATCTCGTTGATATCGATTTTTATTTAGAAACGTCTCTTTCGAGTACTCGCGTTTTTCTACGAATCAGCCCCAAAGAACGCGATAACGCTCGGACGTTCTTTCACCGTTACGAAAGCACTCGAGAAGAGATCGAGTCCTCTTAGTCCAGTTGTAATTTATGAACGGAAGGGCGTATAGGCAAAAGAAAAAAATCAAATCCGAAAGGGAAAGGCAGCCCGGGTTGCTTTGTTTCGCCCGTTATCTGCCTGAAAATCTAGCAGCACTCGCGGCCAGATCTTTGAAAAGTCGAATAAAGATCGAAACGCGGCAAGTAGTCGCGTGAAATATACATCGGGTAAACTGAACGATAGTAAGAGAGAGAAGGGCAGAAAGCGAGAGGGTTGAAGCGGAGGTGGGAGAGAACGGACGGCGTTATCGCGAATATACAAGTGCGCAGGACGAGACACGGACCAACGCACAATCCTATCTCCCCGATCCTATCGGTTTGCAAATATAACCCTGAATGACCACCCTTTGGATATTAACTTTCGCGAAGTCGTGCGTGCACGTACGCTGGTCTCCCGCGATTCCAGAGATCCCGTACGTTTACTTTAGATACCGGCGAGAGTCCTCGGAGAGGACACTTAGTTTCTCGTTTTTAATGCTCGCTGCGACTTCAGCGGGGGAACCGAGTGGTTCCGGAATACGAACGAGGGTTCTCTCGCACAAACGATTTTACGATTTGCCAAATGGAATTAGAGGTTCCTCGGAAGGGGTTCGAATCCTTCGACTTTATCCGTGAAACTTTTGTCAACGATGCGCGAGATCGTGGAAGGATATGGTCGAATGACCGTACGATACGAAACTCGTGCGAGAGATAATCGAAACACGGGATGGAAATTCGTAGGTGGATGGCAGGTATAACGGGCGGAAGGTTGTGCGCGGAGAAAAGGGGATGAACCGGAGGCTTTCTCGGCACGGAGCTCAGGTTAGGTTACACCGGTAGCTAGTTCTAGGTTGGAAGGAGGCTAGCGGCGGCACCACCGCGCGTCACACATTAACATAATGCTAATTATCTTGCCAGCTCATTAGCGCCGGTAAACTGTCCGAGGAAACTCGGCCTCCCGAGATAAGGAGGAGGCGGCGGCCGGAGTTAGGGGCGGTCTGTCGTTCTAGGAGTTCCTTGCACGTGCGCCCGTTCCCGTATACTCCGTATACGTGCGTTTCCTTGTCTAAGGCTGGCAAGATTAAGGTCCCGGGTCCCGACGACCCCGATGCCTTGACGTGGGTCCGTGTTTCGCCGAGTTTGGAGAACTTCCTCGGAAAGTGTTTGGACACTTCCTAACGACTTCTTCCATCTCCCCACCCGTCCCCGTCTACCATCGCTTCCTGTACCATCGTTGTATATATTTCGAGAATCGCATTTATCAAACGATCGCGAATTCCCGTCTCATTTAATCCATTATTTTATGGTTATAGAGATTATGCAAATACACGGGCAGCTGATGTCGCGATGGTTACCGAACCGCGTTGATTTACGAACTTCCGATTCTGTAGGTGTAGCTCGGGCATCGACTAGCACGCAGATTCCATCGCGATAAGCGTATTACTGGTCGGATCACGGACCAAGAGAATCATACTTTTTTCCCAACGTCGGACGTCGATCTTGGTTGCTGCGAACGTTTTTTCATTTGCCAAGCGATACGATTAGATACTGGGGCCGACTCGAAGAATTGTGGTTTTCGCGGAACGCTTTAGCCCTTCGGTGTAATAACCGTAAAGTAGTAACGCACCCACCAACCACTATTCTTGCCCTCCATTCTTCTAACCCCTTGCTACCTTTATTTCCTTTCTCTTTAGTTCTCCCTTCTGCCTTTCTCGCCGTCTTCCCTTTTCTCTACTCTCCGCTTTTTTTTTTTGCTTTCTTCTTTGCTCTCGAGCCAGTTCGCCCATGTGCGGCCACATGGGAAAGGGAACCCCTGTAGGAAAAATCATGGCTTTACGCGTCAAATCACGTATGCATATAAAGCGGCATTATTTCGCGCGTTGACGCATCGCCGAGTGTACCTAGCTACCTAACCGATACACACCTAACGCGTTCCACTACCGTATTATGGCCTCGACTATATTTATTCACCATCGCCATTGACGACGCGGTAAACAGGCATTCCCGGTTTCCTCGTTTATCGTCGTGAAAATCGTATCTAGCCGATGATTTGACGTTAATCTGGACGAAACGATTTGAAAAATGAAGTTGAACGACAGGACAAAATCTTGAGCATCGGCACACGCGTCGCGTTATCGGTACTCGGAAGTTTTAACGAGCTCTCTCTCTCTCTCTCTCTCTCTTCGAGGTTAATGTCGTCGAGAATTTTCGAAACTTTTAATCGAGTGCATCCTAATTGGCGTGCTCGAGACAACATCGCCGCTGGCGGCTAATTCGGGGACGGTGCATCGATTAGCCGGATTCTGCCGGTGAATGTAACGAAAGCGAACTTGATGCGCGTTGATTTATTCCTCGACGGGAGTAACTCGTTACGAGTTCACTTTCCCCGGTCCTGATAGAACCACGAAACGACCAAGGACTCGCCTACTCGACTCTCTCTTGTCGGCCGTAGAGAGACGACGAGTGGTGCAGTCATCCAAGCGACATCAAAGAGGACGCAGAGCTTCCGTATAATTAGTGTCAGTCGTATTTGCATATTGATTGAAGCGAACGTGTCGCCGCGACGCTCGACTCACTGCCCTCTTTTCGTCGTGATACCCTGTCGTCCAGGATTCGAGGGAAATTCGACGGTCGGGAAATGCGTTGGGCGGATCTCCGATGTCCTTGGAACTTCGATTCCACTTTGTCGACTCGGATCCGTGAACTAAGATTGTACAGTGAGATTTCCTTTCGTACAGCCGGTTAAATACTTTGGTGCCTCACAAACTTTACTCTGTTTCCAAATTCCGGGAATAATAATTATCATTTATGATATTTATTGGTTTCATATAAACGGGTCAACCTTTGTTACATATAGCAGAGTACACAGAACGTTCGAAGGAATGATTAGTATTTGCACAGAGGTGACTAAAACAGTTACTATAACTATAAAGGGTACGATATCTAAAACGTTGGAATCTCATTTTTGGCGACTTTCCATGCTCTCTTGTTAATCCAAGAATTTGGTGGAGACTTCTCTGTGACCTTCGAACTTCTATCCAAGTTTATGTTTTTCGCGTTCTTCCACGCTTTTGTTGACCTGAGAATTCGGTCAAACGCGTATCGTGTTAATATGCGATACGTGTCTTCACTTCCATTAGACAGGTTTTGATTTCTATTATATTTTACACCATCGTCAATTACTTTCGTCAGCTTTCGATCGATCGAGCAATCGTTATTTACAAATACATTCGGCTCGACTTCTTAAGCAAATCGCTTTCATTGAACGAGCAGAGAGGGGCATAGTTGACGGAATAAGGGGAGGGAACATAACGCGCGAGAGCGATTGGAACGTCTTGCCTTGAGAAGTGGCTCGGAAAATCTGCTCGGTCTCGCGGCTCGCGCGTTCTTGCGTCGAACGGTTTGCCGGGTGGTTACATACGACAGAGAAAGAGCGAGAACGCGAAGCCCTTCGTTGCCCCGTGTGGCAGCAGGCTAACATATGAACGTTTGGTGACTCCACGATTTTGCAGCGTCGATTCAAATTCAAGCGGGTACGGGCGAAATCGGTGCGGATTTAAAAAACGCGAAGCTGAGGGTGGCCGCGCGTCGGTGCTCGAGGAAGCGACCGAAGAGAAACGAGGGAGGGTGAACGACAGAGAGCCGGGGATTCCGGTGGGAGAGAGAGACAAAGAGTCGACAGCGGGATAGGAGGTGGAGCGGGGTTAACAATAGCTTGCAAGTCACTGGATAAACGACCGGGAATCGTTAAAACGCGACGGGATCGTGACTCTATTTTGATTTTCTACCGTGTATCGAGTAGATACGCCGAAACGATAAAGGACAAAAGCTGGGAGGATTGTAATTCGAACGGTGACTCTCGACATTTTTCGCCAACTCGAACGGGCAACTCTTGGCGATCGCCGAGATTCCTTGGTCTACCCGCACAGCTTCGTTGCTACCGGAATTTGCTGTGAAAATGCTCGCACTTCGGATACGGTGATCGTCCGATTGCAAAAGCCTGTGTACTCCCCGAATTATTATACTTTACGTTGGACAGATACAATCTGGAGTAGGCTTCTTAATTTAGTCATTTTGCCAATCGGGTATCAATTACCGGTTGAGAGACTTCGGCACAAATTCTTAAGATTTGTAGCGTATAATTTGGGATGCTCAATGGACAGATGCGATCGTAATTACGAGATGACCTTGAAACGTACACACGGTCGCGGTGCCGCGCTGAGCTCCCTTCGCTTACTGTTCCTTTTTTAATTGCCATTTGCGAGATAATTCTTCAAGAACCTTAGAATCGACTCGTTCTGCAGTAGAATAACAATGTAATTGCACCTCTGTATTTTTCTATAGACTGTTTCTTATGATCTAATACGCAGCATGCATAACGTTTTCCGTCAACGCTGATCCTGTCGCGGAGCCAAAGACCGCGTAAACGAGTTTTCGAACTCGCCGATTTCTCGGGATGCGCGATAAAGCGGCATCGCTCGGCGAATAGCGTCTCCTTAAGACGAATGTTAGCACCGCGGCCGAAATAGCCGCGTCATCTCTCGATACACAAGCGGGAAGAGGTTGCTCGCGTCTTGACTAAGAGATCCCGCGGGATGCGCGAGTTCGATGTCCGTGAAGGATAGCCGTGGGTCAGGGGCTATCGCGAAGTTGCTCATTCTCGTCCTGGTTTCCTCCTCTTACGGAGAATAGATCGAACCCTCGAGACTGGCTCGTTCGTCACGACGGGAACACCGCCTCGAGGCTGTTCTCTTCGGAGGCGGAAGAGTCTATTTATTGATTTCGATTACAATCCAATTCCTGGTCCGTGAGGGCTAACCGAGTTCGCCCTTAGTCTTTTACCTTCTTCTCTGGATTATTCCACGAGCAACCACTCGTATGCATTTTTATGGGATCGATTGTTCGGCTGGTCGGCGAGGGGGCTGAGCCGGAGCAGAGTGCACGGCGGAAGGAAGGGTCTTGGTCCACGGCTCGAGGAGAGTCGGCTAGAATTTCATCGGCATGCTTTTGTCTTTCATCGGTTGCTACATCGTAGTGATCAGGACGCGCGTGTCGCGCCTCTCTGACGTATGTACATATACGTATGCCTGGTTCGCTTTTTCCATAAATCACTTCCTTTCGATTCTCCCTTCGGAACGGAGTAATTTGGGAACGAAAATTAGTCACCGTTATCGTTATCAATATTTTTCGATGGTTTCGTCACGCGATATCGCTTGCACCGGAGGGTGGGATGAGGTGGGTTTGAGAGGGGACGCGGGTGGTTGCTGGGAGTGTGATATTTACAGGCCGGTGGGCACACCGGCCCAACTCAAAATAAGCAATTGACCCATGGTACTCTGTCTCGCTCCTGCTGTCTCTCCCTCTGTTGCACCCCCGCCTACCCCCCTCACTTTCGGCCTCTCATTCTCGTGGTAACAAAACCGTTCGTTCGGTGCGCCAATATGCGGCTAATTTGCACAACAAATAAAGCTTATTCTCCGGATTTGCATGTGTTTGAACTGCAGTGTAATTGGGTGGTACGCTCGGCTCGACGTTGTCCATCCTCTCTCCCTCTTCGCCGTCGCTTTCCCTCCTCCTCTGCCCGTTTCCTCTTTGCCACCGTCTCTGTCCTTTCGCCCCCGTTTCATCCTCCGATTCTCTTACTCCTCGTGTTGTGTGCTCGCAACGGTGTCCTGGAACGCCTGTCGAGTCGCTTCCAACTGTTTGAAGTCGTCTTTCATCTCTTCGATATTGAAGAAGTGATCCGGCAACTGGTTACGGATGAAGACGCAGAACAGAATTCGATGGATCGCTGATCAAGATGTAACGCCATGGGTCGTTTCGGAAGCAGTCGCGTACGCGGGTGACTGGTATTGGCGGTCGGAGCACGATCTTCCTAGCGATCAAACGCTGGTTTGGCTCGCGACTATTCGTGACATAGACCGATATCCGTGCGTAAAGAGAAAAAATGGCGACGAGGAACGAACCCCTTCAAAATGGCGAGTGGTGCACGCATCGAGATCGATCGTCGGATATGAGTTCCGTGGCAGCTGCGGTGCACCGTGCTAGACTTCCGACCGAACCAACGACTTAACTTTCAAAATGGCGTTCATGCACGGAGCCCGTTGTTTTTGGCATTTCAGCTTCGACTCTGGAACTCGTGGACGAAAAATTTTTCGATCGCGTGACCGGAAGCTGTAACCGGAAATCAATGGACGTCGAATCGCGTCCTGATCGTTGGAATTTAACGGGCTGCGAGAGGGGCGCGAGAACGGGAGGGGGTGTAGGAAGAGGGGGAGGAGGTGGAGGAGGAGGAGGAGGAGAAGGGAGATTGGAGCAAGCTGCCGACTCGGAGGCTGTAAACGTTGCCGTATAAAGTGGTAGTGTGCAATGAACTTGTAAACCAGCGACTGAACACACAATGGCCGACAACGACAGGGCTTCTGGCCGGTTGGTGACGTCATCACTTTGTGTCCCGTGTCCGAATTGCATCGCATCGTAGGACCCTTACCGCCCCGTTTGTTTGTTCTCTCTTTGATGTCCACCTCGACCCGACGGACTTCAGAGAGCCGGACGAGTCCGCCTCGCCCGAAAACCCAGCCGCTAGAAACGCCGAACCGATGTGCCAAAAATTTTTGTTTTCGGCAACGGCTCGCGGCTCGATCGCCGGCCGCTCGCTCGTCAAACCCGTCGAACGCGACGACGAGACCTTGTGTTCGTTCGCACGGTAGCGGTTTTCTCGTTCTTGCGGCGCGACGGTAATAATCTGACAGGGTTGGTATTCCTGCCGCGATCCAGCTTTCGTAATTGGGAGATCGAGTTGTGAACCTCGCGCGAATAAATTACAGTCCCTCGGAAGAATTATATTCGCGTTTAAAGAGTGTTCAAGGAGAATTTAGCTGCGGGGCTGCGGGGATAGGATAAAAGGAGCGAGTGCGCGCGCCAGTGAGTTATCGAATGCGAAAACAAAGAGGTTCCTCGCGATGTAAGATGTAAAAGGGACGGGGATGGGACGGGGAAGGCGTAACCCTTTCCCGGCTCTTCGTACGGAACAATTACATTTTAATTAATATTTCCTAAGAGGCCGAAAAGCTTCCCCTTCCTCGTCGAATTTATGATCGTTTTATCCATTATTAGGGGCGGAGGCGAGCGAATCTCGTGAAAACCCATAACTTCGCCTTTACGGCTCCTCTTTCTCTCTCTCTTTCTCTCTCTCTCCCTTCCTCCTTCCATTTTCTTCCCTCCGTTATCTCGCGCTTCTATACTTACCATTGATTTGCTCCTCTCTCGTGCTCGCGGTTCCTTCCTCGGGAAATAGCCGATACGCTCGGAACGACGTCTACGCGACACGAAGGGATTCGTGAGACAGGATTTTCTCGAAATAACCGAACGAACGAGTTCGTCGTCAACTTGCAGAGGTTCGTGTGGATGAACGACGGAGCGTGCAGAGCGGTAGTTTCGGTTCGTAAATCGAGAGGGACGAGGTAGGTTCGAAGTTAGCCACGCGAGACAACTTTGGTCGTGTACGATCGAGTCCGTGGGCAAGAGTTACTCGCCGGGTTCGGCGAATGTTTCGAGTCGTCGACGAATCGCGCGCGGGTTTTATATTTCGATACGCCGTTAATACGTTATCCGATCGATAAACGATGTACAGGCAGAGCGTCATGGATGGCGGCAAGTCCGGTAGAAACTTATTACTATTACCAGTAAAACGTATCAGGTCCGCGCGATGTACCGCGGCTACGCTTTAAATTCATAAATATGCACATACGTAATTATGCAAATCAATTATTAAACCAGCGAAACTGGCGAGCATCTCGTTCGCAACCGGCATACGCAAGGTTTTGTTGCTCCTTGCGCCGTAACCAACGATCTCATCTCTCTCTCTCCCCTCCTGTCCACCCAATAAAACGTTCGCCCGAAGACTTTTCGGTGGGATCGCACGACGACGGGTCAAGCCGCGACGCGAGACGATACGCGAGACGAGGAGAAACGACGCGAGAACCGGGAGAACCGGAGACGATGCTGAAACCGCCTATATCCTTCTCTCCGTATCCTTTCTCCGCCGCTCGGTCGGTTTCGAGTACGATGCTGATGCGTGGGACGTTAAGTCGAGCAAACGTGCCCCGGGGACATCGTGTGGTCAGAGATTCCTTCGTAGCTCCGTCATCGAGGATGGTTGAAACTTCACAGTCTGCAAGACGAGAATGTCTTTGAGTCCCGGAAGGCATTCTGTCCTCCCGGAGGGGTTCGCACGGAGTCCTCTAGCCCGCCGCGAGCAGCTACTACTCTCTTGTCCCTACCAACGACCCTTCAGCTCGAGTGCCGTGGGGTTACGCCCGAGAAAAATGCGTCTCTTACGAACTATGCCAGCTTGGGTATACCCTGGTATGCCAACACTCTCCCTCTTCTTCTCCTTTATGCCTTTCGTCGCATCGCCCACTACTCCACTCCCTGCTACTTCGCCATCAGAAGTTCGCATCTCCGAGATGCATCCTCTCTCCCCGTTGTGCAATCCCATGATTTACAGAAACTAGAATCTCTACCGAGCATCGTCATCACCAAAAATTCGAACCTTACTACCGTTTTTTTTTTTTTTTCTAATTCCTCCCCGAGTCCGTCGTTTTGGCGCTTCACAGGAAACTGGAATGCCCACACCTCCCGTAGAACGAATCCCCTCCTCCTCCTCCTCCCCCCCGCACCCTTTATTCCTCTAGTCGTTCCTTTGACGAGAGAAGAGCTGTGGAAGGGGGAGAGGGTCGAAATACGATCTGCTACCTTCGAGATATCGACTGGCAAGTTCGTTGCAAGGCTTTAGGGGTTGATTGGGGGCGGTAACGGGGGATGAGTTAGCAACAGCAGATTGACTAAGTTTCTCGGGTGGAGTTTCGACAGGTTGAAATCTGGTTGTAGATACCGTGGAGCTTCTTCCAACAGCTTCCGAACTATTTGTCCACGGCGAACGAAGGAAAAGCGGGTCTCCCCGGTAATCTCCCTCCTCCCTGCCGCCCCATCAGCTTGACTTTGGCAATTCGATCGGCCTTAAAACCCAACCCCCACTCGACGTCTTAATTTTAATCTCTCGGTTCTTCGATTTCTTCCTTTGTACTACCGGTATGATCGTTTAATCGAAACTGGTGGAAACGTTGGCAGCTGACGAATTTAAGAGCGCGTAGATGCGCGACGAAAACGAAACGAACCGTTGACGCGTTTTGCGCGCGCGGATCCTTTCTGTTCTCGTGCTGGCGGAAGGGAACGATATTGTTGACAGGCGTCTCACGAAGTCATCCGGATTTTGGTACGGCCGATGACGCGCACTTTTTCCCCTGCGGTGATAAATGGCACGTACCTACCCTACCCCCTTCACGGCTCACACTCCCGCGTCCCTCGCTCAGCCTCTAGCAAGGCCGTATCCGAATCGGATGGGAGGGCGGTTGACAAGGAGCGTGAGAGTCCTGCTCGAGGGTTATCGGGGGATGTTTCCGGGGAGAAGAGCGTTGCGTGGGCAAGACACTGCTCTGATTGATACACATCCTGCCCTTCCTTCTCTTTCCTCGAGCCTCGTTCTCTCGTT
The DNA here is from genome assembly GCF_024516045.1 of Bombus affinis. Lineage (NCBI taxonomy): Eukaryota > Metazoa > Arthropoda > Insecta > Hymenoptera > Apidae > Bombus > Bombus affinis. Next base: position 17,213,626 of record NC_066346.1, on the reverse strand, counting down.
TCTCTCTCGCCCGCTTACGTTGCTTTCTTTTTACTCTGTCGTTTTTTCTTTCACCGCACGAAGTAATTAAGAGCTCACGGAGTCGAAGCTCGCAGAGTCTTGACGTCAAAATCGTTCGAGCAGGATAAGGCGGTTGAATCGCGAAAGGAGAATGGGAATAAGAAAGGCGAGGAATGCGGCGCGAAACGAAAGCGAGAGGCGAATTTATTCATTGGATGGAAGGCGGCGTATAAATGCGAAATTGCCAATACATACGAAATCTCCGGGGTTCGGGGTAAAAAGGGGTGAATACATTAGTCCTGGAATTAACCTCTTTGAACTCTGTCTGCAACGGAATAATTGCGATGCAGCGCGACGATTCGGCGCCGCGAGTGGGTGGACGATCTCGACGATGCGCGTATATATGTATATGTAACTATGGCCGAAGTTGGAATACGAGCGGAAATGGGAGCGACGGTTGGGTCGTGGAGAATGGAAAATTATGACGAGTCGAAGCAAGAGGTCGAGGGTCGACGAAGGAAAGAGGAAGAGAAAGAGAGTACTACTCCGAGGCGAAGTACTCGTCCGTGTGCTCGCTGCGGTCGACAAGTACCGTTGTACCGTTCGACAGAGTGCAATTTGCCGCGAAACTTATGCACCGGCATGCGGCAGACATCTCGAAACAAGAGATTTATTCTGGCACATGCGGTTGTCGCGAGAATCCAACATACTTTGTTTTAATCCAACGACCGCTTGGCATCCATGCATTCGCATATATGAACCGGAGCGAACAAAGAGAAACGAGATTTCAGAAACGAAAGTTAGAGGGAGACTATGATCGTCCTGGATCCCCAGGTAGCATCGGCGGTGCAGAGTACGAGAGGAAGGCCCTTCGTGGCCCCGTTTTCGCGCTTTGCAATTTATACGTCAGCGTGCGAAACTCGATATCTCTGGATAATCGATATTAAGCGAAGAGGGCTGTGGGGTCACTCGGAAATTAGTGGTACCGAGGGTTCTTCGTCTTTGGCGATTGCGCGGATCCGAAAGGGTTCGCCAATCTGATACATCGTACGCGCCCGTATTCCGAGTGGCTCGACGATGATTAATGGCTCGTTCTATGGTTTTTTGTTAATTAGTTGATTGGGAACGCCTAGTATGATATGCAGATTCTCGGCGAGATACGTTGAACCGTGGCTTTAATTTCGAACGTTGCCTCTCGATAGCGTTACCTTGATTTCACCGATTTCATTCCGTTCCCCTCGAATATCTCTCTAATTCTTTTATTACTTTCGATCTTATTGATTTTTCCTTTTTTCTCTTTTTGTTCACTTCTCTCCATTCTTTTTGGGAAGAACTAATATATCAGGCAGAACAGATTGTTTCGTGTCACTGGTACAGGAGAGAGAGGAAACGATCGGTCGCGTCTCGAACGTAGCTTTCAACCTTCCTTCTTTTTACGTTGCACTCTCTGTTTTTTCGCTTAGGCTGGCCGTCATTCGTTGTGATTGATTTTTATACCGTGCTCGGACCCCAGGGAACGTAGCCGGCTGCACATGTTGTTCGGTTTGCACGAGGGTGCCCATCTTTCTCGTCGTATCCGTATCTGTCTTCGATTCTTTTTTTTTTCGTTCCTTTTTTTTTTTAATATCTGTCCAATCCCTACGACTCCGAGTGGTCCATCGATCTATAATTGTTGCCTGTAACGCGTCAGGCCTTGGTATTTTTCCCTGCTTGGTATATACTTTGGACGATAAAAAAATAGGTCGATGGTCGGTCGTCGGCAAGGGTCGGTTCGTGCAGATTCTCGATTAATCGAGAGAACGAGTCGGCGATTCCGTAGAATCGCACAGCACATTTCCATTGTATTTTAATATCGTGAAACGGCCTCGATGGATTCTACTCCCGCTCTCGTTTAATTTTGAATATCTTTTTTCTAAGCAATCAAGAGCAGGGCCCGGTAAAATCGGCGCGCCTCGGGCTATTCTCTTCTCTTAACTCGGTATAGGTCGAGCCCGAGCTCTCCGAACCCTGTTACGACCATTCGGTTCTCGCGAATCCTTCACGACGACTGGCCAATTTTTGCCAATTACCGAGATTATCTAATACACCTCGCGGCTAATGATTTCTCATTACAAGGTATAAATCTTAACGGACGTCGTTCGCGTTGCTTGAATCAGGCCTAGGGTCTGATTACTTTCGCGGACTGCACGGTATATAAATAAACGTTGTCCATGATCGAATCCATCGCACGTCGTCCACACGTAATCGTCACGCTACGTAATAATTGACACGCGCATCGATGGTACTACTTCCAGAAATGTGGCGATTCGCGTCGTGAGTTGCGTAAACCGCGTCAGAAGTGAGCCGAGTACAAGAGAGTAAGACTCTTCGCGGTGCTTTTTAAACGAGTCTTCGTCTCTGATTCTCGCCCGTTTCCCTGCTCGGATAATTACATTTGCTACAGTTATTACCAGGACAAAGGCGTGCACCGTGATAACGCCGCAGGGTTAATATCGATTATTCGCTACTTTGGCGATAATTAAAAACTGTCGCTACTGCGCCGAGAGCGAAGGGGTTTCCGTGTTTCTTAAATCCTAACGGGAGGGATACAAAGGATCTGTCCTTTTTTCTTCCTTCTTTTTTTTTTTTTTTTGGTCCTCGTAGACCACGCTGTTTTGTTTCGCGAAAAAACTCTCGTTCGCTGAGATTGAAAGAGCCGCTGACATCACGTATACGATGAAGATTATTTTCCAAGCACGTCAAACATGGCTTGAAATTAAATACCGGGTATCTCTATGACTCTTCGCGTCTGTAACGCGAATATATGGACACGAGGCCGTGAGCTACACAGACATTTTTGTCAATTACGTCGAGTATCGCATCCGCTCTCTGGAAGTTTTTTCATTATTTCGTTAAAATCGGTAACAGCGAAAACAATGTCCGCGAATTTCGACAGATTTACAATCGTCGTTAGGCAAAACGCGCGAACGTCGCTTAATCCGGCGAAATTCCTAAACGGCGACGGGATTGGTCGTGGCAGAAACATCGCGGTTATCCGTCGAGGTATCGTCGAGATATATCGTCCGAGTATCGTCGAGGGCCTTGGAGGAGCGGCCGCGCGTCGAGGGTGAATTTCGCGTCTGGTTTTCAATTTAATTCGAGAATTTTTATGGTCACACGGACAAAAAGAGAGCAGAGTGGTGCTAGGCCCTGGACTGCGCCAACAAACTACCCATAATTACAAACTCCCATAGAAAATTGCGTCCATTCGAATCCCTTAAATGGACGCGCGTCCATTGTCTACAAGCCGGCCGGGACCGCGCAACTCTTAAAGGAACCAAAAGCACTGGCGAGAGAGAGCAGCGAGCTTTGATTTATGAGTTTTCGGTTTCGTAGTAAAAAATACGAATTAGTTTTCGGGATGATGATCGCACGGAGATAATGGTCCCGATTAAGAATCCGTGCTGGCTCGGACGAAACGAAGAGAAAGGGCGGGTGGAGGAAAAAAGAAGAGAAAAGAGAACGAATCGTGGCCGATCTCACGAAGGACAAAGAGAGGAGACGCGACGAGCAAAAGGTAAAAAGCGAGAAAGAGAGAGGGAGAGAGGGAGAGAGGGGAGAGAGCGAAGGAGAGAATGGTTTGATAGTGGGTCCCCCCTGCCGGTGGGAGAGCGAGAGAAGGTAAAAGAATCTGCCTCGAGGGCGAAGAGGGTTGACTCCCTTTCGTCTTTGTTTTACAAAACTCGCTTTCTGCTCGAGCTGCACCCTTTCGCATCGCGGATTCGAGCGTGTCGAGACTCTCGAGCATCTCCTTTGCACGCTCGTCAGTTCGGCCGATTCGATCTAGCCGCGATGAATTTCGAGCCGATTGCTCGGTATCCGTGTACCGAGTAGCCATATCAACATAGAGGAACTTTGCTCGTAAAATACGAGCAGCTAATTACGAGCAGTTGTTGCTGTACTTTAGTCCGAGGATGATTTATCGATACCAGCTACCGAGGGATTCGATCCACTTTCCGTGGTTCGGTGGAGCACAGCGCTAGCTAGCCGTGGAAGCGCCGCGTACGAATACTACAAATAGATACGTCAAATTTCCGCGCAATAGCTGGCTATTAAAGTTGCGACGCCATTTTACCAGGGTTCGAGGCTCGGCCATTTTGAATTCATTTCCACCAATCAAGCTCGCTACTTTTTCCACTTATTTTTTTCCTTCTCTTCTTCCTCCTGTTCCTCCTCCTCCTCCTCCTCCTCCTCCTCCTCCTTCTCATCCTCCTTCTTCAGCACCACCTCCTCGTGTTCGTGCTGTGCCGTAGCTATTGCTCTTCCTCTGCTTCTCCGCATCCTCCTCTTCTTTCTGCCGGCATTCTCGCGTCTCTTTCTCCTTCCTTTCGCGGTTTTGCTTTTTTTCCGCGCCCTTCCTCTCCTTGTCCGGTGGCGAACGACGTCGTTGCCGATATATAGATACCAATGGCTGGACGCGTATACGTGCAAATCCGTGAACCAAACTGTACGCGCACGCTGCGGTGTGTACACGCCGCGTGGCTACCGAGTGTAGAAAATCGAAAGAGCGAAGATAGACGACGACGACGACGACAATGACGACGACAACGACGACGAATGCGCGAGAACGAAGAAGAACGTAGGAAAGAGAGTGATGAATCGGGGCAAGGCAAAAAAAAAAAAAGAGAGAGAAGAAGCGAGCGTGAAGGGCGGAGAGGGGGGCAACAGAGATCGGGGGCAAGGTGGTATCGCTACGAGGTGGTAGCGGCGTTGGTTGTGTGGTGGTAGTCTTCTTAAGGGGCCGAGAGGTATAGGTGAGCGAGTGCACGTTGTCCATCGTAATGCCGTAACATTTATTTTGCCCTTTCCCGCGCCATCCGACGCTGGAATATTTTAAACGTGCCCCCGCGCGCAAGCACAAACGTGTAATTTGGCCGCGTTTAAAACTGTAACCTAACACGACTACCTGCAACGATCCGCGTGTATAACGCGTAACGTTGTACGACTACTATCGATCCAAGATGGCAGCCATATAAATTGGACGACGCGGCTGGTAATGCCTGCGAGACGTTGCGCCTTCGATGAAAGAGCATCGCCGATCTTGCTGCGCGAACGTTGAACGCGCGATCGGTCCACCTCCCCCAATTCGATCCTCTCACTTATTTGCCTGCCCTTTTTACATTTCATCCGACCAATCGTCCATCGTCCCCTTCTTCGTCTTCTTCGTCCTTTCGTTTGAATTCTGTACGTAATTTCGAAATAATCGTTCTTTGATCATTGTTCGATCACGTTATCCGATCGGTACAAGTTGCTGACCAACGGTCATCTCGAATCGTTGAGCTGGAGATTCTTAGCAAGTGTAGCCAGATATAGCTTAGGTTCGTCTAAAAGGCACGTAAGACGCTCGGAACCGTGAATCCAGGGATGAAGGAGGGTGGGTTAGGTGGCGAGTGACGGTACGAGCCGACAGTACGGAACGGAGCGTAGAGAACGTTGCAGAGCAAGTGCATGGAGGAGGCAATAATCTGGTTATAACTTGAGAGATTAGGTCCGGATTCGATTACCAGCGAGGTATCAAACCGTTAAACAGTCTCCGTGCTAATCAAAACCGAACCTTATTATCAACGAGCTCGAGCTCAGAATTTGTCTAATCCTCAACCGTCCCTGTTCTCGTTCTCCATTCGCGTTTTGTGGCAACAGCCGCAAAAACCTACGATTCATCCGCATTGTCTTTCTCAACGAGAAACACGAGAAAAAGAAACGAGGAAAAGAAGATGGTATTTGACGTAGAATCGATCATAGTGCATCGACATGTCAGAAATTCGTTTTTACTCTCACAGACTCGCGGTTAGTTAGCTTCGCCATGAAACGAGGGAGCGATTAATCGGGCCAGAGTATTTTCGCGGATTAACAAGCCTGCAAAAATATGCCTCTTCTCGTCACGGGCGTGCGCGTAGATGCGCGCATCGTGTCGCTCGTGTAGCTCGACAAGGGGCAGGGTCCGGTTATTCGGTGGCGGGACGATTTTCTAATTATTGCCCCGTCGTCCAAGCCCGGAAGGCTTGTTGGCGACGAGCGAAACCCGTTGCCTCTGCGTACACACTGAAATCCGTGATCCACGGCTGGATTCGATCCGACGGTTCGATCCCATAGATCACTAGGAAACTGGTGTTGTGGTCGATCTATCTATCCTATACTATCTGATGCCTTTGCAAAGATCGACAACGAGCGACCAGGGTGAATCGTTCGTTATTGCGATGAGCAGAACTTGCGGAAACCCGAGAGGTGTCGCCAGCGGAAATTTGCGAAACCGGTTACGAGAAAACCTTCATCGACGTTCGATGAACACGGATTTCCGTTTGCTCCGATTCGCAAGAACTCATCGTCACGCTATCGTCGCTGGTTAATTCGATATTCGTCCAGGTATCGATTGGAATTAGCACGAGACCGAAGGATTAGCAGCGCGCTTGCTTGCACATCGTCTGCGCCTGCCTATCTTTCCTCCCTTTCTCTCTTCGCCGACAAGCCCGCCGCGTTATCTCGCCTGGCGATAAGTGCATTAACAACTCGTATCTTCTCTAATAGTTTTCAGACACGCCGGGAAAGTCTTGTCGCGGTCGAATCTCGCCGCGCGCACGAGCAACGATGCCCGATGCTATCGAGGGCTCACGGACTCTCTCCTACGTCAGCTACGCGCGATACAGGGGGTGAGACGCGTTTGTCTTCGCATGCCCGTCTGCACGGAGAGAATCGTGGCGACTCTCACGATTTCGTTGAATTTCGTTTCGCGCGATCATCGTTCCATTCCTTTCCTTTCTTTCCGGCCGAACGAATTACCCGATCGGCCGGTTCGAACGTTCTCGCCGGTTGTCACCGAGCTACGACAATTTCTTTTAATTACGGGCTCCGTGTAGTATAACGCGTCTTTCCCTTCGTAAAGATCGCAATCTATGAAAATGCGGGTAGTTGAACGAAAGGTTGCGCGCGCGTGCTACGGGAGGAAGGGTGAAAGGCGAGAGGTGCGAGAAATTGGTTGGCGAACGCGGTGGCAGAGCGCGGGGAAATTAAGTGCGAGAACTCGCACGGCAAAACGATCCGATGGCATGTCGGGGGCAAATGCGATTACATCCGAAATCAGATCCTGTAGTTAGCCAATTAGGAAGAAGCGGCTGGTGTCGATTCGTTGCGTTCGGTGGTGCGTGCTGTTTCCGTGTTCCGACGAAAAGTCGTCTTCCCTTCCAGTAATCCCCTATGTGATTCTCGAAGGAACTCGATACCTCTGATTTATTTATAGTATGGGGTTATGACGTTAGTTTCTCGGCGAGAAAGTGACGTTCGTTGGTCGATTTTTCATTTTGGCAGCCTATCTTATGCGAAATGTTAGGAATCGATTTACAAGCTACCGATCGATTTAATCGATTTATATTGTCCATCTACCGATGTTCGTACGTAACAGAAAGTATGTAAGAGGACGTGTTACCCCTTTGTGGCACGCGGCACAGTACCTCCTAAAAGATGGAGGCGCGTAGAAAACGTAGGCTGGTCGATAAACTCTTTCTCTTTGGCTCGCTTTCGTCGCGGTCTTTTTCTTGTTTCGCGTCTCCCTGCCCATAGACGGTCGAGTTAAGGCAGTCGTTTGGCGGACGATCGTTGCGAAGCGATAATAAACTATCCGAGGGTATGGATTTCAACGCAAATTTGGCGGCTCTTGAAATTTCCTGAGGTGGAGAGGTTCGCAGAGAATAGCGCTGAAAACCTATAAATTCGAGCGAAGTCGCCCGAGGTATATACGCGTACGCGCTCTCTCTTTGTCCCTTCTACTCTCTCTTACACCGGGAGAGCCGATCGACACCGTAAAAATTAGGCGGAGGGCATATGGCAACCGTGGAGGTAGCGAAACCCCATTACACGTAACTCTCCTCCTCCGATCAAAGCCGGAATAATCGAAAGCCTTTGGCACCTGCCACTTTGCCCGGACACAAGCTATCAGCTCTTTCGCTGGCCTATCTCCGTCGCGGATCGAACCGAAATTACGATTATTTTATGAAGAGTTCATTCGCAGGCGCGAAGAAGCATATCCATTAAATTACAGAATTATCGTTATTTCTTGAAAACTGGAATTTCATTCGCCCGAATAGCCGAACACGAATTTAAGTCAAGACAAAACAGCTTATTACGCGCTTCGATTCGGTCGTACCCCCGGAATTCCCGATTTGCCACGATTTCGCTGATAACGTTGCAGTTTTGGTGCGCGATCTATGTAAAAATTAAGTCGAAGGAACCGTTTTCTTTTCCTTTTTCATCCCTTTCCTGCTTGCTCGTTTTCTCGCTCCCTCTTACGATCAGCGAGGCCTAATGAGCCGCATCGACGATACCACCTCGGTTACCGGTTTTTCAACGACCTCTTCGTGATTATCGCCACACGGTAATTGCCACGTGTCCGCAGTATATGACGCGGTGTAATACGTGCTGAAAACTCGCTTTCAAAACGGAAACGATACCGCGCCGGAAGGTGTCCGGCTACAAGGAAAGCCTTTCCTTCGAGCCCGGCCGGCAGGGGGTTGCACGAGTCTCGAGCACCTCGCCAGAACTCGAACCGGTGGGCTCTACTTTGCAAACACCTACGAGCAGAAAATAACTAAGTCTACCGTTACGTGACCAGTAGTCTGGGCCGGCTACGTTCCTCTCGTTCCTTGGTTTTTCTGCGTTTCGGAAACTTATCGATTAATCGATTCCCCTCTAAACGATCGATATTTTGAAAGGTGTTATTGCGAATTAATTTCATCTGCATACTTAGAACGAATATTTACAAGCCCGTGCGGTACTTTTCTGATCGCAAAGATACGACCAGCAGACCCGAGATTCTGATTCGATCACCGGTCGATCGGACGAATCTTTGGCGGAAAACACCACCTCGGAATAACGGAAACCCTCGAGGTTCCTAACGGTGGCAGAGCGTGGCAGAAATAACGTTGTAGCACGCACCGCGAGCTGATGAGCGGTGGACACGCGAAACCGATCCCTTCTGGGAAGTAATTTCCACCCGCGTCGCTCGTTCAACCGGTAGCCGGTGTACGCAAAAAGCGATCGTCGTCGTTGCGTCGTGCCTGCCACTTTCCTTCTCTTCACAACGCACCAACCCGTACTACGGAAGGCATCGAATGCTCGAGTTCCGAACAACCCTCCGGTTAATTAATTAATGCCTGATAATTAACGATTATCCCGTTTGCACCCGCGTTATCGTGACTTTCCTCGATTCTCGCGAACCTCCCGGTAATCGTGCTCCATAATCGCGCCAACCACGTAATAGATTCGTTCGCGCGGCGACCTATCTTTCTGTTTCTTTCTCCACCGTACTTGTCGATCGAGAGACGACTTTGCGTTCTTTCCGCTCCAAAGCGGGAGAAAACACGGTGATTTTTCTGCTCGATTATCGATAGAATAGACGGTTGTCCGGTGCGAGGGTGCGCGCCAGGAATACGATACGCGGTCGCCTATATAATATCTAATTTCTAGCGACAACGCATCGCGGTAATGACGAGGCTGTAGTCGGAAGGTAGGCTCGCGTAACGGGAAGATAAGTGTTGGTGTGCGTTGGCGGTTGGCCGCCGAGTTTGGATCGGTAGAGCGGCGCAGCAGAGGAGGATGGTTCGCATCGGATGGCATTGTCGTTGGCGTTGTCAGCGTGCTCGTTGTTGTCGTTTCTCGAGCGTCCATTGCCCGAGCGTGGTGGGCTAGAGAGAGCGAAAGAGAACGAACGAGGGAGGAGGGAGGGAAGGGTAGAGAGAAAGGGAAAGGGTAAAAGGCGGAGGAGAAAGTGGGATAGAGTCGTGGTTGAGGGTGTCCCCGGCTAGGAGAAGAGGGACACGGGGTGGTAGAGCCGTTGGATGGCGGTGAAGCCATCGAGGCAGAGCGGTAACAGAGGCAGAGAGCGACGCGAAGGCTGCTGTTGCGGAGGTAGGCTAGCAGCGGTGGCGGGTTGCGCGTGCACAACGCATAACGTCAACAACAATAGATTATGCTCCAACATAGAGCAGGCTCGCTCTCGAGAATCACGTACGTATTGCGCGCTCACACTCGCGGTAAGCGCGCGTTACATTACCGCCCTCCGTTAGAGCCAAACATAACCTGGACACCCTCCCGCCCGCCGTCTCCTCCCTATCGTCGCTTCCCCGCAGCCATCTCGTTGCGAACCCGCTTGAACGATCGAGTCCAATGAGATTCCATTGTCTGGAGTAATTAATATTGATTACAATAGGTTATACCTGCTCGGCCGCGTCCCGCTCCCCATACCCCCACTATCCCCCGGCCCCCTTGACTCACCCGGTCCTCCGCCCCCGCCCCCCCCCCAGTCGCCTCTTCCTCTCGACCCGTCACCCCGCGACCGCTTCGCCGTCACCCCTGCCTCGCTGATTTGCTCTCCCTTCTCCGTCGTTCTCCGTCAGAACTAGTGGCTTACGGCTTACCTAGCCGCGCTTATATTCGATGCATTTCCGTGCCGTTATATTAGGATTTCACCGATCGGCTCCGATCGCAATTATCGTTGCCTCGTCATCCTCGCCGTTCCCGCTGTCCCCGCTGTTCGACGTCGTCGCCATCGCCACCATGCCATACCACCCACCCTCTATCCCTCTGTTCTTCGCTCGATACCCTCTCTTTCTCTCTCGCTCTCACTCTCGCTCTGTTGTCTCTTTTGTTGCTCCGATTACATCGTGGACCGCGTTGATTAAGTTAGTAACGAGAATATCGTTTTTTTCGTTGCTCGTGGTTCGTTACCCCTCGTCGTTGTCAGCCTCTCGCGCCACCGACCAACTAGTTCTCCCGTTTCTTCGATTCTCTCTCGGTCGCGCGCTCGGTCCTGGCTGCGGGCAAAGGTAAGCGCGCTCCGCTTCGTCGTTCACCACACGGAGACCTCGCCTCGGTATTTTTTGCGGCTGTTGCGTTGCTCTCGGTCCGGCGGCGGGGCAGAGCCGATTACTTTGGTGCGATGTTTAACGTAAACCGATCTAAAAGCGGTTAATTCGAGCGGCTCCCATACGGTGCACGCACGTGCGCTATTGGGTTACATTGGTGCGTGCCACCGCGATTTCGCGTTTACCAATCTCCACCGTTCTCAGCGTTCGTGGCTTTAGTCCGCTAAAGAGGATCTCCGACTCGGCCGATATCGCGTTACACGCGATACTGTGCCACCAGCACGCGTTTACGTTTCCGCTTAAACTCTCGCGTACGATCCCTCGCGAACGCGTTCCTCGTCTCTCGGAAACAACTAAGGGAAGGGAAGAGCTCGCCTGTATGGAAGAAAAAGGAAAGAAACTAGAAGAAAGGGTCGGGGACGCGTATCGGAGAATATAAAAAGATCGGATTCTCGGCGCAGGTGCAATGCCTTCGAAGATTCTCCGTTGACTTGTTCGCGACGAGGACGACGCGACGTTTGGCTCGCAAACTCGCCGGTGCTTTAATTGCGATTCGTTCGATCGTACTTCCCTATCGGAATAAGAAATAATTATTCGTCGCCGCAACCGTGTAATCGCGTTTAACGGAGGAGTACACTCTCGTTTCTTTCCTTCGCGACGAGCCTGACTCGTCAAGGACAAACGTTTTGCCGAAGAAATCTGTTCTAGAAAGGAAAGAAGGGAGCATAAGAAAATCTCGATTTCGTCGCAGGATGATTTATCGATCGAACAATGCGATACACGATACTACCCTTATGGGGAGTAACGATCGCGGGGGACCGTCCCCGAACGTTATTGCTCCCGTGGTGGATCTCTTTGTTGCGTAAGCATCTACCTCCCGGGTTGTGCTGGCAGTGCCACCTGTGCTGCCCGCATCGTGAAACAAAAGACCGTGGTGGTGTGTCGTAGCGTGGCGTGGCTCTTCGTTTCGATGGAATATTGAGTGACGCCAAATGGAATTTAGTTTCCTTACCTGCTGACACTCGAGGCAACCTTCGCGTTCTCGCATGCACACCGCTGCACGAACCACTCGGCATACATATCCATTCTGATCAGACGAGTTTCGCGTGTTGCGTCTTATTTGAATTAAGGTTATTTTCTAGATCGTTGCATTGAGCCGACGAGCTGTAAAGAAAAGAGTCCGAGGATCGAGCTATAGGTCCGGTGAAAATCGTTCGAGGGATACGTCAATGCGTGTCCTTTACGAGAGATGGTAAACACGTATACAAGATACAAGAGTTTATCATAACGGTTACAAGCATCTGTCCGCCAAAACGATCATCGCGTCGATTCAGTTTTTTAATAAAAATGGATCGATCGCTCGATCTACGAGTATATCCCAATCGTGAGTCGCATATTTTATCGAGACGGGATAATCGAAAACACGGTGCGATACAATGCGAATCACGTGGCTCGAGTATCGCGTCACTTCGTAGCTAGAGGGTAGTTCGCGATCTTAATTTCGTACGGGGCGTGCTCGATGTCGAGACAGACGGAAGCAGCGGCCGTTGCCGAGAGAAGAGGTGCCCATTCTCGACGAAACGAAATTCGAGGGATTAATTAATTCGGCGAGTAGCCAGTTGCCAGTTCGGTGGAACGATGGCCGATGCCCGGTGGCCGGTGCTCGGGAGAGCAGATAAGCGATTCGATGTTTCGCATGACGGAGGCGGCGACCGTGCCATAACTCGCTCGAGACTCGCTCGCGATATCGCACACGCGGCCACCGCGTTTAGCATATAGAGTGCAACAATTAACTGGAGAGTTCCCGCGGCGATATGCAGAGGCGCGAGCGAGCAAACGACCGGCCGACCGCGCGGTCCTCGCGTTTAATTCGGCTTTACTCTTATTGTCGTCGCCTTAATAATCAGCACACCGGGTAGATTAATGCTCGCGGTAATTGCGGGCCACCGTTCCTTCTTCTCGTGACTAATGGCGACTCGGTTTGTCGTCGGTGCCCTCCAGATGTCGGCCAGGGAACGCTTCCACGCGAGACACAACCGGCCCTCGGGCGCGATCTTATGCGATGTGGAAACTTCTCCGTCCTGTCCGTCCATCCGTACGTCTGTGCGTGTAACGCGCGATGTTATGCACGCTCTACGACGGATAAATCGAACCGGTTATACGCACCGAGGGGATTTTCACCTACGAATCGATATCCCCGATAAAAAAAGACGGGTTCGAGGTGGAACACGCCTTGGTGTTTCCGTCTGTGCCGACACTCGACGTTCCATTACCACCTTTCCAGGCTGGCTGAAATTATCGTGGGAAAGCATGGTGGAACAGTCGAGTGTCCCCGGCTAAAAATATTGTTCCCGACGGAGAGTGCCGGTTTCGGTGCAATTTTTTACGCTGCAACCGTGGACGGTAAATACCGAGTTCGCTAACCATAACCTAAGGTTATGATTTACCGTACTCCGCCAGATAGGGTTATCGGCTATATCGCTGCTTAACCTCTCGCAACTGGCTCGCGTTATCGCGAATCCCGCGTATTTACTTAGGCGCTAATCACCACCGGCCTATCCGAACTCCGTGAGCGTACCCTTTTCTCGTCTTCCTGATTTTCCAGAGGCCACGATTTTTACGGCATCGTAATCTCATCGTCGCCGCAATGTTTCTCTACCAGAAAACACGCTGGTGGAATTCCCGTGGATCTTATCGCCGCGTGTAAACGTTCCGTTTTCGAATATCGCTGCGATTGTTGGGCTAGGTTAGGAAAGTCCATCTGCCGTGCGGTCTGCATCTCGATGGTTCTCTTTTGTTTCTTTGATCGACTAGTTCGCGGTAATCACCGACGCGGCCGGTGCTCTCTTTGGGGCAGGTATATCTTTCGGTAATGACTCGACAAATAAGATCGCCGACCATACGGATGGGGAGTGTCTGCGAAAATGACGTTTCGTATCGGCGGAGCACAAAGGTGTCGATAATGGAAACGAAGGAAACAATGGGCCTCACCACCGACGAAATATCAATTAAAACTGAGACGAAGAGGAGTCGAAGGAGGAGGTCGATCGTTCTTATTGTTTGTCCCGTATAACTGGACGATGAATACGAGGAGCAAAGGCAGCAGGGCAGGAGGAAAGGGAGAAAAGGCGAGATGGAACAAACGGAAGAAAGAACGAAACGGGGCTATCACCTTACGCCTTAATAGCGTGTGGCGCCACCGAAGTGAATTCTGCCGGTTCGTTTTCGAAAACGGTAGCCGGCCGAGGAGAGATCATCTCCCTCGTGCGTCTGTGATTCAAACGGAGCCTGAACGATCCGTATCACGGTGAAACATCACCGTCGCTGATACCCAATTTCGTGGCCCGAATAGAAGTCGTAGGACGCGTACGAGACGAAAGCTACGACGGAAGCGACTCGTTTCGCGCGGTAGAGCCGGAAAAGCGAGCTCGAAGACGGGTAACGATATTAGTTGCGACTAACTGGATAAAGCGTAAAGTAGATACCTTCTAGAGCGAAGTGGAGAGCCCTAAGCCGAGTATTGTCGAGAAGGAAATGCCGTTAACGGGGAACCGCGTGGTTCTTGGCGAGACGTCGACGCCACGGTAGCGACACGACGATGCCATCGTTCGCGCCGTCATCGTCGGTGCCGCGGAAGGGAAAAAAGATACGTACAAGGGTTGCCCTTTCCTCCCGCGATCCTCTAATGGCCCGGCGGGTCTTAAGGGCGATTTAAAAGGCTCTTAATGACATCCACTGGGCTGGCTGGGTTGGCTGGCTGTCTGTTCGCCTGGCTGGTCTGCCTTGCCTCCTTGCCGCGGCTCTAATTTCATCCGAGTGGAAACTGAAGAAACAAGTGAATTAAGCAACCCGCTAATGACAGATCGGGTTCGCGCCGAGCTGCCTCCGCCGAGCTCTCCTCCTACCTAACCACATTCTCCCAATTTGCGTTTTTCCGTGTCCTGCTAATCCACTTTGCGGACCACTCGACTCGGCTCGCGTTATCAATTAAAAGAAACGAACGTTCACCACCCGACTCGTCCAACCAACCAGTCGTCGCTATACTCCTTCGTCGCGCATATCATGTCGATCGATTTCTACGTTGGAAACGTAGGTACGTACCGACCTCGTAACTCGCGATTACCTACTTACCGGTACCTCGTACAGCTTTCGAAGAAAGAGGGAACTTGCGAGCCGGAGGAGCGCTCGAAATCAGCCGGTGAAGAGAGGAAGGAGAAGGAGGTCGAGGCGGATCCAGAACGAAGAGTTTGAGAAGCAGAAGGAGAAGGAGAAGAAGAAGAAGAAGAAGAAGAAGAAGAAGAAGGAGGAGGAGGAGACGAAGGGTAATCTACATAGGCCGAGTCACCGGTCGAACCTTGCGCCCGACAAAGGCCAGTTCCCCCTCATTTTTGTCTCATTTGAATATCTTCATTAATATCCGCGCAGCCCCACCCGCTGCACCGCCGCGGACGCCAGACCGCATGCATTACTCGACTTCTTGCCACCATTTAATCGATCTCTCCCCGTAAATTACGAAGCCACGGACGATTTGTCGCCTCGCGGCTTGTCATTCGGTCATGGATGGAATCGGGCGGGTCATCGAATCGCGTCGTTCACCCCTCGGCGACTCGATCAGACCGGGAGGGAAAAGCGTCGGACGCATCGCGCCGGAACAGCTCGTCGCGTCCCTAGGCCATGCGTTTAGAGGCTACCCTACCCTAGGCTCGCTGCTTTGCATCTCTCCTGCTCTCGTCAACCGCGGTTCGTGTGTACGCCTAGCGATCCGGCGATTTCTCTGTCGACTTGATCGATGCCAGTCGAGCGGACGCGCGCGTAAACCTGCAGGACGCTTTTGCTCGCGAGCAATTACGATCCTACGCGTGTACGCCATTAGAGGCGGTTCGCACGATCGCGCTCTCCGGAATCTCTTTCGCGGAGAGCGTTTCTCGCCTTACGCTTCGCCCGTGGGTCATCCCGGCCACGATCGAACGATCTATCAAGTCAGGAACGATACGAGTAATTATTCGACTCTTAATGACTCTTACGCGGTATAACGAGTTTGAAACGCGGTCTCATAAGCGCGCCGGCACGTTCCATCGAGCGAGTGCCGCTCTCGAAACCCTTATTAAATTCGCCGTCTTTCGATTCGCGGTGCTTGGTCGGTTCTTCGCTTCGGAATCGTTTGGAAAGCGTCTCGCGAACCATTGCACCGACGACCCGATAATCGTAAGCTGCACGAAGAAAGAAACTCGGCAAGGAAGAGGGCCGCTTTCGCAAAGTATATCGATCTCTCGGTGCAAGAATGCAAGCCGCGGTATTTGGACCACCCATCCTCCGGACTAATCATAATGGCGTTTTGTTTTGGGGCTTTTTGTCCGAAGGATCACTCCGAGCCCCCGTCAGGGCGGCGGCGTACCTATGCACGAGCGTCTGTGTCCTGTGTATGCACACGCACACTGACACTCGGAATGCCGCGAAAGCGAAGAAGACTCGAAGCCGGAGCGGGAGAGCAAGAAAAAGAACGATGGAGGGAGAGACCGAGTACCCGGGGCCGAAGAAGCAGTTGGTCGGACTCTGGCCGCGTAATAATCGCCCAGCACCATTAAACTAAACCGGGAATAATATTATATTAAGCTGTAGTCGGGAGGGAACCCGAGAGGGTGGAATAGTGGATCGAGAGCCGCGGGAGAGAAAGAGCGAGAAACCGATCGAAAGACGGAGAGGGGAGAAGAGATCGAACCTGGAGGATGGCCGAGGTACCATGGCTTCTCAGAACTAAGTAGATTCGAATTTCGATACGGATGATCGGGCTGAATACAAATTACTCATATATGCCCCTCGTCCTGGGTAATCACACGGTGGCTGCTCCACGGTCCAAAGAAAAATGCTTCGCCGACGCTCCTTTATTTCCTTTTGCTCTCTCTCGCCCGCGCTCCCTCTCTTCCCGGACTTTTTCTTCCTGTCCTTCCTTTTCTCCTTCGTAGAGTTCCCGCGAGCTCGAACGTGTCGCGAATTTTCGAAAACTTTCCTACGAGGATTCGGCGACGAGCACGGCAACTTGCGTTTCTCCTTTTGTCTCGGCAAGGATCGCGCTGCCAGAGGTTTTTTCAAAGGTCCGTTCGAGAATTTCCATCCGTACTTTGCCATCGATTCTCTTACCAGTGAAAACGGAACTATCCTACGGAACTTTCGATGGAATCGTGTGCCTCGATCGTTCGGTATTAGACGGGGAAAGGACGCAAAGATGGCCAGAACGAGCAAAGACTGGAAGATTCGATTGAGCGAAGGGCAAGCGGAGTTCTGCGAGGAAAGGGAGGCAGCAGAGAAGGGAAGAAAGAGGGAAAAAAGCAACGAGTCCTGCCCCCAGAACCACGGGGAATCCAATCATAATTATTATTCCCGGCGAATCGATTGTGGCTCTCGATAGGATTGGCTCGGTTTGGTCGGTCCCGGATCGGTACCAGGTATATAACGATATATAGGCGATGGTAGCAGAGCGGCATGGTGCACCGGGTCCCTTGGACGGTGCAACGTGCAGGTTCGTCGTACCGGGGTTGGTAGCGGCGCAACACTCGCAGCATAAATAATTAATAGTAGCCAGAGAGCCGCGAAGTGAGTCGACGGCTGTTTTGTGGTTCGCAGGCTCCGCCCAGCTCGACTCCGGAGCTCCTCCCTGTGCCCGTGCAACTTGCCAAAGAGACCCGACTTACCGTCAAACCAAACCGAGAAGACGACTCCGCGAACGAGAATTCATTCTGCGTTCGTCGGTGTCGCGCTGCCAAGATTTACGATTATCACGACCGAAGAGATACACCTCGTTAAGCCCACCTTTCCTTTCCTTTCCTTTCCTTTCCTTTCCTCTTCGTTCCTTTTCCTTTCTCTTCTCGCGTGTACGTACACCACCTTTTCACAGACAACCGCTCGCTTACTCGCGCGCGAGACCCGCTTACCACCGCGCGGTTTATTTGGCTGTGTAATTTACGCGGAATTACCACGTTCTTGTAATTAACTATTATCGTGATTATCGGCCGACGACGCGCCGCGACCGATGCACCGATGCGTCGTTCGGCCTCGCGAAATTTCAATTTCCACCGGCCGATCTCTCGGCCGCTTATTACCCTCGATAATGACTGTGTTACCGGTATAAATTACGGCCGCTCGCTCCTTGACTTTTCTGCGCACCGCACCGTGCCCGCGCTCGGTCCACCGAAACGCCAAAGAATCTTTCGTACTTAATATCGCCAACACCTCGATCCGTACCTTTCTTCTACCTCTTAACGCATCGTCTCATGCGTTCGCACACGAGTTTTTCTCTGCTTCTTCCTTCTTTCCCCTCTTCTTCTTCTCTTTCCACTACTACTCTACCACTTCTTCTTTCTCTTCTTTGATTGGCTTAAAATAAATTCCATATTCGGTCGCGATTTCGTCTTATCCCCCTGGCATCTTTAGGAGGCCAGCCGATCCGTGGAGACGTTTATGTAGAGCACGGTCCCGATAATCGCACCGCGTGGAATAAGCCTCGAACCAAAGGAAAATCCTACGACGACCGTCCTCTGGTCGTCCCTTGAGAAAGAACCGCCTACGCTTCACGGACGAGGGCTGATCCGGCGATAAGAAGTCGTAAAAAATAATGACCGGAAAATTAATCGAATTCGACGTCAACCTGTCGCCTCGGATTCCACCGCCTCGTGAACTATGCCCCACTGCACCGATTTCATTGTGGAATATATCGTAGCGGCGGGCCGGAATAAAATTCGCCTGCTTGTCCTCGTAAAAGTTTGATCGAACGTCGAGTCACCGGTACACAAAGTACAAAGCTCGATTGATATGGAACGTCGAACGAAATAAATCGGCGACAAGGAAATATTCTTGGCGAGGAAGCTTGTGTTTTCGACGAGTAGCGATATTGCTCGGACAGAATCGCGAAGTTGACGAGCTTTTGCTCGACGCGGAGGGTCGATCGGACGCGAAACGGTGAAGCTTTATTCACCCCGGTAGTCGAAGCGGACGGGTATTATCATTATCGGACGAAGGGACTGTGAAACGGTGGTGCAAGAAAGGGTTGAGTTTACACAAGAGTTACCAACGATTCGACGCTAGGCGAGTGCTTACCGAATCACTTAAATGATTAAGGAAAAGGGTTGTTTGGACAGCGCCTCGAATCCCGGGCCATTTCGTTCTTCGACGCCCGTTCTCCTTCTTCTTTGCCAGTTGTTCCTCGACGTCGTCGTCTCGGGGTAATCCGTTTTGTCAACGGCTCCCGGACTGCTTCTTACCTCGTTAGCCTATCTTTTTCTTTTATTTCACTCGCATGGTTTGTTAAAAATTCGCGAATGTTATTGGGTTACGCGAGCGTTTCAACCAGAAGAACGGTTAGCACAGCAAGTTGTTGATCGCGCGAAATTCGTCGAGAATCCACTTGCGTTTGCGGACGACTAACGGGGCAAAAGGATGTCAGGAGTATGAAGCTGAAAGTGCGCGTACGCGTGAGTGGTTAGAGGGATCGAGAGTCAGGCCCTGGGCCTACAACGACGGGCATTAAACCTATTAAGACGGCATAGCTCTGGCGTCAAGAGATGACAGTGATAAACTCGACCCTCTGACACGGCGGTCCCTCTTTCTCTCTTGTTCCCGCATGCGGCCTACCTCTAGGAAGAATTAGCGTTTCTTCTCTCCGTGCCTCCTTCCTTCTGGCCTCTTGCTTTCGCGCCAGTGTTCATACCTCGTCCCCTCTTTCTCCCTTTCCCCGTCGTCTTTGCCTCTCTTCTTTCTTTCTCCTTTTTCTTTTTTCCGTTCTTTCCTTCATCGACCTTTCCTGCGCGCAACGTTCGTCTTCCCTAGCGACGGGGTTCGCATCAAGAGAGCAGAGAAGAAGCACACCGGAGAAGGTCCAGGCGGAGCCAAGGGGATCGAACGAGCAGCCAGAAGGGCAACAAGGCAACCATCGTATCGTTACAGTTTATTATAATATAATTATGTATCCTGGAAGGGATGTATCGATGGTGGAACGGATAGAGCTCGGGCTGGAAATGGCTGAGCAAATACGAAGTCACGAAGTCGTCCGGGATCATCTGATCGAGTGGGGATCACGGGTTCACCAATTCCTTCGTCTCGAAGTCACGTTCCTTCCACGAGCTCGACCGTCCTCGCCAAGCTGCCCGTATATGCCCCCCATAGACCACGACGACAACGACGTCGTTGCAAGAGAAGAGGAAGGTGCCTCGTGACAAAAACCTTCGGCGTATTCTCGATGCATCGTTCGATGCGATCTCA
This sequence comes from Bombus affinis, assembly GCF_024516045.1. Lineage (NCBI taxonomy): Eukaryota > Metazoa > Arthropoda > Insecta > Hymenoptera > Apidae > Bombus > Bombus affinis. The sequence continues at coordinate 17,193,482 of NC_066346.1, read as the reverse complement.
CCCCAATTAACGATCGCTCTTACAACGCCGCTGGTTCAAAATGTTCGCAAACCTCTTTTCGAACCTTCGCTTTCCACGCGAGAAATCGTTTCTGCCAGTTTCGCCGGTGGAATCGTGCAGACCGGTCGCGTCACTGAATCGAACTCTTGATATTGGCATACTGGATCGAGAGCAGAACGCGCCGCGTTTTTGGGGGTTGCCCGCGGAGACTTTTTAACGCGAGCGCGCGGGCAGCTCGCTCTACCCTTAATGCCAATTATTTCGCGCAGCCCTGAAATGTATGCAACAGTGAGAATATGGCTTCGCTACTATGAAATATATGGTATAATAATTCTCGATATCAGGTGCCTTTAATCATCTTAAATCCACAGTCCAGACACACCCCGTGTTCACTTAACTTCAGGGTTATCTTAATCTGTCGACAGCTGCCCAGCGCCTCGTCGATCGTTCCTCTTCTTCTTCACCCTCGGATTCGATCGATTTCTACTTCTCCTCTCCTCCTTCGTTTCCTTTCTGCGCTCGATTTCTCCAATCTCCAGCTTTCTCCCTTTGCCTCGTAGATCATCGTGTACCGCAGACGTGTGAACCTACTTGACCATGAATACCGAACGACGAAATCGGTGAATCCAAAAGAGGAATCCCTGGGTCCATTCGCGCAGCACGGTACGATGCGAGTCGTCGTAAGGCTGTTGTTGTTTCACCTCGAAACTGCAACAAATGCTGCTTCCTCGGGCGCGCCTCTCTCTCTCTCTCTCTCTCTTTCTTTCTCTATCGTTTTCTCTCGTATATACACCGCGAAGGTTGTAAATTTTTCCGTGTCCGCGGGTTACGACCGGCTCGCCGGGTCTTCGATGCCAACCAGACAGAGAGAAGGCGCTAACGACGCCAGTGGGAAAGATGCCAGATAAAAGTTTTTCTCGTCGGGTAACTAGCTGGCAGTGGAGCGCCGAGATCGCTCCTATCCACCGAACATTCCAATTGCCACGACGACCTCCGATTTATTCGAATTGTCGTCCGGTAGCGTTGAACCTGCACCACGATCGAAGAGGCTGTCGGTGCGTATCGACGATCGATCGGTGTGTTTCCTGTTGTTCGTGGATCGTTGATCGTTCGCTGTGGCGACGGCGATCTTTCGCGGCTCGAAGAAATCGGCCTTGAAATCGTGCTGCTCAAAGGAGGAGACCTAATTGTCGGTCATACAGTACACGCATTACACCGCCTAAGTATGCACTTAAGATACGCAGTGGCGGACGTTGAATGTATCGCGTACCTTATTACGCGACGGTGGATCCTTTCTGCGGGTAGATGCAGAGGAAACGATAGTGATTCCAGCTTGTTAGCTCCTCCTTTAATTGCCTTCGGGTTTTCATCGTTCGTGCATATACACGCCGCGATATATCGTCTTGACGCGCGTGTAGACTCGCTGATGTTGCTGACGTATCGCTCGTCATCGGGTTAGCGTCGCGAAGGGGACAATTTTTCATCGAGTCGCTTCCCTTCTTTCGTCTCCTTTTCCTACTACATTTTTCTTCTCTCGTATCTTTTCTCGATGTCAGAAATTCGACGGAAATCGATAGGTTCGTGTTTTCGTGGACGTTGGAGAACGTTGGGCGACCGGCACGAACCGCTAGTTCGCGTATACACGTAGGTGTTTGTCGAGCAGAGCGTTTGCAAATGGAAACGAACGACGTTGGATAAACTACGAGTCACGCGCTCGGCTCTGGAGTTTTCTTAAGCCGTGGCTGACCCGCACGCCATATACACCGGTGCATTATTTTCCAATATTACGTGAACTACAGGCAAGACGAAAGGGAGAGACGGGAGGTTGAGAGAAAGGGAGAAAGGGAGAAAGGCAGAAAGGTACTCCATCGGATCACGCACGGTTGAATTTCCGAGTTGGGGGAAATGGGTCCGGGAGGTGGAGTCTAAACGGTCCCGAGGGACACGTCGTCTCGGGCTTCGAAATTCCCTAATCGATCGTGCACTCTCGACTCGAATCGAGATTGAAAGGTTCGCGTGCATTGCCGCAGAAATAAAGAAGCAATTTAAAACGTTTGTCCGCGACCGTAGGATAATCTTTTAATTCGCTTCGAGGAACTATTGGCCGAAAGCCGGGCCGATGTTCGTGCCGATGAATTCTTCGTGGCTGGCGAGATGGAAAGTAATTTTCGCGTTAGTTCGGACCGAAATCCGGTCCTGGCCTGAATCCGATTCCCCCTGCACGGTGAATAAAAAAGGCTAGAGGCAAGAAAAAATATGGAAAAAGGAAGGGGAAAAGTGGAAAAATATGCGCGGAGAGAAGCAAAGGAAAAGAGAACGGGAAACGATAAAACGCGATCGTCGATGGAAAATTGCGTTTATATGGCGCGAGTACGCGCGCGTGTACATCCGCTCCGCAATAAGTTGGACCGTGTTCTCGATTCTCGTTAAAGTTTCATCGTGCTCGCGAGCGCGCGAATCTGTCGATAGGAACGCGGGGAAACGCGCGTAATATTCGTTGCGTGTGATGCACACGCGAGAACCGGAGGCGTTGAAGTAGAGGGAAAAGTAGTAAAATCGCAGAAGCGAACGCCATGGAACGGCACGCCGATGGAAAACAACGATTCAGCCCAAATAACAATCGGGCTGGAAAAGCGGGCGGTTGGAAAAACGCGTTTATATTTCACCGGCTGCGAGAGTGAATTCTCTTTGTGACTGTAGGATGACAATTTCACGGCATTTAGCCGCGACAGGGCTCGTGTACGCGCGAAACAATGCCGTGCTCGCGGACCAACGGGTTACCGCTCGTTTTTCTCTCTCTTTCCTTCTCGCCAGTCACCCCACGAACCTCCTGCCACTCGCCACCCATTCTCTCTCTCTGAATTTCACTCGTGCGTCTCTATACGCGATAGTCCGCATTCTCATCGGCTCGTAGCTCGCGCCGTTTTTTAATCGGAAACAAAAGCGTTATTGCGGAAATTAAATGACACATGGTGCGCACCCCGCCAAGAAGGGGTTTGAATTGTCGGCTTAAAAATGTAACGGTAGGAAACACCGATCGGTCGACGGCAGAACGTCATTTTTACCGGTTATACGTCACGTCGCGCGACGCACGATCGTTTGATGGGTAGATCGATGCGATCGATACCGTGTGCTTTATTAGTCATTTCCGATACTCCTCCTCGTGTCCTTTCTCGCGTTTCTATCCTCGTCCGTGAAAGTAACTTGAAAAAAAAAAAGAAAAAGGGAAAAGAAGGAAGAGAACAAGACACGGTTCGACGGTTTCGCGAAAATTATTAATTCCCGGGAAGTCTCTACGAGTCTACCTCGTATCGTCGTGCTTTGAGATTTTAATTGCGCATGCAAATCTCGGCGGACGGCCGAGATCGACGTGGTCTACGGACGACGTAGAAAATCTGGACGGCAGGGCCAATTCTATTGTCCGATCTAGGATCCACTTAGGCCAAGTAATTGATAGATCCCTCGATGGCGGAGGAGGGATCGAGGAATGACAGGTTACGGGCCAGGATACGGGCTGTTCGCACGACCCTACTTCGCTGCCGTGTTATTAGTTAATTCTTACAATTACTCGTCGTCCCTGTGGTTATTCCATTACCGTATAACTCTCGTAGATCACCTGGACTTCCCTCCTCCCCCCCGTAGCTCGGCCATCCGTTCAGAAGACCGACCAAGCGGTCAACAAACGACATCCTTCATCGATTTGACCTGTATGTACTTTTCCCTTTCTCGATGTTCTCTCGCGGTTTGTCCTACAGAGTTCGCCGTACGGCCTGATCGACCCGACCCATTGGTCGCGCGTCGTCGTATCTTTACTCGCCGGTCGATCGACGAACTTCGCGGGTCTGGCACGCGTGCTTCTCGCAAAGTTCAGGACGAGAGAGAAGTTTTCTTCTCGTATCGAGGCGTGTTCGCGATCCTTGCGACGGTTTTGCTCTTTGAAAGCGGCTAACGAAGACGGGAAAGAAGGCCCCGCGAATAGTTAATTAGACTCAACTGCCAGCAACACGGTAATAAATGTAACATTAATGAGTCGTAGTAACCTTGATGCTTCGGCGAAAGAAGCCAGCGTGATTTCCAGTTTTATTGAAAAACAGGAAAAGATCAAGCGCACCGAGCCGTGTCGCAATTGCGGCCGCACAGCCCGCGGCCGTATATACCCGTCTATTATTATTTCAACGCTTTTTTGAATATTCCTCGCTAAATGGAATTAATTCCTGAAAAAAAAAAAAAATAATTAAGTACAGAGAGAAACGTAACCGGGTGCGCACGTAAATGTACCGTGGCGATCTAATCTAGCCTACAAAGTCAGTGCCGGATCGTGAGACTCGTCTGACGTCTTAATTGTAGTGTAATGCTCGTTGCGTTAATGGTGTGAATGAACTGTGTTTTCAATTACGGAGAGATCAAAGGAAGCAACGAACTACCTACCGTCGTGTTCCGATCTTCCGCAGCGCGACGCCATTTGTCTTTATTCGTTCGATCTCCCGATCTATTTTCCCTTCTGTTCGCCGGATGCTGAACTTCTTCCACCTTTCCTTTTTTTCCCGCGTTTTGACACGCGGTTTTCTCATTCAGAACCCATTTCGTCGAAATTCGCGAGTACGGATTTCCCAAAAGATAAAGCGGCGCGCCACGATCGTGGAAAGCACGAGGTAACTAACGATTATAGTTTCCTCGTTTACCAATAACGTGTGTACTCTCACGGATAAGAGCGTCCGGTACGCTCTGTCTCGTCTTCTTTTCCTCCTCTTCTTTCTCCCGTAGCCGCGATCGAGGACTTAAACGTCGGCCAACTATTCGCCGAGGTGTCGATCGTTTTTTCCAGTTGTGGCGCCCTGAAGGCCTTGACAAGGCGCGCGTACTTTCTTGTGCTTCTTCTTCTACTTGCTCGGCTCGTGTTTCGTGAGAGTTACACGCAAGAATACCGCGTGATCAGCAGCGAGAGCCAGACCGGCGCGTTACATCTCGCTTCGTAACGATCGCCAGGATGTGGTCAGCCAGTGTTTAATCGGTACAGGCGGAAAAATCTCTTCCGTGAGAATCTACCTTCTCCTAGCTGCTCCTCGAACGTGCATACGATTCGGCTTTCTTCGTCTTTCCACTTGGTCGGCTCGAAACGAATTCTTCCCTCGCGAGATGCAGCTACATCTTTCGATTCGGTGGTTGTCCGGCGTCGAACAGTAAATTTCCCTGGAAGCAGGAACGCCAAACGTGGAAACGAGGTGGAGTTTCCAACTGTTGCACCGGAGGTATCGGTCCTCGGTATGCCGCGCCTCCTTTATTCGGTCACGATCTTCCCCCTCCGGTGATGGTCTCTCTCGTCTTTTTTCCATCCCTTCGTACTACTCGGATTACCGACGATAAGTATCGGCGCGCACTGCCGCCCGCCGAAATTACGCTCGGCGCAGCTCCCGGCCAAGCGTTTTGATATTCCGCGGCGATAACGCGACCGCGCGCTCCGAGCGAGTCAAGTCGTCGCTTCGTTATTAAATTTTCCCTTACGGAACCGCGGGGTCTGGCCCGGCCCTGCTTCTGTTCACCCAAGAAGAAATTCATTCGGCGCAACGAAATCTTGATGCGCAGTCGGAACGAATTTTCAAAGTTTCGAGTACCTCGCGGTCATCCACCGGATCCTTCTCTTCTTCGCCGTTCTGGACCGCGTTTACGAGTCGCGTAATGACCCGCGTGTAAGAGCATCGAGAGTGAAAGTAACGACTGGGCGAGCTAGTGGCGACGTTTTGCCCGCTCGTTGCGAGAGGTAGGAGGAAGCAGAAGGAAACGACTATTCGGTGATTTGCAAAAATTAATTCCGAGCTAACCGAGTTGCTGGGTGAAAAGTAGCCAAAGAGCGCGAGGGGTAAATTTGAAGAGCCTCACCGGACGAAAACTCGCGTTCGACAGCCGAAAACGGAGAGAGAACTCCCCCCCTGGAGAGTGGGACGGAACGACGACGCTTGAGACTCGCAGGAAGCTTCGTCGTTCTGTACATTTCATTAAGTAGACGAAGGGACGTTGTTCGTTCGGTGTCGGATGCATTGATTTTCGTTTACCCACCCCTTCGGCAGCGCAGCTTCCCACTTTCAGCGGCTTCCTTTCGTTCCCCCGTCCACCCTCGAGGGATGTTTCGTTATTTAAACAGATTAGCGATACGGCAGCCCCGGGGGAACCGTCTTATGTGTTTCCAATGCGTAGAACGCCGAGAAAATTAATCCTTCTAGCAGGCTCGCCTTTCCGAGCACCACGCGTCTCCTAATCGCGTTCTCCTTGCGAGTATCGCCTCGATTTTCGAACAAACGGATCGCGATTAAAGGCGCCCTTTCGAAAACGGGGCAGCGATCTCGGAATTCTTTGGCCAAGGTCTCTCTGGCCAATTGGCCGTGCAGAGCCCCGACCGAAAACGACGATGGAACGGGGAAACTCTCTTTCTGGAGTGAAACGAGAGGAGGAGGAGATCGTTTTTGGCGAACGACGAGTCGACTCGACTCCTGGAACCGATTCTCTAATACAAATTCATGAACGGGCCAGCCGTTTACCCTCTATTAGAGGGAAGCGCAATCAAAACGGTGCCGTGGACCCGATAGACGACCAGTCGGGATCCGAGCAGCTGTAAATCAAACTACGAAATTCCTCGTGTCTGGTCCTCGCGGTGTCTGCGGACCACGACGACGGGGCGCTCTGGAAAGTGTTGAGCTTCGCCTCTCTCCTCCGACTTCTCTTCGCCGACTCTCCATGCGCAAGGGTGTAATTATGCGTCCCCGGGGCCCCGAACCGACCGCGGGCCTCCTTCTCTCGTTTTCCGTTCCTCTCCCTCTTTCGTTCCATTCTCCAAACTCTCTCTCTCTCTCTCTCTCTCTCTCTCTCTCTCTCCCGTTTCCTTCCTCGGTGGTTTCTTCCTTCCTTGTCCGTCCTACTCTCTCTCGTTGCGCGTATCGAGTCGAACCGTGACCGAAATAGGGAAAAACGAACGATTCCCTTCCGCTCGTTTGCACTCGAATTCAGAGATAACGAGGTAGTTGCTAAACGATCTTCCATCGCGACTTTTCATTTTGAAAACGATTCGAATACTCCACTTTCCTCGCCGTTAAGCTTCCGACAATCTTTCGTGTATTTCTAATTATTTCTCCTTAGCACGCGAGTTTGAAGATTTAAGAACGTTGAGAAAACGGGCCGCGGAATGGTGGCGTTGATTTTCTAACCACGCCGCCTTTCCCTCGGCGAGTTTATTAGATTTTTTGTCGGCGTTTCTAGTCCGTACGGAGAATTCGGTCGTCAAATCGCGCGGAATTTGCGGTCGTTCGAACTGGCGCGTATTGGAAAAAGGCGCAGGCGCGATTTCCGAGGCCGCGCGCCAATTATAATTGCAAATTTTTCGCCGCTGTTACTCGATGTGGCGTTTCTTCGTCGCGACGAAAGTTTCCATCGCGGGATTCTGTGGTCGCTTTTGTGGCGTGTCTTCGTTGGCTCGCGGGAACAGTCCCGTCTCCGCCGCAGTTCAGAGTAAAATCGTTTAGCATAATTCGAGAGGCGATGGGGACCCTTTCTTCCCGTTAAAAATCGCTTGTTTTGCTCGGCTCGACTGTTCTCGTTAACCACGGTGACATGTCGACGAAAGGGCAGGTCCTCGGGCAAACGCCCTCAGGGATCCTTGCATTCACCTTGTTTTGGAAAATCCCTGCCGATGAACGAAGACGAAGCTACGAAGTTCGTTAGACTTCATCGATCGTTACGTAACAGCGACAGACAATTTGGCATCGGTAAGAATATTTTTGGTCCGAATGAGGAGAAAAGCTAGGGGATTGGTACGAAGCGAGGAAAAGGGAATTCTCTTGGCTAATTTCGAGAGAAGTCGTTTCTTTTGCGAGAAGGAGATCGAAGGACGGAACGCTGATCGTAAAGAGAGCGGCATGAACGACGGTCGTTGCGATTCTAATTAGAAGGAATTTGCTCGTTCCGGGGCCGAATTAAGCTAATCGGCCGCGACGAACGAGGGTCTCGTCTCGGCTGGGAACGCGCGTGCGGCGAGACGCGGAAACGGAGATCGAGCGGAGAGGAAGCGTTCTGACGAACGTCAACGAGAAAAGAAAAGAGAAAAATCGTGACGAAGACGGAGAGCGGCAGGGGTGTGGGGCGAGTGGCAAACGACCCTCGCAGCCGAGGAAAAAGTCGAGAGCATGAAATTAGTCGTACTCGCGGCCCAGAGTATTAGAAGTGCCTGGAGGGCTCCGCGTTCGTGCTTCTTCTCTCTCGTTTTATTCGATAATTATGCAAATGCCGGAATGATTGTCGGGCAATATGTCCTTGGAATAAAAGTCGAGTCAGAGCAATTCGGTTATCTTTATGATTCTGAAACGCGAAACGGACCGAGCGTGGGGTGAAAAGCCGGAGGGGGATGACAGGAAGAAGAAAGGGCACCCGAAACGCGGCACGCGGCAGGTCTTCGCCTTCCGCAGCGACGCTCACGAAGAGAGAGACGCTTAATTTGCATGGAAACGCGTGATTTCCCTTTTTTCCCTGCCTAATAGTGGAGTCTTTGTTTCTCGTTTCGTCGCTGCATCGATGGAAAAGCGTCCGTCGATGAAATTTTTGATCGCGATCGAGAAGAAAAGAGTCGTCCAACTGGAGTGGCGTGATCGAGCTTCGATCGAGCTACGGGTTACGTGACTACGCGTTAGGCTAGGCGCGTGCATAGATCGAGCCGAATCGTGGCCACTGCCTATTAAGACGTTCGCGCGGCGATTTAATTAAGTGACTACGACTCGACCCTGGCAGACCACGGAATCGCAAGCAGGATCGTCGTTATTTATTATTAAAATATATTCCCTGTCGAAAGGGTGGAGCATGGTTCGACCAATGGGCACCCGTCGCGTGCCTCGAGTCGTTAGGGTGCTTGGAAATTGATAAGAATACATCGTCGCACGCTGCGACCTCCCGGTGCAGCCTTTAATCCGAAGGCGGCGAGACCACGCGTTCCTTCGCCGACACCCGACGAATCTATCGCCTGGAATCCGGTAATTGTAACGCGAACGACTTGCCTCCTTCCCTCCGTCCACTAGCCTTCTCCGCTTTTCCATCGCGCGGACAATCACTTACCGTGGACTCGTTCGGTACTGCTTCGCTCTTCCTTCTTTTCTGCCTCCTTTTCGTCCTTTTTCCTCTCACCGTGTTTCTCAGCGCGGTCAAGGGGATCAGGACGGCGACAGGAATTGGTTAACGAGAGATACACACGAAGACTTTACAATAACAACTATTTATTTATAGGTAATAATGCTGAATTACAATGAATACACTTTTTTGCCTCGATACTAGATTGTATAAGTCCGATCGCGAAATCGTCACCGCTCGTCGTCATCGTTAATCAGTAGTGTGGCGATACTGGTTTTCCCCACCCGACCCCCCCGACCCACGAGTTTCTTTCCCCTGTACGCAACCCGCCCCGTTTACCCACCCCGTTTCCTGCGAAATTCTTTTTCTTCAATCGCGTTAACGCGAATTAACCCGACTCGCCGATCGAGAATCGCCGGTGCCCCTTTCCTTTTTCCACCATAATCGATTATTCGCCTGTGTCAGTGGAATCCAAGTTCGATTCGTTCTTCACAGTCGCGAACCGATCGATCGGAGCTCGTCCTCGCGAATCGTACGCCGGATTCGCGATCGCACTCGAGTCGAGTCAGTCGACTGCTGTCTGTCTCGTGCCGGCGATTCTCGATCGCGAGATTGACCCCGTTCGATTGGTAGTGGCGATGGCAAATACAGATGAGCTATCGGTGGTTAAATTCTCGTTTCACTACGTGTAGCATCGTCTTAACGGGCTTTAGCCGGTACGTACGATCTAGACACTATGATTATGTGAACTTTACAACACAAGAACCTTACGGGCAAAAGACTTTGTACATGGATCTTAAATACGGGGATCGGCCTCGGGGAAATATTCGTCGCGGTTCGGCTCGGGCGCCCCCTTCTCCCTCTTGGTCGCGTCCAACGTGTTTCACCGGAAATATTTCGCCGAGCTGCGGCCGATCAACGCAAACGCAGGACACACGCAATATGCATTAGCCTTACTTGTCGACGGTAGTAACTAAGTTTATTTATATAAATAAGGTGTTACGATTTAAAACGCACGGGAGAATTTATCCGTTGTTTCTCCCCTTTCTTTTTATTCCGCTCTCTCTCTCTCTCTCTCTCTCTCTCATTCTCTCGCACGCGCACTTAGTACTCTCCTTACTCTGCTAATCTCGATCGAAGCGTATTCTATCGTTCTAGCGCTAATTCAGCTTCGTTCTCGTCACCATCTTAAATTCTCGTCGATCTATGTATCACGTTCTCTCACAGTCTCCGTCCACTTAACTGTCTATCGATATCACACTCGCATTCGCACAGCTTCTCACGCTCTATATGATACAGAGTAATCGAGTCGCGGCTCGTCGCGAAGCTTCTTGTGGATCTTGTGTCCGGTATTACGGTACCACGCGCGAACTGTGCTTTGTTGCACGATATTATGCTGTTCGAAAGAAGATCGGAAATGCAGTTGGCCGTACAAGAATTTCCGATCGATGGCTAAGCGACGAGCCTGGCGAATCTCGAGACGCGCGCGCTTTTCTTTTTCTTCCCACGCCCGTCAACGATCGGGCTTCTCATGGTACACCGTCGTCGGGGAAATAATATTAATAATAATGATAATAATACTCGAAACCGAGGCGGCGCGCCCGATCGTTCGTACAGCTTAACACGATTAACTAATTAAAGTCGATCTGTAATTAGGGGATAGGTACCTCTAGGAACGCATGCACGCGCGCACGCACTCTCAAGCAGTCTTTAGAAATATCTTCCGTCTCTTTATTTTCCTCCCGATAAATTTCCTCGCAAGTTCGTGCTTGTCTCATTATCATTTCGCTTATTTTCGGCCGTGTTCTCCGCGAAATACGAAAGTCACGCGCGGTTTCGACTGTCCCTGGGTAAATCGGTATATCCTTGCACGTGGTATACATTCGCGTGTCGTTTCTCGCCGGATTCGATTAAAATGGCTGCGTTTTCGCGTTGCAGAAACGATGGAAAACGAACAGCCATTACGGTCGTTTCATTGATATGTGTTTCCATCCTTGCTCGTCGTCGATTGCGACTGTCGCTACATCCGAAAGCAGTCCCTGTCCCGAGGGGGCGACCGACAACGAGCATTCATCGTGGGTTCGATCGACGTTTCGGGTTTAACGTTCTTTGTCATCTGTGCCACGCTCGATCGACGAGCGAGTAAGCTTGGTTCGCACGAGCGTTAAACTCGCGCAGTTGCACGCGCACTCTCTTCTCCGTGTATTCGAAGCTACGTGATCTCGTCCGTTCGCGATCGATATCACTTTGCATGGTGGGCCGATTTAGTCGCCTCAGCCGCGCGAATCACACGAAACTACGACGAAGAGTCCGATGGCTCGGTACGCGCCACTTTCGACGCCGTTTCCCTCGTTTCTCTTGCTCCTTGTCTCGATCGATCGCGATCACTCGTTTTGGCTGCTCGCTGGTACACGCTCCGCCCCTCTTCTGCTTTCCTCCAGCCTCTTCTAGGTCGCACTCGTGAACAAAACGGAGTTCTTGTAGTAACCCGTTCGGGATTCTGAAACAGAAGCGGCGGTCAAGAGTTCGGTGTCCTGGTGTGTGTCGCTTGAGAGAAGAATCGCGTAGCCTGATAACGTAAACGTGCTTCTTGTCCCCCGTGCTCCTATCGTCGATCGAGTACACGCGGTTCGGCGGATGAAGCGATCGACCGATTTGAGAATAAGAGAGAAGACCGAGCGAATGATTCGATGATCGTTCAGCTGGAAGCGGCGCCGCTCACTAATTATCCTTGCCTCTTGAGACGTAGATGAACGCGAAAGGGACGAGACGCGGATATTCGGGAGAAAGAGAGACCGAGGATGGGTCCTATCGGGCGCGTTCGTAAATACGAGACGGGTCGACTCATCGGCCCTTAGGGCGCCTTTGTGATCGAGCCGCCACTCGACTTTTTATCGAACTGTCGCTTATGATTGAAAATCACCACGCGCTTTAATAGTCCACCGGACTCGATTTACTTCGTTTCTTCACCCGTGTGTTACCTTCCTCCTACGCTATCCCTAACATCGCTGCGTTACACTCGAGAAAGAGGATACGCAGATTGCACGGACGGACCTTGTCACGGTTTCGGCGCTCCACGGTCCCCGAAAACATTCGGCGGCGCGGTTAATTTCGAAAAGAGAGAAAAGCGTAAACGGAGAACGATCATTCCGCCGATGAAGAGTTGACTTTGCGAAGCCGCGGCCAATTAAGCGGACCACTCGTTAAGCGGCTGCCAAGCCGTGGTGGACTTTGGTTCGCGGACAGAAAAACGATTATTTACGTGCAGCGTCACGTTGGGGGTCTTCGAGACCGAGAGAAACAGACACGAAAAGAGAGAGAAAGAGAGAGAGAGAGAGAGAAAGGCACGAAGAAAGAGCGTCGAAATCGCGCGCGCCATCGGTTAGACGGTTTTTGCCGCGGAGCCTGGAACTTTCGACAAGTTTCCGCGAAGCAAGAGGCGACGGCAAGTTTCGAATCCGGCAGTGGCGTGTGCCGGTGACGCCGCTGCAAGAAACAACCCCGTCGAAACGCGACTGCCATCCCCGAGACTTTCTAATTAAAGATCCGGAACTTTGTTTCTTGTCGCAAGAAATTCCTGCTCGCTGATCCGGCCACGAATCGAGTTACGTTCCGGTCGAACGTCGAATTTTCTTCACCTCCCTCCGTGTCCGGAGGCGGCTAGTCGCGATGGCTCCGCGTAACTTTTACCGGTCGATCTTGACGCCGACGTCTCTTGTACTAAGTCACCGGCGCCCGTGTTTGCTCGAGATTCAATGGCGTGGAAGCGTCGTTGAACCCACCTTGAAGAGGAGACTTCACTTGGTCTCTCTCGGCCGCCTGATGCTGCCGCGATTTTCTCTCCAGCTCGAGTTCCTGCACCAGAGACTCTGCGACAGGGAAGAAAACACAAAAAATTCGTTGGTTATCTCTGTCATGTCGCGGATCTTGCGAACAATTCGGTTCAGCGATTACATATTTGATAGAGCGTCGAGGAAGGGCCAGAGGGACGACACGGTTGCGACCAAATGCATGTCTTGGCGTCGATTTCGTCGAGGCGTAAACCGAAACGCGGCGCGAAGGATGAAACGGAGCGGTAATTAGTGGAAAACCAGCGAGCGCGAACTGCGAGAAAGGGGAAAGGAAAAGGGACGGGACAGGGATAACGGACGAAGGCAGGCGTGAAAGGGCCGCAGGTTTGCTCACTGAATTCCGCAAGGATTAGGGTGAAAACTGGAAAATGTCCCTTTAATGATATCGCGCCGAATTAACCGCCGGCGGACTCTTCCTTTCGGTCTACTTCGTTAAGCGTCCACGGGACGACGCAACGTCCCTTCGACCAGCCTCACGATCGTATCCCTGCCCGTGGATCGGAAGAAGGAGAGCGTGCTACGACTCGTGTCCCTCTCTTGCTGAAAATTGAAAATCCTGCGAGCCGGCGAAATCGTGAAATCGTGAATTCGAAAGAAAGTTCGACGGCAAACGCAAACAAAAGTAGAGCATTCCGATGAGATTTCTAACGTAGGTCGACAAACAGCCCCGAGCGAGAGATTTATCCGTCGATCGAAAGGATTAATCGCGTGAGAAGGAAGGGGATGCGAATATAATCGGCAAGCGTGAAATGGTGCCTCCTTGGGCAATGGTAAAATCGAATTGGGAGGCTATTAAATCCGAGTTAACAGGCGCGGCCTGGTACACGGACGAAGAGTGGAGAGAAGTCGGAGCCGTGGCGATGTACCGCGTAGCACGAGTCGCGCGACCGCGCGGGACTAGAGACGTCGGGGCCGAGATTCCATTATGCTTTGTGCAACAATAGCTGAGGGCTGTTTCGTGGTAGGTGGGTGTGAATTCGTGCGTTCGTCAGAGCCGTTATATTCCACGGGACTGTGGAGCCGGGCGCGAGTGTTTGCGTTTCACTGAGCCAAATTACCTCTGGCGCCCTTATCCGCGCGCGGGGTGTTTCTCGTCCCTTTGATATCCAAATGACAATTTAACTGCTCAAGATACGGCCGGGTTGGCTGTGATTGCGAAGGGTGTCGCGTTGTGTCGTTTGCGCGCCTCTCTCGTCCTGAACGTCGCACAACCATACCGTAGGCCGGGGATAAGTTCGTTGTTCGGCAGAGTTTTTCTTGCCCCGAGGAGAAGAGGAACAGGTCGATCCGATCGAGACAGATCGTAGCCGCGAAACGCATCGGTGCACTTGCAGCCGCACGTACATCCGTGGATATCAGGCGACTAATAGTTTTGCTACCGTATTACATACCCTGACAAATCGCCGGAACAATGAAAACAATTTCAGGCCGTACCGAACGAGTCTGCTACCCCTCTTTCTCACCTCTAAACGGTTGGTATTGTACCCTCGTCCCGGCCGCCGATTTTTTCGGCTGTCGACTGCGGCGGAGGGGGCCCCCGAGCGAGATCGGTGAAAGAAGAACCTCTCGAACTGTATCCGGTATGACTCTGCGTTTATCCGCACGTAATTAACTGGCGCACAATGCATCGCAGGAGAAGGCCAACTCGTCTCTGGAGAGAGGAGACGAAGAAAAGAAGTGGAAGGCGGCGGTAGCGATGCGGTGGCTCGGGAAGGGAGGAAAAAAGGAATACACGGTATATATATATATATATGTGTGTGTGTGTATGCTTGACCGTTCCTCGAAAAATCGAGGTATCGTGCCGGACGACGTGGCAACGTCATTGGAAACGCCGGTGCTTGGATCGATCAGTCTTTTAGTCGGCGAACGCTCGAATTCCACGTCCACGCGTCTTTCGTTTCGAGGTTCCTTCTTTTGATCGTGGTTCGCCCCTCGGAATCGATCAACCGTCAAACTCCTCTCTGGCTCTCTCTCTCTCTCTCTTTCTGGATAATTTTGGTTTTACATGGGGCGAACGTTACGGGCCCGCATGAAGAAAAGTTTAATCGCGCAACATACAGATGGAATGTCTCGATCGAGAGCGGGCAAACGTATCCGTAGAGGCATCGAAGAATCCCAGGTTATTACACCGGCGTGTAATAAGTAATTTCCGAGGCGGCGAACGCTTCGTGACCTCGTGCGCTGAAAAACAAACGTCGTAGCGGGTTCGACGATCTTCTCGCGCGAGTATCCAACGGAGCGACTCCTCCGGAGGATCGTGTCCCGGCCGCGGTAATTGCTCGAATGCTGTCGATCTCTCTCTCTCTCTCTCTCTCTCTCTCTTCCTCTCTTTTCCTCTTTCTCTTTCTCGTGCAGAAGACTCGAGTCGAGAGTTAGCAAAAGTCGAGGAGAAAAAGACCGCCGATATACGAGAAGAGGAGTAGGAGTAGGAAGAGAAAGAGGAGGCACGATGCAAGAAGGACTCGAAGGAAAGAACGAAAAGACGAAGGCGGCGGCGGGAAGGCCACGGGGTTGATTTCGTGTAGCGCCGCGTTTTTAATGCTCTGATCTTTATGTAAAACAGAAGACGGACGGTGAACGAGGGAGGAACAGGGGCGCTGGCACGGGGGCCGAGGGAAGGCGGTGGGCGAGGGCGAGGAGAGCTCGGAGACGGAGGATGCGTGGAGATAGGCGCTCGAGCACCAAGCCGACCGTGAAATTGTATGAATCAAGGAGGTGCATGGAGAAGCGCGGAGACACAAAAAGCGGCGATACGAGCGGAACAAAAAGCGAAGATGGCGAGAACGAAGAGGAATGCTCGAGCCACGATGCTCGCGTCCGCCTCGATTTCCAATAGAAACGCCGCCACTTTGCTCACGCTTTTCCGAACGAACTGCGACCTCCTGTTCACCTCCTGTCTCCACGAATCTCTCGCTCGGCTAGGCGACAGAAGCGAATTTAATCCGTCGTTCGCGATTTCCGACGAGAGTCGCGCTCCTTCCGTCCTTTCGAGAGGGTGTGCGACCGTTTCTCGGCGATAAATTCAAGCGCATAGTTGAACGAGGTCGAGAAGGAGCGAGCAAGATGGGAAAAAAGTCCCTCGAACTGAATCGCGTCTCGTAATCGTCACGTGGAAAGGTAGAAGGAGAGACCGACGATATTCTCGACAGCATCCGCTAACATCTAGTTACCCTCGCGCAAACTAGCGCCAAGCATACACAGGAGCGATGCTTCGTTCCCCTTCCAGTTTACCCTCCCGATTTCTCTAGTCCTGGCTTGTTCGCCGGAAAACCACGTCGTGTCTTGTGGATATATTCGCGGCGAGGGACGCTTTCAAGCCCCCTACCATTTTCAGGCTTCCCGTGTCGACGCGTTAGCTTCCTTTCGCCTCTATATTGCTCGTATACACGCGTCACGGTTTATCACTCTCGCGGGGTTATTGTCTTTCGTCTAATGGTACACGCACGTGTGCGCCGCGTACAGGTGTGTACATAGGATCGTCGACCAGCACCCGGATCGAGCGAGGAACACCGTGGCAGAATATCTCATCACGGCGTTTTCCGGCTGGAATCAGGCCGCGTGTCGTGTACTATTTTCTCGCCTCCCGCATATGCGACGTCAAGAAACAAGATTTCCCGTCCAGATGCGTCGACCAACTTACAACCTACGACCAATCGCGGTATATTGTATCGTTGCTTGGTTCGTTCCGGCTTTACGGTTCGGAGTTTCCGCGCTGTAATAGATTCACCGTGGATACTCGTGCACGCGTATTCCTCGGTGGACCGGCGCGACGCGAACGGGCACGCTTCCAACACAGGCGTTTAACCAGGACATCTATCTCCCAATCTGTCGATCACGAACGATTACGACGTACGGTTGAACATAGGACGACGCGGCATTGTCGCGATTGAGTAGGTGGATTCGGAGATTGGAAAGAAGACGGAGGGACGGTGTAGACAGGAGAGGAAATAAACGACAGAGGAGGAAGGTGGAGAGGAACGCGAAGACGAGGTGCGGCATGTACGGTCTGTCGCCAGACAGCGGCCGACACGCGGAGTAGGGGAGACGTTATGGTTGCTGCGAAATTATTGCATATAGTCTGAATATTAAAGCGTGGCAGAGTGCTCGGTCGTACTCGTCGGGTGGTGGATGCTGGATGATGGACGCGAAGGAATCGTCGTGTGCGCTTGTGCGCGTACACGTATATACGTACTCGAGGGGGGAAACGGGACGCGAGAGAGAAGAAAGGAGCGGGAGTGCAAGGGACAAAGCGAGCGAAAGGGAGAAGTAGACGCACAGAACGGAAGGGGATGAGAGAGAAAGGTAGAGGGTTTAAGGGAAACGAAGGGAGAGCGAGCGAAGGAAGAAAGGAGAGGGAAGACAGGTAACGCCACCGAGAGCCACGGTGGCCGCCGGGGAAATTACGGCTCCTTCCTTACTTGCCAGAGATGTGCATAAACTCTGCATTACACTCAGTGGCACTCATACGTGTATTCCGCTACCGTGAGCGCGACCATCGTCCACGGATGCTTGTCGCACAGGCAAAAGTGGGTCGTTGCGAGCTTATTAAACGCTACTGCGATTCGCTTCAACCGCGACCGGCTTTCCTCTGCTTCTCGCTCGGTCCGCGTCTCCATACTTTCAAGCTCGTTCTCACACGATCTCAAGCAAGAAGTAGCATCGAGATTTTAAAACGATCGATGCACCGATATTGCTAATTACCATTCCTTTCTACTTGTCCGAAACTCGATACGTCTATAGCCATCCCTCGTTTGTCGGGCGATTCCTCGACGCGTTTTCCCGCGCTCCGAGGAGAATGAGAGGCGCTGTTCGTATAGAATGCATGACTCGAAGACAAGGCGGCCCCGAAGTCCCCTCAGTGGCGTAAGTATCCACCTCAGACGACAACGTTACGTCGACCTATGTTTCTCCTTGTTGCTCGACCCGGCGGTCCCTCTCCCCCGTCGCCCCATCTAAATCTCCGTTGTTTATTGCAAATGGATTCCGCATCATGATGCCCGGGTGGCTGTGGGACCCTATTCAAATACCTCGTGTTTCCTCGTCGGAACCGACTCTGGCCCCCCGTCGCCCGCCCCCGACTCGTCTACCCTCACCCCGTGTACGGGGTTGTTATTGCCCCCGGCGTGATTGTTCTCTATCTTTGTCGTTCTCTCTCTCTCTCTCCCCAGATCTTTCGAATAATTTACTTTGCGCGATACCGGCGCGACGCGCGTCTCTTTGCCCTCCGTTGTCTCCTTCTTCTCTCCTTTCTTTCCATTCGCTACGATATCCGCAGTCTCTTCCCCCTCGCACCGAAAAACCGAGGCTTCCTCTTTTTTGTTTGGGTAATCGAGAATCGAAGTCACCCGGCCGGAAGATCAGAAAAATTGAGTGGATCCTAATACGGGAATGCGATTATCCGAATTAGCGGTTTGCCACGGGTCCTCGCCCTCTTTTCATCGCAGTCGCGCCGCTCCCTCTTCTCGTAGCTATGAGACGGATGCCCGCGAGGCTCGCCGTTTTTCTTAAATTTCGCTCGATCGCCATTGTTATCGTCCGCCAGCTTATTTTCTGTCGTCCGTGTGCGCAGATTGACTCGGTACAAAGAGGCAGAAAGTTATCGTACCACTCAGCGTCTCGATGTTGTTGTACTTCTCGAGAGTTAGATGGTTAGTCACAGGATGGTGCAGCAAACTGACCTTGGTAGTTTTGCCAGAAGGCGGAGGCTTGGCTGCCGATCAGGTCCAAGCCGTATCCCCATGCCGGTTTCTCGGGGGTGGAGGGTTGTTGGGAGGGACGCGGTACCTGGGCCTCCCTGTACTGTTGGGCCTGTTGCTGTTGCTGAAGGGGTTGCTGGGATGACTGTTGCTGCGAAGGCTGCTGCTGCGACTGCGAGTGCACCGGACTAGCTTCCGGCGGCTCTGAACTCGTACGAGCCTCCACCTTCACGTTTTCTAAACCACACACACAAAAAAAAGAAACAAAATCAAATTGGCCGAGCGTTTTGCTCGGTCACGGTGTTCGTAATAGTTTGTCCTGCTACGAGAGCAGGTAACGATCCCACCAACAGCCGTCTCGAAGCGGCGAATTCGCGTGCTCCGTTTCATTCGAAATTAGTATCGCTACTCTCTGCTTTTGACAGGGTTAATCAGTGGCGGCAGCGGGAGTAGCAACGTTGTTGCGACGCGAACGGGATTCCTGACCCGCGTTGTATATCGGAATAAGAGATTTCACTTAAAGGGTTTCAAGCTCGTGCTCGAGTTTTGCTAGTGACAGGAAGAAGGGTGCCGCCGCGGTGTGCCTCTCGCTGCCTCCGAACCCCTACCACCGAAGAATCGTGCCGTTTATTATCGTTTAACAGTTTAACCGGAGAATCGAGAAAGAGGCGAGCATCGGGACTGCCGTGTTTGAAACGGGAAGGGGGTAAGGATCTTCCCGCCGGCAGGGGATAAGCAAGGAATCGTATTCTGCCGGGTGTCAGGCTGTTTGCTTTGCCTCGGCGAATTAATTAATTTATTCCGAGATCACCGGTAGCCCGAAGGCTCTGCGAGAGAAATCGTCTGGGAAACAGTTAACAGAACTCGATGAAAACTCTCCCGTTTCTACTACGGTCTTCGTGCTCTTCTCTTTCTTTCTTTCTTTCTTTCTCTGGTATCACGATAATCCTTGAGCAAGCGCGCGCGAACTCGTCTCTTTTCCCGCTCCATTTTCACTCGAAACTGATACTTACCGGTAATCGCTCTGACTTGCTCGGAAGAAGCCCCCGTTGCTTTCAACGCCTCCTCGAGCTGCGTGCGCCTCTTGATCTCCAGTTCCAGTTGTTCCTGTAGGCGTTTCCTTGCCCTTCGTTCTTTCTTTAGCCGTTTCTGGTACATCACTGAAAGCAGAAACATCGAAAGCCTTTAGCATAATTTCAACCGGGGATGTCGCGTGCGACTCTTCCGACTTCGACTTCGACGGACACCTGTCAAAACGACTTAACGGTAGGCGGTGTTCACGGTTCCCCAGGTGGTGGAACCCCGGCGCGGTCAAAGTCCAACGAAATTATCTCGGCGTATCATTGTACCGCGGGGGGTTTCACGGCCAGCACAGGGGGCTTCGGACCTCGAACACGCGTCTAAGCGGGGGTCTGATCGTCCCGTCGGCTACCGTGCGCGCCTGTCAACGATGTCTAACCGAGGATCGACGTCGATCGATCGTTCGATCTAGTTATCGATCGATCTACGAATTGGGTGCCCGGTTAAACCGGTTCCCCTTCTCGACGCCTCGCACCATTTGCGAACGGGAACAATTTTTTTTCGCGACTGCCTCGCAGCTGTCAGCTCGGCCGTGTTTCTTGATTACTTTATCTCGATAGAACGTGGCCCTCCGGTTGCTCGACCGTATCGCGTACTACGCTTTGCAGCGACTCGCTACACCGATTAGGCTGGCGATCGCTTTCTCTCGTGTATTTTCGCTATCTTTGAAACTATCCCGAGCCGATAAGAAATCCGTTCGATTCTCGGATTGTAGAATTCTGGCGAAAGCGGAGGCGCGCAGGAAGAACATTCGACATGGTCAGACGCGTTCTTGCAGACAAGTCGATCGAGCGATCGGTCGAGGCTCTCGGGTCGGCGCGTTTGAACCGTCCCTCCTCCTCTTGTCCGCTTTAATTATTTTCCATTATTGCGAACCGCCGCGTCCGGCCATTGTGTCTTGCTCGGGATCACCCGCTCCCGGCACTTTCGGGCCCCGATCTCTCGCGAACCTGGCCTTTGTTGTCGACGCCTCGATCGCGCGATCATCGTTGCGATCGGCATCGACGGCGTTGCCGCTTCTACGGTGGCCGGATTTCGCGGAACGCAGGGAAACAACGCGAGAGCTGCCTTTCCTGAGACTACCCTGTGTTTAACGTGGAAGTCGGCAGTTAGCGTCCAATTAATCTCGTCACCGAGGAAACGAGTGCGAGTCGGCCACGGACGCGCAAGTGCATCGTCATTTTTGCCCGACCCACGCCGAAGGGTGCTATTAAACGAGCAGGCGTCGTGGAAATTGTAAAAGATAGTTTACACACCGTCGGAGTATCGTTTCGTTCGCACGCCGCTTCCTGTATATCCAGGATAACGCGCGTAAAATTCGAAAGCTCCGAACTAAGGTTAGACGAGCAGCCGAAACGGGAAGACGATTACGATCGGATCCGATTCACCGATATTTTCCACGCGATCGGCAGGTGGACACCGGTTGAGCGTCACTGATACATGATTGATTCCCAGCAGACAAGGCGCAGACAACCCCTTTGCCCCCTCTACCTGATCACGATGCCGGTATACCTGTGTCCCCTTTCCCCGCGCGTACACCTTTGTCTTTCTCCGTTACGATCTTGCTCTCGCCGACTTTCGAGGAACGACGCGGTTTCGAGACGTTGTGGCGTTCCTCTCTCTTTTTTCCTTTCTCGTCCCTCTTCGATACTCTCTCTCGCGTGCTCCGTTTCTTCGTCTCGCCAAGTTCCCGTCCAGATGCTGTCTTCTCCTCGCTGTCGAATAGGTGTGCAACGATAGCAGGGTAAGGAGAAAGCTCGCGTGAGGGTGCGGAGAGGAGGAGGAGGAGGAGGAGGAGGAGGAGGTGGAGAAGGAAGAGGAGGAGGCCGAGAAGGGAGGCGGAGGAGAGGGTTGGCGAGGGCGAGGAGGGACACGAAGCAAAGTACGCCGGTGGCGGGTGGGTGGGGTGGGACAAGGTGGGAAGGGGACAGACTTCTCTCCGGTGGTAGGAGCGGCCTGTGGGGTACAAGGGAGAAGCGGGGGGCGCAGCATTATGATGCAAAGATGGCGCGGCTGCGGCACCCTAGAATTAGCTCGAGCACTCGCCATTGGCCGCTCGGCAAACCACTCCTTCGGTAACAACCGACTGCATACGTTGCATACTAAGGATACACGCGAGCCCGGCAAAGAATTGCCCCGAACCAGGGCTGCCCTGGCCTGACTTCCACCTACGATTCCGAAAGCCACCCGAGTTTCTCGCGTTGCGACTTTTCCTCCGCGCGCGTCCCACTCCGCGATCGAGAACCGCTTGGACGATCGCGAGCGAGGCACGAGCAGCAAGGTGTTCGTTGGTTTTGGTCTTGCGAGAAGTGGTCCATCCGCGATCGTTCGGCAATTTTGATGTCTACGCTGTACGTTGCACACGATACCGGTCGTTGCGAGTCAATAGTTGTTCGGTGACGGCGGTGGATGGCCTTCCCGCGAACTGTCTCTCCTACAGTCTTCGTTGCGACTTTGTTCCGCCTCGGTTCCAGCGCAACAGCCGTGTAACAGCTTCTTAGCGCGAAGCGAAGAATCGCTACGCGAGCATTCCTTCTTCGTCGTTCCTGTTCGCGGCATTTTGCGTTTTCCAAGGGTAGGAAAGACCGGTGATCGTCTCTACGACCCTTGTTTCTCCTTCGATCGATATCGATAAGTCACGCTGCGTTTCTACGCGACACAGCTGGCTGGCGAGCGACGCCGTCGATCGCGCGTC
This sequence comes from Bombus affinis, assembly GCF_024516045.1. Taxonomy (NCBI): domain Eukaryota; kingdom Metazoa; phylum Arthropoda; class Insecta; order Hymenoptera; family Apidae; genus Bombus; species Bombus affinis. The sequence continues at coordinate 17,171,058 of NC_066346.1, read as the reverse complement.
CGAGAAAAAGAAATCCGCGCTCATGATTATGAAATTAGAGCCGGGAGTAGAGCACGGCTGTTCGAGCGAACGGATATCGTCTGAGTACGCCGAACGCCGATGAGTCGTCCGTCGATCGAGAAGCCCGCGAAGGGAATTACCTCCAGGTTCGTTCACGGGGCACAGGGGTTGCGCGATCGAGATAGCGGGTCGAGGGATACCGCGAGTAGGGGGAGAATGCTCCATTAGATAATGCACCGGAGAAGAAAAGTAGGGAGAGAAAAAAGAAACGAGAAACGAGAAGAGGGAGAAGGAAGAGCGGGCTTTCTCTCTCTCTCTCTCTCTCTCTCTCTCTAGATACGTCAAAATGCATCAGCTACCGCTGTGCGTTCGATCAGAAATTTTCTGGCCGCTGTCCGCGCGGACTACCCACGTAGAAGACTCGCGAACTCTGTCGTCGCGTCCGCCTACGTTTAACGCTGGATCGAGAACTCGTGGGCCGATATCGATCTCGCTGCTGTCACGACTGAAATCGTGCAGATCTCGATGAGAGAGAACGCGGGTGGAACGTACGTGCCAGAAACTGGACGGAAAACGACAAAGAACGGCCACGTTGCGTCGGCAACGTCGAGAGATTTTGCGTTAGGTATCGCTTCGGGCTGTTTCGAAGTCGTCGCCTATCTCCGGGAATTAGCGGCCGGCCGCGTAAACAATCAGGGGAAACGCGACGGGGCAAATCCAATAGGGAAACCCGCAGAAACTAATATACAGGCCCGGTCGTCTTACCCGGCTCGCGTTTAATACACGTTCTCCTGCCGGAACGAGAGAACAGTCCCTCCGGGAATAGCAATATGATTTACATTTTGAGGTTATATTGACCATTCCCGGCACCTGCAGCGCTCGCTCCTTCCTAGCCCGCGGCCTTCTTCGTCGATGACCGGGATCTGCTTAGGAAAAATTAATAATACTCTGCCCAAAACGATCCCCGCTTTCCCTCTGTATTGCTCTCTGGTCGATTCGCGATTCCGCTATATCTTTCCCTATACGTTTTAATTCGCCTCGTGCCAATCCCTTTCCGCGAAATCCGATCGTCTGGTATTCGAGAAGCTGCAACGACGACTCCTAAGGTGGAACGTTGAACGAGATCTATCCTCGGAAAGGGATAACGAGGAGCCAAGATTAGGGTCGTGGAAGCTGGCCGCGTACACTTAATGCGTAATTACGATTCATGAAGGCGGATGAACTGCGGCGTGTGGACGAGCGCGCGTAATCTTGCCCGAATACGTCCTCGAGGGCCGAGGAGCGGTGGAAACAGCCGTTACCCGGTGTTTAAAGGGGTTCTTACGCACCTACTCGAGACGCAGCAGCAGTTCGATCTCCTCCGACGGACAGCATCTGTGCTCTACGGCTCTCTCGATATCCATACAAAAGCCGTCCGTTGAATAACATTACGCTCGAGCCACGCCGCTCGCCGCGGACGATTATAGTCCAACGAACGTCGATAGTAGTTAGACCGTGTATCCTGTGCGAATGCTAATTTCGGACGGCTGGAACCGATGCCCGACCGAGTCCGTCCTTCAGGCTAATCGACGAAACCGCGAACCGATGTCTTCCGGTTTTCTGCTTCTCTCCGAACGCATGCACGTACGCTCGCGTTTCACGAGGGGAGAGGCCGTTTTTTGTCGCCTCACGAAGCACGGAGGATCGATTCTTCGGGACGACTGCCAGAGATTCGCCGCGACAATCGTGCCTTCTCACCCTTCTCTCTTACGCGCGCGCTAGGGTCGCTTCTCGTTCAAATATCAATTTTGCGGCGACAACTTTTCGCCACCCTCCTCTCTACTCCATGACCCATATGGAAATGGAGATCGGTCATCGGAATCCAGTTTGCCAGTGGTAACATCCCCGAGAGGGTCAAACGCGTTCGGCTCCCTTGCCTGCGAAGGGTAGCTACCCTTGGACTGGTTTCCATGCCACGGAACGTCGTAAAGTCGAAAGCTTTTCGCTTTTACGTATTATTCTTTTATCCGATATCGGGATAGCCGGTATCCGGCGGCGAGGTATACCAGGGAAAATCCTCTTTCGTGCTCGTCCCTTCGGTTTTCCGGGCCACGAAATATTCTCGCGACCATTCGCTCGAGTAGCGTCTGTTTCGTCTCGCCGCTTGTTTTCATAGGACAAACTAATTTATCCTATTAACATCCGTTGTATACGTTATCGTCGGGCTCGGCGATTCTGTTTATCGGACAGACGAGCTTTAGATTCGCGTTGAAGGAAAGAAATCGAGAGGCTAGACAAGCGTAACGCGAACGAAAACGAAACATGCGTCGCGAAACTGCCTGCCGGGGCAACGATCGTGTCTCGAACGAGATTCAGGCCAACAGGCGGAAGAAACTCCAACGACCGCAGAAACAAATACGGAACTTCCTCCTAGCTTCGCTTCTTCAACGTTTTCGTCCACGTTTCGTCTAAGCGTTCAGGTGTGGTCGGACATGGCGGAAGCGTGCCGCAAGAGACGAAACTTGCGACCAGTGCGGCGCTTGAATTACGCTACCGATACGAAAATGTTTACATCGCGTTCGAGTGTGGGTCATTCGAAACCGACCGATCTGGTTACTAGGTCCAGCGCGCGGAAACGTAATAGCCGTAGTAGCGTTTTGCCCGACTTCTTTGCCTTCGGCTCGAACCCTTTGGCGAGATCGAAAAGAGAGATGGAAAAAACCGAGCGTACGCTCGATGTGTTCGTCCCTGACGAATCGATCGACGCGAAAACGAGGAAAAAGACGCGAGTCTGGAGAAGAAGGAGGAGTCGATCCAGTTCGGTGGATTCGAAAGGGGAGGATCGCGTCGCGTCGTTGGTAACACGTCTATTCCCGGATAATTGTTTTAAAGGTAGCAATCGCTGTCGGGTTACGACCGGCATACATTAATTTAGCCCGATTTATATTATATTATCGGTAAGTATGATCGTCGATGGAGCGGGATGATAGGGCTGCGCCGTGATAACGCATTTCGCGCGCACGTTCGTCGGTTAACGGGAGCCGATTGACCTCGAAGCTCGTTACGTCCAAGGACTGGCAATTACGCGCCGATCAGGCCGCTATAGCGCAAGAAAGACAGAAAGGAATCCACCAAAGAAAGGCAAAAAAATAATACGATCGACAGAAGTTTGTCGAGTCGAATGGGACGCCGGGGGATCCGTATCTGCGAGTCGTTGCTTTATCGGTAGCGAGCAGCGGCAGTTTTCGGGGGCTTCGGCGCTATGGGACGCGTGTTTTATTGCCCGAAAACCGACAGATATCAGGATTATGTGTTCCATCGACGTCGACGCTCGTGTGCGCCACCCATTCGACGCGATACGCCGTCTACGGATCTCTAGCGACGAATCGAGGGAACGAAAGAAGCGTAGACATTCTCTTCTGCTCGAACGGACGTTGACGCGAATTCGCGGCGTCCGTTTTCGCGTGGAAACTCGAACTCGGGGAAACTGTCTCGGCTTCGTTGGTCGGCAAATAAAAGTCGAATAAGAAGAGAAAGAGAAAGGGGAGAATAGAGGATCTACGAAACGGAACGAATCGCGTTAAACATAATGCGAACGAATGCCGATGGCAAAGGCGGTGGTGGCGATGCGGAGTCCGAAAAACGTTAGCTAGATGGTTATCGTGGTAATCGCGGGCCGAACCGATAAAATAAGATCAGAGGCTTTCTAATGCCGGGTTATTTTTTTAAATGGTTCGCTCGATCGGCCGGTCTTCTTCGTCCGTGTGCGGCTGCTCGCTCTTTGCCGAACGGCTCTCTCGGGGTGAAACTATTTTGACCTTTTTCGCGCGTAGACCTCGCATCGAACCGGGTAATTTGGATTTGCAGTCGCGTAAGCGCCACCCTTGCCCTGCCCGATATTATTTCCCCCTGTAAACCTCGTATCTCGCAGAGAAGAAACCGGTGTTTCAAGCTCGGTACCATCTGGACCTCGATGTAGAAGAATTTCGTTAAATATTCATACGGCGAAGAAAGCGCGCGATGTTTTCTCTACTAAAAGCAGAGCATTGTTCCACTTTTTTCTGCCAGCAGCCCATGGCGTCCCCCGCGAACGAAACCCCGCTGTTTTTTCGCCTCCCCTATCGATACGCGATCCACGCGTCCACAGATTGCTCGATGACGTTTCATTTTTCCCCGAATATCCAAAACACCGATCAGGGGACTGGCATCGAGTTCCCGCAGCGTACTACAGCCAGAAATGTTTTAGCTTATCGCGTTTAATGCCATCCCTTTGCGTCACGAAGAGTCAAGGAAGCATCCCCTGGGAAACATACGGCAGCTTAATGGTGATTTTTTGTCGTTATACGACCGTTTTCACCTCGTTTTCGTTTGCCACGCGGACCGTGCCGGACGTGTCAGCACATCTTACCCAGGTTGCTCCGTAACGACACGGATTTTCTGATAGATTTCTCCTCGATGGCTATCGCGAAGGCGACAATGCGCATGTCTTCCCTTCCCGTTTTTATTTGGTGGAATGTACCGAGGATAAAGAAACGGAGAAACTTTTCAAACTTCCACGAAAGCGGAACAAACAAAAAAAAAAAAAAAACGACCATCTCCACGAATTAAATTCTTAAAGTTCCCTGCCGTACATGTGGCATTCCGCGAGTCCCCGAGACATCTAGAATCGAGTTACCTCTAGGCTGCTTCCGTCTCCGTGCCGCTCGGGGGAACCGATATTAATTCCCATAAATTTCCTTTCAAACGTGCATGAATCCTCCTGCCGCCACCCCCAGCCTCGCCCCTTCAAAAGCAAAGGACTGTTTGCCTTTTAATCCGAGTATGCAAAGAACGTTATTCTTCTTTTCCGTCGACAAAACGGCATACAGAAGAAAGGGACGGTGGATGGGTGCGGCGGAGTCGAGGCACCGCCAGCTTACGACGAGCTCTTGCAATATTTAACGACGCGATGAAAGCTGGCGAAATCCGAAAGGAACGCATCGTTACGCCTGGCGTCTTTAAAAACGAACTCGTTTGGCCTATCGGAACGGCTGCTTTGCTCGCGAAGTGGCGCCTTAAACTGCTCCGGCGAAAGAACCGAGGAATTGACGGTAATAGTCGGATTGCGAATGCACGAAACGGAGTAGGTTATATTACGATAGTATCTCGAAGCTGCAGAGGGACGCAGCTATTCCAGCGACTCCTAGGGATTCGACTGGAAGTTCGCGCGCAATTTGATCGTAATTACGATCTAGCCGAGAGTGGAGTTTGTTCCAGTGGTGCGACCAGAGTAAGAGCTGCAGGTCGAGAGACGCCTTAGACAGAGTGGCAGGGATAACCCGTTGGCAAGTGGAACGTCGCGGCGCAGCACGGCGGAGCGGACACCGTGATCCTCCTCCGATCGAGGACGTTGTTTTTCCGCGCGACAGCGGCTAACCGCGGGGGAGGTTGATTCCGAGCCGTATCGCAGAATGTCGGGACGTACGGCACGCGGAAAACGAGATCCATTCGAGTTGTTCTTCGAGGCGGCACCCGCAAAGGGATTGTTTGCGGCGTTCTCGCCGGCTGGAATGGAAAAAGGAGAAAAGCAGGGAACAGATTGAGTGGCGCGCGCAGAGAAAAGAGAGGGCAAGGAACGACACAGAAGTACCGGAAGGGTGGATGCGTTTCAATCCGAGACCGCAGTCGCGGTCGCTTTTCTTTTCCTTTCGTTTCAGTTCCGTTCAAGTGGCTCTTCTCTCCGCCGCAAAACTCTACCGACCGACTCTCGGCCGTGTTTATACAATGTAATGGCTTGTGCCAGCATTGTGCCGGGCGGTCCAGCCACTCACCGCGCACGCCGCCGTTTCGCGATTCCCTTTCGGCATTCGTTTGGCACTTTATCACGCCCCTAGATTGCCGCATTAAACATCCAGCAAAGGGAATTTCCAGTTCCCCCTAGTCGTGTCCCCCGCCGCTCTTCGCTAGCGTCACGCGTCCCCTGCGCGACCGTTTCCATCGAGATTACCGTCCGAGTTCGCCGCGATTACCTTTTTCTCCGATTCGCTTCTTCGTTTCTTTCTCCAAACGAACAAATTTCCATCTCTCTCTTTCTCTCTCGACACCTTTGACGTGCTCCTTTTCTCTTTCGCTTTAATCAGTCGTCTCTTTTCGAACCAGGCACCTTCATCGCGCTCACGTCGCTCCGTCTCTGGCGTCTTTGTCGATCGATGACGCGTTTAGTAATTCAAGAGGGCGAAAGGGAAAAGGGACAAGAAGTAGGAGACTCTATGGAATTATGGCAGGTGGAAGACAGCCGACCTCCCTGGACGGCGATCGTCGTCTCCAATCTACCAGCAGATATACGGTGTCGCGTTACACGCGTGGCTAACGCTATCGACCGAGAGGAGGCCCGGCTTCGCGTGTACACGCCCGTACTCGCGCTGGAACGGTCGCGTTCCATCGTCCTGGATATAGGATTGCTACGTTCAACAGCCGGGTACATTGTTTACGCGTACAAGTTCTACCACTGAAGGACTAATCCGTCTTTCGCGGAGGCCTGCCAGAGGTTTCTCAGATTCCTAGATCCGCGTCGACTCAACCAACACGACCAATCCGATCCTCTGGAAGGGAACGTAGCTATGGTTCGGAGCAGCGTATTCGTAGAAAGCCGGAGAAAACGTTGACGAAACGATCGGTCACGTAATACGTGCGAAGCACCGCGAACACGCCGAGCCGGATATGACTAGGACCGAACGATTATGCGCGGACTAACGTAATCGTGAACGGTATGGGAACGATCGTCGATGAATAAGTCCGGGCCGCGTTTCTCGAAGGATATCGAGAACAAGGGCTTCTTATGGCGCGCACCTTCGGGGCTTCCTTTCGCAACGAATTCCCTGAAACTTTTTCGAGAAACTTGACCGTCCGCAACCCCCTTCCACCTTCAGTCAGGTATCCGGACTGATTTTTCTGCGATCCATTTTCGATCGAGACTACCTCGCTAGACTTCTCTATATGTAGGTTCGTGTAAAATCAGCCAAGAGTTATCTTGCGTTTCTTAAGTCGTTCTGCTTACGTAGGTGCAAGGAAGTTCGGCCTTTTACTGCGAAATTACGAGGAACAAGCTCGCGACGCGTTGCCGTGACGGCGCGGATAGAAGAACGGAGATGCGGTAATTGCGTCAAAGCCAGTCGACGAATTTCAATCACGCCCGGCTCCTCCCTCGTCGTCGGAAAATCATCCAGGCATTATGTATTTGCTCTCGAGTATAACCGGTTCGGTGGGTTCACCCTCGCGAAGTCGCCGCCCGAAGCTTGGCTCGGCTTTCTCTCCGTCTGCCTCTTCTTCTGCCTCACTCGCTCTCTCGTTGAATTCGCGCGAGCTGTCGCCCCCGTCGCGGTTATTAATATTTGCCGACAATTACCGAACCGGCGACCCCTTTAATTCCGCTTCTCCACGACCAAGACACGTTCGAGAGATCGATTCGGAACGACCTTGTTCCTTCCTCGTTCTTCCACTTCCATGAACCTGCCTTTTTCCTCGACTCTTTCTCATTACGGACGCCGTTTCCACGCGAGATCGCTGTATTTGCGGCCGCCTCAAGAATGGAAAGAAGCTGCTGGCCATTACTTTATTACGTTCGACGGCCGAGGGGTTGCGACCGAACGATCGGGCCACGTATCAATACCGAAAATGCCTGCGAGAAACACGCACAGAGGGTAGGGACTCTAGGCGGTTCGACGAAAACCGGTCGCTTTATTCCGTGATATATGTCTGCATTAGTTGGCAGAGCTTCGAGGAAGCGGCAGTTGCTCTTCTAAATCCTTGTTAGACTAACTGCCTGCCGTTTCCTATTCGCGTTCAACAATATCGTTGCACATAGTCTTCTAACGATTATTTCGTTCGGCGAATTTCCCAAGCGCTTTGATCGGTCGGAGCAGTTCTTGCCCAACTCGATTCCTCGTATTCGCGAATCTTGGTAAAGCGAGTGGGAGTTTGTGTTTGCAAGGCATCCGTTCGTCTTCCTCTTGTCCGGTTTCTCGAAGAGCTGCTTTGCCCTCGTGGAAACTAGATCCATAGTTTCGAGTCGAAGCTGGCCGTCGGAACGTGCCAGCTTCTACTTTGGGGATTGGAAAACCCATCAACGCCCGCGCAGTGGAGAGGAAAGGGAGAGAAAGATAGTTTGGCGTCAGGCTCGTCCCAACCCTCTCCAACTACCTTTCTCGCTGGACGGTCCAGAGAACCCCTTGGTTCTCTCGTAAAGCTCTGTTAGGATCCCGGAGCCGTGCAGGAGCCCCGGAAGAGACCGTCCGTGAGAGGGGAAGACCGAGTAAGCTCCGCTTACTAAGTACGTTTTGCATCTAAGACGCTCACCGAGTTTAATTACGGGGCTTTGCGGTACCGGCGACACAGACGCGCCGGGACAACGAGGCGTTCTCGCCCGTATGGTCAGCTCTACCTGCAGTTGGATTCTTTGATCGGGAAGACACGTAGGAGCTATAGAGGGAATTTCCATCGAGACGTCTTGTTTCGCGATAAACTAGGGACTGGTAGTCGAAGGAAAATTGAATAATAGAATTCGATGGGTAAGGAGAGGAATTTGTTGAAAGGAAAAGCACGAAGGAATGGCGAAAACGAGGATCCATGGAGCGTGTTCGGGCTTGGCTAGGAGCGAGCGCATAAAAGCCCGTAGAATGACGTTTTACAAAGGGTCTATCAAGCGTGGAGCAATGTTGATGGGCAACAGATAAGCGGAGGGCCGGTGCAATTTCGCTCGGCGTGCAGCGGCGCAGTCAGCGTCGCCGGCGTTACGATTTTTACGACGCTCCCTTTACAACCGACAAAATGTAATTTTCTGCGATATGTGTGCGGACACCGTGGGGGTCGAAGCCACGACGGAAAGCCGGAGGAGACGGAACGACGCGACGCGAACGGCAGAGTCGAGAATGGCAGGGGGAAGAATCGCGGAAGATGTAGGATAGAGAGAGAGAGAGAGAATGAGAGAGAGAAGAGGCGATGGTCGCGGAAATAGCCGGTCGCTTTGGTCGAAAGGTTCTGCGGCGACCCTCGGTCAAGAGAGCGCGCTCCTCCGCTCGCGAGTATCCCTCGGGAAGGAATCGAAGGTTATTATAACGAAGGAGGATCGTATCGTTCGATTTACCGTAGCTATAAAATTTGAGGAATTTTCAAATACGTTTTCAAATACGACGTTTATAATAGCGGGGCGGGGGCATTCTCGGTCGCGTTCACCTTGGTTGGCAAATAATTTTAAGCGGCTACGCGGGACGTCGTGGCGTCGCGGCGATCGAATTATTGCGAAGGATCCGCGACTCGGTGTCGACCGTAAATTTCGCTGGACAATAAAGAACCGCGCCGGATGGGAATTCCTCGTGCAAAAGGGAGGACCGCCGAAAAAAAAGCAGAGCCAGCTTTCTCCTCTTGGTCGACTCGGTGCCGCGGCCGCCGAACGGGAGACCATCCACGCCATTCATTTTTTCCACATTCGAACACCGTACGACGCCAGTAGAGAGCCGTCTTTCTGCGCGACAACGACCTCGTCTTCGGTGGCGCAAGCCGAAAAAGCCTCGGTTCGTTCGGCAACGGAATTGATTTTTGGAATTTATCGTGGCGAGCTTCCGTTCGCCGCGGCTCGCTTCGCAATCGGCGCGTAAACAAGTCGAGTTTACGACAGGGTTGCACCCGAAAGCACCTTCGACCGGTTAATTGGAAGGCCGGTCTAATCGCGCCGCGGGCCACCGCCACGAAAGAGGCTTTGTTCTTTGTTCCGGGCGAACGCCTTCGTTCTTTCTCTCTCCTTTCCCATCCCTTACCACACTCATTCCATCCTTTCGCGTCAACCTTTCCTCTTTTATACTCTTTGTAGTTTAACTTCCGGTACAAAAGAGTCATCCGCTCGCTTGGCTCTTCGTCGTTCCCGGACCACTGCCTTCTCTACTCCAAACTTTAACTGGCCTTCGTGGCTCGAACGAACGGGAGAAAATATTAACGAAACGTTTCACTTTGGCGCAATCTGATTTTGGAACAGGAAGAAGAAGGAGAAAACGCGGGGATTTCCGCGGACTGGTTGAGCGAACGATATGTGTATCGGCGAGCCATGTGGCGCACGATTTCGCCGGCAACGCAATGCGGCAGTCGCAGTTGGGCCGAGATAATTAGGTTTGAGTGCACTCTGGCCGCCGCAGTCGGTAACTCAGTTATCAGTGGACACCCCGCGTACAATGGCTATCACAACGGCATCAAACATAACGCATCAATTAACGTGAACAATAACCGAGCCGCGCCAGGGGTGACGGGAAGGGTAGATGGCGCGAGCTCCAACGTTCAGGGCCCTTTCTGCACCTCCGCAGCCACTACGCTCGAGCGATGGCCGCTCTACTCGCTACCGATCGCCGACCACGTTCGACTCGTGTTCCACGCGATCTATAGAAACTTCTCGGCGCACGGTCTAATCGTTAGTTTTTTCCTAAGGAGCCTCCGAGCCTTTCGGCGTTCGACCCGAGGCGTCGGCGAGCCGACCGAAGAGCACACACAGACATTGCGTGCGTTCGTTAGCCGCGCGGGCTGATAACGAATTCGGCGAAGCGACGAAAAAGCAATATCCAGAAGACCGAATGTACGCGTGAATCCGCTCGCGTATGCGTGCCGGTACGCCTCTTCATCCATACATGCATATCCATAAGTGCGTGCTATCGCGAGGGAAAGGGAAACAAAGAGGTAGGGCGAATGTATAGAGGGATCGAGAGAGATAGAGAGGCGGCAAGGGATGAACGTTCGTATGCATCGTGCACGATCAGGGCCCTCTGGCGTATTCAAAGCGCGCAGCGTCGCTCCATCTCGAGGAATGCGGCAATCGATTATCACGGTCCTGCATATCGATACTACCGTCGGACACAGGGCCGCGCGGCGCAGAACCGCGCGCGTCGAGCCGGAGACAGCGGCGAAGAGAGAGCGAAAGAGAGGGAGAGAAAGAGAGAGAGAGAGAGAGAGAAGAGGAGGAGGAGGAGAAAGAGAAAGCATTGGGGGACGCCACACGCTAGACAGGGTGCAAGGGTGTCCGCTTAGCGCCGCTCTCCGCTATCCTGGCCACACACGCACACGCGGCCGACTAATGACATCGGCTCCTCTATAATACTCGTGCCTCGAATATCATCGGCCCGATATTGCCACCGCGAGAGATTAATGTTTCGTCCTAACCCATCCCTTCCTCCCTCCCGCTCTGCATCGCTCTTTGCTGCTCCGTTCTTTTCCGCGTGTATCCCTTTCTCCTGATGGCTGTCGACAGTTCTTTAACGACACTTGCCTATGTTGGGCGCGTGTCCTACTCAGACTTCTCGTAATCATGGCGAACCCTATCGTCAAATCGTTCGCTACGATCGTGATGTTCGTGCAAACGAGTCGAGGGTAATCGAAATTGTGGCGTCGCCCTTTCCTTTTCTATAAAGCAATTCGTTTCGCGCGAAAAGAAAAATGTTAGCATCGAAGCGTCTGTCGTCGTCCGATCCGATAAACGTCAAAGCTAGAGCCTGCCACTCTGGAAACTTGGAGACGAGTGGAGTTTCGGGGCACGGCGAGATGGTAGTTCGTCCGCGACAAGCGGCTAGAACGATAATGGCGGCTATTAACGAGCCGTATCGGGCGTGAAGACACCTGAGCCCAAAATATCACCCCGATTAATGCAATTACAGCTTACAAGTCCCTTCGGCTCTAAGACCTCCAGTATTACTAATTCATCGAGCGCGTAGATGTGTTTCCGGCCTTCGTCCCGCCGCTCGATCGCCTTCCAACCTTCTCTCCTATCGTATTAGTACTCTCCTCCTTCCTTTCCTGCTTTCCCTCGACCTTCGTCGAGACCGATTTGTGCCGTAGAATGAGAGAACCACGAGATCTCGAGGTTGCGCCGCTCATCGACGAATAGGTAACGCGCGTATACAGCAGCCGGAAGCTGGTCGTTCCTTCACAAGGGTAGATGAAGAGGTAGGTTGGCAACGGATTACGGCGTTTTCCGAGTCCCTGGCAGAGCGGTATCGGCTTTTGGCGGTTGCGGTTAACGTAATTACGCCGAAGGACCTATGCGGCCCCTCGCGCGAAACCGCGAACGTCTTAGCTGCGCGTCTCGGCCTCCGTCCTCGGCCCCTTTTCACCCACCGTCTTCAGCCCCTCGTCGGCCTTCCAACAATCCGGAGAAAACGAGATGCCGGAGCGCCAGTGTCTGCTAATCGGCGGATCCGCATTCGCAACGCGTTCCAAATCAACAACGTTTCCCTCGCTTCCATCGTCTTGCATCAAACGCTGATCGAATTTTCCGGATTAAACGCTTCGCCCCTGAGACCTTTTCGAATTGTTCGTTCCAACGTACGTAACGCTTTAACTCGCATTCACCGGTCGTTTCACCGAGTAGGAGTCATCGGATACTGAAACGTGTTTTTGCGTTAAACGAATGATCGTCGCGCAATTTGGAGTAATCGCGCGTAGCGCCATTCGATGACTGGAAAAGTTATAGGGCACGGCGATCGAGCAATTACGGGCGAGCGCCATCGCTAACGTGATCGTCATCGTCATCGATGTCCGGACAGTACACCGGACCAGGCCATCACGCTTTATTAGCGCGACGATCGGAACAATCGGTCCAATGATTACAGCCGAAACATAATCGTTAACGCGTACGACCCATTAATGACTATGGACCATTCTCGATGCCAAATTGGTGGCGGCGAATGGGCTCGCGAGAGAGCGGATCGCGCGCACTCCATATACGCTTGCATACGCGCGGTATGCGTGTAACCGCGTAAACGCGGACGCTTCACGCGGTCGATGATGAACGTATTTGCGCCGCCCGTTAATCCCCGTTACGACGAATCAAAACGTAAACGCCAACATGCCTCGCGTTATCGCCCGACGACTCAACCCCGCACTTCCATTTTCTCTCTCTTTCTCCTCCGCCGATCTTTCCGCTGGCGTTACGCGCGGGAACTTTTGCGCACTCTGCTGTGGAGGAAACGCGTGTCTTGCCGGGAGCTACTGGTTTTCTCTGTCTCTACCCTCCTCTGCCAAATCGCTTCGTTCCTCCATAATTTATGAGATTCTCCGTCTGTCCGTGAGGCCTTTCCTCGCGACCTTATAATTAGAAATATGCTTACGGCCGTAATTCCGGACGAAGCGGAACAGAACGGGTGCAGTGGTTTGGGGTGGTTCGAAAGGAGGGTGAGCACGTTTACTGCCAATAAGGGACGCATGCATAATAGAAAGCCGTAGATGGTAGTCGACCGGCCGACAGAAGGACTTACACGGGAATGCTACTTTACGAGCACTCGTATTACGAGGGTTGCGGATTCGTCGTCTTTCATACGAGCGGCCCGCACCGCTACGATATCGAATCCGCATCCTCCGGACCAACCAGAGCTAACAGCCAGCCGTCCTCTTTCCGTTCTCTGCTTCTTTCATATAACAGGAAACGGGGAATTATTGCGTCGCTCGAATCCCAAATTTGCCGCACCACACGCGGAATACCTCGCGATATACGAATATCTTGCGTACACTGAGAGAGGATGGCGCTAACCGGCGACCGTAGCCGGTTGAATATTTTCATCGGAAAGACGAAGGAGATTCGCCGCAACATCGACCGCACCGTCGTGCACAAAAATGGTCACGCCGCGCAATTCGGTTTAGCGAATCTCCGCATTGACGTCACGCTGGTTTACCATACACCGCGATGCGAACGAGAGAAGCTTGGTAGAGTTAGGGGGAGACGAGCCGTGACCAACGGGCAAGGGAAAGAGACAGAGGTGCTCGGGGTGTCGGGTTTGCCCGGAGTAGGGTGACACCGGCCCTAATAACGGGTTACCGGTTACGTATGGACATTTATTTATTTACGCCTTCCGCGAGGAATTTCGCGTGATTCGAGGTTTAAATACAGAGCGGTTAACCGAGGAGAACTCGTTTCTGCTGCAGGTTATGTTACGTTTCAGCGAGGGCAGTCGCATCGATCCTGAATCGACTGCAAATACAAATTACGCGTAAAGAGATACAAGAAAATTTGGAATTTTCGAATGGAAAGAATCAGGGATTCTTTTCGCTCTTATCGAACGATCCAGCACGATGGTTTATCTTAAAGGATCGGCGGCTCACGAGGGACAAAGCTGCACGCGTTCCACGACGGTCTGCTCGCGAGGATGGCTATGCTTCGGTACGTGCAGAATTTTCGCAAGCGTTTCTCCGCGCGTAACGGAAACGATCCGAGTTTGCGTTCGCGCGGACCGACGAAGGAAGAAGAGCGAGAGGAAGAGGAACAGGAGGAGAAAGATGAGGAAGCCGACCACGTATGCACACACGCGCGCGCCGAGCGCTCAAGTAATTCGCGCAATTTCATCTAAATTCCGCAGCAACAAAATTTCTCGCGTCGTCGTCTCTGTGCCTGCGCGACTCGTACACAAACCAGCCGAAGGGTTAAGTATGTACGCGTGCTCTCCTAGCTAGAACGGAACACCAGCCTCCCTAATGGTATTTCTTACGCTCCTTATTTATCACGGGGTAGGCCGACGCGCGAGCGAGCGTACGCCAACATACTCGCTCTCGACGACGTTATTGCGAAATACGATTAGGTCGGTACACCACGGTACTCTCTTACGTTTCTCGTCTCCACCCTCCTTCCGATTGTCCAGCCTTCGGCTATTTCGAATATTTGCGCGTTCGAACGATGCCGATGCTCGAAATACCGTTTCGCGCCTTTCGTTCACCGCGATAATGGCCGGTCTTTTTACGTTACGGCCTCTCCAACTTGCATTTCAACGAAACTGTCTTTTTAGAACGCTCAGCAGATACAAAGCTTCGCGCGATTGCTTTAAACGTTACACGCGAACTCTCTACTCGAGAATTCGCTCTCCTCCTCTTTTTCTCTTTTTTTCCACGCGGTTTTTAGAATACACGATCGCGTCAGCGTGTTCTTTGAGCAAGCAACGTTTACGATAATCGTGCGAATTTCTCCGGTAATAAATCGTGGAAAGACGTGCTTACGCTCCGTCCTGACAGCAAGATGTAACTAGACAGCGGAGCAGAACCACCGCCTATTTCCCGGTGGAATCGCTCGTGCCTGCTCGGCTGCGTAAATAAGCTGTCGCGTTTTATTTCTTTCCTCTCCCTTTCTCTCGCCGTCTCGTGGAATATTCCACCCGCTTGCCGAGAATATTGCGAGCAACCGGTTGCACGCTTGGCCAGGTAGCCGAGAAATTCACCCCTCTGGCTATGCCGGGCTTTCATCGACGCTAACTTTTCTTCGAGCCGCGTGTCCGTATTTAATCCTCCGCTATTGTCCTCGACTCGTGTTCCTTCTCTTTTCGCGAATCACCCGCCGCCAAAGTGCTATCGCATAATGGCGATTACGCAATTTCCTCTTGTTCGTCGATTCGTGTATCAATCTCCTCGTACCGATTATTCTTTCCCCGTACTTCTTCGAGATTTCGAATTTAATACTTGGAAGGAATCGATCTTTTCGCGAGCGTATCTCTTCTGGTTCCTCGGCTGAAAGCGGCCATTTGCGTTAAGGTAACAGCCGATCTATTTTTACGTAAGGGGTTGGCCGGCATGGACGCGGCGCGTATCGGCGCGTACGACGCGTAAACGCCGCAGCCCGAGGCGTTTATCAGCGCATTAACAATTATATTACGGAAGCTCACTGTTACGCGCGAGCGAATTCATACGCGTGCCTTCGGGGCTCCGTGGGGTGAAAGCAACCATCGAGGGAAAAAATACTCCGGTAAAGGAGATCCGGAGAGCGGTGGCCAGCAAGTTGAGCTGGTCCATTGGGATCTACGGTCTGCAGAGGCTCTGGGCGATTCAACTTGGAATCTGCGAACGATTCTTGCGACAAAGTTGCTGCGTGTGTGTCGAGGGACTCCGTGGCATCGATCGTTCGCGGAAAATGTTGCCGCCGAAAGGAAACGAGTCTGGGACCTATTTGAAGAGGAGAAGGGGCTGGTGGTTTCCTCTGGCCCTTCGGTCAGCTTTGTTCTCGCGCTTGGTAGAAAGGGTTGAAGGAACGAGCATAGACCCTCGACAGCTTCGGTTACCCTTTGGTCGCGTCGTAACAGTGGCTGTGATTTAATTTTTTTCTCGCTGTCCGAGAGAGAAAGAGACCGGGAGGGGAGGGGTAGGCAGAGTGTCATATTCACGACACGGGCCGATGGATGGCGCAAAAGCAAGAGAGACAGCTGGCCCTCGGCCATTGAAGGGCCACACCGGCAGAGCGAAATCAAGCGGGGGTTCGTGCCGGTGCCAGCCGGAGAGCCAGAGAAACGGACAGAGACGAAGCGAGAAGGACAAAGGGTGCGACGAAGGCGGAGAGGAAGAGAGAGAGAGAGAGAGAGAGAGTGAGAACGGGGGCGAGGACGAGTAGTCTCGGCGAGACTTAATTAAACAGCGGGCAAAGCCAGGTTAGTTCACAAAGTGACCGCGGCACCTACCCCCTTGTAGCCACCAGCATCGGCTCTTCGCCGATATAGCTACCTTCTGGGGATATACTAGCCCACGTATCGGCTTCCAACGGCGAACGACCGCCGCAGCCAACGTCCACGTCGCTTTACCTCCGATCGACCCATCGAACCTGGTTTTATCACGCGTACCCCAACTTTTCCAAGATTTTTAATCCCCTTTCTATCGACTCTTTCCCTCCCGAGCACACGATATTCTTGGCACTACCCAGCTCCGCCCCAAAGAACGTTCGAATCTCAGCCCCGCGACGGCGACTTTGCTCCGCTCTACTCTCGGCTCTTTTCCCCGAAGCACAAAGCAGAGACCGGCAAAAAATTCGCGGAAAAATCGAAGCCGTGCACGATGCCCTGGTACGGGGACAGCCCGGAGGCCAAAAAGGGCTGCTGTTCGGTGGCGACACCTTTGTCGTGGCGCTCTCGCATCCCCGCCACCAAGGGGAAAGAAGAGTTTATTTTCGCGGGGCGGTGGCGAAAGCGTGACAGAGTAGTCGCCGGTGTCAGCGTCGCCAACCGACGTTCTTTTTATCTCAAAGCCGTATCCCTTTTGCGCCTCTTCTGTATTCCTCAATTTCCAATGAGTCGGAATACGACATGAAACGCTAAACTGCCACAAAGGGGGTAAGCCGCTCTCACCGGTCGAACCCTTTGCCCGATCTGCTCTCTCGTCGCAGCGCTGATCGAGGTGGAACCTCGTCCCCCTCGCTCTGCCCCTCTTCCCGCCCTTTCTCCCGTTCGATTCTTTGTCACACCGCATTAGATTCGCTTCTGTTCCTGTCATTATTCGGAACGAATTCGTCAGCCATTACTGGCTGAAGACTCGCGGAGATCGTTAAGTCGATGACGGTCTGCTTCCTTCGCGTCGATCGTTCTAGTCGTCGATTTTCCTCGGCCGTGATGAGTCATCGACAAAGTTGGTACCAGAGAAGAAGGAGGAATCCGGACTCGATCTCGACGGTTCGTTCGAACGAACTAGTTCGTCTCGAGTAAAAACTTTCAAATTCTAATGTGCTCGTGTAAACCGTTTGCATAGCCGATCTTTTTTTTTACTTATGTTTAAATTACACCGAGTTGTTGTATATACGTTCTTTAAACCGACACGGTGACGTAACCCTATATTAACACATGTCTTTCGTTTACTTCCAACACGCATCGGATTTCTATCATAAACCGTAGAAACGCTAACTACGCGACTACGAATATTTCCGGGCAGAAGATATTCGCCCCATCGTCTCTGTCATAGCGAGTCTCCTAATGTTTGTCCACCGCGGTGACTTTGTTCTGGCGCAACGATCGCGCCGGGTTTCCGGTTGCGGGATTCAATGAATCAGAATGGTCGAGCAAAGGATTCGTAGGCCAGGCGAAGCCAGAGGAAGGGTGGTAATCGACACGTTTCCACGCAGTAGCGTCATCGTCGAGGAGCAGAAGGACGTCGACTGCGTGGATGGTCAGACGGAGACACAAGGGAGGACAACGTTGTTGCACGCATCCCCCCGTCCACCGGTTGCCTCGAGAGCAGTAACAATGCCGGGGAGGGTTCCGGCGTTCGGTGTGTGTAAACGTTCACTTCAAAGCAAATCAGCTATCGTTACGCACGGGAGCACCGACGTCATCGATGTCCATACCCGTTGCCGGTGTTGTTGTTGTTGTTGTTGTTGTTGTTGTTGTTATTGTCCTCCTCCTCGTCGTCATCGACGTCGTTGTCGTGGATGCAAACTCTTTTGAGAATTAGCTCTTCGAAGCTCGTTCGAAGATGACACAGCAGCGGGTTGCTTTGCGTCGCGACAGATACTTGGATGGATATGTTAGTCACGGACTATTGATCCAGGGGATGAATCTAATACGAGTAATTATAGTATGCCGGTGTATCGTTGACGAGCATCGCGTCAGAAATCTTTGAGGGGATCGTCAACCGTGAACGTGCGACTAATGAACGGTTATCATTCCTCCGTCGATCCGAGCTATTCGATTTAGGCTTATTTCAGCTTCAACTTTGACATATACCAACGGGACTTGTTCGAGTTTGAATCGCTGTGGCGTCGTTCGAGTTTTAAAATCCGTATTACCCGCGGTGGTAAACATATAGCTGCGTAAACTGGAGGATAGCGTGACGCTGGTCGAACTGGGGTTGAAACGCGGCAAAGTCCCTTGGGTCCCAATTACACCGACACCCGATCCAGGCATTACAGGCCGGCTAATTCAAGGGACGAGGAGTGTCGCGCGTATAAATCTCGTCCGGTTGATTGTACAGTTTCAATTCTGTTTGTCGCCACCGTGCCGTGTCGAAACGAGGCGTCGTTGCATCGGGGTAGCTGCGAAACGATTATTCTCTTTCACCCGGTTGTCATTCCTCTTCCCTCCTATTATCTTTTTTTTTTTTTTTTTGGTTCTTTTCTTTTTACTGTCCCCGGGAAAAAACGACGATGGTGTACGAACGATGCGAGAGACTCGCGCTAAACGAACGAAACCGAAAGGACGCGGAAGAGGAAGAAGAGCGTAGGCCGCGCGAAAGGGCTGTTTCTCTTGGGCGACAAAAGGTTCGGTTAATTACAGGAAGGCCGCAAGTTCTCGTAAAGCCGTGGCAAAGGCAGCTGTCGGCTCCCAAGGCGACCCGCGGGTTTACGGAGGTTTACGCGCGTCGAGGGCTTTTTGCTCCGGAGAAAACGCGCGTAGGTCGTCGTTCTGTTGGTTGACGCGTGACGTCGGCCAGAATTTCCGGCCGCGGATCCAATCCAGAACAGCGTCGCTCTTGTTCCGCGTTCTATTTGTTATCCTAGCCGCCGTCCACCAATCGCAGCCTCTGGCTCGATCTTGCTCTTCTATTCCCTCGATGACGGCGTAGTATCGTCGTCGTGGTCGTCGAAAAACCGCGAGCGCGATTAACGACTTTTGAAATCCGGTTCACGTAAATTCTGAAGACAACGTGGGAAACGTTGTTCGCGTTCCTTCCGCGGGAAAAAACCTCCTTTTCCTCGTGCACACGCGGCGTGGACAAACAAACGTCGCTTTTTCAATCTTTTCCAAACAAAGCGTGCGTTTCGAAGAGAACTCGAACGAGGAAGTAACCACGTAAAGATTCTCTCTCGTTCGTAGGGAAGACGTGGCAGCGGCGGATTGTTCGGTGTATCGGGCCGTGCAAAGGTCATCTCATTGTTCGACGAGAGCAACGCGTGTCCCATTACAAATCCCTCGACCGGCGTGGAAGAACAACGAGAAGGTACCGTCTCCTTGCAACCCCTGCTAAGATAATACGGCCTGTCGGTCCGCGGGGGGTCGGAGATTTCAACCTTTACCGAAATGCCAAACGGGGCTTTAAACGGGCTAATAACGCCGCGCCCCCTTCCAACTCCCCTGTCTACCCTCCGATTCCCTCCTTATTGCGCAAATTGCCTTTGCAGGCACGAATAACACGATACGCCATCAAATTGATAAAGACATCAGGCTTGCCACCGACTTCCGGGTAACGTGACGAACCAACCTATCCGTGACGTGAAGAAACGCGAGTATCTTTCCTTTGGAGAAGCAAGCCAATGTCAATGTTTCTTCTGTTTCGTTGGTCGTCGATACGGGATCGTTTGTATGATTATACTCCCTATGAAGGGTAATAGACTGGGGTATTATAGGAAGAAAGCAGTTCGCGATGCTTTTCATTTGCGCGCCGGTCATTAGCCGAATGAAAGACGATGGTCTTAGAGAGCGGTTGCGTCAATATTCTCCGATGATCGATCATCCGACCGGAACCACAGGAGGCCACGCGCAAATTAAGTATCGTCTTACGCTGGCCGCCGCCGCCTTTAAGAATCCTCGAAAATACGCGAGAGGCGAACGAAAGCGGCGAACGAACGAGAAACAGGGAATTCGTAGCGGCATCGATCATCGCGTGGATGGGTGAGAGGAACCAAAGGAGGCAGGCGAGAAAGGGACAGAGAGGCGAAAGCAAAAGTTTTGCACAGAAAGATAAAGGTTTCTATAGTGGTTTGGGGAGGGGGTCGGTGGACTATTTCCTATATTTGCGATATCATAGAACTTGCTTGACATTATGGGTGGCGTCGGGGGTGAGCCAAGGGATAGATGGGCTATTCCGTGAGACCGGCTGTCATATTCATGTATTGACACTGAGCTGGTTGACTAATGGACTGCTGTTGTCAGAGGCTCGTGTTACCGCGAGGGCCCGGCCCCTGCAACTCGTTTTTCCTGCGAATCGACCGAAACGCGTCCACGGCTATACCACGACGACGACGTCGACGTCGACGTCGACGGCCGCCTCTGATGCCAGCCGAATCGACGTACCAAAAGAAACGAAAGGGAAAAAATAAAATATCGGCTCGATCGAGCGAGTGGATGATCGACGCGAACGAAAACGCGCGCGCCGCTTCTCCCTGCCCCCGGAGAGCCACTCTTTTTGGTACGAAGCGCAATATAGCGATCGTGCGCGCGTCCGCCCCGAAGCACGCGGATATTCCTGTCGGTCTTCTCGACTTTTACATATTTATCGCGTCTCGCATTGTGCTCGCGTCAGCCGGGACGCCGACATCTTTTGCCAGGAAAATCCGCGATATTGAATTTACCTGCCACCCTTCTGCCGCTAACGTTCCACCATCTCCCTCTTTCCTTCGTCCAGCAGCGAATCGATTCGCCGGCATCGAAACGCTTTCACTCGTGAACGATGCTTTCCTGCAGTCTCGTTACGTGCGTCTTACTTCTCAAATAGACAATCGAGTCACGCGGCCGATGTTTGCAAGCAGAAAGAATTTGCCGAGTGATTCATCGACCACTGTGTCGCTCCACGTACCAGAAGTCTCGAATCTCTCGGGCGAGATCTCGATCCGACAGGCGCGACACAATGCACAGATCGCTCCTGGTGCTCGCTTTTTCCACGCGAGCCAAAGAAAGGAGAGAGGAAGAAGGCACGGACGGACAAAGGGGAGAGTGGGTGTCGGTGCAGGATCGAGTAGGTGGTCAAAGAGAAGCAGAGCCCGTAAACGCGAGACGACTATTCTATTACCGACTGACATTCGATACAAACTTGGTCGAGCGATCACGGCCTTTGCCGCGGTCCTTCCACGTTTCCTTCCTTCCTACCTCCGACCCTGTTTCCACCCTTCGTTCCATTAAAGTCGCGAAACAGCCGGGACGAAGGCTGGTCCGAAGGAGGAGAAGCACGGCCAAGAGTAGTCGTGAGTCTGCAGCAGGCTGGAGCGAGGGTCCTTCGAGACTGGAATAATAGGATACGCTGGGACCTACGAGCGTAGCGAACACTTTATAGCGGCGTGTCTCTGCGTGGCTGCTTTGATTTATCGCGGAGTTAAACGGCTCGACGCGGGAACGCCCTCTGAAACCTCCTCTTCTCGCGGATGATCGTACGTCGCGGGCGTACTATGCACGAAAAGCTCGTTTACGTGGCCGCTAGATTCGTCGTAAAGAGCATCCGTTTAGTCGGGGACAGGCATCCGTAGACGCGGTCGATGGAATTTTGCGTGACGATATGGCCAGTAAACTGACACGATGTCTAGTCATCGTTCGAAGCAAACGTTAGGAGATTGGATACTCACCTCGAACCTTTTGCTCGTCCTGGAGCTGTCGCTCGAGGCTGTCTTTAACCTCCCTTTCTCGAAGAACGTCCATCTTCAGTTCGGCTGTAATCAGAAAAAGAGAAAATATTTCATTTCGGCCGTTGTACGACTTTCGGGATCGAAATGATCTTGCGTTTTGAATTATTCTGGAAGTTAAAGCTCGAGTTGTGTTATTCATCGACTACCTTCTTCGTCGTTACTTCAGCCAAAAGATAGCGCGGCAGAATATCGTACGGTCTGGCGGGTTCGTGATTAAATCCAACAGACGACGACCGGACCAGAGCTCGCATAGTTACCTTTAATAGAATTACATCGAGACGCTCGACGATACCGACCGCGTTCATCCTAGCTCGTCTCTAAGACGCTCGCCCTTTCTCCGTCTTTGCGAACAACCCCCGTCACCCTTGGGACTCGCCACGCTAAATTAGCCATTTCAAATCTCGGCAAGAGGGTGCTGGGATCGTCGTCGTACGGAAATTCGCATTTCTGACTGCGAGACCCCCATGATTCTTGATTCGGTTTACGAAACGCTGCGAAATGGTTGAAGAACAGCGCCTGACGCTGGATTATCGACATTTTGGAAGCGAGTAGATCGGGCTCGAAGCCCTCGGGACAGCGTGTCAGGTATCGACGAAAAGGAAAGAAGTCGGTTTTTAGCCGGTGAAACGTTCCCAGGGTCTAAATCAAGCGGGCTAATTCGGTTTAACGGAAGAAAAGAAAGCAGGGGAGGGGAAAAAACGAGCCACCCTCTTTCTGGTTGTCTGCTTCTCGAATTACGTTGGTAGCCAATGAGCCGCGCAGTTCGTAACGCGTCTCGCGGCTCATCGACCGATAAGCCGCTCGTTAGATCGCTACCAATTTGCGGACATTTCGCAGGGTCGTTTTTCTCGCGATTCTTCGAACGCAATAAAACCTGCTCGATATGGCAACGACTGGGTGAAACGACCTAATCCGCTCGGGGGAAGCTAATCTACGTTCCATCCCTCGTGAAATATACCCGATTATTCCAACTTCAATATCGTTGTAATTCCTCTTCTCCTTTGTACCGTCCTATACGAAGCGAAGCGAATAACGGAAAAGATATCGCGTTGGAATATGTAACGTATAAATACTGTAAGGAGGATATTGTTGGAAACACAACTTGCGAAAAGCGAATCGGTTCGGCAACAGCATCGAAAAGGGCAGAATCGCGCGATATCCGCGGAGATAGACGGGGGCAGGGTGACGAGCCACGCGGAGAATCAAGCCGGTAGATTAGGTAGGGGCGCGCGTCTCAGCAGTCTGCCGGCAATTTGAGAGCGTTTGCGAGGTCCATTAACGGCGGTAACTCTTCACGACCGGCCGCCACGAAGATTCAATTTGAATGCTAACCAGAATAGGAAGTTCGCGCCGGAGCTCCGCCGCTATGTGTATACGTTACGCGGCTGCCCCTTCCTGCCGTGCTCCCGCCTGTCCACCACCCCTCGCCCCACCCCTTTCCACCCTGTTATTGCCAATTTCGGCGCGTTTCTGCAGCCCACTTTGCGATCGTTTAGATTATCATCTCTCCCGGTTTCTCTTTCTCTCGTCCCGAGACGAGTTAGGGTCTCGTTCGACTCTCTTCTCTTCCCCCCTTACACCTCCGAACCTCCATGCTCTTCTCCGCCTCGTCTACCTTTCCCTCAGTACCTAACGTTTCCGGAGATAATTGAACTTTATTAGAGATCGTAGTTGATGCGAACGTCAACCCCGCCGCCTCGGCCCGATTCGAATCGGCTCAGTTTAACGATCACCCTGTGTCTACTCTCGTTGCCTCTCTGCCCCTTTCACCATTCCTTTTTAAATATAACTTTTCGGTCCTATATATATATGTATACATTTTAAAGAGAACCGCGATCAAGTCGGAAGTCAGGAAAATCAATTCCTCGAACGCGGCGCGGAGGGTGCGCGGCATGGGGTGCGAGCTTATTGAAATTCGACCGCGAGCTCGTGGCCATTAAAATTTCAGGGATTAACGTTGGCCGCGACGAACAACTGCCACGTAAGAAAAGTCGCCCTCTGCAAGAGGGGTGCGTTTCTCAGTCGTCGTTCCCGCGTCAATTAGACGTTCCCTAATCGCGAGTCGCTCCATAAACTGTGAATTACGCGCTGCTTGTTACTCGGACGGACGAATCTATCGGATGCGGTTTCGCTTGCCTTCGTCGTTCCTTGCCGATCGAAACTCTGCTTTCGCCAAACCATTCACCTTCTCTCCTTCCATATCGGTTTTCCTTCTCGCTATCTGCAATCGTTCAGGGTGTTCCGAAGAGGCTCGAATGAGTTTCCTTATCGTGGATCGTTTCGGATTCGAGTCGGCGATGTTTCGAGTCGCGCGACAGCTGCGCCGACTCGCGACTCGCCTCGTTAAGACCCGGACGAATCGTCGGAGAGGCGAGTGTCACCGCGGACTATCGCTTCGCGAAATCGAGTTTAGACGAAGGATCATCGGCGATAATAATATTCACGGTAGCTCGAGCACTCTGGCTCGGCAACAATAACGGTGCAACGGAACGTGCATGCCACTGTTCCCGGAGCGATTCATGGTTATTGATTAGTATATGGTTGGCGGGAAGACGGGAGGCGGCGGTGGCGGTGGCGGTGGCGGTGTAGCGTTCACATCCCCCGAGGGCTTGTACGACGACGTGTACGCACGGTATAGCTTCTGCACGACGCTAAGATATTCGCAGGGCCTCAGGCCACCCTCAGAAACAACAATGTCAACTTAGCCGCGCGCCGTGCCCTGCAATCGTTTGAATAGTATAATGTAGCTTTCGTGTTACGCCCTGCCGCCCTCCGACACGCGTCCATCGATATATCGCCGCCTTCGACCTACGCCTACGCCCACGCAACGTTCTCGATCGTCTCGCGGATTCGCCTAACCGCTGCTCTTCTTCGTCTTCTTCTGCTATTCACCCGTGCGAGATTGACAGGCGTTTACGAATTTCATTTCGAAACGGACCTGATAATAATAAACCGCCATTGGGAATCGTAGATTATACCTGTAGATTGTTTCGCTAATTTACAACACCAAGGATCGGAAGCTCGACTCTGGTATTCTCTTATTCCCTTTCTCCCCAATTTTCCGGAAACTCCGCGAACGCGGCTTGTTCTTTCTTCGGAGAAGATAGTTCTCTCGATTATTACACGGAGAAATCGGATTTTCGTCGTTTCCGAATTTCGCAAATTCCTTAACTCGAATGCCGATTAATCCCGCGATTTGCTTTATTTGCACGCGCAATGGTTTCCCCTTCTGGAAAGAAGGCCCTGCCGAAACATCGATATTATTGTTTCCACCCTTGCATATTATAAACGCGTAACGATCGTTCTGCCGTATATACTCGCAAGTTTGTCCTTTCCCGCGGGCATAACGTCTCCACGCGGCACTTCAATTGTCTGTGACGTTCACGAGCGGAAACACCTTCTTCTCCGAGACTTCCACCGCGACGGTGAAGTTAAAAAGTTACCCCGTTATTATCGAATCGCGGAACCACGATCCTCGGATCGATCAAGATAGAACAGGAGGGTAACGCGAGACGTTTCGCGACTTTGCTAGATCGTAAGACGACGAGAGGCCAATAGTTATCCTGCACGGATTACGATCCTCGGCTAAGGGCTACAAGGGTTTCCCTCCTACAGGATTTAAGACGGACTTAGGCCTTGTTCCGGTCGCTGACCACTTTGCCTCCCATTAACCATTAACGGATCTAACGAAAATAGGATTAAATCGCAGCTAGTCGAGCTCGCGCACTAAAACTACTGCCGTTTGCGCCGGGAGTCGGGTTTCTTCGCCGAAAAGCCGTGTCCAACGGATTATCCAACTTCTTCTCCGTCGTTGATCGCCGCTCTCGACATTCTCAAATTCCGACGATCTTCTCTTTCTCTTACGTTTGTAATCTATTCGAACTACGAAAGTGTTCTACAAAGATTCGCCAAATATCCAACTTGTAACTGCTGCTACGTAGTAGCAGGATCTTCTAGTTACGGTGGAAACGTGTTTCGACAAAGGCAATGTCGAGGCAATCGAATACGTGTCTCTAGATTCTTATATGCATTTGGGTCTTCGTATGTTTCGTTAAAACGCCACTTCGTACGAATACGTATCCATTCTAGCCGCAACTTAAGCGAAGGAATAACAACGGCAGTAACGCGTAATTGTATCGGCGAGTTTACAGATGTGACAGTATTCGTGGCGCCATAGGTACAGTTTGCGCGATCGATCGAAATGACTTATCTTCCAGTCATAGCAAATATTGTTGCATGTGTTCTTCCCGATGCTTTCCCATTCCAAGGCAACTCCCCTTTCTGTTGGTATAATTATGGTATCAAACATTCGCGAGCATCGTCGTTTTAGAGTACACAATGACCCACGTAAACATACGATCGTGTTCCTATTATCGATCCGAAACAAAAGCGAACTCTCCTCGTTTCCTTAACTAATACTTTTCGCGCCAACAACGAGCCAGTGAATTCCGAAGGAATCTCTGATCTAGCCACGTTCCCTGTCCTTTTCTCAGCCTGATAACCACCGAGACAATCGAACGAGGATACCAGGGCAGAAGGAACGCGGTCCTAAGTCGCGGTCGATCGTAGGTGAATAGTTTCGATATCTTGGTTGGCAATCGAGGACGCGGGACTACGGTGGCCGTGTTCGTCGCACGAACTCGGCCGGAGATACGGCGAAGAGCGTTTTCGCGTTTCAAGATAATCCTTCCTTCCTTCGGGAACAGACTCTCCGGTATATCTTGCCGAGTTATTGCACAGCCGTCGCTTAGAAACCGCCGCTGCTACGATATCGCAGCCTTCGCTTCTTTCCATCTTCGTCGCTCTTTACTTTTCCCCCGTGAACGGATTTCAATTTCGGAGAACACAGAAAATCAAATCGCACGTGTATTTCAATAGCGTCGCGAATCGAAGTAATTCGGTTCTAAAATTCGGAAATAAAAATGAAATAGAAATTTCATCGACTAAGAACGAATAATTACAGAAATCGTATGCGATCGCCGTCTCTTTGGTTCCATTCTGTTCGGTTCCGAGATTATGTATTTGCTACATAATTGCCTTGAACAGCTTGTTTCGCTGCGTGACATTGTTGAAATACACGCGCGAAATCAATCTCTTCGTACTCGAAAGGGGCGAAAAGATCTTTCAAGCAAAATCGTCAACGAATCTAAGGATGAATTATGTAACATCGCGAAAGATTTTTACTTCGGTATCCAACGGTCACCAAATTTCGCCGGTCACGAGCGCGAATCGATCTCGCTCAGTCGTTGAACCGAAGCGCATACGTAATCCATCGCGGAGCCCCCCTTTTTCCCCTCGTTCTAGCGAGTCTGACGCGACGTGCCGCTGGATCTTTATCGTTATTACGAGTGTCTGTCCGACTGTACGTGCGTGCATGCTAGACCGCCCGTGCACAGCACGAGACATTAATGGTTGCCGATCGTAAAACGTTCACCGGCCGAGAATCCCGCGGCATTTATCGAATAACCTCTGCCGACCTGTGGCTAGCTTCTTAACGGTCGATCCTTCTTTCTCCGTTCCTTATCCCTCTGCTCGGTGTACCATCGTTCTCTGTGTCGATACAGGTAGAAGAATTGGTTTCCGCTGTCTCGCGACTCCTAGAGGCTTGTCGACTCGCGACACTGTACCCGGTGCTCCATAGCCGACAATTTATGCGAAGGCAAAGCGTATCGCGTGCACCGGAAACAGCACGAGTTGTAAAATCGCGCTACCGAGCCAGCTGCCTCTCTTTCTCCGTCCTGTATGTCACTCGAGACAACCGTAATTAAGAATCGCTCTAACGAATGCGACGTAACTCGGTATCTTCATCTTGTCGTACGTTCACCATCCTGCCGTTATCGCGTTGCGCTAATAACCGCCTGGCGATTTTATGTCTTCAACTACCACCGTCGCATCGCGCAGACAAATCCCGATATCGATAAATGTTCGTCATTTTCTTTGAAACTTTTACTCGCTATACATGTAATCGTAAATAAAACGCGAGTAAGCAAGTACTGGACATCATCGATTACGTATTATCGACGTTATCTTCTCGATCGTGACAATCGCTGAACACGACGTATGTATATATATATATATATGCAAGCGGGATTGCGTTGTCGCCTCAGGGTTTAGGAGTACGGTGGAAGACACCTGGAACACCTGCCCACCGCGATTCTTGGAGAACGAAAGAAACGACAACTCTTGTCGTCACGCTTTCCTTATTTACCCAACGCGCAGGTTCGCGCCTCCTCTACGGTCTAATCGGGCGGTTACGTCACGCGAGAAAATTAGCCAGACTCGTCTCGCGGGTCGAGAGGATGGAGTCGCAGGCGCATAATGCGCGCGATTATATGCATTAAGCCGCGAGGGGCGTGCTTTAAGGGCCAATTATCGCGGTGCTTTTACGCCGTTGGCGAGAATCTCTCGCCGGGGCACGATGACACTTTCGAAACGGGATTCTGTCGCGTACCGACTCGTTCGTTCCTTCTTTTCCTCTTTGTCGTGGATGGGCCCGGTGATGAGTCGAGGGGAGTGGCGAGGAGAGGGAAAAGCAGAGAAGGCTCCGCGAGAGTGCCACGAAGCCGCGTGCCGTCGTCGATTCCACGTTGGCGGACCAGAGAGACGCAACAAAATATTCGTTGCTCGCGGCAGTAAACGGCGTCGTTAACGACGCGACTTCTCCCTCTTTCGTTCATGCGCGTCGCCACCAACTCTCTCGCGTGGCCGTTACCACTGCTCTTTTATTGCCGGTAAATTACACGCTTTATTCGACCCGTGCGACGACCCAACCGAAAGCAAACTGTATAATTGAACGGTAGTTAAAACTGCGGTAGGTCAAGTTTCTTTCCACCTTTCTTTCGAGTGAGGCCGTTTCTCTCCTTTGTCTCTGTCGCTTCGTTCGCTCTTGACGCGTTCGACGAGAAATCTGATCAAAATTGAATTCGACTTTCAATTTCGTCAAATTAACAGTTATTCATAAGGTTTCATTTTCAGACATCTTCTAATTTAAAATTACCGCTTGGGTCTTCCTCTAACCGTAAAAATATCGCGTTTAAGCGTACAATCCGATGCTGCAGGTACGGCGTAAAGAAGACGGACGAACGATCGAGCCGGCGATCGGTAATCGGCCGAAGGTCGCGAGAGGAAAGACCTCGGCAACAAAGTCTCACGGGAGACACTTAAAACGGCGGCGACGATAAAATCTGCGACGCAACAAAGTCTCGGACAGAGTCTGGGAGAAGAGATAGGGACGGAAAAGAATCCGCGAGATCTCCTCCCGTGGGCTTCGAGAGGCTCGTAAATTTCCGCTTTTATAATCGTGCTGGATGCGAGTGTCTCACCTCCTCTCCAGCCGGGAAATCGCGCGCGGGATCGTTAGTCGCCAATGTCCGTTTTGTCGCTTAATTCCAAAGCGACAACGATCGGTGACGATCGAGCGGCAGGATCGATGCCCAGAGATCGTTAAATCCAAGATTTAAGCGACGTGTTCACCACGGTTTATCGTCGCGTACCGTAGTTTTCCTCCTACTCTTGTCCAGGCTTTTTCTAGCAAACGATACATACGCCTTCGGATATCTCTCTGTCGATTCATCCTCGTTCGTTTGCGTTTGAACAACGTCATCCGTTACAATCGGTGTAGCGAGTGTTCTTTAGGAAGTTGTGGATTTTGTAATTTGCGAAGGTCCTCCAGATCGATACCAAATATCCAATCGGTTAGAATCAACGTTCGACGTATTCGACGAGGCCAGCGAGCTGGACTCTTTCTCAAGTTCGTGACTCCTTTTATCGTTAAATAAATAATCAACCAGTTGTCGCCGCGTTAAGGATAATTTATTAGCTTCCTTAACAGCAGCGGTCCCTCTCTCTTAAATTCTTTCCCCCTTGTTTCGCTCGCACGCTGCCTGCCTACTCTCCATCCTTCTTTCCTCCGATTCTCCGTATCTTATTGTCTCCTTTTATCGATGCACCGATGCCTCCGCCCCCCCGAAAGGAGAAGAAAGTCGAAGAAAGAAACGCGCTCACGATGCGTGCGTCTATAGCCCGCTTATCCTAGCCCCTTTTGGCCGGTGGCTTATGCTAAAACCGAGCCCTTGCGGTTTCTCTAATTGACAATCGGCCGCGTTCTCCAGACCAGGCGAACCTCCGGAGCTCGAGGTGGGAACCGACAACGACCACGCTGCTGCGACATCGTATTGTTTCGCGTTTTTATTCCTACTTTTCTGCCCGGTTTGGTAGGCAACCACGGCGGAGGGAGAAGGACAAAAGGGTGGAGCTCTTCGTCGGTTCCTCGGCACGAAGCGCATACCTCGGGATCACGCTCGTTTGCGCTTTCCACGGATTCGCGCGAGAATAGCCGGACCTGGCCACCGGATCGCTGGTGTGCGTGCTCTCTCGGTCGCGGCTCGAATTAACGAGTAACAACGGGGCCACCCTGACCCGGGCGCCAACGTGTCCCATTAAAGGCGCCCTTTTTCTTCCAGCCGGCTTGCTGCTGTTGCTGCTGCTGCTCGTTATGAAAATTCCTCGAGTTCGATACCGGGACACATTATCGAGACTGCTGCTGCGATTTGGTACTTCCACGACGAAAAAGCATGTACGCTATTTCGCCTTTGTTTCTCAGAGGCGAGGGAAGAGAAATTATTACGATATGCATATCCTGAAGTTTATCCAACCATTTTTTACGGCAACTACAGTCCTTTTAATCGTTTGTTTCTATACGACGAGAAATATGTATTCAATTTAGCTTGTACATTTTCCTTCGCAGTCACATTGATTTCGCGATAAATCAACATGGCACACGCGAGCAACGTGCAGTCGTACCTTTCGTTGCAAACATTCGAGTCCTTCGACCAGTTGCTTCTCGTTTGAACGCAGTCTGATTGATTTACGTTTAGCCCTGGCAGCGAACGACCCTCCGCCCCCTTGGGTCGCGCGCGCGAGCCAAAGCAACGCTATCTCTCTATCGGCTGGCGGAGCGGCCATTATCGCGCAAACTATGTACGCACACGTGTATCGATGGCACGCTCGTTTTTTTCCCACTCGTTTCTCTGTATACGTCGTTCGCGAAGCAATCGGCTGCCCACCCCTCGCTTTTCTGCCCCCAAGAGCACGGATATTTCCGTGGCCGTGTAGGCATCGCCGCAGATCGATACCAGCAACGGTTTTCTGCCTTTTCCCATCTCGTTCGCCTGCCAGGCTTCAAATTAGACACTGATACTAGCAGGAAAAGCGTATTGGAAACCTACGTGAAACAAGAGTGGTTAAACTTGCCAACTAGCTCTTTTTACGATTCGTTGATTCTCCCTATTCCAGGATGTCGTTCGAGACCTCGGGCCAACGTTCGAACTTTATCGCGTCGGATGTTTGCTTTAATTAGCTCGTTCGCGTGGTCTCGGATTTAATTAAGAATGGAACAGCTTTATTGCCTTGGAAACGTCCTCCCCCGGCGACTGGTCGCGCGGTCCAGACACCGACCAACAGACAACAGCCGATCGGTTTTATTTTCAGTGGCCGAAGAAGTTCCTCGACGAATCGATCTGAACGGTACACGCGGATCGAGAAGCTTCTTCGACCGTTTCCTCCCCCCATCTCCCGTCGTTTCTCACGATACCCGCTATTAGCCAGCTGTAATTTATTACTTTCCACCTTAATAAGCATAATAATCGACGCGGCCGGTTGTTCGCGCGCTCGCAGTCCCGCGACCTTCGACCCTCAGACGATCTTTAAGGTAGCCTGCAAGTGGTTGCGGACGTTTAATGATGCTCGGGGCTGCGCCGATTCGGCTCTCGCGAATGGGAGCAACGAATCGAACGGGGCAACGGGACGATAGAACAAGAGCCAAGGAAACCAATGGAATCGTAATTCCTTCCAGCTCTTCTTCGTTTTGCTGTTGCCTGTTCGCGTACCCTTCTCTCTTTCCCTATTTATAGTAGGTAGAGGAACGGGACCAGTGGTACCGGCGGACTCGATAGCTCGCAGTCCTACACGTTTTTTCGGGTATCCCGTGCTCGGGACCAGTTCAGCTTCCTGCGGCTTTACGCAATCTGTGTTTAGACCGTGACCATGCTGGAAGATATAGTACAAATTGTCGATCTTGATCTCGATAAGCGTATTCGAATTTATAGTAACAGCGAATCTGACCACTTCAAAGCGTACGATCTATCGTAACGCACGTATTATTATCGCGCATAGTATTATTCGTAGCGTCAACGTAACGCCAGAAGCAGCATCAAAACACATCGTTGATTACAAGAGCGTAGCTCGGTAGCCAGACTGTTTGCATCCTGGTCCGCTTGCACCAGGCTCGTGCACAGAGGTCATGAGAGGGAAAAGAAGCAAAAGCAAAATAAGAAGAAGAGAGAGTCGTTGCGCTGTCGCGCGGCGTGGCTCGCGGTAATAGGATTTCACGTAAGCAGCCTCCCAGGCAGCGGCCAAAAATCGAAGGAGCTTACTGTAGGTAGGATGCGCCGTCGGCCGGTGCAGCCAGCGTGCTGGTTCGAACGAAACGGCCAAGGAAAAAAGGAAGATGAAAGAAAAGGTGGTCGGGGGGCGAGGGGCGGCGACGCGACACTGGAGAACAGGGAGGCAGCGAGCAGAGAAGACGGTGGCACGGGGAGAGACACAAAGGAAGAGAGAACAGGGGGGAGAGGATGGAAAGGCCGCGAACGCGAGGCAGAAAGGAGAGGCAGCGAGAAAGAAAGACGTCCGGCCCGTACAATTTTAATTAACCCGGTACCGGGTAGCCGATCGCGATCGAATCGGGTGCACGATCTACAAGGAATCTACATAAGATCCTCCACTCGCGGCTACAACTCAATCCCCTCTTTCTATTCCGCTCTCTCGGCGGGCCTTAAGCAACCGGCCCGCCACGGACTCTCTCTCTCCTTCTTTCTTTATCCACGTGCACGTCCACGTATACCTTTATGTGTGCGGACCCGTGCGGTGGACACGAAGAGGAGGCGCGCACAATCTTTGCGCTCCCGCCGTGGCTTCCCCTCGTACCCTTATCTCGGTGAGCATCGAAGATAGCGAGCACCTACGTTGCTCGCCAGCATCCGGCGAGCTCATATTGTTCTCCCGTGCATCGTGTATGTAACTTACCGACCGAACGAGACCGTGAGTCCTCTCTTTCTATCTTTCAGCCACTTTTACATTACTCTTTCCTTTTTCATCGAGGGAATCCACTCGTGCGTTCGTGGCGGACTTAACGAAGTTTAGGATACCACCCCGCGTTCCTTCTCGAAAATCCGCTCGGTTTCCCTGGTCGTCCCGTGCTCGTTCTCCAAAGAAACGCAAGATCGAGTCCGGTTCTCCAAAGGAGAGCGTCGGTCACTGCGCCGCTCCGAGGATTTCGCTCGTGTTTGCGCGTCCGCGCGTATTAGGGGTCCCGGTCGAAGCGGCCAACGCAGCCATACGGAGCAGCCATCGGTAACACGATAGCGGCCGTATGTAAAACCATCTGGTGTAAAACGAGCTGCTGGTTCGTTCGAGTATTAAATCGGCCCTCTTACACCCTCTTCTTGGCCCTCGTCCTCCAGGCTACGCATTTTCGTCGATCTGCTCTCAATTCCTGCCCTCCTCTCTTCCTCCTACGATCTCGTTTTCATTCCCTTGACGCGTATCCGCGTCTCGAGTCGGTCCCTTTATCCAGCGATCTCCTTCTTTCTCTCCTGGATTCTTTATCGACTTGATCGGCTCGCGAACGAAAGCTCCTCTACGTTCGCTCCTTCGTTCGCTGCTCGTCTCTCGGTGAACGTTCGTGGACACGAGGAATCCGCGTTAAGCCGACTTGGACGTCGCGCGGCATGGAAGATGAACTCGTTGCTGGACACGCGTCGGCTTCGAGACGCGGAACGTCCTCTCGCGTTAAACTGCCGGCTTAATCGGCCGCTGGACCGGTCGCGAAACAAAGGACGGTCTCCTCGTGGCGATCGCCGCTGAGAGATACCGCGCTCAGAGAACCTACCGTGCCCGAAAGAATGCCACTTTTCTTCTTCGCTGCGAGGAAAAACGTGGGGTACGAGAGCGCGGTCCGGTACTCGCCGCGTCCGGCTTCGACGTCGTTAAGCGCTGTGAACACGCGTTACTCGACGACCGTGGAAACGACACTTTATACCGCCGTTAATGGGCAATTAAAGGCCGGCTTTACGTTTCGGCTGGAATATATATTAAGCATCGCGTGTCCTTACTTCAGCGAGGAAGAGGTCGACGGAGAGTGAATGCGAGCGAGCACGTGGTCCTCGAGAACTGGGCCAAGAAAGGATCATACTACGCGTTCGACGTCACCGTGTATCTCTATTAGAATTTTCTTACGCTGCGTGCTCGTAGTATATAGAATGCTCGCGTACAAAGAACTCGTTCGACAGGATGTTCCACTTTCCTTCTTATTTTATGGCGATCGTACGACGATTACGCCGTCTCCGATTGCTATTAGCAAATCGCGAGCATCGACGCCGGGACGTCGAAACACGAATCCTCTTAGGCACGCGATTATGCCGCCTGGAGAAGAAAGTCCGATCGATCGATCGATCTTTAACAAAGTGCCGGACGATGTTCACAGAAACGCTAGGGTCGTCGTCGACGAGTGACTTAAACACTTCGTCGTCTTCATCCGATCGTGTGATCTCTCTCTTCTCTTTACACCTCTTCCTCGGATGTTTCCAGGTCTCAAGACGCTGCATGTCGGACGCTAATAATAATAATAACACGAGTCGATCTATCACGCGCTTAATGAGAACGAAGGCGAGGTACACGACGCGAGTCCACGGTTCGCAGGGCCTTGTTAATCGCGTTACCCCGGTTCGACCGTTATCTACTTAAGACACGCGTCGCTTATCCGCCACGGATACAACGACGATATCTCAACGAGTAAACGTTTCTTTAGGCGGGCTGATATTTGCGAGTCGGTCATATTTCGCGTTCGAGATCGATCGTCTTTGCGAAGATTGGGCATTTTTTCCACGAGATATACAAACGCTAAACGGCGAGTAGATTCTCGGCGTGGTTTTCAATAAAAATCGTGAAAAGCAGGTATTCGGATTACCTTAAAATAACACGTTCCATCGGAAATGGTACGAGAAGCAAACGGTAACGACATACTCGAGACAGAGCTAGGCGAAATTACAGCACTCGAACGGCGCCTAAATTGCTACTCTTTCCGTGGATCCTTAAACCTTAATGGCTGGCGAGAGTAACGCGTTATTACCCTGAAATTAGTCGTCGACACCGCGAAGCTGGTATTCGGATTCATCTCGCGGAGTTTCAGCGCCGGATGTCACGGGCGATACCGTGCCGTGACAGTCGAACGCCGAACAAATTACAGAAGTAGAGGAGTCAACGGAAGTAGGAGCGAACGATGGACAAAGAAGGGAAGAAAGGAAGGGAGGAAGAAAGAAAGGAAAATGGGATGGAAGGGTCGGTGAAGAGACTAATGTCTCTTAATGCGGCTTCGCGAGAGCTGGCAGATAATGAAATTGCGGCCTCGGCTAGAGACGCGTTAAGAAAGCCATGCCACTGACCTTTCTCGTAGTTGATTTGCCTCTCCTGCTGCCTCGCGTTGTCGGCCGCGACCTTGAGCAGGCCCTGGATATTCCTGAGCAGGGTCTCCGTACTCGAGACCGAGGGATCCTGGCCTCCCTGTGAAACGGCCACCGCCGCGGAGGCGATCTGGGAATAATTCAGAGCCTGAGGACTCTCGGATCCCGGCGCGGGAAGCGGCAGGTTCTCCGGCACGTCCGACAGATCTGAAAAAATTACCCACATACGTGTAAGATTCTTCGATTCGATCGACGTCGTGCCGATTCGCGTAGGATTTTCTTCCCAAGCACTCGCATCGCGCTTTCGAACCAATTAAATCGTCCTCGATCGTTTACGAGCCGATCCGCTGTGAAGAACGTAGAAAACGCGATCGGTGTAGAGGAAATGCGCATATAATAATCGGACACGCGAACGAGCGGCAACGAGAACTCGCCTATTAGCCCGTCTCTTCGCGACTTTTTGTTCGGCGTGAGCGCGCGTATACGAGACGCGTCGCCGATAAATTTCGCCGAAGGATCGTGGAACAACGTTCGAGGGAGGTCTCGCGCCGGCCGCTCTCTCGAGGAGACTTACAACGCGTGCGTGTTCCAAAGCCGTAATCCCGCCACGACTACTTGTTACCCTTCGCCACGTCTCTGATTTAACGTCATCGCGGACGAATTAAATTCGCGAATTAAAACGGCACTCGGCCGACCGATTAGCCGATCCGATGTGTACGGCACCGTGGGGGAACCAGGACGAACACACCGAATTGTCGTTCGTTTCCAGCCGCGCGATTTATCCTCCGGTATCGCGCCGCGGGTAAGGGAATTTCGATGGAAAACTCTCGAGATTCCACGAAGGACGCGCGGTCCTTGGAATAAAGTTCCTGCACGATCGCACTTCTTTCCTTCTGCTACTCTTTTTCTGCTTTCTACTCGAGATCGCGACTCGTCGTTCTCCGGCTAAGAGGCGGGAGTAGCCTCGTTATTCTCTCTCTATCGACGATTAGCCTGGAAGCATGGTTTTCGTCGTTGGAACGAAAGGAACCGTGGCGCTGGACACCGTGGAAGGATCCGGGGCTCGGGGATCGCCGGAATAAAGGATGCCTTATGGTTATTGCCGAAGAGGTCCGGAGAGTGGCGAGACAAGACGTCTGCGTGGGTTCTTCCGAGCTTAAGTGACCGGTCCGCGCGCTCCTACGGCCCACACCGTGGGCTTTAGCCCCGGCTGCTTTATGGCCAATGATACGTGCTTTATTGTATCGTCTTTTAATTATCAGCGCGCACCTACAACGCCACGGCATTCGGTTACTTATTGCCATTGGCCGATTTAATGCTCGCGCGGCTGCCTTCGGTGCCGATCCGCCGGCACCTTTTGATAGCACAAACCTTCCACTCCTCTGTCTCTCCTTCGTCGCCCTCCTTCACCCCCTCCTTCCTTTTCCTCTCGATTTCTTCTCGATGGTCGCTGCATCGCCGCGCTTCGGTCTCCTTCTCTCGAAACCCATTACAATTATCTGCGTTGGAGGCCAAGGGCCAACGTCTTCCCCAACGAATTGCCCGACGCGACGCGAGGACGACGAGAAATTTCGCGAGACTCGCGCCACTCGCGAGCTCTTCTCGCTTAGCGAGAATCTCGCCGGGAAGAAGGGGTTAAAAGGAATCGGACGAAATCTCCAGGAAGTTGGGCAAGAAACGAACGAATCGCGGTAGATCGGATTCCAGGAACGAGAGCGAGATAGCGGCGCGTCTCATTAAATCAGAACTGCATTCCACGGGCGTGTACACTCCCACGGACGTTCGATGGGGTTCTACTTCGATCACCGCGAGCACCATAGGTAGGATGTAGCCGATGTATACGACACGCTGCGAGACACGAATTTCTGCCCCCTCTGGTACACGACCACCAGAATTTATACGTCTAACTCGTGTCTTTCCTGAAATTTAGGGGCCCGCTAATTCCACCCTGTAGCCTTTCCCCTCTAATCCACCCGCCTAACCGAACATTTACTGTTCCTCGTCTCTGGGTCCGGGTCCTTGGCCTCGCCTTTTAATCGCGTCCTGCTAGTTTTATATTCTTTTGCAATTTGACATATGTATATCCTGTGGGGGCGGGTGGGGGCGGAAGATTCCACGATTCCCTTTTTTATTAGCAGTTTTTCTCGCTAGTATTTTTATTGGCGGTACGACGAGAGATTGGAAGGAAGAAAGACGTTCTTTTCAACCGTTCGTGTCAACCGAGGTGAAGACTCGCAGGCTCTAATTGGAATATCCAATTAACGCGTGGCGCGCAGACAATCGGCAAATCGATTAGAAATCATCGCGATTATGACGCTTCGGTGCATCGAAGCGCCGGGACAGTCCAGATAGCACCGCGAGCTACGGACCGAGATTTTTATCTGGACCCATCTTTCATTATTAAAATGAAACTAAATACCGAAGATGCGAGTCTAACGACCAACGGGCCCCTCCACCAGTGGTGCTTCTTTCACGCTGTTCCAGCGTGAATCTCGTTTATATCAGTTTTTCGGAGAGCTTCGAATCGTAAAGGAACCGTACAATTTTTCCTTAAAACTTCTTCAAATTTCTTTCCCGTAATATCGAGATCCGGTGAGTTTTCCAACCATAGAACGAAGATAATATTCAATCCAGAAGGCTTAATTATTCGCGATTGATCACGCTCGTAAATGACTTGCAAGAGATATAACTATCGACTAAAAGAAAAATTTCGCGAGATGTATCTCTCTCTAGTGCAATCTGATTCGACGTGAACGCACGACAAGCAGAAAGGGTAAAGGAAACGGACGGAGGAAAAAAGGTGGCAGTTGAGACACGTGCAGCGCGTAAAATTCCAAACGCCTCTCGGTGAAAATTTCATCGTGCACGGCTGACAAGTTTTGACAACCGCTGAGGAGAGACCTCGGTTGGTTCGGAACGCCGGATGAAAGACGAATCCCAGAGAACGTCGTTTCGCGGCGGGCCCGAGATGATCGATGAGAGGGTCTGACCTACCAGTCGTCCCAGGGAACTCATCTTTAAACGCGGTCTGTCCGGTCCATTCGATATAATTATTTTACGTATGCGTGCCGCGCGGAACGGGCAACATCGTTTCGACTTTCGGCACACGTCAAATTCACCGTCACGCTCTACCTGGCTTTAATTGATCGACCGATCGGCTTGGTCGACGTATCGATCGACGCTTAGGAGATCGGTCGGTCTCGCGGCATTTTCCACGAGACGAATCCGACCACGCCACGCTCTCTCACCTTCGTCCTTCTCGTTGTCGTCGTCCAGGTCCTCGGACAGATTGTCGTCCTCCTCCTCGTCGTCTTGCGAACGGTGCGACGCCTCTGCCTCGCTTCCGGAGTGCTCGCCCACGCTTCCGCTTCCCGCCGTCTTCGACAGGTTCAGCACGGGACTGTGACCATTCGAGGAACCTGTTAACACCATCGTTCCGTGAATCTATCGTCCGTCTACGCGTTGGATAACGATCTCGTGCGCGCTTATACGATTCTTCGAAGAATAGAACGCTTCGATCGACAATGATTGATGGATATTATTTGCCTCCGCTTATACGAGAAGAAACAGACCGTCCAATTTCCACGGTTGACCCGCTCCCCTTGTATTTGATATCCCGGCATTTTAATCCTGACGTGGATAGATACTGTTTGGCCAGCGACGCCAAGCTGAATGACGCATCGCTCGTGGTTCGACCGTGGCTGCATCGTGGAACAACCGTGTGGTTCGTCGACGAGCGAATAAGTCTCGATTCGAGGCGAGGATCGCGGCCAGCGGTAGGACGCGCTCGATTAAGCACAATCGACGTCCGCGTCGAAATCCCGCAGGTTCCGTGGGGCCCGCGGCTTCAACACGATCGGATTCGAACTCGAAACGTCCAGTTTGTCGTCCTGGCCGGGCCTAGGGCCGCGCACACTCGCCATCAGGATAAAAGATCCGATCGAACGGATTAAAATATTACGGAGAATCAGAAGAAAGGCGGAGCCGAACGGTGCCCCGTAACCCGATATCGGACTTAATCTCTCCAGGCCGCCTAAACGCTCGACCGGGCCAGCGATGAGAAATAAAGAAATCGAAAAAGGGACTGGTCCTCCGCGATCCGGACACGCTCGGTTAACTCGTGTCCTGGCCTCGAGCGATGGCCAGTATCCCTGTTACGGAGGGATGTTCCGTTTCGAGGCTCTCTGCCATTACAAGAATCTCGTACGCGTCATAGGCAAAGTGGAAATCGCGCGAACGTTTCGTTCCACGAGAGAGACGTTCGATTCGAAGCTGTTTATCGAAGAAGAAAGTACAAAAGCATCCTCCTCCACTGGATGGAACGGCGAAGGAACGACGGCCTCGAATCACGAGGATCGCCGGTCGCCAGGAGAAGGAGGATTCATCGTCCGCGTAATGGTGCTCGGCCCATAATACGACTCGGCGTTATTCGCCGTATTATCGGCCGATTACTATAATTACGGTAAACGAGCGTACGCGTATTTATCTTACCATTGTGCGAGCTCAGATCCCTGGGTTTTTGGTCCAACGCCAGTGCTCTCTCGGCGTCTCCTCTTTCCTCGCGGAGCCTGCAAACAGCAAAACAGATAGGGACAAGTTTTAGTATCGATTCCGGCGGATGGCGACGAATCGGTCAAAGCGGAGGTGGACTCTCGGCCTGTGCGCTGCCCATTAATTAAATAATTATTCTAGTCTTGGTTCGAGCCGACCGCGTAGGAAGATAAGTGCCGGTCTTTCTGTCGGCCGCGCGTTCCATCCGATTATCGCTGTTAATCGATTCGCTTCTTTTTTTCTATGCGGAGCTGTCGCGCATCGCCTCGAGGGATCGCACGCTCTCGCGTAAAACCGGCTTCCCTCCGACCTTTTATTTCCATCGGAGCCCGAGTGGCAGGTAGTAACGGAGAACATTCTCTTTCCACGTTTCGTTTCGACACCACGGCCGATGAATCGAGAGTTTCTCGTATCACATCGTCGATTCAAAAGCGAATCGTCTCGTCGAATCTATCGCGAAACGATCGCGTCACTAACGGGGCCGATGATGTTATTCCTGCCTCCTGCGAGGCTTCCGCGCCAAGTGTCCCTCTTTTATTTTCTTTTTCTCAGTTTCCTCGAATGTTTTTTTTCGTCTTTACGAGCGCCAGGCTCGTTAAGCCACACCAGCCAGTCTTTACGCCTCGGTACCGCGAAACTTTTAATCTTGGTTCTATATTGTTCGACCCTCGTGGATCGAGCCGCGCGGTATGTAGGCAGAGAATCGTTAAGATTCGCGGCCGGATGCCGTGACTGACATTAACCGGCCATACGCTATTTAACACTCCGCGCGCACATTTTCAAACGAAATTTCCTTTCGTCCCGGAACCTTGAGACGAAGGCGAGTCCTCGAAGACAGCGACGACAGAAGAGAGGGGGGTAACGGGTCGACGAAAGAAATTATTTCCAAGGGTGTAGATCGAGGGTGTATTTACGAATTTATTTTCCAAGAGCCACGCGAAGTAGTCGAAAATTGGTGTTTTCCAGACGATTAGACCCTCCTGCCGCACCTCTTCGTTACCCCTCCTCCGAATCCCGACGTTCCTTTCCTCGTCTTGCAAATTATTCTCCCGGGTATAGTTCTTTTTATGGGTCGGGGTAGGCCACGCGGTCCGAGGGCGTCTCTTCGCACCTCGAATCGAACCGCGGACCATTAAGTAAGAAGTTAATATCATTAAACATAATATTGGGCGCATCTGGGAGCCGCAGAGCACTTACCGACCCACCACCGACCGTCCCCCGCCGCAAACCGCCCTCTTCACCGGCGGCTGCCGCTCCGCGCGCGAACCCGCGAGACCTCCATCCACCCCCGACATCCTCCCGCTCAGTTCCCCGACCGCCGCCTCCCTCCTCGACCCCTCGAACCTTAATTTTTTAATGAGAAAATGCTTTCAAAGAGCCGGAGAGAAATACCGTGCGTCTACGAGCGATAAGTTACGGCCGCGTTAAGCGGAATGGAGGAGAGGATGCCCACCTTCTCCCCTCGTTCTCCCTCCATATACTTCTTTTTTCCCCCCTCTCTTTTCTTCTTCTTCCGTCGACGAGCCATCGTTTCCCTTTCCACGGCAGATGCTTTCGAGAGGACGACTACGAAATACGCGGCGGTATCTCGTCGCTCGGCGACGCGCTCGCCGCGGTTCGTTCGACGACCGATTTTGCCAGACTTCGAAATTTCGCGGAGAAGTCGATTTGCCGACGAGATACGAGCTACGAAACACGCAAGAACGAGCCATCATCCCTTCGCTATCATCGCCGACAGCAACGTCAAAATTATAGACGGATCGCGCTCGCGCGCCTTCGATATCGTAACGACTTAATTTCGGGGATAATTAAATTTTAATTGGTAATACGAGTCGATTAAGACGACCGATGGATATCTCGGTCCGCCTCCGTTTGGACCTGGCCCCCGTTTACTCGTCGGTCCGGCAAATTCGGATGGGAACAAGAATAGCGGAGCCTTGTTCGAGCGACTACGGTCGAGAGAAAAGGGTCGAGAGAAAGGAACGAGTTGGCGAAGAAAAGAAAAAACGTTGAAATTAAGGGTGGCAGGGAGAGAGAGAGAGAG
Organism: Bombus affinis; assembly: GCF_024516045.1. NCBI lineage: Eukaryota > Metazoa > Arthropoda > Insecta > Hymenoptera > Apidae > Bombus > Bombus affinis. The sequence continues at coordinate 17,128,895 of NC_066346.1, read as the reverse complement.
AGAGTGGGAGAGAGGGTGAAGTTGATTTGCCGGGACGTCGTCGTAAGCTGCAACAGCCGAGCAGCGGGGTTATTAAATTTCTAATTAGTCGAATATTGCAGGTACATCGTCAGTCGCCTCGGCGTCTTCACGGTTCCGGCCATGGAGCGTTTGTACGCGCGTTTACGCGCTCAAATGTGCGTTTAGCCGCGCGTTTATCTAGGTTCGCATGAGTAGACACGTAGACGCTCTCACAGCCGCCTTAATAGATCATGGATTTCATTAGGCGTGCCTACGGCTTTCGGAGCGCGGCCAATCCCTGCTTCTAGTCGCGAATAATTAGCAAACGCTGCCTTCCTTTCCTCGGGACCGATAGCTTCAGCCCTATTGAATTTCGTGTTGCACGAACTTGGCAGAAAGCGAAGAGTTGCGCCGCATCTTTGTACCTCGCGAGATGATCCGAGATGGTTTTTGTTGGCGTTGCTACCGTCTCAATTAGATCGAGTACGAGTGTGAATTTTAACGAGATTCCACGAGATTCACAGACGACGAGACTTTGTGGCAGAAGATTGTAAATCTTATTGAAACACGGAGCGGATAAATCGATCGAAACCTCTTCGGTCTATAATAGAGAAGACGAGCTACAAAGGCGATACGAGCTCTCCCCTCGCTTCGGAAGCAGCTATTTTAGACGCATCCATATCCTCTACCGATGATTGAACCGTATCAATCCCCGTCGTATCCATTAGCGTGGTACAGTACGTATGCGACTAATAAGCTGAACGAACGATACCCTTCTCCAGATCTTTGCCTTTAATTTTGATTCGGTAATGACGAACACCGCGGGGATTCCTGCCCCAATGCCAAGGAACGGGCTGCCTGCCCAGCTGGAGTTCATTAAGAGGCGTATTTTGAACGCGAAGAAAGCGACCTGCGATTCGGCATCGTTATGTTGGAATCGAGCTGGTTCGCGATTTCGACGTGCCATTTTCGCGACACCGGTCCTCGTATACATTGCTGCGATTGAAGCCGGTGTTCCATGCATTCCGGTGGCGTTTTTAATCAACGCTTTTTCGGCTCGTTCGGCGGGAATCATTGAACGCGCGGTCGGGCTGTTTGCCCGCGTTTTGTTACTTTGGCGAAAAATCAAAAGCATCGCGTACGCGTGACGCGCGTTCCGATAATGACAGGGAACAGTTGTAATTTTAAGAGGACAAAGAGCCGGGCTAATTGGCGAAAGTATGCTGGCGACCCTGCCGCCGCGGCTTTTTCGATAAACGATGCACGCGAACGTCGATATTCGCCCGTCCTCTCGTTCCTTTCTGTCACCGGCTCGCTTTTCGTCGTTGCGAGTGGAACGCACGACGATTGACCCACGCCGTCGTAATTTTAATTACGTCTCTGGAATCCGAGGCGCGATTGTGTTACAGCCTTGTCGGTCGCAGCCCGAAAGGGGATGAACCATGCTGGCGGTTGGCTCGGGCTCCTCTACTTCGGCGTTCGTAGTTCGTCGCGAAACTCGTCTCTGAAAATTCCACGAAATAATAAACAAGGAAGAAGAGGGGATTTTGGTAACGAGATCCAAAGTACGCGATCTCGAAAACGCCACCCTCGCTGGTGTGACATCCGAGGCGAAAGGGGTTCGTTCTCGTAACGAGTGTCGCGAAGGCGAGCCTTCGTCCTTCGAGGATATTCCTTATTTCATCTCGGTTCTCTACGTCCTTTCCTTCGTGTTAGCTCGGTAATTATCAAGGAACCAGGTCGCTGGCCGATCGTCTTACCGAAAAGATATCGCGAATTTCGCCTCGCAATCAGTGGCGCTTCCTTCTGCGAAGGAAGAACGAGTCGTTCCAGGAACGCGTTTCTTCTTGTATTTTCACGTGGCTACAGGTCCCGGAGATAGTGGAAGGAGAAAATATGAGAAACATAATTCAAGATAGAGGTCGGTGACGAGGGACGAAGGCAGAGATTGGCTCGGAGATGGAGAGGAGGCATCGGCCGAGTTGTGGGACGAGTGTCAGAACGTTGCCTCTCCGGACGAACGGTATAAAGGGCCGGGAAGGAATCGAATTACACTCGATCCAGTCGCCCCTGCCTTTCGATTTCTACCGGATCTGCTCGCAAATATTATCCGACGTATCGGCAGACGGACAGCATTTATCAAACCGCGCGCGACCGCTCGGATTCGGGGGGTCTTCGGACTGATTCAATCATCGAATTCCTAGGATTCCAGCTTTTCTTCTGCTCATCGATCATATCGCTGGCGGCGAATAAGGCGTCCGGCTCGCGGTGAGTCACAAAATCGCGCCTCTGCGACACTCGTTAACGTTTCCTCGAATTGAAATTCTCGTTTGTTTCGCATTGAAGTGAAAGATTGTATCGCGCTAAGGATGAACCTTCGAAACATGAAAGTCTTTTTCTCCGCTCATCCGATATCTCTATCTGTATTCGTCGACTCGAGCGAATTAGCATGTTCGGCAGAGCTACGATTAAAAACGAGCCTGGATCCGCTCCTTGGAAACTCGTTAAACGGCAAGTCTCGTACTTATGCAGATTTGATCTGCGCCCTTCGAAAGTGGATGAAGTCGGGCGGGACACGTTGCGTCGGCAAAAAGGGAGCTTTCCCAGTCGGCAGCGCGTTAATTGCGACGTTTACGCGAGTTCATTGTCATCGGGACAAGATCTTTCCGGGTACATACTTATGACAACGATACCGTGCGCGAATCCTCGCCGCGACAAAGCCCACCCATGGCGCCCCCACTAAATCGACCTTACGCTCCAGCCTCTTTTATCTCCGTTTCCAATTCCCCTTCTCCTCCCCGCCCTTTCCATTTCGCTCTTCCTCCTCTCTACGCGTTTCTCTCGCTTTCTCTCCGTCTCTGTTCGAGTCGGATGCTCAGGGGGGCGCACGCTGCTCCGCTTCCAGCCAGCAGGTTTCTTCTTCCATTTTCCGTTTCGCCACTCGGCCCCGCTTGACTAATAGATCTCAGCGGCAGTCACGACACAATCGGGCGCAGACTACCGTTGCTAACTTCATATCAATCCGTGGATTCCGGCCGCTCGTTCCCGGTAACGAGTCGTGATAAATGACGGGGCCGAGGCCCAGCGACGATTGAGATTAATTTCTCGTTGTACGTCTTCTTGTAGCTGGCTTTAATACTCTCGCGGTCGAGTTCATCCTAAGCCAAACTGGCCTAACCGACGAAGCAGAGGGAGAGCAAGAGAGAGAGAGAGAGGTGCTGTCAGCTCGGGGAATTACGGGAGGGAAGAAAACGAACCGAACCGTGTCGACGCCTGGATTTACGCGCGCTCTCCTTGAAAAATAATTTCAATTTCGAGGGACGTCCGGCGAAAATTCGGTGAACAAAGCGTGAGACGCTCGACGGTCGCCAACCATCCCCTCCTTCGCCTTTGCCGCCCTCTGGTTTTTGCTTCCGTTTTACGATAATTTGCGAGAGCAATCGATAAGCGACACGAGCAACGGCGTGTTCAGGCAGGAGGAAAAGACGAGCGCTCTTCGACGAAAGGTCTTCTTACATTTCCCCGTCTTGTCGGCGTTCCGACGAACGGGCGAACCAGCTAATTATGTATCCCCTGCGGGACCCCCGCAGACAGGAAATGAGACTACCCGAGTTTCTATTCGTTTCATATACTCGCCCGTGTCCGCGTAAATACGTACACGCGAGTCCATGGCTGCGTGTGTATTGGACGGCCGCTTAAAACGCTCCGGCTGGAAATACAGTCGGATTAAGCCGGGGCCGGGGATCAGATACCGCGCGCCGGTGATAACCTCCGACTTTATATCCGCGCAGGACAGCGGTTTAATTAGACGACGACGCCTGAGATTCCGGCTAGAAACGTTGATCGAGCTAAATTGTTTCCTCAGCCTCTCGCTTCTGCTCGATCGTGCCCTGGTCCGCACCGCACAGCGATCACTCGCTTCGAAACCCCGTCTCTCTCACTCTCTCTCTCTCCTACTCTATTTCGCTTCCGAATGGCTTCCGGGGCTGCCGAGGGAAGACAATGCCGATCGACCGGCCAGATAACCGACCGTTTAGACGAACGACTGCCCTGACTCGATCCTCGGAACGCCTCGCGAACGCGAGCCTGACGAGCGATTCACTGCCACGTTACGAAAAAGGAACCACGTGGTTTAGTGTGAAAATCGAAAAGCGAGAAGAAAGTAAACTGCACGATGGACAAAGAGGCTGTCAGTCGCCTGGAGGAACTCACAATCTCGATGACTTCACGCTCGATGCCTGTTGGAGTTTGTCCGACAGACTAGCGAGTCGGGGAACGAGGTGTGAACGACTGGCTGCGACGAATAATTGTTTGTTTATACGGCTCTAAGCGCTTTTTATTCTCGTTCCACGCCACTTGGACCGACTGGTCGGGCTGGTCGGATGGCTGACTGCGAATGGGAATGATCTCCTTCTTGCGACTCTTTTTCTACCACCACCCGCCTCGGCCCCTCCGCTCGTTAGCTCAAGGTTAGACGCGTAGCGTGTGGCGTAACATGTGGCCACGATTTTAGAAGGGACTCGAATAGAAATAGCACGAGTGGTTCGCTTTTGATGCTTGTTTAACCCTTAATCCTTGCTCGCTCTTCTAATTCTCTCGATGTCTCTTCATCTACGTTTCAATTTCGATCGAACTACGGTAAAATACGATACGGAATTTAATTGTACCAGAGGTCTGCTTTCCGAAAGTTACAAACGAGGTCAATGTCGCGAAATCCCGAGATAAATCCGACGCAGTTGGGGGATCGTGGAGAAACAGACGCGTGTTAGCGAGAGGAATCATTTATTCCGGAAAGATAGGCGGCTGTGTGGATCGCGTTCGTGGACGATACGTCATCCCCGTCGTCGGCTGACGTTCGCCCCTTCGGCTGTGTATTCGCAGGCGAGAAAGCCTCGAAAGCATTTTTCAATTCCGCGAAACTTTACGATAGATATCTTCCCCACCAGAGAGAGAGAGAGAGAGAGAGAGAGAGAGAGAACAAGAAGGAAGCGACCGCTCGGCCGCTTCGCCAGAAACATTTGTACATAAATCTGAAAATTATGAGCCAGTCCCCCGGTCGCTTGCCGCCTCTGCGCCCCCTGCAGCCGACCAGCCATATGCCTGCCAACGCGTAACGGAGAGATAACGCGTAGGGTAACCCCTCGTGAAGGCAACCGCACGGCGGCGTATGCGCGTGAAACTGCAGTCTTCGATCTCTCTTTCTCTCCCTTTTCACCCAAACCCTCTCTTCCGTCGTGTCACACGGGGTCGAGGCGAAAAGCCTTCCCGTATAAATCAAGATTCGTGGAAAATAAAAATCACTTTGGCGGCGGATCGCTCGATTAAGGGCCATCGATGGTCGCTCTGGGAGCTCAGCCCACGAATCTGCGCCCCTACAACGAGAAAGGAGGAAGTGGAGAAAGAACGCGACATGGCTTATCGCGGTTTCGAATGGACCGATTTCCACCGGGGGTCGTGGCACCGAATCGTTCGCCTGTTTTTATCCCAAATCCATCTCCTCGTCTATTTTATATACTCTCGTTTTCTTTCTCCTTTTATCTTCTACAGCGAAATTATAATAACTTCGACGGTGTTTCCGAACGTAATGTGGCAAATTCTAAATGTTAGAGTTACGCTCTACCGTCTGTCGTTTGATATCTGACAGTGTGCGATATCTAACGAACGTTTCACTCGAACGAAGAAACTCTGGTCGATCTTGGCAGAGAAGAAAAGATTCGAGGGATGGAAATTTAACGCAAGGTTCAGTGGCGATAAGCATAGCGTTCGAGTTCTCCGCTGCGTGAACGGCTCGATGCTCAGCCGCCAGGCAATACGCAAATAAACTGACGAATCCCCTTTCGTACACCCTCGACCCATCGTCCCCTTTGCCGCCCTGAGCCAGCCTGCGGAGTAGATCGAAGAAAAATATGCCGAACGAGAAAAATAAAGAAGGATCGGGGGTGCACACGCGGAAGGATACGTAGGATCGCTTGGAAGCCTTAAGCCAAAGAGCACAGATATGGCAGAATATTCTGGCGAATGGAAGTTACCTCGGAGAAGGATGAAAAACGATGGAAGAAGAAGAAAATAACGGGGCACGCGGGGCGATCGTTTATCGACAAAAAGAGACCGATATCTGTCGCGTGGAAATCTGCTTGTCCGCGATAGAACGAAACGCGCACCCCTATTTCTGGCCGCGCGACGCGTGTGAAAATACACGCGTAAAAGGCCGCTTATCTGGTTTGCGCAAGAATTGGATTCGACGACGCTTCCGAAAACCATAACCGAAACGGTAACTGCCACCCTCTGACTGATCGAACTTATTCCTTTCCTTCGTTCAGCCAGCCATCGCCTCCTTCTGTCGCTACCTCGCGTCGATAATGCCTGGATCGGGGGATGAGGCTGAAGAAGAACACGCGAGGGAAACGACGCACTATTTTTCTGGAAAATTGAATAGACAAAATCGAATATTTGCCTACTCAGCCACCGCATCCCTCTATGCCTGCTATCTCTGCTTACTGCTTCGTTCTTTCCATCGCGATTAGATAAATCTTCGTGGTTACGATCGCTTGGTTTGAGATGTACATGAGATCGATCACTGTAATAAATCGGCCAACGTAAATACTACTTACGTCTAAATCGCCTGTCGAGACGGTAATGAGAAAAGCGAAGCACGATACCGGGACGAATCGGACCGGAACCGAAGCAAATAGCTGCTCGAGACGCTACGGAAAACAATTACGCGTTGGCGTAAAAATAAAGGTTGTCGCGCTTAATAAGGTGGCGAGACGCGTGTTCACCTTTGCGCTTTCTCATCAAGCTCCGCTTAATTTCTAACCCCTTCGTCCTAGTGTGTCTGAAAGGGTGGCCAGGAACGCGGGAGAGTATATTAAACGACACTCGGAATTACAAATAACAAATTGCAATTTGATTCCCGCACGGTCGGTCGGCACTTGTGCGGACGGGCTGTTCCGTCGGGGCCGGGGGCGCAATTTATCATTACCGGCGACAATTTCGCTGACGGCCCTCCGATTCCGATTCCGCTCGGGGCTGCTGGTCCTTCGCTCGCGGGAACCAGAGGCGAGAAGTCAGAGGCTACACGTATCAACCCACGTGTCTCCCGACGATGGTTCGTTTCGAATCGAAAGCGGAGTTGGTTTCGCGATTCCAAACAAACGTGATACAGGGGCTGTGGAGGAGGGGGAAGGGAGTGAGAGTCGCGAGAACAGGATGGAAGGGACCGCGAGGGGCGAACGTACCGCGGAGAAAAGAGGGCTGGGCTAGGGTTGAGGGGGCGAGCGGAGCGGTTTATATGGCTAAAGGCGCATCCCCCGAGCCGTATCGATCGTTGACTTTAAAATTCAAAGAGACCGACAATAGCTTCCCTTTCCGCCGAGCCTCTGTACTACAATATCATATTCCGTTCCTTTCGTTTCATTGTCTGGTAAAGCCTGCGCTAATAATAAAAGATTGCTACCCTGGAAGCTACGCCTGGAGAGGGAAAGCGACCGCTGGGAAAGGGGGAAAAAGATGGAACGAGAGACAACGAGCGGAGGAAGAGAAAAACGGATGGAGAAGAAGGGAGGAAAGACGCGCGTGCGAGCGAAGAAACGACGAAAACGAGCATGGGGAAGGTGGAACGGCAGAAGAGTCGGGGTTTCACTCGGTCGAGTCTTTCCAAGTTCGGTGCTACATCATCCAGATAGCCGACCCATAATGCTTCGTTGAAAAGTTGCTCGAATTCTGCACGAATTTAATATTCCGCGCGCGTCGTCCTTTGTCCTCTCTCTCTCTCTCTAGACTTCTCTCTCTCTCTCCCGCCCCCCCCCTCCCTCTCTGTCTATCTATCTTTCTACCTATCTATCGTTTCGTCTCGCGTTTGCGTTTCCGTGTCGCCGATATTCCAGGTGAACTTGCACGTTTGTTCCCCCGCGGGTAGGAGAAGCCGCGATTCCACGAAATTGCGATTCTTTTGTCCGCCGCGTGTCGTTCGGTTCTTTGCCGCCATCCAGACTCTCGGTTTCCCGAGATAGGGTGCTTGTTGCGGATCCCAATAGCACGAAGGAGACGACAAAAGAGAAAAGCGGGTAAAGAGGTCGGCGTTCGAATTACACACGTAACGGGAACCGAGAGAAAGAGATATTTGTCGAGGGCGAGGGGAAACGAGCGGGCGGAATCAAAGGGGACGCAACAATGGACGATCATATTAAATCATAAATGTAAACGAAGATGGGTAACGGGGAGGGTGAAAGCTGGCGAACAGTCCGATAATGAAAGTTTCCGATGCTCGGGCTGAGGCACAAAGCTATACCTAAACGATATAACCGATGGCACGGTTTTACGCCTGCGATTTATCGAACGTCTCCCGGTTACGGAATGATTTTCCAGCTGGCTGCCGGCACCTACATTTTTCCGCGCGCGAACCTTTCTGGAAAAACAGAAAGAACAAAGGCTCCAAGAAATCAAACGAGAGATTCGAACGCTGCACGAAGGGGATGAGGATCGATTCGATCGCTCGAAGCATCGCTAGAGAAGATAGTAGAGAGAAGAGAGAGAGAGAAAGCTCGTGCATCCGCCGGATGGTTGTCATCGACGGCGCACAAACGCGCGTGCAACGCGATCGCGAGCGTGCGCGCACCTGACCCGAGATTAAACGTTTCGAGGGATACGAAATGAAATATTTAGCGATCCTGACGGGGCGATTGAAACGGGGCACACCACCCCCTCGAAACGCCTGTTTCCCTTTGTCGGCGACCTGTTAGCCATCGAATCGAGTTGGAATGCGCTAACCCCTTGCCGCCGCGCGACACGCGTCTCCTCGTGCCTTTCCTCGTCCTTCCTCTTCCTCTCGACGACGACGATCGTGTATACACGCGCACCACCTGGTCGATCGAGTTTTCCCCGGTTACAATTTCGATCGATAGCGTGTGGTAAGACGATGGCAGGGAGCGGAGACGGAGCGCGAGAGGAAGGAAAAGAAACAGCGAGCAGAAAAGTACGAGTCACCGAGGGGGGTGAAAGCATGCGGATTAAGTCGTGTGAAAATTCACGATAGACGGCGGTAGTTAGATCGATCGGGTGAGTGTTTCAGCCGGGAAACGGCTGGAGGACGTTGAATGGACCGGATTGAAACGTCGACGCGGTGAATAGCGGTTTCAAAGAAATACATTAGCGCAATGTGAAGGGTTACTTGGAAAATAAACTGGAGGAACGAAGCAACCGGGACCGCTTATCCCAAGCACCGGGTGCTCGATCATTCTTTCAGTGCGCGAACGTCGTTCCTATGGAGAAAACGAAATTTCTCGTTTCAAACTCGTCCGAAAAGGCATAGAAAATCGCTCGTTTGCCTAGGAACCTGCTAATTCGATGGTAGAAACGGCGATGATCGAACGAACAACTCTTTCCAATTAAATTCACGGACGAGTCGGAGATACGATTCGTACGAACTGTAAATCAGAGGAGAAAATCGGGGGAAAAAGTTGCACCGAAACAGGCGGAGAGCTGGCTCTCCGGTCAAGTAATGGTCAAAGCAGGTGTATTATTCGAGCGAATGGTTTACGAGAATTTTATTGTAGGCCCCCGGTGTTCAGCGGTCGTATTTAAGGTTTTATCCCGCCGCCTCCGTTTCGTTTCTCGCGCGCCCCCTATTTCTTGCTCGGTGAACGTCGGGAAAGGGTTAGGATTTTATTTTTCAACCGCGTAAAAGGGCTGAAAGAGAAGGGGCCCGCGTTTCATAAAAGTCGTCTGGCACATTCGTTGCCGTAGATTATTGCCGAGACCGCGAGCCGACATCGACGCCCCGGACGTATTATTTTATTTATTATTTCACTTTAAGACGCGTCTTCCTCCGTCCAAGGATTAAAGCGGGCTCGCATAAAGAACCGGGAAGCCTCGTTTCGCGTCACCTCCGAGCGCCACCATTCAACCGGTCAGTATAGTATCGGTTTATTTCCCTTCGAGCCGCGCCGCTCCCACACGCTCGCTTTTAATTAAACTTTCAGCGGAACGCGGCTTGTCTAACCGTCTAGCAGCACAATCGACTGTTTGCATCCTCTCAAAGTTCAACCGATGTTGCAAATTGAAAAGAAATATTTTTCAATCCACGCTCAACATCGGTTGCATCTTAACTGGTGCGAGATCGGTGACGCAGCCTGGAATATTCCACGATCGGGACCATCGACTTCTCGAAATAGAAATTACGATCGCAGAAATTACTCGGTCACTGAGAATTGTTTTCTCAAAGTATATACGCGTGTCGAATATATTAAGGTCAAACATGAAACAAGTGGAGGAAGATTGGAATTTACACGTTGGCCGCGTAGAGTTTGGAATAAATCGCGCTCTCGGGGAAAAGAAGCGGCCGTGTGACGGGTGTCAGGAAAATTAAGGTCGGGAATCGCGTAACATCTCCGGGGTGGAAAAAGCAAGGGACACAAGGGTGGGGGTAGCAGCTGCGACATCGCGAAATTACGAGGTGGCGTTGGAAGTAGTCGCTCCTTAGAGGAACCGTTGACAAATGACGGAGGCAACTTTTATTATTTTAGATGTCGGCCCATCAGAGCCGCCCGCGCTTCGTGTTACGACTCCGCAAGCCGACCGAGATGTGTTTTACATACATTTCGCAACAGCCTCCGGGAACCGACTACAACACCCCTTGACAAATGGGCCGGGGTTTTATTAGACCAACTTTTTAAGCTACTCCCCTGGTGAAGACGCGGAGCTCGCCGAAATAAAGATAAACTTTGCCCGCGTAGCCGTAGCTCGTTACTTGCCATTCCGGCGTCGATCTCCTACGTGCTTGCTTATTTACTCGGTTTCGCGTTAAACGATACTAGAGATTCTGGTACAATGCCAGGGAACTATCGCGCGGATAGTTCATTTGGTTGCGGGAGCTTGCGAAAATATACACGCCATTGGAACATTCTACTTCAGCCAATGAAGCAAAGATCGGAATAGTCGGATAGTTGTTGCGACACGAGTCCATAAATCCTTGCACGATCAAAGAAACGTATGGAAACGCGAGCGATTCCGGTCGCCTTTCGATGGAAAAAGGTAGGAGGCGTTCAGGAAATGGATGGTCGCGTCGCGATCGACCATCATCGTTTGGCGTGGACTCGAATTTCCGTGAGCGGAGCGTAACACCGTGGGCGAGAGAAAAAAGTCGAACGCACGTTTCGCTCGAGAACATATTTACGCGGCCGATGACAAATGGTTTTTAGCGGCGCGGTGGGTGGATAGGAGAAGTTCGGGACACCCGCTGCACTCCCGGAGGGGTCGTCGGAGCGCGAGGGAAAACGAGCGGGCGGAGGAGTCAGTGGCGGCGGCGGTGGAGGTGGCGGCGGGGGGAGGGAAGGAAAGTGGTTCGCAGATGCGCCGTGACTGATGGTCCCTACTTCCAGATGTACTATATACCGCGGTACTTTTATCGGCGCTTGTTTGTTCAGCGAGTTTCGAAATACCAGTGGCAGCGGCGTGCCGTCGCCCTGGATCACGGATAGCGGCGAGAGAACGCGCCACCAGAGAAACCTATATAGAAACCGGCTGGAGAAAAAGAGAAAGAGAACCGTAGTAGACGGTATGGAAAGAGGCGAAGGTGGAAGGAAAACGAAGCGAGCGACTGCGATTATCGTCGACGGCCAGAAGAAAAAAATGATCGTTGTATCAACGGCGATACACACGTGTATTTACGTGTCGCGTCCGCGACGTTAAGGCTTTCGTCGTGCGCGATGATGGACGTCTATCACGTGAGACAACGTTTCCCCGCCGCCGCGTCGTTCGTCACGGTTCCCCTTTTAGTCTTGCTGCTGTTTTTGTCCACCCATGAAATTCCTCGTAGCCGTACGGCCAAATAGCAGTCGTGTTTCTCTTCCTCTTTGTCTAGCCGGGAGAAAATCGGAAAACCACGAAACTGGTAGGTGGAAGAAGGGCGAACGGAAGGGTTTTTCACGGAGGGGTAGAAAGTGGATCGGCGGATTTCGGGCGATCAATTAATAAGAGGAGGATCGGCCACTTTTCATCCGGGGGAGCAGCGCGCCCACGCGTTCCTATGTAAATTGAAGAGGTTACACGGTTTTACATATTTCAACAGATTCGCGGCGGCGCGGAGGCAGGCGGCCGACGCGCCAGGGAAGACGCGGGAAAAGTGGAGAGGGAGGTGATGGAGAAGGGGCCCGGTAGCCACTCGAAAACCGCGGGCGAAGCGTTTTGTCGAGTGTTTTATGGAAAGCTTTAGAATTGTAGATTTTCTCTCTCTCCGCTGGCAGCGCAACCGCCGGATTTATGATAGCCGCCGCGAAAACCTACGACCCTACCCGCTGCTACTTTCAGCGCATCCTCGATAATATAAAAGGATATTATTTAAATTCCTGAAAATTCCACGAGTGTTCGCGCCACCGACGATCACGAACCGAGCGGCTGACTCGCGATTGCTTTTGCCAGCCCACACTTTTTCCACCTACTTCCGCATAATTCGCGTCAGAAACAGTTTAGACCGATGATCAATGGACGCACACAGCGATGGACGTTCGGTCCTTCTCGAGGGACGAGGGCCACCGCCTGTATGTCGTTTGCTATTGGATTTCAATTGGGAAACGATTACCCTCCTCGAGTGACCGTTTTCGGCTCGTTTGTCACCGACGTTTCCGCGCCTCTTTTCCTCGTCGTTCCTCGTCCGAGTATTATCGAATTTGGTAGCCGATTCGTCGATGCGTCCAACGACCGTTACGAATAATCGTCCGCAGCGTAGAAGCTTCCTTGCCGCGACACGATTGAATTTTCGATCGTTCCCTAACCTTTAAAACCCCGCTGGTACATGGCCATCACCGCGAGGGTCGCGTATTTGTCCAAGGCTAACCTTGCCAGGGCAAGCGCACCCTTCGACGCGCGCACCGCGCGCTACTGCGCGTCTGGACAAGGCAAAAGGTAAGCCACCAGCCGCGTATACGCGTGCAAACCGCCGTCCGAACGCACACTGCAAATATTAGTTCATTACCAAAAGTGGCGGCGAAACCGTGCCTGCGAACGGTAGTGCCGCGGAACCGCAGGAACGTTCGTCCGCGGTTTATTTAATGACACCCTTCCACTGCTTTTCAATTAACCTCCCCACCGCCTCTTCTCCTCGCTTCCCCCACCCATCGAGCAACTCTTTCCCTGTGGTTCGCTCACTTCTTCCCAACTTCCAACTTTCAAGGGCCACATTAGCCCTTTCGCCTCGAGGTTTTCGATTTTCCGATCTCTCCCTCTCTCTCTCTCTCTCTGTCTCTGTCTCTGTCTCGCGACGAATTTTGAGCGGAAGTTGGTGGCAAACTCGCATGCCAGTCGACCGTAAATAAGAGAGCAGTTCCACACGCGGAAGGCTAAGCACTGCGTGCGGGCTGTCTGTTGTGCGTGCGTACGTGAAGGCAACGGAGAAGCCCCGCGACGTAATATACTAGCGTGCGCGCACAACCGAAGGGAGACCATTTAATAACAATATATCTTGGCCGTCGCGAAGGTACACGAGAATCGCGCGGAAATAAGGACAAAGAAGGGTGCGAACATGGGAGGAAAGATATTTTATCATTAGAATCGGTATTGCCCCGAATGAACGCTGCCTTTCGCTCGACGCTTTCGGTATGCTCTTTGTCTACGACGAGCCATGTCGTGTTCGTCGTAATGCGCGAAAGAATATACGAAAAAAGGACGTCGAAGCGGGACATAACGAGGCGACTCGTTCTCCGATCGATGAGACAAATTAGACGAGGAGACTCGCGAGCAGCTCGTTAGTCACGACGTTCGATACTTCCACGAAGATCGCGCGCGTTCCCGAACGAAGACCCGAGAAAATGAGCGAACGGGCCCGCCTTTAACGAGATCGCCGGGGCCAGAAAAAGAACGGACGACGACGATCGAAGGAAGCGAAAGGCAGGAAAGGGAAACAAGATGGTTGACAATTTCACGGTACATTGGCGAGCTGTGGGTGGATCCCGGTCGTCGCGACTAATTATGTTTTTAATTAATCATCGCGTTTCGTCGCAGCCAAAGTTTACTCGGCTACGCTCGTTACCGCACGGCGGCCTAATATGTAACGCGTCGCTTCTAGGAGACATCGCGACGAAGTTCACGCCCCCTGCAAGTCGATATGGTCGACCGCCTTCTTCCTCGTTATCTTCCGTCGACTCGACGACGGCTATCGAAATAATCCTGGCGAAGGGGGTGGTTCGCGGAGTAAATGACCCGGAAACGGTCGGAGAGCGATGTCGTTGCTAAAAATACGGCAGCGAAAATTTCGAGGCGAGCATAAAGAGCGCGACGTCGTTAATGGCGCGGCATTAATTATCCTTCAAACGATAATTATCGCGGCTTCTGATGAAGTTGCGCCCGGTGGACCCGCGCCGCCGGCCCTAAGTAATTCGTTGTCGAGTTAATAAAATGAATGTCTCAAAGACGCTCGTTCACGAGGTGACGACTCTTTTCTGCGATCTGCAGACGGCACCCTGTCGCGAGTCGACGAGTCGCGTTCTCGCCCGTGCGAGCTTTATGAGTCGAGAAACTTTACGAGGTCTCCTCGCCCGTTTGTCGTCCTTCTTTCGATCCACCTCGACGTCTCTTTTCGTCGCGGGAGACAGAGGAGAACAGATATACCCGAGAGAATGATTCATCCGGATCTACGCGCGACAGGCAAGGACCAATTTATTCGGTGGTCGGACACCGGACCCGGGCCAAGAGCCGACCGCCGAGATCGTGGCCGTATCGTTTCGTAAGAGGGTCGTTAGAAGGGTCCATTTTCGGGTCAGGATGTTTGGCACGAGCGGCCGATTCGAGGAACGAATCGACGCGCTTGTCGCCTTCCACATACGATTATCCGCCTAGACTGTAGACGATCGTCCTCTTTTACCTCGCGGGACTATCACGCGAACGTGAAAGAGATCCGACATTCCTCGAACACGCGAACGAGTAACCGATTCGATTTGTTAGATCCCCACCCACGCTAAACTGGATCTGTAAATCACGTGGGTGCTATTATTGGACTGCCTGCGGAGACGAGCCGTGGAAATATTCGCGAACACGGAGAAGATAGGTTTAACGATCGCGTTGATACCGGTGGAGATGAAAGACAAAGGAAACGCCGTAACTAATACTCGGAGCGATCGACAGCTAACCCGTTATTATTAATTTCGTCGTAGCATTCGGTCGAATGGAAAACTACGTAGCCGAAAAAGGAGGATCTCGAGAGGGAACGAAGGAAGGTGAACGTTCGGACGAGAGAGAGAGAGAGAGAGAGCGTAATTAGCCTATCCCCTGATTGCAAGCCGCTGACAAGCCGACGCCTAGAGCCGCTTGTGACGGTATTAATCATAATGCGCGTATTTGCACGCGGGACGCCGCTCAGATGCGCGCGCGTGCGTGTCGACGCGCTGACAGTTCGTTTGAACGCAATTAACGCGCCGCTTGATAGTTGTCGGCTCCGAGCTCGCTATCGCGGCGAACGATCGTCGAATCGAATTAACCGTTTCGTCGCGCCGCTCCGCTCTCGCGAAACGGTCCACTGCGTCACGGTTCGGGAGGGAAGCCCGGCACTCGAGAGTTCTTCACGCTTCTTTTTAATCCTCCCTTGCCCCCTTTGCGTCGTCGCAATTCGCGAACGAGGGGTGCATCGCGGGAAGGACGGCAAAGGGATGGCGATTCTCTTCGACTTAAAGCGGAGATGTCGACGCCGTTTCGCGCAAAGTCTCCCTTTACCCTGAGATTAGACATATTAGATCGTCCGAAACGTTTCTCTCATTTTATAAGGAAATAATGGATGTACAACATATTCCGTTTTATATTATTTCATCGAATTACGTATAATCCATTTTATCCTATCAAAATAAAGATCACAACGTTCGACAGATTACGTTTCACGTTACGTTTATATAAAGATGCGTCGTTGTAAAAGACGTGTCTGTAAAGGATAGACACTTTTCGGACAATCTAATACAGTGGAAAGAAATTGCTACCTTATTCGTTATTAGACTGCGGATACTTATGCAAATTCAGATTCTTACGAATACGATTAAAGGAATTTGTTTCATGCTCCAGATACTTTGAATATTTGTACATTCTTGCGTATTATGTGCATTCTATACATTCTTGCATAATTAAAGATCTCACAAGTGCACAACCATCCGCAGTCTAGTCATTAATAACGTCTCTCAGTATGTAGAACATACGTGTTTTCCTCTCGAATCGTTCTTCGTTACATTTTTTCTCAATCATGCAGAGATAGGAATATTCGAATAGGATTCCAAGTTTCTTGCGATAGGAGGTAGGAGTGAAATACGCGCGAAGATGGATCGAAAACGACGCTCGTAACGACGGGGCTCAACTTTATGAATATTATTTTCCAGCAGATGTCCCCGACGATAGAAGCTCGTTGACGTTGTCGTCGTTGTCGTCGTCGTAATTAATGACATCTCCGAGGGTGTCGTTGGCGAATTCGCCGAAAGAGGAGGAAGACCGAAGGAGGCAGAGAATATCAGAGGTAAGTTCGTAAGGCCGGACGGGTCGGCGATAAGGAAGCGGGCAAAACCGGCGTAGCTGGATGGCGAACGACAATACGCGAGAATTATCCCGGAATGACGAGGTAGTTTTAAAGGCAGGAAGCCGACATTAGCGCATTGATACCGCGCCTTCTGCCATCGGCTGGACCATTAATATTACTTAGTTTACGGACAGAGTTCACGGCGGGCTGAATGGATCCGTCGTTTCGCTCGTTTCCGCGATTCCATTTGGTTCCGTTCTCACCCTCTCCAAGTTTTAACGTTTCGAAGGCACGAAACATCGTCCGTAACGTCGCTGGAAAAACCAGCGGATCTGCGAGAGCTATCCGACTTTTTCGAGGGCTGCGATTTCTGGCTTATGAGATTTAATTGCTCGAACTGGCGGAAAGACAAACGAGCCGGCCAACTTTAGTGGCGGAATTCGGGTTTCCGATGTCACGGGTCTCAGCCGGATTAGCGACAACAAATCATCGAGATTAAAATGGAAACAGGGTGCGGTGGAAAAGAAGACGGAAAGAGAGAAACTACGGCAAACTTGGAAACAAAGGCAAAAGAGAGATGGAGAACACGAGAGGGAATCCGACAGGGAGAACCAGATTTCGGTAGGCGTGAGCTCCGTGTGCTTGTAAAATCAAAAGGACAAACAATTAATAACCCCGGTACCGACGATTAATCAGAATTTAACTCTCAGTTAAATACTCGGTTGGCATCGGGGGTGGAGGCGAGACGAGGCGATCGGAGTGCGTAGCCAGCCATGCTCGGAAGGGATACGGCCGAGGGTATGGTGCACGCAGGATAAACAAAGGTTTACATCAGTGTCAGTCGCAACAAGTCCGAATTCGTCTAGGGTTCTCGGCATGAATATTCACGGTGCTCGCTCGTCCGTCCCTTCCAGTCTCCGTACCCGCCAATTCGACCCCCTATTTCCCGTCCTCTGCACCACCCTCTTCTACCTCCTCCTCCTCCTCCTGCTCCTCCTCCTCCTCCTCTTCCTCCCTCCGTACCGTTCTGTATCGCTCCGCACGGGTCCGCGACCATTTGCCACCCCCCTACGATATCCATCGAACGGCTAGCAGTCAAAGGCTGAAATCACAATACGCGTTTGTCCGGTTGACGAAGTCGACTGGACCGGGAGCCGTTAAAGCAAATAGAACGAGACGGCTGGCTGGATAGAGAAACAGCAAAAGAGGGAAAAGCGAGAGGGGTTTGATCGCGGAGGTGACGCGTGCGAGGGGTCGAGGGGTGCAAAGGGAGCCGCGGAGAGAAGCGAGCCAATGGTCATTGCCTTTGAATTGGAAATTACGTTTCGGCCGGTCAAGTGTCGATTTTCACCCCCGTATTAACAGTTCGACCCTGGACTTCGCACCTTCCTCTTCCTGCCTTCCTTTCTCTCCGCCTCGATCAGCCGACGACATAGTAAACCAGCAAACAGACAAAGGAACTCGGGTGTCTCGCGAAGGCAGCCAACCACCACACGCAGGGGATGAAAGTTTCAGTTTGTAACCCGCGGAACGGCAGAGAGCCGCTTTCACGCGGCTAAAGCTCCCTCGGTGGTGTAAAAGGAACGAGGCTGTTGGGCGACGCGGGACGCGCAAGTATTTCGCACAGCCAGTCGAATGATTTAATCCCCGAATGATGGACGGGCACGTCGCGACGATGATCTGCGTGCCGTGAAGTGACAAGTGGTTAGGATCACGGGGAAACCTCGGTGGCGGATGACGCTGGCTGATGGCGCGCGATGGTCGATGCGCGCGGTGCGGTGTGGCGGATACCGAGGGTGGTCGCCGGTGGTCGACATTGGTGTCGTATCGGTGACGGGACCGGGCTGCCGGCGGATGGATTTGAGGACGGTGGGAAGGAGGGTGCGGACGCTCGCACCGTACAAATCATGCGGGCATTACAGCGTCACGCCTGGACTCAACCTGTCGCGCGACCGGAAACTCGATGCCGACGGTAATGCTGATTTATCGGACGCGAAACGGTCGCGTGTTGCACCGGCCTACGTTTCCCGCGTCTCGCGGCTCATTTTTCTCGACTCGTTGCGAAACCGACGCAGGGTATCGAGACACGGATGACTGGCCGAATTACCCATGGCGCGAAACGTAATCGAGTCTTCCATACATTGTCCACGTTTTTTATCCTCTTTCTTTCATTCTTTACTTTTCTGTTCCTTTCTTTCTTTTTTTTTTTTTTTTTTTTTTTTTTTAGGTACGGATTCAAAATTCTCCTACCTTTCGAGATGTTTGACAATATCTTCGTAGGCAGCTCGGCAGTTTTCCCAAACCGTTCCGGACCTGTGGATCACAAAAAAAGCGACACTTGAGATACGACGGTGGAACGCAAAACAGGAAAGAGGCCGAAGCGTCGCGAGAATGAAAAATAACGTAGAAACGCGCATCACCGGCGTTTCACGAACGGTGGGGAAACGAAGGGGCGCGAGTTGATAAACGAATCGGTTAATTATAAGCCTGCCACGGGATATCCTCGAGGAAAGTGGATCCGCGGAGTTGATTAAGAGTCCTCCTTGTGCCGTCTCGTCTTTCGTTTGTCCTTTGATTCGATCGAGCCTGTCCTACGCTCGAAACGAAGACGCTTTGAAGTCGTTGATTAAAAAAGACGTCGCATCGTCCCTAGAACGCGGTCCCCGAGATTGTCCTAATTTAGCCGGTGTATCGACCACCGAAAACACTTTCAAGGATCACCGTGGATCCCGGCGGAACTGAGCGAAGAAAAAGAGAAGGAAATGGAAGAACGAACCGGTGGCAAAGTAAGATCGAACTGTTGAAGGAAAAACGTGGAAACCGTAGCGCGATCGTCTGGGTCGGAAGGAAGTTGGCGTCGCAGAAGGCGGCCTAGGGCTCGCGTAAGCCGGTCGAGTAGGTCGTCGTGGCGAGCAGGAAGGGCTCGGGGCTGAATTAGAGGGTGGCGATAGAGGGCAACGGTGCGCTGACGGCGCGGTACGCCAGGATGGGGTTGCGTTGAATTAATCATATTCCGGTGTTTGTCGTGCCGCCCCCAGACGTAATCCGTCTTACCTCCCGATCTCTCTCGCTCCTCTGCCACGATAGATTTGCATTTTAATTAAAAGCAAAGCGCTGAAATCATAATGCGAAACGTGCGGCGCCGCCTTCGTCGCGTCATTATACACGTAGGCGCGTAGCGTCGGAAGGACACGCTTTACTCTAGCCGACACTGGCCGCCCCTCCACTCAAGACGAATCCACGCGATTCCTTTCCTTCCACGCTTCGAACCTTTTCGTGCTGTCGGGTCGAAAGTACATCTCGAATCACCGTGAATCGAACCGAGGAACTCGGATGAAAGACGAAGAAGCAGACTGAACCGACCGACTAATGGCGAATAGGACGAAGCTAATTACGGCTGGCGGGTGTAATCGAAAATTAAGGCGAGTCTCCGTATCCTCAAAACTGGCTGGGACGGGGTTTCGTCGGAAGACCAGAGAACAGGGAACACCACCAGCCGCGTCTATTAGAAACACGTTAACAAATGCCTAGATTAGTTCGGAGACTACGCTCCCTCTGCAAGGATGATCTTCCTTCGATAGACTGTGTCCCAACGCGCCGTCGTTTCTCCCTATTCCCTGGCTCCCGCGCGAGAACGACTAAACGGGCACGCGTAATCCATGATATACGTCTCGAGACTGCAACGCCTCGAGGATTTACCGGTTCCCTCTCCTCGATCGAAGCAACCGGTCGACCTCGTGCTCCTGAACGAAATACGACGCAACGAACGAGTTTACGGAATTCCACATAAACTGGCGAAATTTTGGCTACGACCGTTGGTCATCGACGGGTACGACGAGGTCGAGTTGGGTCAGGCGGGAACGATAGAAGGGTGACTCGTTTGAGGTCGCGAGCGTAACGCGAGTCGAGTAAACGACCTAGAAGGAACGCGACGCACCCAAGGAAACGGACTTCGCCACCGAGAGACGGAGGAGGTGAAGGAGGGAAGGAAAGATCAAGCAGTGTCGAGACCCCTCGGATTTCCACGGCTTCGCCGTCTCTTCAAATCCTCTTAAAGTTGTATTCTTTTGGCCTCGCTGGCCCTTCGTTACAACTACACCGAGACAAGATGAACGCGCCGATCCGTACGAACGCGTGTCGAACCTCCGAAAAAGTAGCCTATCGCTTCGTACGAGATCCCAGCTATGTACTTTGTCTTCGATCATTTTCCTAACTTGGGACCATCGTCTCTGTATCTTCGTTCCCAGGACGCGATGCAGCGTTCGACCGTATGGTTCCACAACTTGGACCCCGCAGATTTTAAGGAGACGTTTTACAAAGGCTTACCTCGCGAGCGCCTCCATGTTCGACATGTTGGGGTTGACTTTGAGGCCCTGCTCAGCGCGCGCCTGAGCCTGTGCCTGCAGGTGATGGGGCAGACTAGCCGGCGACAGAATGGCGGTGTGTCCTGCACCTGGATGTCCACCCAGTTGCATGAATTGCATGTGACTGAGATGCGTGGGTGGGTGATTGTAGCCGTTCGCCAGCAGCGGCGACTTTTCCATCCTCGGCACGTCTGGAAGAAGAACCGAGCAAACCCCGTTAGTCAGAGGACTGTAGGTAGCAGGAGAGGAGCATACGAAACAAGGGACAGGCGATGTCCGCCGATATTCCCGCAAATACCGTGTGTATATTTGCCAGAGGATCTAGGGGATGCGTTTCAGGATTTCCAAACGGACCGTATATCTTCGTCAACCGGCACGCGTCACGATCTCGCTTAGGGGACGATCGCGTTAACCACATCGTAACGTATCGTGAGCAAATTTCTGCCGTTGATAGAGCCGGTCGATTCACGGGGCGTGAACCAACGGCGACTTTGTACGAACATTCGAGACCCGACGATTATCGAGAGGCCCACTTTTGGGATTCCAGTCGTGCAAAGATGACGTCGAAGATGATGCTATTGCGAGACCGAGATCGTGATGGCCGGTGGAGAAGGGGGAGGCGGAAGGAGGGCACAACAGCGAGGTATACGGTGCAACGGGAGGCGAAACCGAGAGGGAAAGAAGGAGACGGAGCGGCGGCCAGGCAGAAAGGGGAGAAGGAGGTGACCTCGGTGGAAGGGGTAGAAAATGAGCGGTGCCTATTCATTACAAATTATCTAAATGGCAGTGATTTCGGCGGACCGGCTGGCCGTTTGACGAGTAAGTGGCGGGTTCGCTAGACAGTGACTGTCGATCCCGCGAACGGCCGGCCGGTTCGCGACTGCCAGCGAAACAACGCCACGGATCGTTTGACAACCACTGTGGGACCCGGCCCATGACCGGCCCTAAAATTGGACTTATTACAACTTATAGAGCACGATTTGAACGCTCCGCTCAATAACATACATTATCCCCAATCCATATGATTTAATGAAATCCCTCTAAACTCTCCACTTAGCCTCAGTACCTTCTCGCGCAGTACCCTTCTTTTTATTTTCCCTCCTCCGTGTGTACGCGCTCCTCTCGTAGATTGCTACGTGTGTACCAATAGAGAGCGAAAGAAACCGAGCGACGTCACGGGATGAGAAAGACGGAGAGGTAGCTGCGTGGATACGAGCGGGCAGAAAGCGAGAGAACGATCGAAAGGGAGAAGTAGAGGGAGGAGAGAGAAAAAGGGTCGGGGGGCTGGCTGGCGAGGGGATGCGCGCGGCAGAGAGGGGCTGAAGGGTCGTGAACGAAGGGAACGGTTGGAGGGAGTGAGAACGCCGTGGCACGTTCCGATCACCGAAGATACTTAAAACGCACGTTCCCCGATTTTATAACCTCGACAACGGCTATTTGTCGGTCGCGGTACGTTCGGCGTTGTAACGCGACGACCGATGAAGACGTTTCGTCCGACCTTACCGAAACCTGGCGTATCCTCTCGACGAAGGATACCCAGGATACCAGCGTTCCTCCGCGTGGTCAAAGAGCAAACGCGTTTCCGAAAATCTTCCGTTTCCTTGGCAGCGAAGAAGAAAAAACGAATCGACCAACTTGATCGCGATCGTCGCGACGACCGACCGAAGCGAAACGCGAGGGACGATAAAACACAATTTGAGCTAAAGACCGCGCTCCTCTAACTTCCCACCCCTGGGTCCGCGCGCGGACGTATACCGGCACCTCTTTGCCCCTCTCGTGGCTGATGAGGTGACAACCCATAATTATACAGACCGCTTTCTGTCTGGCCTGACTGCAGTGGCATGCGGAGGAGAGGCCTCCATCATCCTCCACCTTTTCGTCTCCCTTTCCTCACCGTCCTCCCTGTGTCTTCCTCTTCGTTCAACTTCTCCCTGGTACTCCCTTGGCCTTTCTGACCGTGCGCATTCTCTCCCTCTTGTCCTTCCTCCGCTTTCTTCCTTTCTTTCTCCTTCGACCATATTCTCCTCCGTATCTGCGGATCTCGCTTTTTCTCTCATTACCCTTTATCCTCCCTCTTTGCTCCTTTCATCCACACACGGCGTATCTCATCCACGAGCCGAGAGATCCACCGAGAGAGCGGACTTTGACTTCCACGCCGCTTAATAACGATACGCGTGTTCTCTTTGCATGTGTAACGCTCTCGGCGCGGAGGCGGAGGCGAAGATGCGAAATCAGCAGTCGGACTCGGCGTGGCGGCCAGAGAAAGAAGGAGGCGAAGGCGAAGGGAGGACTGCGGGAGGTGGGTAGTCACCGCCACCCTCGTGCCGCGCGTCTCGTGCCCGTAAGAGAAGGACGACTGCGCTACTTCTTTTCTGGTGTTAATTACAAAACGCGAGAATAAATTGCCGAGCTAAACGAGTGCCTGGTATCCCTCTCCACCGCGACCTCGTCACGTCTGTTCCTTCTTCCAGCGCGGCCCTCCGCGATGGACAGATGAATGGAAGGCGAGCCGTCTGCACAGGTGGAATTTGTTATGCGTCGCGATCACGGCCAGACTTTCCTCCCATCGCTATCGTCTCGATCTTCTGCTAGGCTTAACGAAAATTTACCGAGTACGCCGGTGTTTTCGACCGCGAACCTGCTACGAGCAAAGAAACGTTCGACGTCATCGATACACCCCATGACTATCTCTGCTCTCCAGCGCATAGTTTCAACTTTCATTTTCCTTTGTAATTTTCCTTTCTTCGGCCGCTGCCAACAGTGGTCGTACGGGCCAAAAAACCGTCCGCTCTCCCTCTGCTCGAATGACCACCGAGACGAGGCATCGTGAAATTATTCGGAAAATTTGCCCTTTGTCCGCGGATCCTCTGCTTACCGCCATTGTTCCTACCAAACGACGAAGAAATCCACCGACTCCCTTTCTCCCTGTCTTGCTATCTCGATGCTCGGCCACGAACTCCGACAACGCGCGTTATTTGCGCTTAGGTATGTATATGTTTACCCTCGACACCGACTCCCTCAAAACCCTTGGATTTAACCCTCGAACACCGACCCTCCGGCTACGGCCGATGACATCGTGGCCCTTTAAGTACTTTCCACGCCATCCCTCCTTCGCTTCTTCTTCTTCGCATCTTCTCCGCGTCTTCTTCGCCTCTCCTTCGCTGTACCGCGCGTCTTTTCTTCCTTGGACAGCGTGCCACGGGACCGTCACCCATTCCTCGGGCATTCTCCGACAGTGTCATCGATTCGTGATCCCGATCGGGAGCTGGATTCTCGCGTACGCGCTTAGCCCGTTAGCCGGTTGCATGCACGTGCATCCCATCCAACATTGTTCCATCGACGTGTATTGCTACATAAACACGAGACGGGAAACACAGTTTCGCGCAGGAGGAATCCGGTTTTTCAAGTAATCGAGAGACTCGAAGCCGGGCTAGCAGGCGAGCGGGCAGGCAAGCAGCCAGCCAGCCAGGCGAACAGGCGAGCAGGCGAGCACAGGCAGGCAGACAGGCAGGCAGGCGGGCAGCCATCGAGGTAGCTCCCTGCGTCCAGTCTGGAAACAACCGAGGAGAGAGTGGATGCCATGACTATGTATACCTCCTCCTCGCTCCTCCTTCCTTCCCTGCTCTTCTTTCCTCGCTTTCCTCTTTCACCACACCCATTCTTCTTAATCGCTTGCCCGTATTGAGACGTAGCTTGCTGCCTCGCGCGAGACAGCCGCGAATACCGTTCCGCTGGTATTTCGTTTCTTCGCGGGACGTTTTCACGATGTCATCGGGACGCATCGATCGCCTTTCCGTTGATCGGTAGCAAAGTGGAGGGGTTGGTATTGAAAGGAAAACACTGGACGACCGGGAAGATAGGACGGAAGGTATTTTGCGATATTGAGACGCAAGCTACCTTACGAGCAACGAAAGAATGACGAAGAGGCATATAAGATACGGTTGATCATTCTCGCGAAGCTTCCTAACGACGATAAGATCCGGCTGGTCGGACGTCCAGTTTCCTCGCCGACCCTAACCCTATCTCTCGTCCCTTTCGTTCATGGGCCTTTCTCGACTGGCTGCCTACCACGCGTCTCCTCGCGAAAGAGCAGTCCAGTATTTGTTCTTGCAGGGTCTCCTCGGATACGAGCATCATCCGAGGGCAGTAAACCTTTTGATATATAGTCGAAGGTTTTTAGAGTTCTGTCAGCCACGCCCACAATCAGCCTTAGTATTATTTACACTCCTCGTGGTTTGTAGTCGGTTGTCTCGCATCTTCGTTCCCGCTGCTCTTCCACCACCTCCACCTCCCGCCTTTTTTACTTCTTTCGCGCGCTCTTCTTGCTCTTCGTCGTCCGCCGTTGCCTCTTCGGCAACGTCATCGTGATCCGCATCGGCGATGTCGCAAACGCCATCTCCGTTTTTCATTTCCTGCCAGCTATTCTTCGACAGGTTCGGTTCGGCGCTAGATTCTCTATGTTCCGCGTTGTGTTCGCCAACCAGTCGAGGTACCGCGAATTTATAAAATTAGATACGATCGCGCGGGCTGCATCGTTCGCGAAATTATCTATTCCGAGCAGGCATACGCGATCGCATAGCCGCCGGCGCGGATTTTGGATTTCACCGCGCGACCACGGCCTCGGCACGCAACTCCACCCGAAGAAAGAGGGACGCATATTTTATTTCGGAAATGATGATGATACGCACGAAACCTTTGGTTTTATCGCGCCCGATTCGCCGCCGGTGGACTCCTTTTTCAGACCTTTTTGGGAATCCCTTTCGTCCCGGTCACGAACAGTGGCGCCGATATTCTCTAAAATCTTCCACGTTGCGACTTTGTTGCGAAACGCTGTTTCATATCCATACGATTCCCGTAACGCTTACATCTTCTGGCGCAGTTGCCCAGAGTTCTTGCGAAATCGATCAACTTCATTCGCCAGTCGCTGAACTCTGCGATAAACTGTAATTCCAACGAACGCATTCGAATCGATCAACGCAGTTGTTATTTCTGAAGCGAACGAAATGGATCGTGGACGCGTCAAAAAGGAGAGCGAGAAGCGAACCGTTTGCGTTTGGCAATCGGGTCTTCGAAAAATCGATGCCAGAGCTAATCTGGAAAGTAAATCTTTCCCGCGGGGTAATCAAAACCAAGGATCGAGCCCGGGACCCGTGCGTTCTCGGAGGCACATCTGCCCGTTGGCTCGGCCCGTGAACTTGGACAGCGTTGCAATAGTCCGCTCGGACCAACGGCCCCGTATCTCTCCCGCTGCTCGCCGGTCGATACTTTTTCACGTGCTCGTAACATCGGTTAATCCTCTGCATAAACATTGTATTGTATTTCGCCGGGGATGCTCCCATTATATCATATTTTGTTATTAATATCTTCCGACTGGCTGGGCCCAGAAGCTGGATCGGGGCACTTTTGTGCACTCGCTGAAGGTAAACCTGCCCAGTTGCCTGTAGTGCCGGGGATCGAGCGAATCGAGAAGTTGTGGCGCGACGAAGAGAGGCGTTCAGGCAGAGAGAGAGAAAGAGAGGTTCGTGGAAAAAAGAGTGGGAAGAGAGCGAAAGAGACGGAGGCGGCGCTCGATACCGGTTTCCTTTATCGCGCAATGCCTACCGGGATTTGTATTATCCACGATCCCGAACTAGAAGCGCAGCGTCGATTTCGTACGACCCTAAGCGTTTCCGCTTGAATCCAGATCGTTCTACTCCGAGTTTTGCCACAGTTCGGCATTTACAATCCCTCTCTTTCTCTCTCTGTCCGTCCTCCTTCCTCGTACGCTTCGATTTCTCCACGCGGTTAAACGTTCCGAAGTTTGTATCGTAAGCAGAGTTAGGTTGGTGCGTGTTGCATGCGCCTCACGAATATCGAGTGTTGAGCGATTTAAAGGCAGCCGTGTCCCGGTTGTAGTCGAACGAGTGGCGCTAGCGCTTGTTACCAGCGCTTTCAGCCCGAACGAGAACGGAAATGAAAAGAAAATAAATAGCGCGGCAAAAAACCGCGGCTCGTTTGCGTGGGTACACGCGTAACCAGGACCTTTGACATGTGCCCGTGTAAACGAGCAACCGGCCCGGTCGACCGCCCTCGAAAGTAGACATTTACCCCGTGTCGAGGGGGAGGTTCCGCCGGCAGAAAACAAGCCACGATCCGTGGTGTCGGTTTTCATTTCCCCCGCGCTTTTTTTCGCGTTATTCACCCTCCGCTCGTTTGTAGATGCGCACGCGTGTATATGCTCGCGCATACGTGTGCGTGGCTGTTTTTTTTTTTCTTTTTTTTCTCCACCCCCCACAGTTGGCCTAGCCCGTTGTTTCACGCATTTCCGCCGGTTTGTTGGTCACGAGGGCCGCGCAAATTATAAAAATACACGAAAGAGCGAGTTAGAGCGCGCGCTATGCTCGTTCGCTCGAGGACAAAGCGGCCCGCTCGTTGATTCGCGAGTTAATTGAGCGGCGCGGCACTCGCCGGCCGCTAACGAGTAAATTGTTGACTACCACCATCACCCCGGTGCCGGGCGAACACCGACGGCCAACCAGCCAACCTGCCGCCCCTCTCCCTCCCCCGAACCGCCGTGCCGGAATGGCCGGCAAATTAGTACAGATTTTTGAAGCAATTAGCCTCGGTTTTAACCGCAGGAAATTGCCATCACTCTCCTAAAAAGCACGCGTACGCTCGTAGGAGAGTCGCAACCCGCGTGAATCCACCTTCTGCGGACTTTGTTCGTCCGTTGAGTACCGTGGCACGCGAACGTATATACATACGTATCGAAACTCGTTCGATTCAGGCTGAATCGGGCGACGCGCGGTCTCCGCGAGATGAAACGACCGATTAAACGACGCGTGGAGCACGGTAATTAAGTCGTACTAAAACCGGCCACGTTGTCTCGCGAGCGATTTATGACGCGACAGTGTAGGATGCGCGTCAGCTTGTTCGCAGCGAGGGTCGAATGCGACGATCTTTTACGCACGAGCAACCGGCGGGTTATCGCAATTGCACGACCCATAACGCAGTCGAATATAAAAGGGGGAGAGAATGGTACTGCTCGGTCGCACGACAATTTCGAGTTTTTCGAGTCGCAAAGTCAGAACATGATCGGGTTCGTTCCACATTCCGAGCGTTAAAGCAAACACGGTTCATCCGGCGAACTCCCTGCAGCGAGGCCGTGCCTACTTTTTCTCCTGCGTCGCCGCTTAACGTCTTCATTTGGCTGGAGCATGCAAGTGTTTCGTTACGAGGCAAAAACCAGCGAAACGCGAAAATTCCTGGCCCGACTGATTTACGGCGGCGTGCCACGCAGAACGATGTTGCAGCAACGAACGGGTTTAATTCACCGGCGTTTTGTTACTCTGTCTCGCGCGGAACTCGCTTCTCCCACCATTTCGTCCTTGTCTCCGTCCCGAATCTCACCTCCGCTTCGCGCCAGAATAATCGTCCTCGATGGACGAGAAAATACACGCCATAAAATATCGCGGGGACAGAAAATCATAACGGCCTGTGAAACGAAAATATCGTATCGCGTCTCCCCTCGTATCGTTGAAACTCGGACCGTGTAATAATCTCGCGGAGCGTTATTATCGCTTTAATCGCGAGGATTATTTCACTTTCGTGTCGAATCTCCGGACCGCTCGGTTTTGGCTTCGGTTTCGCGTCCCTCGTAGCCACGACCCTCTGCCCCGCGCGTAATTTCTAACCGCAGCCTGAAAATTCCACCTAAGCCAGTGGTTCTCGTCGCTGGTACGGCAACATCCACCCCCGACCGTTCGTATCTTTAATACCGAATCGTTAGCCCGCGAGAACCTCTGATCAGGCGACGCTAGTCCATCGTCCGCCTTTCCGCCAGAGATTCCCTTACTCCGACTCGTTAATTACTTTGCGCCGATACGCGATCCGACTCGGTATTTCGACCGCAAATTCGTGGCTTTCCGAGACTAACCTTCGACTGGGCTCGATTTTCGAAGTGTGAAAATCGTCGCTGCGAAAGAACGGAATGGAACGGAATAGAACGGTCGATGGCGCGATATCGAAGCGACGTCGACCCCCTATTAACCGGGTTTTATTGGTACACGAGCCAGCCGCGTTGGCTGACCTACGACCGGCAACAGTTAATCAATGCTTTTATGAGCATTTGCTCGCCAGTACAGCGTCGTTGCAGCCGCGACCGGCCGAACCACCCCAGCCACCCACTCGGCGTCGCCCCTCTCTTGTATCCGCCCGGACACCCACCGCTCTTCCTCTCTGTTCGCCCTTGCCTCCACCGATTCGCACTCATTCGCGACTCGTCTGCTCGCGGTGTTTCGCCACCGATATATTGCCGCTCTGGAATCGGCCAATCCGTGCCGGTCGTTCGCATACACGCGACCAGAATCACTCAGGGTCTCCCGAGGTGGAAGAAGGGAAATTCACGTTCGCCGCGTAAACGCGGATGCTTGGATAATTTACTTAGTTTGCGCATTAATATACGATTCGCCGTGCATTAGGTCATATAATATAAATAGCGGCCGGCCAATTTGATTAATGCTATTTCGGTAATCGATGCATTAAATAATTACCGAGGGCAGAAACGCACACGAACGGCTCGACGTTAGCCGATAGTCATTAGTTTATTACGCAGCCTAGCCTAATAGTTCCAGCTCCGGGAATAGTTTCATCGAAAAACGATCGTGGCAAATGGAGAGAGCGAGCTACCGTAAGCCGCGAATCCGGCCAGAAGGCGCGAGCTACGCGGCTTCCCATCCATCCGAAGGGAGAAAGAGAGCCTCTCTCCCGCACACGCGGCGCGCACACGTCGTTAACCTAAGCCAAGCAACCCCCGCTCGCGTTACCGCTTTGCTCTCTCTCTCTCTCTCTCTCTCTCTCTCTCTCTGCATCTCGAACTCCTCGCTTCCTACCCTGCTCTCCCCTTCGGGCTATTTATTTTTCTCATGGGTTTTAATTTTGTAGAGACAACATAGATGCGTATCGGCCGTCCTGGCTGTACCGAGCGTTGGGTGCACATATACACGGCCATTGTGCCGGCCATTGTGCCCGCTACGTCCCGAATGGATGTTACGCCGCCGCTATCGGGATCGGATCTCGCTCGTTGAGTTTATTAATTGCGTTATGGCAAGTGGCGCTCGCCTACCGGTCCAAATTGAAAAAAATCCGCTGTACGCGAGCCACGCCGCTCTCCCGGTACGTGTTGCTTTCGCCTCGCACTCTCTCTTCCTGCATCCTTCTCCATACACTTTGCTTCCACCTTTTTTTACGCTCTCTCCTCTTCAGCTTTACTCGCGGCCTTCGTTCTTCCCGATGAGCCGAAGGAGCGTCGATACCGTGGAAGCCCGTCGCGCTGGGTCCTCGCTCCTCTCGCGGTAAATTGATATCATAAGGGATGGCTCGCGGAAGATAATCCTCGGCTCGAAAGTCGCGCGAACGCGTGCTTCTGAGTGTGCGATCGCGTCTCCGATAACTTTCCATTTATTCGACGATTAAACGCGTACACTTTTGTAACTTTTACTATACCATGTAAGTGTATCCACGTTCCTGGCGCTTTTTACCCGCGTTTCTACAAGGGAAGAAAAAAGCGAACCGTGGTTGATTGGGACATTCAGGAACGAAAGGATCCAAGTTCCTTGAGCGGCAGAAAAACTACGTAACTTTTTACAACACGCGGAGATTAAAGACTCGCGACGAATACGCAGCACACGGATGTTTACGATTCCCATTTTACGAGGTTGCCGTGTAACAAGCGAATCGTCCGGCGTTGTGTTGGTCCGAAGCGGGGGCCGCATCCTTGGTACGAGCGCGGCGACAAAGTTAAAAGGAAACGGGTCGCGGCAGCCGCGGCGATCAATCGTACCCAGAAAGGGGATCCAATCGTAAAACAATTATACAATTACCGCGGGCTCGTAATTAATTGCTCGCCGTTTCAACGTTTACCCCGACTGCGATCGTACAGTTCTGCAACTGCGTTCGTGCTTGCGCTCGTCCGCGTGGCATTAATTCATTAACGTTGCACCGTCAAACGTATTTGCCCGTAAAATTGAACGGCCGGCGTATTCGCGATTATTTGCTTAACCAATTTCCGAACGGCGATCGTCGACGCGGTTCAACGCGATTTTACGATCCGACTTTGCCCAGAGTTTACCGCTTTCGAAGACCGAATAACCGCTCTTGCGAAACGCCACGATAATTTAAGAACGTTAATTAGCGTCATGTGCTACAGCCTTTTGCTATTATCGTGGAAAAGGCAGAGGACAAGGAATCGAGCGGAAAGGTGATGCATCTAAACAATAAGAAGATTTAGGGACGGCGAGGAGAAGCTGTTGGAGGTACGAGTACATCGATGCAATATCGACATTGGCAACCGCCACCACAGGCCGCAACACGACGGTGCAGTTGCAGTTAATTTGCTCACTCCAAGTGTGTTTGATTCCCCTAATTAATTGATCGGTAGGGTCACCGTGGCCCGGCGCGTATACGGATGGCAGTAATCAAGTGCGTGCCCCTGGTACCAGGGCTACGTATCTACGCGATTGTACCGTTTTACCTACGAGTGGCTCACCTATTCCACGATTTCGTCCCTTTTTTCCGCGCTTTCGACGTTGATCGTCGCGACGATGTCATCTCCGATATGACTCTCGCACGCTAATGAACTCGATTAATCCAAAAATGCCCATTTCCCACATTGTAAAAGTTTCCTCTTCGATCATTTGCAGCCTTTCAACGCGTCTCGTTGTTCACGGTCGTTGAACAACGTTCGAATGGTCGACATCGTGGCACAATGTTGTCGCTGAATCCGCGGCGTCTCCATAAAACGTGGCGTTATCGAGAGAAAGGACACGACACGCGGCGTGAAATACGAACGTCTGGAAGAGCCGAGACACGGGACAGGCCTCGAATGGCTAAAAAGTCGTTGGCACGGTCGTAACCAGAATCGTAAGCAGCCGTCGAGCGGGCCTATCGATCGAGCGTCGGTGACGCTTACGAGCGGCTGTTTGAACAAAAGGAAGTGTAACGAGACTTACCCAAATGCCCGTTCTCGTAGTAATCGCCGTTGTCCATTCGGTGCTTCTTGAGAGAATGCTGGGGGTGGTGACCGGTCGCGGCGGCCAGGTGGCTGGCTGCGAGACTCAGACCGACGGAAGCTCTCTTCGGTGGTCTTCCTGGCCTGGAGCTGTACAGTGGTAGAGAGTTACTGTGGTTAGAGACACCTGTCATCGAGGTAATGTCTTACCCCGATCGTCGAGCTTACGACTCTCGTCGTAAGTTGTTCGATTACGTCGCGAGAAAAGACGTTTCCAGTATAATATATCCAGTATAATGGATCATGGATATGACGAATATTAGTACGACAAATAACGCGAACGCTTTTCATGCGAACAAAATGAGTGCGTCTTTTCTCGCGAAACGATGACTCTTCGGCCGGTCCCCCGGCTCCGATCTCGAGACTCATCGATCTCGAAGGAAGAGAGGAAACGCTCGAATGAAACTCGATGACCAAGCTCTGGTCGCTACAAGTGTCGATTAGACTCTATCTAGAATGCCGCTACGTTTCGAGAACTGGTTCTCGGCCGACTGCAGCCGAATGAAGTTCACCTTCTCGCGATCCGTGCGGGGCCGCGCGTGGTCGCGAGCGAGCGTGGCTACGAGTCACGAGATACCACCGGCTAATACGTAGTGACGTTTGCCGCGATAAATCTAGCAGAGGGGAAGATAAAGCTGCGCGAGAGGCGATGGAACGGGCCAAACAGCCTGCATTTGCGTAACTTATCGTGTCTCGAAGACTCGATTATTCTCCTTGGACGCGGTTTCAAAGAGGGGTCGCGGGAATATTCCGCGATTCTCGCCAACGATCGGCAAATAGACGACGATCGAGAAGAATAGAAGCGACTAGCCGCGAGCAGCGTGTCGCGAATTGCGCGCAAAAGTATCTGACGCGGAACGATCTCACAGGATGGTTCGGAGTAGATACCGCGGCTGGCAGAAACGTTCATTTTTCATAGGCGGCAGGCGCCGGAGAGGCGCTTCCATATACACACCAGCCACGGACACATGCCGCGCAAAGTGTACATACGCGTACGCGCGTGATTCGAGCTTTTGCTTTCGCCGGGCCTGAGACTGAGACTGCGACTCGTTGTTACCGTGGCAGGATCCTTTCCTCCGTTCCCGATATAGCGGCTATATTCTTCCAGTGGTACTCAACCCCGACTCCGGCCGACTTTGTTCCTACGAACGACTCGCGTCAGTTTCATTTCGGAATCCGTTTCAAATTTAGCCGATAATCTTGCTGGATCGACGGCACCCTTTGCAGGATGCAGCCATTGGCAGCGGAGCATAAACGATTTCGTTCGACGAAAGCGTCGCGTCGTTGACAAGTGGAGGGCGGGTAGCAACGTGGCGACGAAAATGAAGCAAAGAGAAAGAACGAAAATTGAAGCACGGCGGAGGAGGAGGAGGAGGACCAGTCCTCTCGATATTTATACCCGGTGACAGAGACGCTACGAAAAGCTCGACCGGGTTGAGAATCTCTGCTTGGTAAGCGAGCAATCTCATAGTAGTCAGGACAGATTTGTAAATCTAATTTTTCATCCCGTCTTTCTGCCTGCCCTCTCGCTTTACCTCTTCGCGTTGCCCACGGTCTTCCTCGTCCTCGTTCTGCGTTCGACTCTACACCCCCTCCTCTATCGCTCGTACGGGGTGCTTTTTCCGCTCTCTTCCTCCAGAGGCGCTCGATCTCTCGATCTTCGTTGTTCGCTTCCCTGGCGCCCTCCCACTCTCCGACTCGTCCTCTTTCGTAGTTCGTTCTCGTTTATCGTGTTCTCTTCTTCTCGCCGTTTGGCCCCTCTCTGTCTCTCTGCCAGCTCTCACGCACGAGATCTCCAGACGATTCTCAGACGGCCGGTTTATACGGCGTTGATCTCTTAAACCGCTTAGCTTCGGGTTACACCGAAAACAAGAACGCACTCTCCAACGCTTAGACCCGTATAATGCGTACTTGTTTGCGTACGAATCTACCGGCGAAATAAGAAAAACGTCGCGTCGAAATGAACGGCCGATCGCGTTCCATCCTTTCTTCGCGTAACGACTCTGATTTATCTGTAAAAGGTTCGATGTACGTGGCCCGAATTCGGCTGATTTAATAAACACGCAATTAATTAAATACGCCTTAATAAGAAGCCAGATGTGACCGTACGATGAAAGTATCGGACATCGAAGAAACGATTCGTCTGAAACGATCGGCCGGATATCGAAGAAAGGTGTTTGCGAAACCGATGTTGCATGATTTCGCGGGGATAAGGTGATCGTGACCTATTGTTGGCCAAGAGATCGAGGAAGAAAATGAGATGGATAGTAATCGGCCTTATTGCGACGACCACGGAGCCCCGTAGCTACTAGATTTCGTTTCGGCTCGACGGAATTAATTCCCCTATCGGGATACGAAGCGCAGGATACCTTAACGCATTGATCACGCCTCTTGGCGCCAACTTTTTCCTGCGTGCGGTTGAAAAATCTAGATAGATATCGCTGACAGACTGCAAGCAAGCATTCAACTGCCTCACACGCGATAAAAACTACTGGAAACGTAGAAATTCCTCGAGATGCATAATCGTCGTAGCGATTGCGTCAACAACCACTCTCCGGTTTATTTGAATTCGTGGAAATTCTAATCAACGGCCAGTAGAGTGGAACGGCTACTGTAAGATTATCAGTACTTGTCGGTAGATGAAATTCACGGAATCTATCTTTATCGTTGGGCGATTCGGCAGCTGAATAGGCACGTAAGCATCCTGAACAAGTAACGTGTCTGATTCTTAAGAGTTCTTATACGTATACTTGCAATGCACTGTATCGTTTACCGATCGAAAGAAATACACCTACGACTTACTTCAGGATGCTCCTCGATGGAACCTGCCAGATAATCGATGCAGATCGATCGATTAGATAGAAGTTAGGTTCGCGTTGCGCTCGATTCGCGTCCGGTCGTGTATCGCGTGTGGGATTCGCGATGATCGCGCCAGGTGCTATGCTTTGATCCGATCATTCCCCGCCTTAATGATCGCTGCACCGCAGAAGCGGCTCCTCGTCCGACCGTTCGGTGAGACGAGAAACGAGAACGCACAGAAAAGA
This sequence comes from Bombus affinis, assembly GCF_024516045.1. Taxonomy (NCBI): domain Eukaryota; kingdom Metazoa; phylum Arthropoda; class Insecta; order Hymenoptera; family Apidae; genus Bombus; species Bombus affinis. The sequence continues at coordinate 17,093,960 of NC_066346.1, read as the reverse complement.
ATCCGACGAGGTTGAAAAAGCACGGAGATATACAAAGAAAGCCAATCCCAATCCGCGAGGAACAGTTGCAACCCATTCTTACGTGATGGGCCGTTTAAGGATCGAACGACCTGGTCTCTTGGATCACCGAGGCAAAGCTAGACTCTCGCCTTTCGTGTTTCTCGATCTCGCCGATAAACGCGTGTTCGAAATTCGTTTCGCATTCGTTACGAACTTATCCATCTGGCGTCTCGCAAGAGAAAAAGGAAAGAACGGGAGAAAATTGCCGCGACTCGTCGAATCATCGACGCGACTCTCGATCACTCGTAATGGTTGAAATTCGAGAGTACGTCATCCCTGGCGGCGATCACGATCGATCTTCGCGAGAAAGGAAAATAAGATGTGCGGGAAACGAGAGAGAATTACAAACAAGGAAGGAGGAGGAGGAGGAGGTGCAGCAGCAGCAGCAGCAGCAGCAGCAGAAGGAGAGGCGAGGCCGGAATCGAGCGACTATAAATTGTCAATTTCGAAGTCAATTTGCCCGGGCTTACCAATCGGCTGCCGGTTAATTTCAAGGTGAATTGTGTCCAATATGGGTATATTATTAATGGCCCGGCGAGGGATAGGGTGCACTCTCGAGCGGAGGGTTGCAACCCCGTTTTCGCATACTGGCCAAATCTATCGCTCGGGGCCGACGATCTGCTCTCTCGTATTCGGCATTCCGGGATTAAACGGTCTCTGATGTTGCGCTGCAGCCAGCAGTTGTCGACGCGTGTATACACGCGGTCGCATGTGGGTTAAGCTCGCGAGGATCGAGCCTCGACCGCGACCGGAACACGATTCCAGGCCAAACGGCCACCGGCTCTCGCTCCCTCCTCCTCCCTTCCACCCTTTGCCCCTCTCTCCTCCTACCCCCTCCCCCTCAATACCCTTCCATTCCCGCCGCGGCTATTTCACTTCCGGATTTTCCTCGCGTTCGCTGTATCGTAGCGTGGAATTCGTAGGCCAGGTCGTTTCACCGATCTCAGCACCGCTCGACTCGACAAAGGAGCCACTGTTGCTTGTTAAACAACGCGCTATCTTTGAATTACGATGCTCGAGCGTTATCGCATCCTGCTACCGTTCTGCGCCGTTCAAACACTCTGCCCGAAAACGCGGGAACCTGAGGCCATAGCCGAGGAGAAACGAGAACGAACCGTGCTAGCGGCTCGTACCATGCTTTAAACGCTGCATTCTTTGCCGTGAGATCTTTTTACATGGTTTCTGTGTTCCACAGTCAGCGCAGAGCGTGCGCGTTGTGTACAGCGTTACTCGCGTTTCTCCTATTGTCTTTCTGCGAACCACTAAAGGATGTCCCTAGATGAGCTCTCGTTACGCGGACGTGCGTTTAACTGATACCCGCAACATCTGCATCACTCGCCCCGCACGCTGCTTCGATATCAAGTACTTCCCCTACCGGACAATGCCTACTCAAAGAATTTTAAGTAACGCCGTTACAACGGGCTTAGACCCGACACCGGATCATGTGGGAAAGATTTCATGGTCGAAACAAAATATATCACATTTACGACTGTAACGAGGCTTTTACGATTGCTCGCGCGAGTAGCATCAACGTAGTAGCGTCGTTACACGCGTTAATTTGATCCAATGTCCGACGCATCCGTAGCCGATTTATGTATGTGAACGTCGCCAAGCCAGCGGAATAATCCAGATTTCTTGTATGGTCGCGAGAGATTCTACATACTTGTAACGCGGAACACCCTTCGGCAATTAAAAAAACTATAAACCGCTTAACGCGGCGCGGCTTGCAGCGAACGCGAAGTCGTAAAACGATATAACGAATAATACGAGCGTTCGTGGCTCGGCTTCTAATTGTCAGTTTCGCCTTTACGCGTTTCCCTGGTTTTCTGGCCATTGGCGACCGTAATCGGCCGACCGTTCCTCCTCTTTCTCCTGCGTCTCTCTGTCTCACGACGCACGTACGCACACATACAAGCGCGGGCACACAAAGCGCGATTCTCATCCCCCGAATCTTTTTCGAAAAGTTGCGAGCGTCGACGGGTGCGTCCCTCTCGTAAAGCGTCGTCGCGGGCAATTCCCGTCATAACAACGACTTCAATTTTCGTCAAAAGTCTTTCGACGTTATCGTCGACGTCGTCGACGCCCCTTCCCTCGATTTTCTCTTCTTTTTTTTTTTTCGTCTCTGCTTCGAGACCGACCGGGTTCCTTCGATTTCTCGCTTTATAAACTCGATTGGCTGGCTGAAATCCGAGAACGGCGAATGGTATTTTCCAAATTATAAATTTTTACGAGGGCTCGTACGGGCGTCGAGTCGACACAGCCAGAGCCCGACGCGAGAGTTTCTCTCTTTCTCTCTATTATTTCCTTTCCACCGGACCGAACCCCGCGCTTCGTTCTCCCTTCCTCCATAGATCGCGGCAATCCCGTCAGTCAGATTGGATTTGTCCGATTTCGCGCCCGGAGTGGAAAAGAACGTGCGAGGGTCTGGATGCGCGCGGTCGTTTGCCTCTCTCTTCGCCGCACGTCCCCTCGCTCTCACACTCGCTCTCTGTATCTCACAACCACCCTAGATATTATTCCTTTTCACGCTCGTTCTCGTTCCTCGAGCGAGAAACAAAGCATCAGCCGGTTTAGTGCTTCCTTCCTCGGGCCGGGTCGAACGGGAGTAATACAGTCCATCGAGAAAGTTGCGTGAAATAGAGTAATAAGAATGTCAAAGCGCCGCCATGGATCATAACTTTGCACTGACGTTCGTTCCCCGGTATTCGTCGCGTTTTTCCGAGAACGAAATAGTAGGAGGAAATGGTAGGAACGCGGTGGCATCGAATACCGGTCGAGAAAGCGTACGAACCCGTTTGAAAAATGTTAGCAATTTGTAGGAAAGTAAGGGAAGAGAAAGGTGCCGTAGACAAACGCGTATCGCGGTTGTTTCCTCCGAATCGACTTTCATCGAACGAACAACGCGGAAAAATTTCGAAAAGTTCTTCTCGCTGTGGCGCCCGAGCAAATTTCCCGAGTAACAGCGCGTATCCCGCGATCTTTACGGGCGGCTATTAAGAGGCGGAGAGAGAGATAGGAGAAAGAAAAACTCCCCTCGCGCGATGAGCCAGCATCGAGAGAGAGCATTTTCTAATAACCACGATGTAAAGTTGGGGTGCGTTACACACAAAAGAAATCTTTCTCTTCCGACCTGAGGGTGGGCTTCGGTAGACTTATCTTAGTAATATTGGATTAAAACTTATGCTTCTCTCGGTCGCAATACGTTATTTTTATTGCTCGCGGCTTTGCATAATATTCGTCTCGGGGGCGGACCTCTCTGTTTCTGCCCCTTGTTCGCGATCGTTCTCCTCGTTCCTCCTTCCGGTGCCTCCTTCACGCCCTGCCGACCCATCTTCCAGGCTAATTTTAATTTCGATGCCACGCCGCGTTGGGGAACATTACGATTTCAGCGTGGCTCGTTTATTTATGTTGCGAGGCTAGGTACGCCGCTTATTAGCTTGCTAGTTCGTCGGAGGAGTCGCACCGGGGGTGCTGAGAAAATTACCGAAATCGTTGCGACACCTGACTCGCGCCAAGAGACTCAGACTTCCGGCAACCTTGTCCGACTGCTCGATGTTTATCGTCTCATCGGATCGACGAACGGAAAGACAAAGGCGAGGAGAACTCGACCGTGCAGATGCGCGATTAATCCGAATACGAAGCGTGTAAGCGCGCGAGGCAGATGTCTCGAGGGCTTGTCCAGGATGGGCAATATTTTTTCCCAAGCTGTTCGCGCTTGGCTCGTGCGCCAGTTTCAATTTCGGCACGCTCGTAAAGGTACCGAGCGAGTTTATTACCGGTGGCGTTCTGCTCTAGCTCAAGCACGCGATACCAATCAAATACCAACTCGTTTTAGGAGTTAGATAAATACGAATGAACGGCAGGCACGAGTTTTAACGGGTTTCACCTGGCACAGATCTCGGTGGCGCCGAACGAAAGACGGTTCTCGCGTGGCATGACAAGGATCCTGCCGAGACGGCGCGACATTCCTTCACGCACGCGATACGTACTCGCTGTAATACCCGATAATACCTGTATTTGCGCGTGGCAGGCGAAACGCAGAGCACGCTCGACGTGCGTTACAGCCGCGTAATCCCGGCAATCTCGAGGACGTGGCCCAGTCTTCGGAACGAGTAATCCTGCCAATTTGGACCGCGGATTATCCAACAAGAAGAGGGAGAGAGGATTGTAACATTCTGAACGCGCTCGATCGCGAAACTTCAAGTCGACGACGTTCTCGCGAATTTCCTCCAGAAACCAGAGACGGACGTCTCGGCGGCGTTGACGCGTTCGTCTTCTCTATATCCTACCTATCGTTTCTATCTCCTTTGGCAAAAGCTAGCGAAAGACAAGGAATCTTAACCGTCGCTCGGCTCGAATAAAATACGTCGACTCGTAAAGCGTCGGCGGCGGTCAATTTTTTGTCGATGAAGGCGAACAACGGGGCTCCGACTGTGTCCGAGAAAACGCCGAAAGCAGTGTCTCTCATTTTAATATTTCTACGATAAATCCGCACCCGGGACCGTTTACGACTTACGACGGAATAAATAACAAAGCCGCCGTGCGTATCTCTCGCGAACAGTTTCTTTTACTCTCGGCTGTTCGGAGCGGCTAGTGCGGCTTTTACGAGCGCGCTACAGTCCTAACGCGTCCGAACGAAACCATGTCCAGATCGAAATAATAAGCAGGACAGCAGCTCGCTCGGGATACCGCCGCGCGCGATACATAAACTCACGCCGACATACGACTCGAGGCTTCTCCCGTCAGAGTTTTGTCACGGTCACTCTTCTCGGGCGTCACTTTGTTCGCGATCGTCTTGTCGTGCGGTTAAAAAAAAGGAAAGGAAAAAGGAGTTTGCCGCATGCGCCGGATGTCGTCACGAACGATCGACAAAGTCGATCGTCGTGTCTTCTTATTTCTTCGTATCGAAACCGGGTCGAGAGACAAGCCTCGACGAAGAACGAGGAAACTTTGGACACACCGTTGTCGTTCCGCGACAAGGACTAATTAATAACGTAATTAAGCCGAGGCCGTAACTCAACGCGAACGCGGCGCGGTGGCCCAGCCGCGGCAAGAATAATTAGGGAATTATTTTGTTTCCAAGAGGATCTGAAGATCCCATCGAACCGACGCTGCGACGAGGGTTATTCGCCGAGGACAGACCCCGTCGCACCGCGCCGCACGGTTAAATTATAATTAAATATCAAACGTTTGCAATTACTGGGTTGCACCTGCCGCGCCCGTTTCCGCCCTGAACGCCGTGCCGGTCAACGAATTTCGGCCTACGTAAACCGGTTCAGCCCCCGTTCCTATAGATCCGTGTTCGCAACTCGCCACCGAAACCGAATTACCAAGCTATGCACGTGCCTCGTCTTACTCGGGTATCCTTTGATTCGCGAGATTCCCTAATTATCGAGTAGTACAGTAGGGTACTCGGGTCGGACAGCCGCGAGCAGCGCCAAGTAGGTACGCGCGTGCATCGGGCGCATCGTGTCGAGGGCATCGTGTGCGTGAGGGTGTGCGGCCTCGGGCCTCTATCGAAGGAGCCGCAGAACGCGGACGACCAAGAGAGAGGACTGAGAGAGCGCGTGGACGTTGTCGGTTTGCGGTTGACCCGTGCCATGCCGCACTCCGATACCTCTGCGGTCGCGGCCACGCCGGCACACCCGGGCTACCACATCGCCAATAACGATGTCGACGCGACCTCTAAGAATCCGTCGTTTTCTTCCTCCCTTCCTCCGCCAATCCTCTACGAACTGATCGGACAAGGATCCCTAGAATTCACGGTATAGTCGGACGGTTTCTGAGAAGATCGAGCAGTTTCGTCGCGATACGGCAACGAAACACAGGTCGAGATCGGGTTCAACCGCGAGAACGCAGAGGCGTTCGATCAACGAAAGAATCGGACAGGTCGTTGGGCGCGAGATTCGTTCGCGGTTGATCGCGCGAGGAGCTGCGTTGCGTCCGGCGCAGACCAAGCGGAAGAGAGGGTCGTTCAAAACGCGATCGCACGGAGGATTTTCGCGCCCTCTTATGGCACGCGATCGAACAGCATTAGCCGAACACTTCGTCATCGTTCGAGACGAGTCGTCGACACGATCGCCGTTCCACACGACGAAACACCGACTTGTACGCTCGTTCTTTTTCTTCGATCGCTCGACAAGATTTCGCGCTATCTTCCATGTTCTCCCTTTGTTGATACCCTCGATCCATCTTTATTCCCTCGTCGTCGACGAAACGCCGGCTGACGGTCCTTCGAGCGTTTGTTTGTTTCCTTTCGTCGAGTGCTAGAGCAACGAGTCTGGTCGCGTTTATCTTTGGCTCGTATCGAAACGCGCGTGTATCGCGAAACGGCACTCTCTCTAGTCCCGATGGGGTTAAGCGGTAACGTGGTTAGTGCAGCCATCGATATCGCGTTTCAAGTTTCGGATTCATCCCTCGTATTATTTCGAGTTCCGAAAGTGATCGTCGGTATAGAAACGGAGAGTAAATCGGGGGAGCCGGAATGAGTCGGCGGAGGCAGAGGGACAGCGATGGGGCGGCAGTGAGCAAAAGAGACTCGCTTTATCTTAATACCAAAATCAAATCGGCTCTTGCATGGAATTAGAGATGGCATTACGAGCTATCAGCGCATATGCACCCTGCATCACTGCAACCCCGACTCGGTCTGTTCCACGAGCTACGCTACCGTCGTGGCACAATGCCGGGTCGAGGGGCGAGAACAATATACGTCGAGGGAAATAGGAGAACCCCGTGTACACCCGATGATATTGCCGGGACCCTTTTTCCTGCCAAGAATCTCGTGGAATGCGTCGACGAGCTACCGATAGCATTGCGCCTTGTTTTCTTCCGATACACGCCCTATCTCGTCCTGTAAACCCTGTTGTTTTAACCGTCGTTCCACAATTAGCACGGGGGCTGTACAGATACGACTGCGAACGAATGGAAATATCCATCGTCCTCCATCCAGTTTCTTCCTGACGCGACGAAACAGACGCCGATGGACATTCCTCTCCTACCACTGTTCCGACCAACTAGCACGATGAACGATTATACTCGGTCGCGTTATAAACGCTGGAAAAAACGGAAATTCGAATAGCCGGGAGAACCAGAGTGGCGCCCGGGGGAATCCTCTCACGAGGACCTCGACGACGGCATCCCCGTCGACCTCCCGTCCGTTCCCTCTGTCTGCCCGCCTTCCTCTTTCCCTCCGCTCTGCCCCCACCCCTCTCTACCTCTCTATCCCTCTTTCTCTTTGACCGTATATTTTTTACCCCCGTCTCGCCGCTCGCTTCCTTATAAACTAATTTCGTGTCGAGCGCCTCCCTGCTGTCGGCGCGTTCAGTGTCGAACAATTGAATTCTCTCTTTCCATTTACCTATCCGTTTGTATCAACATTTACATTTATATTTGAATAATGGAGAAAATAAAGAGGCTCGGCGTCGTCGTTTTCGCGTCCGACGATTCTGGGGCTCCTCGCTATTACATTTTTAAGCGTTCGTTTTCGAGCCCGCGGCACCAACCATCCCCTGGCCAACGACAAACGAACAACCATGGGGTGAAGAGGGCTGAGAGAGAGAGAGAGAGAGAGAGAGGAAAAGCGAGGAACAGTCAACGACGCGGCCCTATTCTCTCGCGACACTCTGGGAATTCCGTGCGTGACGCTCGACGTTACGAACGCCTCGTATTAACATTTAGATAAAGCTTATGTTAATATTATTTCCCGCTTCCTCCTCCGGGTATCGGTCGAACTTGGTACCCCTTCCCACGTTCGTCGAGTAGCTCGCGACACACCCTTTTCCCGCTTCTTTCCACATTTTACGAGCCCCCGCGTTCCACCTCCGGCCACGTATCAGCTATCTAGACGCGAGCAAACTCGAACGCTGCAGGCCGTTCCTCCGGCACAGCGTCTCCAGCGTGCAATTTCGCTTAACGTCGTCGCGCGAGAGGACTTTCTTGACTTTCTCGAGAGAGAACCAAAGTTTCTTTCGCGATACGGTATACAAATATGTCACGTTACGAGCCTACTCTCGTTTCGCTTCTTGACTTCTTGACCCTTAGCGATCGAATTCTTTGAAAACACACCCTTTAAGAACGTTTTCCTTTGATCGCTTCCATCGATTAGAAGAAGCGAAATGAACGTCTGAATTGTTGTAAAAATGGATTCTCGCGAAGCTGGTCATCGCGAAGCGTTAGCAGGCTGTTGGTCCAGGTCGTGGGTCGCCCTTTATGGTCGAGGCGTGTCACTGGCTCTCGCGGCGGCATTACGCGCGAGCGTTAACCGATGATTTAACGGCGCGTGGTGTACGCGCGGATCCCAGCGTCGCGTCGTTGCCCCGCCGCTACGACTTAACGCGCTTAAACGTGCACACGTTACGTTGGAAAATTGACAAGCGAGGTTGAACGTCCGTGTTGACCAGCAGTTCGTCCATTTCGGATTGGCGTCGCGTGGGTCGACGATAAAGGGCGTCTCACATAGTTACGAGAATTATAGTCCCGGTATTCTTGATGAAAAATGTTTCCGCCATCCGTTAAATCGACTTAAGCAATGTTCGCGGAAAATTAAAAGAAAGTTACCCTAACACGATCCATGCACGTTGATTACATTTAATTTTAAGAAATTATAGGGATAGCAACGGTCAGTTGACGAAGCAAAATCGGCGTTCGCTTAGCATAGCGCTCTTGTATCGAGCAGAAAGTATTCGCTAGTTAAGGGACCGGCATTCTTTCGTGGCACGAGCTTCTTCGTCCATTGGTCTGATTGCTGTCGAGACAAAAGGCAACCGTGTCCAGTGTCCGGTGACAACGACATTCGCCGCACGAAAGATCGATAGCTATTACGCAACGATTTCGAGACTGCTTCGAACAAATTTATTACGGAGCCGGAGGGAGAGAAGTGTGGTATTCTCCGGGGAACGTGTCCATCGATCGACGTAGCGCACAGGCTACGAAACTAATCGAGACAACGCTCCGTGTATACATGTGTACGGACGACGATTTTTCCTGGAGGAAGCACTCGTGCCACGATAGGACAACCATAGGATCCATTTCGTCGAAATCGCGTGGAACGTTGGCACGCAGGGACACGGGGAAACACCGAAGAGAAGAAAGACACCGCGCGCTAGCAACGCGGCTACGACGCAGGGTCGTTCGTTTACGAGGTAGCATATTTCTGGTAGCGTTCTGTTGTCGGTGGGCCACCCACCACGATCGGAGCAGTCAAAATAGCAACCGAAATCACAACGGCCGATTGTCCGTGCTCGGCTCGAGTTATGAAGCAGTAAACTCCGTCTCCTTCCGTTCCACTCTACTTGTCTTCGATTCTCTACCGTTTGTCCCTCGTACACGAGCAATCCGAGACCCGGCTTTCATCTTATGAAATAATTTCGATGATTGGATGCGAGGGTCGCGCTTTACTTTCGCGTCCAATCGATCGTTTCTAGCCTATCTATCTGTTTCTCCCGCCGGACGTTCTCCCGTTTCCCTGTTCGTCGTGTATCGTTTCAACTTTTCGAACTCGCGATACACTCAACGATATCGAGTCTGCCCGCCTGTCCGAGTCGATGTTCGTTACAAAATCAAACGATCGTACGAAAGCATCGAAACGTGGAATTCGAGAAAACCACTTGCCGTGCAATCGCGTGACTGACAAACGTTTGCCGGTCTTCGTGTGGTGGTGGAGGACGAGAACCATGCGTTCTCGAAACGTCGCCTTCCGACTGAGAACACCGTCGAATCCAATCCGATACATACCTGCAACAGAAAAACGAGAACGATGGTTAAGCGTGTGACGTAAGATAGTTTATGAAGCGATATTATAGTTATCAGTCGTCCGTAAGACTTACGATCGGAAATGGAATGGAAAAGAAGAGCCGACCGGTCGTCGTCGTCGTCGTCGTCGTCGTCGTCGAGCGCAAAAGGGAGCAGCACGCGCGAGGATAGCTCGGAAGAAAAGAAACAATAGGACGAGGGAAGAAGAAAGGGCGTTGATTTGTGGAACAGGTTCTTCTAATTCCAACTCTTCCTCGCCTCTCAGCTCGAGAAGCGCGCGATGGTAGCGTGGTTGTATCGATAAATCAGGATAGCATTAGGCGCCACTTCGTATTGGACCCGCGATCTCTTTTCTGCCGCTTCCCCCTGGGCCCTTCTTCTTCACCAAGGTGAAGCGAGTACGCGTGTGTATGTGTGTACGTCCTGCGAGTCTCGGGGATTTATACGGGCAATATCGAGTCGGGATTAGCACGATCGGACGGACTCAAGTCATGCTCGCGGTCGATACCACGTGGCTATTAGTGTCAAAATAAAAATGTGGCCGCAATATATGGCGAGAACCGTAAGCCCTCTCTTATTGCCACGGCTGCGATGATAGAGAGACTCGGCCGCGTATTCCGTGCTCGCACACGAACCAGCATGTAGGAAAAAAGGTGGAAAAACGAAGCGAAGGGAAGAGGCGAAAAACTGGTCCCCCGCTTCTTTCGTTTCGCTCTGTCGTTTTTCATCGAACGAAAGATCGATCGTTCGCGTATATCCTTCTAAAACTTTTATGCATCTGGTAATCGAGATTTCTTGCAAATCGCCATCGTGACGTCGATTTCGTCGATCGTTGAATCGTGATAGCCGGCGCGCAACGGACACGCGCGCGAAGAAAAACGACAAAAGAAAAAAAAAAAAAGGGGGAAAAAATCCAACCAGCCTAGCCAAGTCACCCCATCGTTTTCCTCCTAAATAAAGTGACCATGGATCAGGGGTGGCCGGTGCCTGGACCGAAAGACCCCGAGCGGCAATAAAACGCCCTTCGTCTCGTCGAGCTGTCGGAGAGGCCGCGAGAACCAGGGTCATAAAACTTAGAAACAATTGTCTTTTATCGTTTTGTTGTTATTTAATTTTCTCCCGGATTGGGCAGCGTGGACCAATCGAGGCGACGAGCGTCGACACCTTGGCCCGAGCTACTAAATAATTTACGATCCTATCTGGCCTTCTCTTTTCCTCCCCCACGTCCAGCTTCGTCCACGCCGCGTCATCGTTTCGTGCCATTTCCACGAATTCGAAGAAATCCACTGGCCCGTCTATTGCCTTTCCACGATTAACCGTGATCGTAACACGGTTGATCAACGTTAACGCGACGAATTCCTCGAGATCGACGCTGATCTCGAAGACAAAAGCGTACCAGCGCTCGGCAAAACAAATCGTTTGAAGTGTCTGCCCTGTTACAGAATGTCCGAGCGGTACGAGCTCTATTTTTATATCCGTTCGTACAGGAAGTTGGCCCCGTAGGATGGGGGAGTCCCGTGTACACGAGGCCCCCAATGAAAATAATTATTAGCGTTAAGTGGACGTCGTTAACAGAGAGGAGACGGTTAGCCGTCGGTGACAGACGTTAGAGTGGTTAGGTCGAATCACGCTAGCAACCAGCTTCGATGCGTGAATCTGCGCTCTGCTCCGGCAGAGGATGCGGATCCATTGGCTGGACAACTAGATTTCATTGCGTAATGCTACCTAGCGAACCCGCGCGCGCCTCGTTCCCAATCACCTCGACGTCCTCGTTCGAGTTGCTCGTCCCGAGGACAATGCTTAGTCCGATCGATCAGTTCCTCTCCTGTCCATCGCGCAAATTGTCGTTCCTCGTGATGTACCTGACCGTCTTTCGCCTTTCGTACGTACCGTAAAATTTCTAATTTTAACGGACATAGAAGGCCAACAGCAAAGTATTTGGGCGACGTTAAACGACCCGTACCGTGTTGATCGCGTTTGAGATCGCTCGAGCCCATCGCTACCGAACAGCCGTAATAAATAAATTCCGTGGGGTGGCGAACGAACGAACGAACATTATGTAGAACATATAAATAAACGGTTTATACTCGGGGTCTGGGCGATCCTTCCTCTCCTCGATTCCGCTCTTCGCTCGCCTAGCTATATTTGAGTTATGAATCGTAAAAGCTAGATCGGCAATCGAGCCGGACTCACTTCAGGGAAGGTTAAAAGCCACGGTGTTAACTCGCTCTCCGGAGGATAGTATTGACACTGTGCTCTCTGCCTGCTACTCGTATGTATATAACTCGGATCCGACCACTCGAGTCGAGCAGGGGAATCGTGGCTTCTCGAGAACTACCGCTTCCTCGAGGAACAGCGGTCGCAAGGACGAGCATAGAAGAGGATGTTCTCCTCCCATTTTTTTCCGTGCGTTTCCAGAATCCAGGTCCTTCACTCAATTTCCAGAATTACGTGAGCTCCTCTTCACGTGAACACCCCACCGTCGGTTATCTATATTTTTTCTTTTTCTTTTTCTTTTTTTTTTTCGATGGCATTCCTGGTGGTCCATTATGATCCTGTTACGTTCCGCGGTTACTTCCACGATTACTACGATTTTAATCAACGAACAAGTTTCATAACACGCGACTATCTCGATCGTCGGAATCGAACGATCGCCTTATCGTGTCTCTCTGGAGAACCAGCCTTTTATCCGTTTCGCGAAGAAGTTTCGAGGAAACGGACGCACCTGCCCCACCTACCTGTGCTAGCTGACATTCGTTGTCGAAAGGAATGGCACAAATCTGGTCCGGAAACACGGCAGGGTTGACACCTGCGCCTTGAGAACCAACTCGAGCCACGCGGAGGTCTATTTGAACGGAAACACAGTCGGGATATCGCACGGTGCTCCCACCATTGTGAGATGGCTTTGTAGTCTGGCACACTCACACGCGGTTAAATCGCACGCATACACTCAACAAGGATCCTCTCTTTCCCTCCGCTTTTCCCTCTGCCTGCCTTTATTTCTCTCTTTATTTTTATCCTGCTTCGCTTGTTATTTATTATTCGCGGCGATGGCTATGCAAACGAGTAGCAAGCGGAGACGCGCGGCGGGCCCCGTTGCTCCGTCTACCGGAAAAGCCATCGTGCCGCTTTTAAAAATGGAATATCGCTCGCCTTCTCACAAGCTCGTGATTTCAAGTCGCGTTTCAACTCGTACCGATCGATCTCGAGTGCCGGCCACGTTTCAAAATAAGACGGCGTCTAGCCTTTCGATGAATTAGAAAGGAAAGAAGGGAGAAGTAAAAGTTATTTTCTATCTATGCCGCCTCGCGGCCGTAGAACCATTCGGAAACCGACCGCCGGTTCCCTTGGTATCTGCTTTTCGTCCTCGAAAGACAGCGCAACGAGAGGACTTCTGGTCGAAAGAGGTCGACGGCGCCACTCGAGCCCCTAGTCTGGAGACTCGAGGCTGTCACTCGTTCGAAAATGATGCAGGCCCTTCGCGATAAGAATATCCTTTACAGAGGGGCCAGGCTTTTCGGGGCCAGAGACGCATTCACGCAGAACTTGCGTTTGAATAACCTAGCTAGCGAGAGACAGAAGCTTCAAAGCGGAAAGCTATCGAGCCCCGCACTCTTTGTTCCTCTCTCCGGCTACCGCGTATGAGAACGATTTCACGCGATACAGAAGCGCGAACTCTTTGTACGAAAAAAAAAAAAAAAAACAAGATGCCATGGCTCAGCATTTTTCCACGGTAACAAATTCATCGCGGTGGTTATCTGGCCGGTGGGATCGGGGCGCCGCGCAATTCCGTATCATTCTTTCGACCGATGTAATTATCCTCGACACGCGGTACCGTACGTTGCATTCGTTATGCGCGTGCGTTCGCATATACGCGTGTACGAGGCTCGGCCAGCGGAACGCGTCGTTGCGCTCGGCCGCAGTGTATCGTAGCTTGAGCTGCGGCCTAACTCGACGAACCTACAACGCACACACACTATGAACGAAGAAAGAGACAGCTCCCTGTGGCAAATATTTCCAAGTTTGTCCATCGTCCCCGTCCTATCTATCTCGTCACGGTCGGCAAAGCCGCCGCGACATGAGAACCGAATACGGAAAAGCCTGGACGAGAGTCCTCTTGGCAGCGTGTCGTTGTTACGCACAGGCCGGTACACGCGACAATGTACTCCGTTGTTTCCGCGTTGTAGCCTACCTATTCCGAAGAGCCTGCCTCTCGACAGAAGCTCGAGTGTTTCTGGCGTGTAACCTGGCCCCGGGAGACTCGTACACCATCGTCGCTCGCTCGCCGAGAGAATCGCCGAGAGACTTGCGGCCGGACTAAGCAAGATTTCGAAAGCTCGCTCTCTCATCGCTAGCTTGTTCACGGATCGATACCGACTAGACGGTTATACGGCTGACTCGACTCGTCGCTCGTCCACCGGCAACAAGCGTAGGAAATGGTGTGCAGGCGCGAGATACAGCAGATAAGAGAAAGAAGAGTAGGTGTATTAACGCGATCGAGCTCGTAACGCTGGAATTACAGACAGGCAATCGAAGCGACGTAAAGCCGCGATGGACGTTCGCACGGCGATACGCGCGAGACTCGACAACCGTTCCTATATAGCCATGCCACTCGTGTCCCGGGAGTATTACGCGAAATGAAGCCGGGAAGATGGTCCGCCGCTAGCCTCGCTACGATACGATCCTCATCTCGACGGAGGAAAGAGCTTCGAAGATCCTCGCGGAAGGACTTAATCAACGGTCCGAGTGTTTATGATTTTTGTTATTGGTGTCGTATCTCGGGGTAGCTTTGCCGGATTTCGCGCACCCTTCGTCTTCGCTCACCCTACCACGAGTGTCTGCTCGTTTCTCCCTTTCTCAATCTCCTCGCATCCTTTTCCCACCGTCACGCTATACCTATATTTGCACCGTTTCCGCCATCGAATCACCGACCACTTGGCGTAACTGCCCGGCTTGGATAAAGCTTGAAATTTAGGGCGAGCCGGAATTTACTCCGAGAAACGAAACTATGTACGCGAAGCTTCGATCGTTCGAAGGACGGCCGAGGACGCTAGAGCGATTCCGAGGTTTTGACCGCAAAACCGCTGTCGTTGATCGAGTCTCTTCTTCGTTGAACTGCACGAATTCCATTCGCGAGAAGCTTCCTCGAACGTTGCACCGCGGCCAGCTTGGATAGGAACAAGGGACGAGGAAGGGAAATCGAGAGGAAAGAACGGAACGAATCGAGCCAGCGCGAGGAGAAGGCAGAGAGTCGATCGAAGCTCGTCGAGCGTGCAATCACGCGGATGGCTCGGCAAACATCTCCACGTCCCTTCTCGGCCGCGTTTTATTTTCTCTCCATCGAGAGAAAGGGGGAGGGCGAGAGAGGGTGAAAGAGGGAGAGAGAAGCCCCTGTGGCGATCGGTCAGCCGCGCACACGGCTGTTACATATGTTGTCCATTTCGTGTTCAAACAGTGTGGAAACCGGCGGGAACGAGGAAACGTTTACCGCAGAAACGGCCTCGACGATTCCGGTTCGCAACGTCGGACTTTCTTCCTTCATCGTCCTCGTTTTTAGTCGCGCGCTCCATGTATCAATCGAACGTTAAGCATACGTGACTAAGATTTTGATTGGAACGATGTCCAAAATAGACGAAAAGGAGAAACTGCAACTATGCCCGATCGACTCGTTCTTTTCCACTAAACCGATATTGATCTCGTAGCCGAAGCTTGTGCAGACGTCCCCTGGACGCACGGAAACCTTGGAACCAAGTTTAACCTGCGAGCAACCGCGTGACTGGAGCATAGCTACGGCTGGACGTCGGCGAGGTGAGAGAGTAAAGGAGAACGCGGTACGGCGCGAAGTCAGATAGCCGCGAGGCGAGCAGAATCGCGCGGGCTCAGGTGCGTGCATGCGTGCGTGCCTGCCGTCAGCGGTGCCTCTTGAACTCGTGTCAAGCCACTCCAATCGGAGAATATCGTAATCTCCGGACTGTACACGTTCGCGGGCCCCCTTACGTAATTCACATGTCTGGCGAGAGCGTGCTCGCGTGTACGAGAACCAAGGCTCGACTATAAGAGTTACACGGGGGCAAGCTGAGGATCGGCCGACTCACACGGAGGGGAAAGGGAACCGAAACTGCCCTTCGACCTCGCGAACGCCGCCGCATATACAAGGGTAATTCCTACGAAAGTATGATTAATCGACCGTGCTTGCCTCTCGTTTTCACGGGCTTCTTTACCCCTCTTCTCTTCTAGTACGCCAGACTCGTCACTCTTTTCGTTCAGACGAATAAATCGACCCTTCGATATCTGTCCGATGTATTTCGAGATAATTTGTCGGAATTGACGCGTTCGATATATCAACGAAATTATATCCTCGCGATGAGTAACGAGCTGTTTTGGAAATCTTCTGGCGTAGGTTCCTCCGATCGTAACGTTGTTTATTCACCGAGATTTCGATTAGCCTTACAGGCGAGCAAAAAGCGAATAAATTCGAGGGATTCGTTGGAAAGCACAACGGAGCGTGTTCGAGCGGTTTCCTGTCCACGCGGAGCGCGGCTGGCGCACGGGGTTGTTTCGGGGGCAAGAGAGGGCAAGAGGGTCGTGCAGTTGCCACGCAGTCTGACTGACAAGCTGACTTATGCAAATACAGCCTCGCTTCGCTCGGTAATCTGATCGTACGTACATACGTACCTACGTACGTGGCGAGCCTTTATTTCTCGATGGGATTTAAATTACCTGTAAGCCGAGTCGTTTTACGCTAATAATAATATAACGCCGACGACTTTATTGCCACGCTGTACCGCGCGTCGATCGATCGAATCGTCAGCGTCAAGTGCCACGACCCGAAACTATCTTCGAGATTTCGTTGAAACGACGAAGAAAATGTGGCTGATCGCGGAAAATCGCGCGCGCAATTAGTCCTATAAACGACGACACCGAGCGTTCGCGATAAAGTCCCGGGTCTTTGCACAGTTTCCTCGGCGTGGAATAGCCGGCAGCGTTGGCTGTGTCGTTTACGACGAGCGATATACCCCTTGGAATTGCGGACTGCGAATACTCCGGCTACTTGGTAATAAAAGCGAAAGTGTGCGCGCAGTCTCGCGTCCAACGGGAAGGACGAGAGCGAGGGGAAAAAAGACGTAAAGGCGTGGAGCGAAAAAGAGAGATAAAGGGTGCGGAAGGTGGGGTAGAATGGGGTTGGGAAGAGGACGGGCAGGAGGAACCGCTGTATCTATCCGATCTGCGGTCGTGTTCGCGCTCGTGCCGAACGCCGGGCCACGATAATAATTACGCCTGGGTACTTGAGGGAACGCGCGACGCGGAAAGCCGCAACAAAAAGCCAGCGCATCCATTAGTTTCATTTTTTATGATTTCCGACGGGACTCGTTCCGTACGAAGCCGGCTGCTGGGTGCCGGCGAAACGCCGGTAATTGCGAAAATTCGCGGTTGCCAGGATCGAAATTGGCGTAATTAACGCATCGTCCCGTTCTATCTTTTCCCGCCACTTTCCTTCGTCGCTTATTTTTGTAATATCGTTTGTACAACGCAACGTTATCGTATTTTCTTATACAAACTAAGACGTTACGTAGATGTACGTTGCTCGTCTATGTTGAAATTCTGAGAAACGTGCACGAAGAAGCTCCGTGATTCTCGACTCGGCGGCAGTTTCGCGTTGCCGCTTTCGTCGAGAGCGTGAATCGTTATCGATCGACCCGAGTATCGGTCGGGACATGGCCGCAAGCCTTGGTAACAACGTTACAGCGTAACGCTATGTAATCGCGTCCCTTCTCCGAATTCCGCTTAACTATCGGGTTCTTCGCGCGGGGCTCTCGATGAATCTCGAGTTAACTAACGCGACGACAGGTAATTAATCGAAAGAGCCCTCCTCTTGGATAGTGTCCGCGTTACCGTACAACAGAGAACGGACGCGGCGCTGCTCGTTTCCGTTGGTCACCTCTGGCTAATCATAGACCACGAATCCCGGTTCCCTTGGCACTCGACTCCTCTTTCCTCTCGCGCGTTGCTATCCACCCGCGCCAAGCCCGCGCGCTGCTTCGACCCCGTACAAGGGTGTCTGATTGTAATTACTTTACTCAAGTGCGGTAATTAAACTTCTCCGGTAGCTCGTGTGTCTGACGACCCCCGTCCCTGTGTCTCCTCTGACCGTTAGCCCGATAATCCTAGGCTCGATTGCTTTTCTTTCTCCACCATGGGAAAAGTGGAAGCTCGTTACATGGGTAGCTACGTTGGTCCGGCTCTGTCCTATTTACAGGATATTCGAGAACCGTGGCGTCGCTTCGAGATCACGTACATATTAGGTGACGCGGCGCGGCGCGGCGTCGCACTCACATGTATTCGCACCGAAGATCTTGGAGTTTGAGGGCTCGATGAAAAATTGCCTTGCCGCGTGTCGCACCTGACAGCCGTGTTCTCGTCGAACTCGCGCTTATTATTCCCTCTACCGCTGACGTGTCGCCCAATAAAAGTGCGTCAAAACGAATCCAGATGAAAATAAAACAAAAAAAAGCGACGAACAAGCAATGAGCAGCGTGGTGGGGACGGACGAAGAGAAAAAGAGAAAACACGAGTCCCGAGACAGCGAATACGAGGGAGAAAGAGTCGAGGGTAGAATCGAGAGAGGGAATCGGCGGAGCGTTTTCTCGCTGGCAGAGAGTTTTCATCGGGTGTGCAACACTCTGACAGCTTATTCCACCGGTCTGCCCACCTCCTGAACTGCCAACTGCCAAATGCCACTGCGCATTGAATCCGAACAATCAGTGTGTCGGGATTGGAAAAGGCTCCGCGTCCGCGGCCGCGCGAGTCCTGTCAGAATACCGGATTAACGCGCCCTCGTAATACTCTGGCGGCGCGCGATGAAAATAGACCGATCGAATGTATTTCCTGGGTTGTTAAGTGACGAAATTACTCGCGGTTCGATCGTTCCTATGGCGCCCTCGTCAAATGCCGAAGGTGTTCCTTAAATAAAATCTACACGCCCGAATGTCAACTTAACTTATACCAAACCAGTGATGCATTGCAAAATGAAATGTCTACGCGAGTTAACCAGTCGACGAAACAAGCTTGCGTAGAAAGAGACCGTTGCTCTCGAGGCAAAGAAAGAAATAAGTAGTCCTCGTTCTGGACCGCAGGCAGTTCGAAATATCAGTCTCTGTATAATGTATTTTAATTGAAACGCGTGTCTCTTATAAATTAACAAGTTTCACCGAGTATCGAAGTTCGCGAGTTATCGATTTCCCGACCTCACTCTCCTCGTGGATGTCTCGTCCTCCGAGCGTTCTTCCGTCCCTGCTTTGTAGCAGCGTTGACCTTGCACGGTGAGCCCGAGCGAGGAGGAGGAACGCCGCGTGGCATCGAGCACGCTTGAAACCGAAGAAAAGCAGGTAAGGCAGGTGCGATTACGCGAAAGCGTGCGCATGCAACGCGCGGCGAAATGTCATTCCCGGTGCGCGCGAGTTCGGTGCGAACGGAGGAGCAGGAGTCAACCAGCCTTAACGGCCAGACACGCACATACGCACTCGCGCGCATAGTCGGGACGCGTGCACGATGAACGAGCGCATGTAGGCACTTTTAAATAGACGACTACTAGAATCCCGCGCGTCTTTAAGTCCCATTCTCGTCTTTGATTCACATCGTTTCGCTCTGCAAGGACTCCGAACCGAGTTCGCTCCTCCTTTTTATGACTAAACAGTCAAAATGATCGATGGATGATGCTAGGAAAGAACAGATGACGAAAACAATGAATTCACACACACACACACACACAATACGAAGCAACATTGGTGTTGCGACGAGAATAATACCGAGCCTCATTGTGAACATCGACATATAGGTATAATTTAGGAGCATATACCTACGTAAGTTTACACTATATTCGATGAGATTTTCTTATTACAGCAGAGAATCCAAGAATAATCCGTTACTTATTCGCAGTGCTAAATATTCTGGCAAACGTATCAGTGTGACCGAATCTTGACTTAAAACCAGGCAAATAAAATAAGGGCACGTGCCCAATAGAGCGAGATGTTAAAGTTGACCAAGCCTAATGAAGGCCAGCTATTGATTTTGTTATTTATAATATTGTGATAATAGTCTATGGCTGCTCTAAAGGTTTTTTACTAAGAGTAGTCATAATTGAGAGATAAGGCATGATCTATAACGATCATTTGCAACGGGACAGCCAGTTTTATAGGCAAGGGTTCTCAAAGAGCGACGTTGGACTCTCTCTCTCTAAAAGATTACAAAATTTGTTAACTACCTTACCATTACCAGATAATCGTGACATATTCCAGGCAGGACGACACCAGTGAGACGTGTGAAACTTTGGGAGAGCGTAAGGATTCTTCAACTGTTTACTAAATCTAAGGACAAAGTCTAGAACCTTATTCGCTGTTGCGACAACATGCAAATAGCGATCGTTAAAGGAAAGTGGACGGTAATTGTACAACGCGTCAAGGTCACAGATAATCCCGAAAGAGCACAAAACAGTGTTATTTGTTTGATAGCAAACATGTATATGGATTATGAAATGACGCAGCAGATGAAAAACAGGAGACAGAGAGTTCCATTTATTAGGAAGAATTCTTTTAGAAGAGGCAAATATCAAAACTATTAACGAATAGCGACGATAAATTATCTGAAAGTGTTTTGAAAGACATACGTGTACCTCGAAGTAATGCAGAAAATAGGAGAGAAAAACTTGAATGGAATTCATCAAGTATTTTCTACTCCTCCGTTCATTTGCAAAGTTTTTTAAAGAATTATTAAGTACTAGCTCACGCGATTCTCCCATTACACGATAGAACTTTGAAATTCTATAGATTACCTCATTCACTCGGATACAGTTTTTAGATAGATTCGACCAAACAAATTTCCTACCCTCTTCCATTTCCAACTCATTCGCCCAAGCGACGTACCATTTTCAATAAATAATAGGGGCATTACAACGGGCAATTTTGCCGGCAATCGCGAGCCTGTGGCGTTCAGCGAAATTAATAATGAGCTAGATATAAGCGGCAAACGCAATATTGTCACTGTTGCAAGAACGCTGTTTCGAGCAATCGGCGAAAAAAGTCGATGCGAACGTCCAGGTGTGAACAACGGGCCTGGTAGAACGGGTAACGAGGGGGCTCCTTATCGTCGGTTATTATTCGACTGAAATCAATCGACGTGACTCGACCAGGACGAATGCAAACACTCGAAAGCGCGTTTTATCGGTCGCTAATCGGCCGAGTTTGAAACCGGCGAACACGAGAAACGAGTCAGAATATATTTACGACAAGATATATAGCTTTTGCTCGCAGTTGCATCGCAATACAGCCCCTATCACCTGTTGTCGATCTTCCGCGACACCTGTAACCAGCCACAACTATGCACGGGATATATCGCGTTAACAAATCTGCAGATAAGTCGAATTATCGCCGATGTAATGACCATCGGTAATGCAACGTGCCACTGGCCGAATCGCTCGATCGATAAAGCGTTCACTTTACCGCGCTTCTATTTCCTCACGCGACCATTTCATCTTTGTGAATCGAAGCGTTCAAATCCGTGGAGCCCGTAGGATCTCTGGGTACAAACCGATCGTGAATCGTCAGCGACACGGTAGGCGGATCGATCGATCGGAAATAGCCACGAGGATCGTATCCTAACCGAAGGTCGCGAGTTGGATAAAGCCCTAAATGCAGGAAGGGTCGGAGAAATAGATCGCTCGGTGCAACGCTGCACCGGTTCGATAGTTCCCGAAGGCTATCGGTACGTTTCACCGACGCCTGCTGCCGGCACATTTATTATTTTACGCGGGAACCACGAGTAGAATAGGCAGTCGGTAGGTGTTAAATGAATACCGAGTGTTAAACGCGTCGTGTGAATCGGTCAGGTGGTCGGAAACCGTGTCGTTCCGAATTACGAGCAGCCAATCGGCAACCTCGCCTTTCCTAACCGGCTCCCGATCGTCTCGAGCCCTTAATGAATTTCGTGATTAGGCGGTTTCATCGGGAACGACACGGACCCGCACTGATGGGACTGGTAGACCGATCGATTCCAAAGTCGTGGCGTTCGTCGTCGTATTTCTTTTCCACGCGTTTGTCGCGTAAACGTTTCTACGTTCGCGGCAAGTTTAGAGTCGATCGGCAGAAGGAACGACGGTTTCAGCGACAAAGGACTCCAGGAGAAGAAATCGATCTCTCGCACGAGCAAGCCACGCGGTGTGGTATACATTATTAATCGCTGTTACGAAGCTGTTCGGCGCATCGAGCAGCGTTGATTAATCGGCGGCACGCTCGAGATTTTAATTAATCCTCGAGAGAGAAAGAGAGGGAAGGAGGTGGAGGGGGGAGGCAAGTATCCCGCTCAGCAATCCGGACTTTCTCGTCGAAGAAATTACTTTGCCCTCGATATGGAGAAGCCGCGAAGCAGCGAGGCAATCGGCAAACGAATCGGGAACCCCCTCGATTCCCGAAGGAACTCGAGACATCCTGGCGCTGCTGCTGCTTTCGCTCCTCGTGCACGCTTCAGCGAGTACCCGGCATTCCTCGACTTCTACGTGGATCTCTCGCGATCCGAAAACCAAGGGTTGCCTCCGTGATTAAGTTCCATCGCGGAACCGCGATCGAACGCGAGACGAATCTGCAGCAGCAGTAGACCACCATCTTCGACGATCGGGTGATGGAAGTTCGTTTCCCGGTCGTCGAAGGGAAATATTCCTGGAAACGAAGGATCGATTTTCGAAGCGGCGTGGCGCGCGGCAGTTTCTCGGAAGCATCGCGGACCCTCGGGGCTCGCCGATGGCTAAAATAAGCGGCAAGAAGTGGAGGAGGCGGAAAAGTATTCCCGGCAAATATTTCCGTTTTTTCGCTGGTAGCGCGGCAGCCATGGCGGCCAACGAGGGGGCGAGAATAGACTCGGAGATGGGGTGGGAGTTCTGATTTCATTAGGCCCGGTGTTATGCGATTAATTAAGTCGCGAGCTCCGGGAAAAATAAGAGTAAAAGCGAATCGATCCTTCTCTCTCTCTCTCGACCTGTGTCTCACCCTCCCGCCGTTACCACGCTCTCTCCTACGTCTGCCTGCCTGCTCGTTCTTCGCTCGCTCTCTCTATCCTCTATAACTTGGATATGAAGCCGTATTCCAGCGAGCCAGGAAAAAAATCACCCCGAGACGTATCTGCACGAGGGATGCCGGAGGCCGGAGCAACTTCTTCTTAGCGAGCGATTTCCACGGAGCTGCCGCGATGTTACTACATCTACGCTATAGCCCTGGCGGTCGGAAGGAACCGAATGCGTTGGCACGCGATGTTTCTCTTAATGACTTTTCCGCTCCCTGTCCCGGTCGTCGATGACGGAAATTCCGTCGTAACGATATCACACTGGTTCGGAACGGCGCGATATTAACGACGCGACCGTATTCGCTTTGTGAAGCGAACTATAACTGAATTTGGCCCCGTCATTTTATGCATCAGACTCGCCATGCCGGTATAACTGAATTCGATGGGTAACGCAATTACGCATCTTTGCCCGTGCAGATATACGTCGCGTTCTCTCTCTCGATGCCGGCATATGCCGCTCCCACATCTACGCGAGAGCACCATTAATTATTATATACGTTCGTATAGCGTGTGTCAATGATACTCTCCCCCTCCGTGAATTTCGCCACTACGATTGCCCCCCCCCCTTTCACGCTGGCGGATTTCCCGACCAAAAAATATCGCAAAACCACGATTTCCGCGCCGTCGAGAAAAATTCGGCTATCGCCAAGCCGAACGGTTTCCCTTTCCGTGGTGAATCCAGCCGCAAAAGCTCGGCCACCTACGCTTCCGCTTTATTTCATTTACGATCGATCGGAGTACGCCAGACTAGCCACGAAAAGCGCCCACGGAATCGTATCGCGCGACGATTCCTGCCAAAAGAGAGAACGAATGCTTTCTCGTTGCAGAGAGCACACGGTCCGTTTCGACGGTGGCGCGCAAATGGTATCGCTCGTACGCCCCCATGGACGAGATGGAGCGTGTGCGAGCCCATACCGACGCGCGTAACGCTGTGGCGGCACTCAATCAGAAGTCATAATACATTTACCACGGCCTAACGAAGACCCGATGAAAGGCTACCGCCGAGACCACGCCAGTGTCTCTCAACCGCCACTGATCTATCTATTCGTCGAGAGGTCTATTAGTTAAACACGACGGTTTTGGTTCTTAGCGAAACGCGTACCCCTGTCCGTTCTTGTCAAGCGTGATGCACGGACCGTTCCGAAAGAAAGAAATTTGGCGGAGAGATGAGAAGTCAGTGGGGAGGAAGCGTAGGAGTATTGAGAGACGGAAAAGTCGAGTCGCAAATAGACTAGGAAGAAAGGACGAGAACCATCCAGTGGACACACGGCTGGAATCGCCTCCGCTTCTCTATCCTCCATGGTAATCCTCGGAAATTAAAAATGCCCGCGGTTTTGAAAGGTTCCGTGGCGCTTCAAAGTCGACGAGGGGATGAAGGGTCGGAGAGGGTGAGCCGGAGTCCCGACTCACCCTTGGGTCTCGCGAACCGATCTCGTCGCCGCTCCATTTACAGAAACTCCATCAAAGGGATCTCGCGTGGCGTTGCGCTCTTCAAAGTTCACCAGCTGGAACTCCGGAGGCGCCGCGACTCTGCCGCGGCCAAGGGTGAAGTGGCGACGAAAGCTAATGACGCTGTGGCGACGACGGGCAAGAGGGTGGCCGTCTCTCTTTCCGGGTTGTACGCACCAGTCGCGCGAGAAGCATGGCCGGAAAGCTGGAAAAAGGGGACGACCGCGCCACTGTGCTTCACTCTCGCGGACATTTACCCGTGCCGCTACGGTAAATGAGTATTTGCCTTTGTGAATAAATAAAATGCATTACAAAGTTGCCGAGCCTCGAAGAGAGAGACGCTCGACCGGGAAGGAGCATCCAGACGGCGGCTACGCTTGCAAGCGCACCAGCCCCGAGAGCACTCGAAACAGAGGAGAAAAAGGCAAAGTCTCCGCGATCTCTTGCGAGGGTGGAATTCTATTCTGCCAAGAGAGGAGACCGAGCGCGTGTCCCGCGAATACGATCGTCGTAATCGAATCGTCGACAATGGTCGGAGGATGTTTGAATAGCGGCGATCTCGTTACGATGCGTTGGAATAAAATCTCGCCCTAGTAGTACGTCACTTGTAAAATAGGCAATCGAGCTGGAAGCAAGCACAGGGAAGGTATTAATGCCGCTGACGTGGTAATGTTTCGAAGCTTCGTTTGCGAGATCGAAACCAAACTCGTCCAACTATGACGATGGACGAGAAACGTGGCTGTAACGGGACGTAAAGCGAAGCTGGAACAGCGATATGGAAGGGGAGTTCCCGGGGGTGGAGATAGTAGAGCGAAGGTTAGAGAGCAGGGAGCAACATCTAAGACAATGAGATACGGGCCTTTGGAGTAATCCTCCGGCCTTCCTTGGCGTATCGACATTAATTCCCTTGCCCCCTGCTTTTAACCGGAACAGACGCACCCTATAATAGGCAAGTTGGAATCCAATCTGCAAGTTTGCAAATTCGATTCAGCCGTCTTGCGAGAAGAGCGCCGCTACCTTCCGCTGTTCACGAGCGTCGACCGAAGTACGCGAATCTTTGCTAGTTTTCGCGATACGGAATTCCCTCTGACGTTTCCTTGTACGCAGAATATTCAATTCTCGATTGGAAATCGCGGTGCTTCAAAGTGTGTGCATAGCTTGGAACACTCGATATTCATTGAAAATCAATTGTAAAATATTTTCTATTCAACCCATACGAAATTGGTATTAGAAAGATCATCGAAGAAGTAACGTCGGATATTATGCGATTCACAAAGCCAAAATGGTATTGTTCGCGATATTAAGCGCAATTCACAAACACCTCCGTCCATTCTCTTAATCAAATTTCGTGAAAACGATGTCTTCGACCGAAATACTTTGCACGACATTCGAGATACAAGCATGCAGATCCCGAAAGAGGAGGAGAAAGGTGGGATACGAGGGAGAGAAAGAGCTTAGGAAGGTGCGTTAGGTTCGCATCGCGCCGGTATAGTCGTACATCGCTCAAATTAGATTCCTTAGCTGGAGGGACGTCGTAAGGCTTGACGTAAAGCCCGAATAATTCTCGACGAAAGGATGGTATGCCGTGGGTGCGCGAGACGCAGCCGAGGGCAGGCTGATTCCACGAACGAGGAACGCACGTACGCGTACGTATATATCAACGGTGAGCCACAGTTTGTCAAGTGGAAAGTTTATTCGAGCAAATATACGTGACGCGGTAAAGGTAACGTTGTTTAACGTTCATCCGCTCCGCGAGACAGCGTACACACGGCGTTCGCCTTGTACCGGTAACCACCGCTCGGTGTTCGAGCGTTAAAACGCGACCACGCTTTGAGAGAACAGCGCCAGCGGGGAACGCGTTTTTCCTTTGCTATTTGCCCGTATGTGAACGAACCCGTTCGATATACGATTCGACGAGAAACCACGAGTAAGACGATAAGCGGAGTCGAAAAAGAGAACGTCGAGGAAACGCAGAAACTTCGTCAGAGTTATTCTCGACGGGCTTCTTCGATGAGTTCTTTACAAGGGGAAGGGGAAACGAGTTGAGAATACGAGGGCGGGCCTCCCCATCCCGTTCGCATAAACGTAATAATTCGCAGTGCTCGAAAGGGTTGCGCGAGCGTGGCATGCGCGTAAATGTAGTTATAAATAAATCTAGGAGCTCTTAATGCTTGCTGGTGGCTCGCGGAAGCGAGGTTGGGCGAACAGCGAGACGAGTCAGAGCGAAGAAGAAGGAGAGAGAGCGTGCGAGCGACCGAGAAAGGGGTAAAAGCGGAGCGAAGAAAGCCACGGAAGTGTGGAGGAGCAACGGGAGAAACCCGACAGAAGGAGAGAAGGGTTCCCGAAGGGGCCGAGGGCAGAACGCGTGGCAGGCTTTCCTTCGTTTGCCTGGCAATTTGGACCAGTTTCGCAAAGACGTTCCCACGCCGCCGAGAAAACGGTCGCTCATTGAAAGAAACGCCCCGAAACTTTTCTACGAATACGGACGATTTACTACGGTGCTAACGAGACTAGTTTTAAGGAGTGGCGTCCTCCGTGGTCGCTCGTATTCCGCGAGAAAAGAGATACGAATGCGTGCACACTCGCAAACGAGGACGATTGTGCGTCGGATGTTTCTTTTAATTCCCATTTCCCCCGCTCTCGTGGCCGACGATCTCGTTTGGATAAGAGTCTGCTGCATTACGGTGCATTCGCACGGTAGGCAAAGAACTCGTTACTTCGCACGCTCTCGGAAACGGTATTACAATTAATCGCCGTGAATCCCGCGGGTGCGAACCTGCGAATCTTCACCGGTGGATACATATACATTCTTCGTAGACGAGCGGAGGAAACGAGGCATGGTTTTTTCGAGCTGCTCCCATCGATTATCGAGAAACTGGCGAATTTGCTACCGAATGCTTTGCCGTGATACTCGTCGATCCGTGTAAATCACGATACCGCGATAAAGAAACTTTCTCGCTGGGTGGAACAAAGACCTTTGTTCCCCGACTCGTATGCAACCAGAAGAGTACAATCGTACTTGTAATTAAGAGGAATCTGACGCTTTTATTCAAAGGATCGACGAAAATATGACGGGAGAATGCGTTTCCTTCTCTTACCTTGAATCTTCGATGGCTACACGAATAGAATATCGTCGACAGCCTATCGAGAACGCGGTCGTGCAACGCAGATACTAGCACCGATGTCCGTGGTAACATGGATTTGAAAGAATACACGCGTGCAATACTGGTGGAAAGGAACTGGCCAACGAAACGAAACAAAACAAAGCAAAGGGTCGACGCGACGCGACGTAGCCTCGAAACGCGGCGTGTCAAGCGTGAAACACGACTGACTTCTGTCTGGCGAGCAACAAATCAAAGCCTTTCCTCTCGCCACTCCAAACCCAGGCCAGATCGTAAATCAAATTAATAGTCGCATCGTTTCTTATTAATCACCCGAACGTTCCACGCGTTCTGCGTCGCGTGGTTCCCGATAATCCAGATTTCACGTACGTAAATACGAAAACACAGGATAGAAAACAACTTCTTCCTACTCGAGATCGACCTTCGTTCGGCGCAGCTGGCTCCACGAAGAGAAGTTTTCGCGCGAGTAACTTCGACGATACGAAGGATATCCGTGGAACGTCGAAGGGTGCACCGGGTGAAATGAGTCGAGAAATTGTTCCGAAGGAATTTATCAATTTTCTTTGAGGGATTCTAATTGTACTAATTTGTCGAGAGCCACCAGCGATCTCGCGAAAACGTGGCTGGAAGGGAGCCACGGAATTCTATCGTTTAATCTCTGACGGAGCTGTTCCTTTTCGATCCAAAGGGAGTGGAACGTACGCAGAGAGACGGGCAGAGAAGAAGAAAGAGAGTCGATCGCGAAGTCGTAAGGTAACCGCGATAGGAAGCAGCCTACCGTGAGAAACGAACCTTTCTTCGGTCGTTTGATCTCTTCCAACTCCCCTAATTTTCTTGAAAATTTGGTCGCTCCGGGGCAAATCAAATTCGCCGCCGAATCGGTCGATCGATCGTCCGATGAAATATGAAAAATGGAGTGCGCGATATCGATCGCCGATCCTTGTCTCGAACAAATGGGTTCGATGAACTCGTTCTGGCGAGTATCGAGTGTCTCGAGAGATTGACCTTGATCGACTCGCTTCCCGTCGGTGGAAGAAAAACGAAAGTATACGCGAATCGAAGGTAAATGCGACTAAGACTATTTACGATAGACAGTCTTTTTAAATCGAACCACGGTCCGTACTCCTTCCGCGCCAGTCCCGAAGCCGGCCCGCCCACATCGCGGATACTTACACGGTTACGTTACGAATTTATCATGGCTTATTATCTATACGAACTCGGCGAGAACTCGAGTTAACTAACTGCTTCTCCCTTTCCATTTCGTTGCGCTTCTTTCTTGCGAATTTCCGCCGCGACACCTCTGTTCCGTTATTATCGCTATCTGCTCGCCGCTCGCTGTTCGTTTCTCCCGCCTTCTCGGCCGTGTGATCGAATGGGAGGAAAAAAAATCGCTGACGAACCGAAAGCGCGAACAAGGCCAGGGTGAAATTTCGAAAACGTTCCAACGTCGTGTCGATTGAAAGAGTATCGCGGGGACTAGAGTAGGTGAGAACGCGACAGAGGAACGGGAACGAAGTCTAGCTGTCGGATATCGGCTCTCTTAGCTGTCGACGATCGAACGAAGGAAAGAGGGAGAGGCGTCGGGGAGAAAGAAGGAGAGCACGAGCGTCGGGAAAGGAATCGAGAGGTCCGGGCTGATATCAAAGCAAGGCAAACAATACGGCTAGATGCTGATGCGATTGTATTATGGCTAGTGGACCGGTGATCCATTGTCTCGTCACGTTCTACCCACTCGGTTCTTTTATCTCGATCCCCGCAATACTCGTATCTCGTCGTATCGAGTGAGCATCCATCGAAAGTAGCACGCTCGCGCGATCCCAGAGGGGTTCGACGAACGTAACGCGGAATCTTGCGAATCCAACGAAATGCTCTCTGGCCCTCCTCCCTCTTTCCTATCTTCGAGACGTCAGCCTCGGTCCGCGCGCACGACTGGCGTACGCGGCCAGCACATGGAGATGACTCGCGTTGCAGAGAAAGACAGAAAAAGGGAAAGAAGAAAAAAAAGAAGAGAGGAAGAATCGCGTTAACGACCTCCGCCGCGAGGATCGGAACGTCGTTTCGTTTCCGGCTCGTGGCCGCTATCGAAGTCCGCTAGCTCAGCTCGCGGAGATATGGGTTAGCGCGCTTGTACGCGGCAATTAAGACGGAGGAAATCTTGGTGGAAAAAGAAGACGCGTGACGGCCGGGATAAAATAAATGAAACCAGCGCGAAAGCGAAATTGGATACACGGACGGGCAGAGAACGAGTCGCTGGCGAAATTTATTTGGTTTTCATTCAAATCGCCTCATCTCGCATTTATATATTCCGTGATATTGCACTTTTTAAACTCGCCTGCTTTCATCGTACGCCCGTTGGATATTAAGACCCCCGAGTCCCGTGTATTAGTCGTATAAATTTACCCAGCAACGACGTTAGATTCGTTCTCGCCACGCCACGCTACGGACACAACACCGTTTCCGAACCCTCTATCCTTCGTCGCGTCGTTGCTCTTCTTCGTCGCTGGTGCGTTTTCTTCGCGGTTCCACGGACACGCAGACGGTATGCCAATGATTAGTATTAATTACGCTCACCTCCAGAACTATCCTATAGCCTGAAATTAATGGGCAACGTTCCATCAAGATCGTGTTCTGTCGTATATATTATGAACATGTCCTTCCAGTCTACGTATACTCGGGCTATTGGACTGGGAAATCGCGAGAGCGGGACCGTGTCGATCGTAACAAGCCGAAACGATCGAAACGAAATGAAGGCAAAGCGCGGAGAAACGAGAGAAACGTTAGGCAGGATTTTGATCGATCGACCACTCGACTACAAACCGGGATTGGAAATATTTTCCAACCGGGGGATCCAGCATCGGGGAACGCGCATCGTTGCGGAACCATTCGAACGAAAGGTGGAAACGCGAAAAAAATGAAGAAGCCGAGGAAAGAGTGGGGCGCACGGAGGAAGTACACGTGGCGGCACGAGCGAGAAAGAACTTCCCTCCCGTTTCATTGTAGGCGTTGCTCGCGTTTTTAATCGACCCCCCCGGCGTATACCCTGGAATTCCTTCGGTTAATTACGCGGATTTCCAATGCGTCCAGACCTCGTGGAATTTTTACGATTGCCTGACTGCCAGCCCTTCCGCCGTTGCCAGCCCAGGGATTTGTACGACTGAAATATTCGAGGGATTTAATTTTATAAATGACCAAGCTGTCCCTGCCACGAGCCCTCGGACCCGCCACTCCATCGATCTTGTCCCTTGTACTTTCGCGCGGCTCTCGCTCTCGCAGATGGATCGAAACGAATACGCGCCGAATCCCGGACGTACGATCAACCTCGAGATCCTTCCCGAGAGTCGACCGGAACCCGACCGTTTCGCAGTTGCGAATCGTCTCACCGCCAACACCGCCGCATCACCGGACAAATTAGTCGACGTGCCTGCAGCGAATAAAGCGAAGGAAACCGCGACAATAAATCGAAGTTGTGGACAGAAACAGGAGGAAAAGCGACGAAAGAATTTCGTTTCCATAAATAATTCAAGTCCCGTCCGACGGCGAACCTGGCGCGATCTCCTTCCATCGCGTCCTCCTCCTTGCCCCTTTCGGTTACTCGACCTTCTTCTTTCCTTCTTTTTCTTGCCCGCCATTCTCCAACCCTCTTCCCAACCCTCTCCGACGGTTCGTTTCTTCGTCAAGCGGTCAAAGGGAAGGTCTAAGAACCTAATCTTTTCGTAAAAGGGTTTCCGGGAGCACCTGAGAACCCAGCGGAAAAGTCTTCTCCGACACCCCCTAAATACTTAATTCCATTTTCGCCTAATTGGACAGTTTTATTAAGGGATGCATATTTCAGATGGCGTTTTTATTATGTCTATTGGGAGCGAAGCTACTCCCTCCTTCGTCGACTCGTCTTCCCTGCTGGTGCGGAACGGGGTAAGACGAGACGGCGCATCAAGCAGGAGGAAAACGAACGTGAACCGCGGCCGAGAATTTTGTCGGGGGTTGAAAAAAATTAGATTTCAACCCTTCGAAAAATATTAGCACGCCCGAGAAGAGTGGCGGGAGAAAAAGAAGAGAACGACGGATGAGACGGACCTCGGGGGTCGATGCGAACTTGCAACCCTTTGCCAAGGGAAAAGCTTCCTCTCTCTCTCTTTCTTGCCGCCCGTCTGGCTATTGTCTCAAGGATTAAAGGGCGAACGCCTCTCGTTTCGAGAACAAACCACGGTCTTGTACTTCCCCCTCGCAATCTTTTTTCTCTTGCCGTGTAATATCCACGGAGACAGTGGATTAACAATCAAAATGTTTCTTGAAGGTAAAACTCGGATTCTCCGATGTTACGGTTGGTTTCGTACGCTCGTACAGCCTAACAAGCGAAATGAAAACGTTTAACGGTGGTATCGTAAAAGGAACAAAAAATCTCGCGTTGTTCCGTACCGGCGGGAAAGGGTAGAAAAGGACGAAGGAGAAAGGGGAATGAGATAAGGTGGCAGAAAGAGGCTGAGGGCTCGTATAAATTTTAATAAGCCTCATTCGCCGACCCTTTGAGCCCGGCGAAATGAACAAATTAAAAGTTTCTCTCGTTTTAGTGGTCTCGCGGTTGACATTTCGGCTCGCGCGACGATCTCGCGAAATTACGCAACTTTCGTCGTTCCGAAAAACGCGCAGCCGGCCGGAGCAACCCCAAGCAGAATAATATTAGCCGGGAGCATCGTGAATTACGTATGTACGCGCCTGCGTACGCCTATCCGAGATTCATCGTACGTCGATTCTTAGCGGCACCCGAGGGATTCCTCTCGACACCGCGACAATAAGACTTGTCCCCTTTCTTTGATTTCCATTAACGGACGAAATGGGATGTTTCGTAAGTTCAGGGATATTTCGACCGAAGGAGTACCGCGAAGAACCCCGAGACACGTGTAACGTTCTCTCGTTAACCCCTTGGTGTACCGCGAATACGAGCAACATGCGTCCTTCCCTTCTTATCCCCGACGCGAATCGTCGAGGCGAGTCGAGGTAGCGAGTAAGATTTCAATTAAAACAACCCCCCGGCACGACGGGGGATTAGCGATACCAATCCGTTCCGTGGCGAGCGGCGAAGCCCCAGTTATGACACGGCATAAATATCAATGTAAATTACCTCCACGCGCTAGATGCCAGCAGCGAAGGAGACCGAGAAAACGTTCGCCTCTGCCTACGCGCCCCGACCTTTATGAATGCAATCATCGCGCGATTTTGCATTTATGAGGTTTAAATTGCTACCACCTACCGTCCTTATTGGTATCACCTCGCGTCGGGCAGACTTTGTGCCTCGCGTTCCACCCTTCGGAGTACGAGAATCGGTTCTTTCGACGAGAATGACGGAAGGGGCGGTTCATTTCGTTACGAAGAACGTAGACGATGGAACGTTCGACCATAGAAGCTCCATAGACGCGAACACATTCGAGATCGGCCGTCCCTGATCTCCATGGCAGCGTGAAACGAGAATTTCGCGGAACAGACACGAAACTCGTAGGAACGCGAGTTCGAGCTCCGAGGGAAAATCGTCCTACGAAATCATAATTAACGGAATTATGTTGGGAGTAACTCGATACCTTTCCGAGTAGGCGGGTAGAAAGGGTGACGCAGAACGAGTACGGCGGTGAAGAGAAAGGGGAGACGATGGGGCTTTCGAGGGGGCTTACGTCTAACGTAAGACCGAAGGGTTGTGAGAAACGTATCCCCAACTCAGGGCTACGTACATATACGCAGCCTCGTCCATCTTTAATGAACGTAACGTTACACGATATGCGCGAACGCGCGCTTCTTTGCTATCTCGAAAAGGATCGCTCGGACGTTACGCCAATTGAGCTAGTGGCTGCGCTTCCGTGTCGAAGAACTTGTCGTAGGATCGATCGGAACGACCGAAATGAAAAAGAGAGGGAAAGAATAGCGTGCGGAGGGTAGTCGGTGTTAAAACGGTCCATCGCCCGCGGAAAATGAGACTCTTCGTTGCGTGAAACGCGACGAAACAGTCGAGAAACTTGGAACCGCGATCCGATGATCTTTGACCGAAGCAACAGAAGCGCAAAGATAATTGACACTTTTGCTCCAAAGGTCTGGTCTCGGGGGCTCCGGACAAATCCGAAAAGCCGAAAAAAAAGGGGAGATCCGTTTCAGTGTTGGATTCGGATCGCTGACTAAGGACGGTGCGACGGTTTCTCCAATGCCGCGGAAGCAGATCGGCCGAGTGGTCGCGCGCGAGAGAAAAAAAGCAACGGGAGCAGGAGAAGAAAGGAACGAAAAGGCGAAAGAAGAGAAGCAAGAGGGCGTTAACTGAACTTTAATGGAGATCGTAGATAAATCGTTCCGACGGACGTTGAAAGAACTCTTTGACGGATTACGCCCAAATCGTATCTATCCGCTCCTTACGTCTGCTTAGAGCGGCGTCTACCTGAAGCATAGCCTGAAATATCTCCGGTTACTGTTACAAAGTACTTGTATGTCCGGAGCGAGCGACGAGGAGGATATTTTCCCTGCCATGACACTGTGAGTCGGAGCTGTGACTTTCGTGGAATTAGCAGGCGAACCGAGGGACGCGAATAAAACGGAGACAGAACGGGGAAAAGCAGGAAATGAAGCGAGATAAAGGGAAAAAGAGAGCAGGAAGGCGTTCAACAAGTCGAATAAAAAAGCTCATAAATAAAGAGGAGGAATTCTCTCGCCCTGCTCTCGAACCACCCTTTGGCCTTCACCCTCTACGCCGTTCCACCGTCTCTCGCACCCTCTGCGTTTCTGCGAATGTCCCCGCGGACACCTGTTGCTGCGTTGCGCCCTCTGCAACCACGTCAA
Organism: Bombus affinis; assembly: GCF_024516045.1. Classification (NCBI taxonomy): domain Eukaryota; kingdom Metazoa; phylum Arthropoda; class Insecta; order Hymenoptera; family Apidae; genus Bombus; species Bombus affinis. Next base: position 17,059,662 of record NC_066346.1, on the reverse strand, counting down.
AGAGAGAAACAGAGAAACGAATGGGGACAAAAGAACGGAGAGGAAATTGGAGGCATTCGCTCGATTGCTTTCGCTGACGATCGTCGCGCGCCCGACTAGCGTCGTCCGAATTCGTCGGACGATTTACTCCCGTTTGATTTCAGCCAGCGACGAGCAGAGAGGTCTGGGCGACATATTTTCCACCACCTCAAAACCGAAAAGTTGACGCGAAACTATCTTAGGGGAACGAGGGGAATATTAAAACGGGTATGAAAACGGAACGCGTCATCGTGTCCCGTGGTCTCCAACTTGGAAGCGTAAATACCAACGGGAGATGCGGAGCAGAGGTAACCACGCAGAGGCCGAACCACGAGTTTGCAGAGGCAGCTGCTGATTTGTGATAAATGGAATCCAGAGAACGCGACCAGAGTGGGGATATTACGCTCTGGGGCTACCCGCTAATTACAGGGTGGCCTCGAATAAATTACAACCCGACGAAAACGCCAGCTCGTTGGTGTAACGTCGCATTATAACGTAACGACGTCCTTACTAGGCCGAGGAACGTGTCGATCCGGGGAGCGAACCGGGCCACGTTCGATCACGCGTTCCCCGCGTATTTCGAACCTATCGTTCCAATTGTCGACGCGACGAAACACGGCAAACGTTTCGAGTATTTCACGCCTGTCTGTCCTATATAGCCTTTAATTCGAGCGCGTTAAATAATCGGCGGACCCGATTCGACTCGACCAGTTTCATGTGTGAGCGTATACTGGAATTCGAAACGTGTTACGTAACGCGGAAGAAATCGGGAAACTAGGAAACGAAACGAGCGTCGCTCCACGGTGCTTAACTCGCTTTAAATTCCATCTCTTTTAAGCGAGCGAAGCGTTTCTCGAGTTCGAGTAATGAGAATTCGCGATGGAAAGCGACGACGACTTAGTACGTTCCCCGTTTCGTCGGCCTGCGACCCGGCTCGATTACAACTTTTTATTGCATTTCCATTTCGTTTGCCGAAGCGAACAAAGAAAAGAACGGTATGCGGACTCTCGCGAGAAAGTTCGAGAGCCTGAAAATTGTGAGCACCGTGATTATTAGGATCGGTAGAGAGGCGGGCCGAGGTATGGCGGGGTGACGCGTAAAAGGGAGTTTGTATCGTTTTCGCGACGAGCTCTGCTCGGGAAACAAGGAAACAAGGGGAGAAGGGCAACGACGCTCGACGCGTCTCTTTTAGTCGTGCAAACGTGTCTGAAATAATTCGGGGATGCGTAAAATCCAGGCTGGCTCTATTTGCCACGATAATCGGGGCGTAAGCGATTTCGCAGGGCGAGAGACCTTAGGGGTGGAGAGCGAGGAAAAGAAGAGCGGGCAGAGAATGAGAGACGCTCATGGGACATTTAGGGTGCATTTTGTCCACCATTTGCCGGTGGCGGTAACGTTTGTTGCGAAGCAAAGAATCTACCACCCGTCGCGCGATCGACGGGGGCGAGAAATTGGGCACCTCTCGTTCAAGAGGGATGCGGAACGGCACCCGCGGCGCGATTATGCGACGCGATCTTTCAGGTACGCTGGAGCGTGGTATGAGCCGTAAAAAAAAAAAAAAAAGAGAAGTTCCGTGTGTCGGGGACGCAAGAGCGAAACAACTATCGGATTAAAACGGGCGTACGCGAGCCGCTTCGGGAATATCGAACACAGGCGTCCGCACGGAAAGACGATGGAAAATTGGTCGACGCGTAAGCCGGTAGACGAGCTGGCGATATAGACAACGACCGGTAAGAGGCGAAGCAGAAATAGAGAGACAAAGAGAGAGAGAGGGAGAGAAAGAGGAGGAGGAAGAGGAGAAGGCAAAGGACGCTCATACATAATGTATGCGAAGCGTGGTGTATCCGTGACACGCGGTTCCGGCCTTCTCCGCGGACGCATCCTTCTACGACACGGTGACAAACAGGTTTCCAGCATGCGATTCGTTACGCATGACTCCTTGCGCGTTCCGTCTTGCGGCTTGAGCGGAAAATCTTCGACCGTGCCGTACTCGGCCTAACCGAGACAAAGTGTACGGGAGCGGGACAGCGTAATCGCTAATTACCGGGTAACGATTATCTTGCGGGCTGAAAAACACGCGGAACGAATTGTACGTGTACGAAGGCGCGAGGGAAACAGAGAAATAACAGGATCGGAGTCTCGATCGGGAGCACACCATGCGTAACGGTCCTCAGCGACACTATTCTGCCGTGAGATCCGAACAAGACGTCCATTGTTTAATTTGTTTGCCGTTCCTCCTCCGTTTTACCATCGTTCCAGTTTGTTCTCGTGCCGTGACAATCGAAGCAATCGAGATAGATATCGAGGAAAAACGGCGCCTTACCAGTTCCAACATCGATCGCATCGGGGAAATACAAGGCAGGTTAACGCGAGGGAAAAGGTCGTTCTGTACTTATTTGCCGAATTACGGCGAGTCGAGGAGGAACGCGGACAAAACGCGAGTCACCATGACCTGGTTTAATTAAATAGTCGACGAAGCAATAGGCAATCTCCACTGATTGCCGACTATTTTAGCTGAAATGGCTAGGTATACCCACGCCGGAGTGACGTGTCCGTTAATTATGTGGCGCTTCAATTTCCTTCAACATTTCATTCGGCTCGTTACAAATCAGGAAATAAAAAGCCTAACAACGTGCAATCATAGTTCTGACGAGCGATCAACGATTACCCGGCATGCAAATTGCAAAAAAATTCCAAGTATAAGAAAGAGGCTCGATTTTTCGGTAGACGGGAACAGACTGGAGCGTGTAACCGCGTACGCGTTAACGCGGTGTTAACGTATTCCCGGCTGGCGTTCTCGTATATTAATGAGCGCACGAGGCAACACGAAGCGAGACGCGCTACTACGTTCCCCTTTAGCCAAGGAAGCTAATTAAGAACACCGCGAGATTTCTCTGTTCGACCATCCAGCTGATAGCGCGTGATTTTTCTCGTCCGGTATCGTCCCCACTCATCCCATTCGATCCCTTTCGACGCTGCGTTCTCGTGTCGCATTTTTCTGACGCGCACGTGCCACACTGTACTCCTGATCTTTCGCAACCTTCTTGATCTTCTTCGACGTTACGAAAGGAATTTTCGAAAAGACACGACCGACCCTACTTGCCAACGTAATAAATAGCCTGGAAAATTTCTGACGTACGAATATTAACCAAGTTTTACCAAGTTCTCTGTGGCATCGAAGAAAGGAACTAGGCAAAGAAGAAAAGGTAAAAAGAAAGAGAGAAAAAAAGGAGCAAGTGGTAATTGCAGGAATCGCACGATTCATAGAGGTAGAGGTAAGACGAGAGGCAAAGCGAAGCAAGAAGGTAGAGCGCGAAAAATAGGAGTAGATGTTAGATAGATCTAAGTTGCTCGACATGGAGCCAACAACCCGAGGAATCGTAGTCGCGTAGTTATCTGGTGTCTGCCGCCTGCTACTGTTACTACCGCACTGATGGTTAGTATCATTAAAACGTAATCACTGCCGTTCGCTAACCCCGGCAATGCTAATTTCCTCGTTAATTAATGCCGAGTCTCATTGTGCTCGCGTATACCTGCAAAAGCGATTATTCGCCGACTACCGCCAACATGTTAGACGCTAACGCGCTTCGATCCTCCATCTGGCTTCCTGTTTTCCTTTCCGTCACGGGAGGAACCATCCTCTACCGAGTACGAGAGAGGATCAAAGGGAAAAGAAAGAGCCGTAGAGGCCGTGAGAGAAGAAACGAAAAGAACTATGTGGTCTCTCTCTCTCTCTCTCAAGTGCCGATAAATTCTTCCCTTTTGATCCGTGCTCGCGACCACGTAATTGCGACGCGTTACAATGATCAAACGCATTGTCCATGGATAGAAGGGGACCGGTGCGTTTCTTCTCGACTGGTGCTCGGTTCGATTCTCCGACTCGAGTGCCCTCGAAGCTGCACTCGAGAAGAGTGCTCGGTGTGCACAGCGCGGACGCGCTCGATCTTCCTGTCCGAGCCGAGATACGCTTCATTATCGAGCGCTAAACGGCCGTTTCTCCGGACCCACAATACCTTCCTTTGGCAAAGACCTCTTTGGCGAAATTAGTTTTGTTGCCCGTTACGGCGACAATGAGGCCCGTCTTTGGTCATCGGCTGTTCGTCGAAGGAAAAACGCAGCCACGATTCCTCGCTCATTGTCGATCAAGAGCGAAGGAACGCGCGACGCAGAATGAAGCAGCCAGAAGAATCTGCTTTTCGTTGGGGAGATCCACGGGGAGAGGCAGATGTTTAAGATGAAACAGAAACAAAAAAGCTGTTGCTAGGACGCAATGTCGAATGGAAGAACGAAATCGGCAGAGGCCTATACGCGCCCATACGCCGTCGAAGAAGTCCAGCGTATCGAGGCGACGCGACCGGCAGAGAATCGCATGGAATCGATTCTAGGAACGCAGAGATCCTCCCGTGATCGGGACCCTTCGATCGGCGATGTCGATCAGCTGGCCCCGCCTATTGTATACTCGGCTGACGATGCAACTTCGACCCCAACGCCGACCAGTTTTTTAGCGAATTTAATATTTATACCGAATGACTGATGACCGTAATAGAGAAACGGGGTTGCATTGTTCGAAACACTCGTGTCATTGATCGATACGATGCCGCTTTCCCGCTTTAGCCTTCCAGTGGGAAAACCCCGCCGTACCTAAAACCGACCACGTTCGTTCGATGTCACGCGTTAAATATCGACCTTCTTCCCTTTCCACGTTCCTTTTTTTTTTTTCTGACCGATTGTGTTCAGAGATTCGAACGAAGCGACGATCGAGCAAACGTGGAAATCACCGCACGATGAATCGGCTACCTGCCGATTTCCTTTCTAAATCGCTCCCGCTGTTCCACTGTTTCAACGAATCGTTTACCAGTCTCGCGTGAAATCTCGTTCGTTCCATCGAAACGCGTTACACCGGTATGGCCCGAACGAATAAAAAGAACGTTCTCATACGAAGGAGAAACCGAACTTCCATCCGAGACAGCAAACCCGAGGAATCATTAACGAATCATTATCGTGCTCTTCTCGGAGAGCCTAGGCCCATGAAACAAAACCATTAATGATTTCTATTTGTATTCGTTTGTTGGTTCGTTTAACGCGAAGACGGAGGGTATACCAGGCCCCAGAGCCAAGTCCCCAGTGAGTTATGTGAGAAGTTCGCTTATTTTCGTTAAGTCGAACTCCCGCGGCGCGAACAAATCGTCCGTCGCTGCCGCCGAGAGACGGAGCTTTGTTTCTTCTTTCTCTTCTCCGCTTTCCTTCGATTCCCTTCGCTCTCCGCTGTTTGTTTCAACCACCGACCATGGATACGGCCTTTTCTCGGAGAATCATCGAAGCGCTAGGTTTTCCAATTCGATTCCCCGTTTCAATTTCGATTTAAAAGAAAAGAAGCTCGACCGGCAAATTCGAGAAACTAGAATTCCATCGGTGCGTTCTCTGTTTTCTCAAGCAACTACAAGAGAATGGCTAGCCCGTCAAACTGAACTCCCTCCATGTCACTCCCTCCTTTGCCATCTATTCTTCGCTCGTTTCACGTTAACTTGCCAAATGCTACCGAGTTGCTCTCCGTCTGAACGATGCGAACGGAATGAACGCGTATCTAGAACACGGCGTTATTTATCGGTTATGATCCGAGGAACGAAACGGTTAAGCCAATATCGTTAGTGGCGCCTGGGATGTTGGTGCAAGTCGATCGGGCACTGGTCGGTTCCCGTCATGGCGAAAGTATGGCCGCGATTACGAGTGGTCCGGGAGAAGCTGTGGGTCCCCGTCACGCGACGCGCCGCTTCATCTGTCAAAACATCGTTTCCGATCGTCCTGCCTGATATTTATCGCGATTTCAAACACGTGGGAGAACCGCGCATCGAGGTTTGCCGGCGCCGTGAACGACGGAGACGCTCGACGGCGTACCGCCGCTGCTTGTCGCCAGACGTTTGCGTTTCGTGTTCCAATTTAAACGGGCGGAACGTCCGAGAAGAACGAAAGAGTGAACGTGTGCGCTCCGGGTCCCTGAACGAGTCACGGGAGCAGAAGGTATGCACGGCCGAGTGGAACGTACGAGAAGAGTTTCTATACCTGAATATACCCTCGGAGGCACTGACAGAAAGCGTCCCGCCCACAAAAGTAATCTCGACCCCGCGCTCCACGTTGAAGGTAAAAGAGAGACGGAGAAGGCGAGCGCCACACCTGATTCATCAGCGTGGAATAAATCGAAAGACGGACCAAAAACAAAACGAGCCACCGCGCCGCGCGTACATTTCGTTTCTTCTTCGCGTCTCACCCCCTTGCGTCTCTGTTCTCAATCCCTTCCATCCTCGGGTCTTTCCTCCGTGGAAAGGTTCATCGTTCGTTTCGTCCCTTCCGTCGTCCACACGGTGGTAATCCCGTGCACGATGTTCCGATGCATCCTGGGACCCGTTTCCACACGTTCTTCGTGTCCAATTCCTCGGTAGAAAACAAGTCAGCGCGTGTAGGTGTACGCAGCCGTCTCTCTGTCTCTCGTCTCGCCACATTCTCTCTCGCGCTCTCAGTCCTCGGACTCGGCCAGGTACGCCCCGACCCTCGCCGTATATAAATTACCTTTTTAATTTCCCGCCAAGACAAATGATTTAATTTATTCTATCAATTATTAGCAAGAAACGAATAGACGCGAGCCGAGGGAGGAGGGGACTTGTTTGGTTTTCATTTCGATTCGTCGATGTATTCGATCCTCTTGTTGTATCTCTCCCCCATCCCGAGCTCGCCGCTTCTACTCCTCCTCTTATGCCCACGATTCTCCCATCTTTCATCGCTGGATCGCGACTTTCATCCCCGGTCCATCGATTCCCATTCCGATGACACAACGAAGCGACTAATTGAGAGATAGACGTCGACGCGTTGATCGAGAACGTGAAATATTCGAACACGACGACGACGAAAACGGAAACGAGGGTGTAGGAACCGTAAATGGTTCTCTCTTGGCCGATAAAATTGGGAAGAAGCGGCGCAAAATGAATGGGCAAAAGAGGAAAGAAGGTTGCCGGGACATATGTTTCTACTGGTAGACAGAGCTGAGACTCTTGTTGAAACCGGTTCGACGTGTGTCTGGTCCAGGCTAGGTCAGTTATTCAAAAACTGAAATATCGCCTCATTAACGGCAGCTCGTTTGCGAACTCTCTAAGGAAGCAAGAATACGCGTGCCCTCGTCGTCGTCTTAGCCCTCGACGTGGTTTCCGTCGTTTCGTTGCCGCCGCTTGTTTTCGTGTTCCGTTGTTCGGTTTTCTCCTAGTATAGCCAACGATTAACCGAGACGAGGGTTTTTCGACGCGACAGTAGACGAAAACGCGAAAGAACGTCGAGAAACGAGAGAGCGAGTATCTCGAGACGAAGGAAGGCGTCGTTCTCGTTCGGTCTGGTTACGAGCTTTTTTCCACGAGGTAGTTTCACAACGGACGACCGGAGAAGAATCGTCGGCGCGAATACGAATAAAGCCAAGGACGCCGATGAAATCGCTCGAGGACTGCTTTTTCCTTCTCGCGTAACATCGTAAGTATCGAAGGTTCGGTTTGCCGGCCGCGTTGAAAGGTAGAAATTTTCAGGAATTATCGCGGTAGAAAACGATCGACCGAGACGGCACTGCCTTGCCCCTTTGTCCACGGCCTGGTGGAAATCGTTCGAGCAAACGGAGAACAGAGAATGGACCGAGACTCGGAAACTGTATAGAGAGCATACGAGTCGCGCGCCTCGGTATTTTACTCGATTTACTCTCTCCTGCGGATAGTTCACGGCGATTTAATGCACGATTACGAACAGGCGTTTGCGCTCGTTTCCAACGACTCGCATCGACCCGGTTATCTCGCGAAGATTCGGCCAAGTCGTCGCGAGAATCGGATAAGGAGAGTTCGTGCCTAGAGTCTCGTGGCCGGTTCCGCGCCAATTAATCATCGTCCCGCGCGGTTAAGAGGCCAATTAAGTTCCGCTTTTGCAAGTCTGATTGTCCGTACGTGCGATCCGTGGGCTTACATACGCGGTTCACCTAGCCCGTTCGTGCTTTATCTATCGCACTGCGCTCGAATTAAAACGTACTTTATGGCTCGTGTCAGCCGATAGCGATCGCCGTAAGGATCTCTCTCGTTCCATCGCGCTCTTTCTTGTTCTCGCCTGTCCCCGAGTTGTTATATACTTGCGGTCGAAACAACGATATTCTTTACGTACGAAACGTCGTTCATCCATAATTCAAGGATCACCGAGATTTCGCTCGAGACGTCGATCGAACGGAACGTTTATAGAGACGAATTCCAGGCTCGAAAACGCAGCACCGTGAAATCTCGAATTGGACGTGATATTTCGCGATGCGAAATTCGGCCGGCCTCGAACGTAGATCGGCCGCAATTTCTTTCGGTTAAACGGAAGAGAGCTCGGGGACGCGGTAATGAGCGACGTTGATAAATAGCGGACCGCATCGAGAACTCGAACCCTTCGTAATTACACGTCTATGCCCACTGCCGATCGCACCTCTCGTAACAGACGCCTGGCGATCGGTAAATAATCCAATAACTGCAACCATCGCGAACTTTTATTTTTTATTAAATGCGTTGTTCTTTAACTCGAATGTCGAACGAATATTTTGTACAAGGCTTTTGTTATTACAGATCGATGTTATACTGTCTTACTGAAGTTTCGCATAGTCGGACGATTCTCTCAGACTCATTTTCCCCCCGGCTCGAGTAAGAAAAGAAGGACGTTGCCGTCGATACGAGACGTATCCCGTGCCGCTGCGAACCGGCACTAGATGTATCAACGTCGGCACTTAATAACACCTCGTAGTCTCGTTCTTCGGGGGTCCGCAACCGTAACGACGACCGTGAACGCCGCCGGGTAATTTGGCACAATGATATAATTACACATCGCTGGCGATTATCTCGATTGCTCGTATCATAGAATAACCGTGTCGGGATCTCCGTTCCGCGCGAGCTTCGTAACCTCTTGCGAAAAAGTAGATTGCTCGAAATTCGTGCGATTCGCAGTGATTCAACCGATTCGATCGATATCTTACGCGTTCGAATATCAAAATCACGATCGATTCGTGCGACGAAAAACCGAGCAGACATAGATGGAACGAAGTTAGATTCGCGCGAAGAAAGCATCGAGAATAGAGAAGAAGAGGAGGCGGAACGAGAAACGAAGGCGTGCGTGCAACACGCGAGCTGACCGCACGCGTGTAAAGATGGTTCCTCCAGACGGTGTCTGACTTCGACTCTAACTACGACTCCGACTTCGAGTTCGACTTGCACTCGCAGACTGTGTGTCGACTCGAAACGAGGCTTCCCTTCAAAAGCTGTACGTATGTCGGGGCCTATCACGACGGGCGTCCATGTACGGAAGATCGGGCCGACGTCGAGTACAGGGATCGTTACTCGTGGGAGTCCGTGAGAGGGCTAGCGTTGATTGACGCGCGACGTTACGCCAAACTCGACGGCACGCGAGCCGAGCAAACGGCCTCGATTGGTAGCGATTTCGCCTCGGTAACTGGCAAACAAACCCGCCGACTACGAGTGGAGATAGAGAGCCGAAGGGGCAGGGACTGATCCGCACGGACATGATCCTTCCATCCGCGAGTCGCGAATCCCAGTGTGCGGTACGTACTACGCGAAACCGTGCCGATTATAGGGCCGACTATCCTCTGCCTGCTACCAGATTACTAGATTACAGTCGTCCGTCGAGATGTTACCGGCTCGAACGTTGCTCCGAATGAGTAGCTTCGAGCTAGACGGCCGAGAAACCGCCGTGCGCTATGGAAATTCCGATTGCTTCTCGACAATTTCTCGACCCCTCGATTCTAGTCTCGAAGGCATCTTTGCTCGTACACGCGGATTTACTCCTGTTTTTCGATTGGAAATGGAATTTCTGTCTCACGATAAACGAGGATCCTGGTTCGTTGGCTGATCGGATATCGGTCGTAGTATCGCGCGAATCCCTCGCGTCGCATTCTCTCTATACGAGAATATATTTCATGGTCGACGATAACGGGGAATTCTTGTACGGTTGGTTGTAACAGTAGCTTAAAATACCGAACGAACGTCTACCAGGGAGGTCTCGTGCGTCGTTTAATTACCGTGTGTAACAAGTTCGAGTGGCCTGCCGTGCGCACGAAACCCCTCTCGAGAAAGGGGTGCGATATGCTCGCTGACGTCGTCCACGAATCACTCGAAATTACCGAGTACCGTTGCGACTCACACCCATTCCCTCTTTCTATACCACCCCTTGGCAGCCTTCCTCCTGTCTCGGCCAGCAACGCCACCCCTCGCTCCGCCTTATCCAACCGGCCACCTTTTCTACTCGTACGCAGCACCGTTTCAATCCGCCAGATAATCGGTGCAATTACAAAACCGACCAAAGGGAAGGTATCCCCCGTACAAATGTACGCAGTAGCGGTCGTAGGCCACGTTGTTGCCTGGATTATTTTTTCTCCGCTCCGAACAGTCTTAGCGTACGAAAGTAGAAGGTTTCGAGCTAGATAAATCTTGCCACCGAAGAAGCAGAGGGTCGAGTGTTAAGTAGGACAAAAATGTCGAGAGGAACGTCGCGACAGTAGGAGGTTGTCTTTTAGGAAAGGGTCGACTAGAAGGGTAGGCCTCGTTGATTCGACGAGGGTGGAGGACCAGGGGAAACAGCGAGATACCCAAGGGTCTGCCTGTAGTCAGCTGTTTTAATGTGGGTCACCAGTTCCTACAAAACGATCGATTTCCGTCTAACTGCGAATTCTACGTTCTTCGTCTCTTCTTCCATTCGCCGAAACCTCGAGATATTACCGACAAGCTGCCGTAACGTTCCAGGCCAGCTGGTTCGACGAACGTCGTCCTTTGCGATCGAGGCGTCCGCGGGATCGCACCCTCGATCGATCACCCGAACGTTCGTCCACTTTTCGTCGAGCTACCACCGATACGATCTACGTAATCGCGATAACATCGGGAAACGTTGATAGAAGCCGGCGATCTGGCGCTAAATATTCCATCGGCCCGTGTTGCGCTATGATTTATGCTGGCGCGAACAATGTGGAAAAGTAACGGGTCGCGCGAAACAGATGGTCGGTGTCGATGTTGCGATTTGGACGATACTCGAACCCCCTTTACGCCCCGGTTGGAGAGAAGATGGCGGAGCGAAAAGTCGCAGGGCCAAAGGTTTGCCTAGTTTCACGGAGAAAAAGACGCCTCGTGGTTGTTTACTCGAACCGAACAACCCTACTGTGCACACACTGCTGCAAGATATAAGCTCGGCTACGCGCACATGGCAAATACATATTTATGTAGGAGGCGTAACTCGCATCGCTCTAAGAACACCAAGTTCCAACAAACTCACTGACCCGATAAAAAAGTCGAGAGTAGAACAGCAGTTATACCTTCCATTTATGGAATTCTCGTGTCCACGGTTTAAAGCGAACGATTTAATCCAACGGAAGGGAGACGAAATGGCTGTTTCAGTCGTTTTACGCAATTAATTTCCTACGTTTTCCCGACATCCGTGTAATTATAAACATCGCTTTTACAAACGTATAGACGCATAATCCTCTATAAAAAAATTCCTCTATATTTACTACTAGAGCCCGTTAAAGACAATTTAATTCTCGTCGTATCACTAAACATCGAACTTGCTTCTATCGCCTCGATTCGACACCAGCCGAATACGCGATTCCGCGTTCACTTCCTTCGAACTAGTTCCACTCATTCTTTCCCTCTCTCCCATTCATTTTTCTTTTCCCTTCCCATTAAACCTATTTTTAATTAAGCTATTTTAAGTTAAATAAAACATTTCTTTCGTTACTTGTCTTCGTAACAGCAATTAATACCGCGTCACGCCCATTTACCATCTCTTTGATTTCTCTTCTATGGCCGCTATTTTATTGTATGTATAAACGACTCCGTTCTATATATAGTGCCACAAAGTCGATACGTAATAATATTTCACATGACGCGTATATTGCATTTAAATGCGACGAAAGAATTCGTATTGTTTCGCTTGAAGCGATGTTACACGCGCATTTGTAACGAGCGGAATTTCCAGATCGTACGCGCATATTTCAGATAAGGAATCGTTTTCAGCGTCGTCAATGGCGTTCCAAAAAGCAAGTCGGCCAAGATCCCGTGATCTTACAACTGGATGGATAAAAGTGTAGGAACCGATAAATGGAAATATCGTGGATAATCGGTGGCACGAACAGAAGAAAGACAAGGAGTCAGGGAACGGGAGCCTGGCGCCGTTACGATACAATGCCGACCCCGAGATGACTTGCATCCATATCGAGCTGCACGAGGAGAGGAATCGGCAGGATCCTAGCCACAGGCGCTTTCGTTCGACTTCCTCCTTACTTTTCCCTTCCCTTCCCTCTTGCCTGTCTTCTATGAATTCACGTGGTTCGCGAGCAACGATTTCATCGTCTACCGCGTTTATTATTAGATTCCGTAGTCGGCGCTACCGAGTTCGCGGCTTGCGAGAATTTTTCCACGAGGAGAGGCGAAATCGAATACTTTTCTCGGAGGATCGCTTTCTTGAGAAAAAATTAAGTAATTATTGGAAGATCTGGCAGCTCTCGTAACAAGTGCAAACCAAGGGAGAAAACGAAGAAGGTAGAGAGAAAGAGAGAGAGAGAGAGAGAAACAGAAGAAGAAAAGTTGGATTAAAAGCGAGGGAAATTGTCGGAAAGACGGAAGAAGAAGACGATAATGAGGAATGGTAGAAAAATAAAGAAAGACGCAGAAGGTTCGGTTAATCCTTCTTGTTTGTCTTTACGTTAATTATCTAGAATTAAGAACGCTGCTTGTCGCGGCGCACCGGCCGGCGGATTACCGGCTCGATTATTACTTATTGCAGATTATTAATTACCGAGAATTACCGTCTCGGTGCTCGGCTGGGGTTCGACTTCGTGGAGGGTAGTGGGAACGTTGGAAGGAAAGCTCGGTACGAGATTTATAGCAAAGGCATCGCGTCGATTTCTTTTCGAAGGAATGACGCGTTTTCGGTCCGACGTGAACCGGTAGAGGAGGAGAATCGCGCGTCTTCGTTAAGGGGAAACGCGAACGCGTGCACGAAATTCTGGTCGACAACAATGGAGTGATGCGTGTGATAAAAACATGCTGTAACCGGGTGCAGGATGCAACGTGAAAACAGAAAAACATCGGTAGGAGAACGCTGATAGACGAAAGCGGTGATGAGCCCGGCCACGTCGTTGCAACAAAATGTACGCGTATCTGTGTCAAAAGCGGCCCCCGGACAATAATAGAAGCCCTTAAAAACGTAAAGCTGCCTAGCGGGCTGGTTGGGCGCGCGTGGGTTATGAAACCGAAAAAGAAAAAAGAAGAAAAAAGGCGCAGCGGCCGAGCCAGCTGCCGTATTCGATACAATCGCCGAGCGGATAAGTTCTCTGCGGAAGATAAATGGAAGCATCGGGGTTCGATCGTCGCGAACAACCACGAGAACTTGGTACTCGAGCCAGGGAATAATTGCTCGCTGGGAAAACACGATTTCACGAACGATCTTTTCTCTGCTTCTGCTTGTTGTTCGCCTATCGTTGGTACTGCCGTCTCTACCTCCTTTCCTTTCTGCTTCGATTTGGAAATCGTACTACTTTCCATACGACGCGTTCCGCGAGCATAGCTCACGCGTGTACGCGCGCTTAATTCGAAAGCGCGTACTCGTTTAATCGCGCAGCTAGACTCGAGACGCGATTGTGCATAAGCACACGGCAACAACGAAAGAGGAGTTGGGAGGAACGAGCCAAGGAAATAAATATTAATAACGATGCTTCCTCTCCCCGTGACCCTCCCCCTGTCCTCTCTTTCTCCTTCGCGCGCATATTCTTTCGATCTCTCCTCCTCTCAACCTCCCACTCGCGCATTTCTTCCCCCGGTGCAACCAGACTCTCGTTCCTTTCCCTCCCAACCCCCGCCCGCCCTCCTGCCTGCCGCCTTCCGTCTTTCTTTCTCTCTCTCCGTTAGTCTCCGAGTGCGCGTCTATGCATTGTTAGGGCCATTACGGGAGCCAATTAATCTATGCACAATTTTATAATTAAACGGCTAATAGCGCATAGAATTATAGTCCAGGGCCGCGCGCACTCCCACGTATCCTGCTGCGTTCGTGGGTTACGTATACGCGCCGAGAAAGACATTTAAGGGAAGGAAGAAGGAAAGGAAGAAGATAGAAACGAGGAAATCTCGTTCGTGCGCGCGGTTTCTTATCGCGATCTACCGCTTATTCGTTCGCTCGCTCGCGCGCTTCTTCATTCTCTTTTCGTCTTCTGGCGTCTTTCGATGAAACGCTATCGGGACACGCGGACGCTTCGCGGCGATTAGAATCCGCTCGGTTAGAATCCAGCAAATTGACGAGGATAATTGCCTCGTCTCGTTAGCGAGCGTATATGGCATCAATTAGGCATATTCGAGGAGAAAAGAGTTCTGAACTAGCCTCGACGCACCGAATCGAGGACACTGCGCGGCGACGATTCTCGCGTAGGCGATAGTCAAACCGTACTTTCGATCCTTGATCCGAGGGACGATGAGCGCGGATCGGGTCCAGGGGAGAACGTGGTGGTTGGACACGAGGAAGCGAGCGTTGCAGCGCAGCCGGTGCCACGCTATAAACCGCAAGAAAAATCCCCCTGAATTATCGGTGCGGTTCTCGGTGCATGCTGTTGCATCGATGGCGATAGAAGCGCGCTGGCCACGGTCGGACGACCGTGTAACTGTGTGCGCGGACCAACGGTCCATGGATGGAACATCGGTGTGTAGTCGTTGCCGCTGTTACCACTGCCGTGCATTATCAGAATGTAACGACGTCAGCGGTACACGCGACGAGACCGGACCGCACACACGAGAACCATACCGCGGTCTCTTAATCATCCGATTTTTCCTGGCGATACTCCCTCGCCGCTTCTCCCGCCCCTTTCACCCCCGCTCGATCCTGCCCCTCTCATTTTTCCAATCGATTTTTGGCCAGCATACTCTCGTATTCACCGAGATAACCAACCACGTTAATTCCGCGTTGTTCCATACATCGTAGATCAATTACACGCGATACCTTCGGCATTTCATTCGGCGCACGAGGAGCGGGTTAAGCGTTCTCCGACAGAACGATCTACGAAACGTTTAGTCGGTATTTCGACGAGATTGTTGGTCCCTAGAGAGGAGAAGGAGCGTGCGAAGAAGAGCCCGCGCACGAGCCGACGGCTCGGCCAACTCTGTTCTGTGACTACGACTCGGATTATTTGGATCCCTATCCCTATAGCTTTCTCTTTCCTCCCGTTTTCTCTTTCCCTCCCTGTTCTCTTTTCCGTCTCTGTTCCCTCCGTTCGCTATCCCTCGGCCCTCTTTCTCCTTCGCCCTCTCTGTGTCGCGCTGAATCCGTTTCCGTTGCGACTGCCACTGCGCGCCGCTCGCCGCGATACTATTGTCCACCGACGCCACTGCCTCGCCACTGAGTCCACTCTACTCGCGCTCTGCCCTTTCGACGATTCTCGATTACGAAGCACGACGATTTGGCGAGATGAAGAAGCAACGGCAGACCGAGTTAAAGAAGGAAACGCTTGAAACATAGGACGCGTAGGGAGACTCCAAAGTCTGGGACAATATTTCCCCGATAACACCGGATCCCCTCGTTCCGTTTACCATTCCGTTTCGTCTGCCGTCTGACTCGTGGGTGGGGTAAGCTTGTACTACAGCCACTTCTCTCTGTCTCGTCGGTGGGGACGATTCATTCAGAGAAACTGCCGTGAAAGGGACACCTGTTGGCACGGAGGCCCGTTGACAATTCCAGATACAAGGGCACGTGCCTTTACCACAGCCTCCTTTTCCGTGGATAGGGCTGTCGATGGAGAATATATCGAAACGAAATGTCAGAGTCGATCGTAAAAGTAGAGTAGTCGAAGAGTAATCGGTGGAAGAGATGAAATTTGTAGGAACGATTCGATGGATAGAGCATAGTCGGACTATAGACGATAAGAAAGAAGTCCTCTGTAAACTCGGTTAGGAGGAAACGAAACGCGTGTCGAGAAGAAGGGAACGCGCGATTAAAATATTTTTTGGTCGACCGGTAGCTCGGTAAGGAACGTAGCTGGCCGAAGATAAAGTGCTGCCCAGAGGCGACACCGGGCGTTATTAATACACACGAGGATGGTAGCTTCCGTTCTCGGCAGACAACAGAAGCTACAAAAAGCGCACAAACAACCGTAGGTGGCTCTATATCTACGATCATTGTTATCGTCGCAAATCATCGGCAGATCAGGGTAATTTCATACGAAGCCATGTGCCAGCTTTAGAAAGGTTCGTTCGATCTGTTCGGCCCTTCTGTTTCGCCCGTTTAACCTAGACGAGGAGATAGTTGCTAGTGTAAATAGCACCGATCTATTTCCGCTTACCTGGCCGTGGTGCAGTCCCTGTAGAGTATGTCGAAGTCCTTGCAGCTAAGCAGTTTGCATCGATTGACGCCTGGCTGGATGGCTCCGAGTCCACGCAGAATCCTAACTTGTTCGACATTGCACACCAACGGCACTATATCGAGCCTCTTGAGTTTTGTGTAGACGGTGTGCAAGCCACCGACGAGGTGCTTGAGGAAGAGCTCGAACGCCTGCGGTAAGCAGAGCATCGTGTCCCCGGCTATGATGAACGCGGCCACCTTCTGGCCACGGTAATCGACCAGTTTGCACTCGTTCGCTGTGGGATCGCTGGTACTGATCGGCGGCGGGCTGTTGTACGATCTCGGAGGCAGAACAGCGTGATGGGCGGCCATCAGCTCGAGCGGCGAGCCATGATGACCGCTGAGCATGCCGCCGAGTTGTCCCAACAGGCCCAATCCCGGTGGCGGTAGGCCTGGCATACGGGGCACCATGCCTGGCGGTGCACCGGGTGTTCCTCCGGCGGAAAGAGGCGGCGGACTCAACGGAAGTCCCTGAGGTGGCGAACCTCTGGTTGGCGATCCCGGCGTGGGAACGCCGCGATGCTGTTGCTGTTGCGATTGTTGCTCGCGAATCTGGTCCCGTGGATGAGGTTGTTGATGCGACGGTGGCGGTTGATGCTGCGACCCGTGAAGCTGTTGCTGACTTTGTTGAGCCGACGGGCTGTGTGGATGTTTGGGACTGCCGGTTACGGGACTGGCGCGGCTGCTGTGATCCGAAGCGCTATCCATCGCTCCGTGATCCATCGACTCTCTGAAGGACACGTGTCTTTCTCTCGTTGACCACGTTCCTTAGAATTTATTCTTTTGCCTTCTCAATGGGAACTCCTTCTCGCCCGTTCCTCGAAGATGTTCCTTCGCTCTCCCTCTCTCCTCGCCGCGGTTCTCGCCACGTGGACACCACGAGATACGAGGAACTCGGGATACCGGCACGAGTCAACGCATACTAGACCGATCTCTTCTTCTTTTCGTACCGATTCTAGCTCGTTCGGCTGCCAACACCAGCCGACGAGGAAGCTGCCGCCGATCCAGGGTCAGCCACGGGTATCTCGGCTGCTGGCAAGCGTCACTGTCACTCGGGTAAACTGTCGCGTCTCACGGAGTACGTTGGACCGTGTACGTAGGTAACAATTTCACTGTGCACAACCACTGGAACAATCGTGTCCATGACAATCGACCGTTGTCACTCGATACGGGCCTCGACGTCGACTTCGTTCTCGTTGCGGACAGGTCCGTGTTCCGCGTGACGCTGGTCGGCTTCGCTCGAGGAGCAGCCAAGCTGCCCCTCGTTCAACGATTCACCAACCACGAGTTTTCCTTCGCGACGAGTAGGTGCTTTTCTTCTCACTGAGGAAACTGGTTCACACGAGAGTAGACGACTGGATGACGCGATGTCGCGCGACGATATTTCTTGCCTTTGAAAAACGCGTGGACAACGAATCGTCGTCGTTGGGTCGAGGACGATCCGTAGGACAGGACTGACGCATAGACGAGGGACGCGCGACGCGAACGACAGCGACGTACACCGCGAACGCAAACGAGAACGACGAAGATACTGTCGCGCGTGATAGCAACCACGAGAACGGCGATGATGACACGAGCACAACGACGACGACGACGACGACGACGGCGACGATGACGATGATGACGACGACGACGACGACGACGACGACGACGATGACGATGACGACGACGACGACGACGACGACGACGACGGCGACAGCAGCGGCGGCGGCGGCGGCGGCGACGGCGACGACGACGACGACGACGACGACGAAAGCGGCTGCGGCTGCGGCGGTAACTCGCAGGGACGCGCGTCGCTCGTTCTCAAAGTGGCAAACGCTCTCTCGGTCGAGTCGGGAGTATTTCCCTACCCAGTCACAGATGTAATAAATAAAAACATCAGTGGAAGCCCGAGGAACGGGGAGGATGGGCGTTCTGTGCGCGCAACCGACTATCCGGTTGGCGGAGCCACCGGGGTGGCAGTTCTCCCTATTGGACGGTAACCTCGTACCGTCGACGCCTTTCGAACCTTCCCTCGGCTGGTGGCGGGACGAGCGAGTATTCCCCACTACGAGGCAACCTCTGCCACCGACGACGCGCACCGACGATGCCGACCGGGACGATTCCGGGGGCGACTAACACACGGAGACATCCAGACGCAGACGCGAGTCTCGACAAGACAGTACGATTCGAACCTACCGCCGATCTACGCGCTACGAGTGGGGATTTCTTCTTTTTCCTCGCGACCTCTCCCTCCACACCACCCTTTGCTCTCTCGGCTCGCCTCTCCTCGCTGCCCCTCGTAGCCCACGTTACTCTTTACCTCGCCTCACCTAAACCTAACCTGCCCCTAACACCGACCCACCCCACCGCGCTTCTGTCGCGTTTCGGGTCTTCCCTCCTCCTCCTCCTCCTCCTTCTCCTTCTCCTTCTTTCTCTTTTCTTCTCTTCCCTTTTTTGCTTTCTTCCGCGCGGTACCCCTCGCCAGTTTCCTTTTCTCTTTCGTTCACGACTTTTCCGTTTACCAACCCCTTCGTCGCTTTCCTTCCACTCTTTTCGTTTGCTATCCGTGTTTCTCGCTCGCCTTCTTTCCCTCTGTTCCTTTCTCTTTTCTTCGCCACCCCGTGCGCCCAAACTCTCCTATTCGCTACCTTTCTTCTTTTGCTCTCTTCTTCACCTGTCTACCACCTCCCTCTTCCTCCCTACCTCTTGCTCGCTCGCTTTCCCTTTTTCTCTCTTCGCACGCACTCGCGCCCTCTTTATCTCGAACGAATGCACGACCTCTCTCCTACTCGCTCTGTCTGCCTCTTCGTAGATGCCTCCCACTTCTTCTTCCAGCTTCTCCTCCTACCTTGGCCTATGGCTTATACGTTATACGCTCTCTCGAACTCGCGCTCTCTCGCGCGACCAGCGGTAGCCTCCACCTCGTTTCTCCCTCTGTTCCATCGTACCCAACCGTCTCTGTCGGTTTCTCCCTGTTCCTCGGTTCTCTGTCCGTACGACGAAGAATGTCGCCGGCGTTCGAATCGATCGGTCGGTCTCCGCGCGCGCGGGGGGTCCCCCTTCCGTTACTTGCATCCTCTCCTGCCCCGCAGAAAGAGCCTATCCTCCCTGCCACCTTCTTCTTCGCCGTTCCCTCGGATCTCCTCTACCATATTCGCCATCAGCATTACACGAGCGCACTTATTTCTTCTGTAGGTAACTTCGCTTCCTCGCGATCTCTCTCTGCTCCTCCACCACCCTCTTTCGCCCCTTCCTGCCCTTCCTTCGCCCGCCTGTCCGTCCCCTCCCCTCCCCTGCCCCGCCAAGCCAAGTATCGCTACCACCTTTTCTCTGCTCCTCCTCCCGCGGCATACGCGATATACCATACCCGACACTCTCCGCGGCTCTCTGTAAGCTCCGAGTATGAGTGCTTAATATCTTTGTACCATACCTAAAGCGTCCGTATTCGCCGATGCTTCTTACGTCCGAACTTTCCCTGAAGGCTCTCCGCGCGTAACATCTCTCGTCTGTCGCTAATTTCCGCCGCCGCCGCCGCCGCTCATTCTACTTCGTCGTACAAAAACCTTCTGGTTTCACTATCCGCGATTAGCGGTTGCTGCCGCTTCCATTCCTTTCTTCGTGCTGCGTGTTTTTTTTTCTGAAACGAAGGAAACCAATTGGCTCGATGGTCGAGCTTGGTATCTATCGAAGCGAAATAAAAAATTAAGATCGGAGGAAAGACGCACTGCGCTCGATTAACTTGTCATAGGCGAGAGTTCAAAGGCTGTGGAGATGGGTGAGAAAGAAGCAAGTGGGAAAAACCATCGTTTAGCCTTTTTCCAACGGTGAACCCCCGATCAGTTCTCATCAGTCCGGTGACCCAGATCCACGAGGAAAGACCCTCTGCGTTTGTTACGAGTATATAGTATATACACGTATATAGGTAATAGGCTTCGCACACGTATTCCTCCACCGCAGCTGATCCCTTGACCTCGTGCAACCCCAAATGAAACGAGACCCCCTGGGCCTAACGTTCATTGACCATCGCGACTCGTTCGAGTGGGGTTCGATCATCCTGAATCTTTCTCCAAATGTCTTTGCTTCGAGATCTCGTCTCTTAGGTACCAAACACCCTTTGAAATCGCAGTAGTTCTTCGCTCGGCCTATGATTCATCCAAATAGCGTATCGTTGATATCGCTTATAGGAACGAAACGCGCGGTTCATCGCGAATAAAGGTAACATCCTCGAGATAGGGTATTCGTTTTCATCGACGATAAAGACATTGTTTGCAGCGAAAAGGCGATCGATCGCGAGATCCAAGTCCCTCGTCCGAGGAAGGTCGAGGATCGGTAGGGGACCGATGTTTGCCACGAACCAAACCACGTCCAATTAGTGGAATTAATACCGGTTGGCTTTGGGGGAGCTAATGCCTCTGTGTGCATACCTACGGGTATGCACGTCGATGACTGCACTTTCCTTCGTGCGTAATGAAGGACAATCCCGTCGGTTGGACCGAGCAGCCCGATGCATTCGCTCGTCCAAGCAACCGCTGCCTCCTCTTGTTTTGCGGTCACGAGAAAATATCTGGAACCCACGAGATTACGACTTTGAACGTACCCTGGCTAACGGTGTTCGTGTCTTTCTGTCCAGCCACCAGAAAACAATTTCGTTCGCGACGTTGTTTGCTCTCTGTAGACCGAGTTTCGTCGTGAAAAATAGACGAAAGATACTATTTACAGAAAATTGCCACTTCAAGCACCCTATAAATCCCTCCATATCGTGTTAGTTTCCCTTTGAAGTCGAATTCCGACTTGTCTGATATTTCGTAAGCGGGTAAAATCTGTTGGACAAGAGAAGGTGAACCGATCGACGACAGACGGATTTTCAGGCAAGTCGGCTGAGTATGATACGCATTGTTTGAGCGTTCACGGGACTGCGGTTCGCTAGCGGCGTTCCTGTTACTGCTCATTGGCCACCCTGCACGGGAGAATTGCGCGAAGCGCAAGCAGAGAACGCTGCCTCTCTCGTGCATAGCTGTTACGTAACCCTCGTCATTGTTTGCGCGTCGTCGTCACAGAACTGTAACAGAGCGTACGGCAAAAAGGAGGGTAACGTGTAACGTTGGATAAGAGAGGGAAAAAAGCGCGAATTTTTGTCGAAAGAGCATGCATAGAAGGAAGGTATTGCGCACCAACCAACCGGACACGCGTCAGAAGGACTCCACTGCACCGGAAGCGTCGCTCTTCTCCGTTTCTTTGTCCGACGTTCCGTTTACCGTACCCGCGACGCGAATTTTTGTCCAGGTTTTTTGCCTCCGTTATCCTATCGCCATTAGTCGCGTTAACCTGTGCAAAAGGGAAAAAAAGGAAAGAAAGAAGAGAATACAGGGGGAAAAGTTAATAGAGTAGAGCGTTTATCAGACTGGCTGCTACTGCCGATCGTCTCCTTTGCAATTGCCACCTTGTCGTCTGTCGCTTCGATTCTCTTTGCTCGACATGTTTCCGGTTCGATGCTCGCGATCGTCTTTCCATTCCCTTCGAATTTACCAGCAGGCTTTCTACGGCCGTCGATTCGTCGCCTGTATATCAAAGGCAAAAGAAAACATCGATCGAATTAACGTAATTACTTGTTCGTGCGAGATACGTGCGCGTCGCGGCGAAACAGGCGTCAAAGTCGATCGAGAGTCACGAAAGAGCGGGATTTTACAAAACGTTAATTGCGCGCGGTTTATATACAGCGCGGCTTGGTATAGAGGCCGGCACGAGAGAAAAATCAAGAGCTAAAATAATGGATTTTGAGGAGGGATGAAAAACGACGGTAATTTTTCTGGACACGTACGCCACCGTTCGGTTTTTCAGCGCGGCTTACGCGCAACTAATTACCCATATGCCACGTGTTATTATAAATAGCCAATCGTTACCGACACAGCCGCATCCGCGATTCGCCCATAATGGCGTGTTATCGGATAAATAAAACGGATAGCCACGGGAGGGTGCGCTCCGATTATGCATCGACGCCTCCCGTGAGCGTATGTACCTACTCTCTGACCACCCGTACTGTTTTCCCAACGAACGACCAGCTTTTATTTCTCGTCCACTTTAATCCGCACGCTGACGACAACGCCGATCACTTTTATTCGTTACGACGCTCTCGATTCCACTCCCTTTGAATCTGCTCGACGAAACGAGCATGTGTTTCGCAGGGGAAAACTACTAAGAAAAGCAACGACGACGAAAATGCTGATATCCTTTAAATTATAATTCCGGATAACTAGTTTTCTAATTCTCGAATAAACATCTCTCACGTTCGAATTTAAAACGTGTCATTGAAAATCCCTCGAGTTTCCCCTCGTCGCATAAAATTAAACAGCCACTGTGTATAATTAAAATCGATACGTAGATTCGACAAAATGACTAAATACCTTTCCGACGACAGGATGACGCGTTGGCCCGCCATGATATTCAAACTAAACGCATTAGAAAGCTCATTTAAATACGACACAATGCCGAGCACGAGCGGACCGCGGTTGCGCGATATCGTTCGTCGGTTGAAATAATGCTGTCCAAAAATGCCGATCGAATGTTACGAAAATTCTTAGCGTTCTTCTACTCGCCAACGAACCGATTAGCAGATCACGAGATGACTAGCGATATTGCTAGTTTCGCTAACGCTAAATGGAAAACGTCGTTCGATTCGCAAGCGGTATGGGTTGGTAATCGCGCGGCTTGGTTACTCTCTCCGTGTCAATACTTTTCCACGGTGAACGCGACACAAGACAATCACGTTGACACCCGGTGATGGATGTCCCGGCTGCTCGAAATACCCCCCTCAGTTTTCCCGCCAATAAAGCCCATTGTAAATGCGAACTATTCGAAATATTAGAGCGGCAACGGCGATTACCGGCCGTTCAGTCATCGCTTCTGACGCACCGTAATCCTTTCCATCTTGCTGCGCGTCCTTTTTTGTTCTCCCGCTGCCGCGCCGCCTCTCCGGACCTTCGCCGACACGGCCTAAGTCCGCGTCATCCCCGAATACGCCTGTTCCCTCGGCGACAGGAACTCTCCATTCGATCGTCAACTTCCTTAGTCAGGTAAGAGGCAAGAGTTTGCGATCGAATGTCGAAACATCCTGCTGACAACGTATCTATTATTATCCGGCAACGGGTGTCCCTCTATCTGCTGCTGATAATCTAACGTGCCTCGTGCTCAATGAACAGCGTAACAATACTATTTCAGCAACCGCGCGCAAGAACACAACCAACGAACGGATCGACTGCTCTGTTACCGACGTGCAACGGTAACGAACCACCTTCCTGTCACTTCTCGTTATCAGCTCACGTTGCCAGCCCCCTTTGCATCTAGAAAGAAAAGAACAAAAAAGGACAAGTATGTCGTAGGCGGTAGCTTAGCTCCTTTTTCTTCTAGACGGAAGATTCGGTATGGCGAATAACTCGTTGAAATAGTTCGTACTCTTTGTCTCTCTTTAACGTGCAATCATCCTGAACGAGTTCTACGAAAGGAGAAGTAGAGGACCGGTGGCGCCCCTCCGGGGCTTTCGACTCCGCGAACGCCGCAAAGCTTAAAGAGATAGGATTACTTGCGATTCGAAATTTATTTACACCAGTCTTAATCCCTATTATAGCCGCACGCGTAGCCCGAGGAAATGGCCGAGCAATTTCGCATTTGGACTGCCGAGAGATGATGGATCGCCGTTTCGTAGGCCGCCACTGATGATACCTCGCAGATGTAACCTCCACACCCTTTTTCGGACGAAACCACTTGCCGGTGATTATCGATTAAACGCGTGCACGTTACCTCGATTCTCAGCTCCTCGCGATTTTCCTCCTATTTTCTTTTCCTTCCTTTCTTTTCTCGCTTTCGTTACGCATCCGCTCGACATCTGGCTCGTGCCAAAACTCTCCTCCGCTTTGTTACCCCTCACCCGTCTCACGCGCCTAAAACAACCAACGGTTTCGGATTTAAAGGATAAAAGACGATTCGATCGATACGAGAGATCGAGTGACAAGTTCTCGATCGTATGCGAGAAGCAAACGTTTCGCGACGACAGAGAGTTGAGATGCTTTGTACTCGGGCGATGATTGCTGGTTGAAACTTGGATATTGTCTCGTGCCCTGTAACGAGCAATCTCGATAGGATTAAAACGTTGTTTACCGGAACAGAAAGCCGGGACTTTGGGTTTACTTGGCGTAGTCGACACAGGCGCATCCTAGCGGCCTCGACTTCCTGGCGAATGCATACGTTTACAAGAACGCGTCGTTGTACTCCCGTTTAACTTCTCTCGTTACGCGAGTTACTCGAGCCGGCCGGTCTATCGAAGTTGCCGATAAAAATTAACATCCATATAGCAGGCCGCGTGCAAGCCACTCGAACTCCCGGAAATGTCCGACATATGTTGCCACTTCAGATAATCCAAAGCTTTTACAATAATCTAATCAGCATCGCGGAACGAGAAATACATTTAACATGATCGATCAAATCTGTGGTTCCGTTAAATGAATTTCGACCCAAGCTTTCAAAGATAAAACGACTCTTCACTGGGATACATCTGTCCGTTACGATATGTTGCGCATTCGAAGCGCGCAAATACGATTTCCAAACCTCTCAGAGTGACATCTAGCTTAAGACATTGCATGCACTCGTGAAATTGAAAACAGGATAAGAAAGGTCCACGAGAGAGTGGACATTTTTTGGCGAAAAAATGATCAAGAATCGTGAAACGAGTCGACTAAGACTTCGTAAGAGTTTTGTTGCAAAGCTGAAAGTCAGACGGGCAAGTTAGAATACGCCCGAGGAGATATATGCTGCTTTAGCTTTATAAATAATAAATTCGCGTGAGAACACAGCAAGGGAGACAAAGATAGAGATAGGAGATAGGACGGAGAAAAGGAAGAAACATATACGAGAGAATAGTGTACGAAGGCGAGGTAGGGTGGAAAGAGATAGAGACAAGTGGTAATAAAGAGCAAGCAGTAAGAGCGTCGAAGTGACGTCCTGTGTCGCGGAGTCATAAACTGGGCCCCAAGATCTCAGGCTTACACTCTTATTAAAACGTCGTCCTGCATATTGACGGTTATTGATCACCTTTCGCACACCTCGGTGCTTTTACTATACAAGGTTCGTCTCACCTTGAAAACCACGAATGTTTCAACGTTCGAAAAGGCTTGGACGATATCGATATAGAAATACACGTTTGATCATGTTCGACAACACCTGATCTATGAAAATGATGATTTCAAACGACAACCACTCTACACATATTTATAATCGTGTTAGATCAAAACAAAACATGCGCGCACACATCTAGTTTTCATTTGTTACCAATATTATAAATACATAATGTTACCTTAATAGATATGTGTAATATTATAGATTTATAGAAAAGATTTAGATTTTAGATAAAGGACCACTCGAATCGAGCGTATAAAAATAATAAATTTCACTTTACTTGCTTAAAACGATTTTTGAAACCGTAACAAACGTATGCAAACGCTCTTTTTACGAGCGCTCTTGTTAATATTGACAAATCGTACGACTTCTCTGTTATATTCGCTGTCGATATAATTTACAAATACAATTTGTAAGTCAGAATTTCCGGCAGTTGATAATGTAGGTGCTTATTATAATCGTCAACTTATCGATAAGTAGATCTTCAATAAGTGAAGTAGCCATTTTTAGTCAAATCTAATGAAATCATTACTTTTGTTTCACTTACTGTCTTTTGACGTTATGATTTTTTATCGTGTTTAATTTATAGATTAAAAGCAAGGTATGTACAAATTAAAAGCTACTACCAGTGAAAATGAAATAATCTGTATCACTATCAATCTAAAGTTTGGTTGTCATTTTATTTAAATGAGATAAAATTTCGTTGAATTCTTAGATTCTTGTAAACAAAACAAGTGATTTAAAAGAAAGGTGAAGATATAACTATACTTTCCTCTATATCTTTTTACTCGTTCGTATCAAATTAATAAATACTTTGATCGTTACATTTAGTCTGTTTTGCGATAGAAATTGCAGCCTAATAATGGGTAACGCTGGCAGTAATCAACCAGTTGGCCATCATCACACTAGCAGCACAAATAGAGAACACCGCCATACTAAAGAATATCCTCCACCTTCACCAGGGAAGGAAGGCCAAGCTTTTGTTTTTGATAAGAAGCCAAGCCAAAAATTAGTTTTCCAATCGTCTCATGAGGAGGAAGAACCTTATTTTGCTAAGGTATTTTTAGTAATTCATTATGTTAAATACATTAGTTGCAAATTCACAGAAAGATCTATTTAAAAAATTTTCTCATCATTTTTACCAACAGACTAATACACATCAAGATGGAGAAGACTTTAGTTCTCAACGTCCACGTTCTAATACAGTATCTGAAGGAACCAAAGTAGCAGATAGCAAAGTTCTACCAACGGTGTTTAAATGGGAGGGAGGTGGTAAACAGGTTTATATCAGTGGAACTTTTACTGGATGGAAAACATTACCAATGGTTAAGAGTCATGGTGATTTTGTAACAATTATTGATTTGCCAGAGGGGGAACATCAATATAAGTTTTTTGTTGATGGTGAATGGAGACACGATCCAGATATAGTAAGAAATAATTTTCCTAATTTTAAACGATATTAAAATATCCATTCATTTGTACATGCTTTAATAAAAATATTTTATTAATAGAAAATTGTTGATAATGGAATGGGTTCCAAGAATAATTTGGTATCTGTAAGAAAATCTGATTTTGAAGTTTTTCAAGCACTTGCAAAAGATAGCGAAGGTGTTATTAGTAGTGCTCAGACTGAGTACGGCCAAGAAATTCCTCCTAATAAGCCCTGGGAGAAAGTAGCTGGTCCACCAATATTGCCACCTCATTTGCTTCAAGTTATTCTCAATAAAGATACTCCTTTATCTGTAAGTTTACAAAAATGTATTAACAAGCATTTTAATTTGCTACAAAATGTATTATTATTTTTACCGATACTAATTTCAGTGTGAACCAACGCTTCTACCAGAACCAAATCATGTTATGTTAAATCATCTATATGCTTTAAGCATTAAGGATAGCGTAATGGTTCTATCGGCGACGCATCGTTATCGTAAAAAATATGTTACAACCTTATTATACAAACCGATTTAAGGTCCTTCAGTCATTCCCTAAGATATTGGCAATTGTTAGTTACATCGAAGCAAGGTATATTTTGTAGGTAAGATGAAATATCGATGTGTAAAACAAATATTTGGAAATTGACAAACATAGAGTTTCTTGTATTTGAAATGTTAAATAATGTAATTATTATTTATTAAAATGAAATATTTTCCATTAGATATCTTGCATATAATAAGCCATTTTTACTAAATATACATTTTATTCTATGATTGATTCTGCTTGCTATCTATATATATATATATAGTATATACCTTCTTTTCTTAAATACCAAATATTTTATTTAAATCGTATTATCAGTTATTTCCATCTGATTAGAATAAGGGGATTCAGATCTTGTTGTGAGAAAATAGGTTCCAGTCGCCGTTTTATCAACATGTTCTCCTAATAGTGTAGTTTTGGAATAATTACAACTTCCTTGCATAAATTGATCCCATGTATCACACTTACTCGCCACAAACCCAGTTTTAGAACCAATACTTTCGGTAAAATATACACGTGCTCGACCATGGCTACATGCCTCTATAGAAAAAGAAACATAGATATATGTACTTATTGCTAAAGCATACAAATGATATATTACCCATTATTTCTGGAATACAACAGCAACCAGGCTGAACGGCTGTTCCTCCATTTGGGTAAAAATCTACGCTTCCTAAAGGTTGCAAATAGCCTAAAATTCCGCCACAAGAATGAATAATATCGACAAACATCGCGTCTGTAGGATCTAATCGAGTTTTATCCGACGTAAGTAAATGAAATCCAGGCAAAGCGGGATCTAAGCCGGTTATTCTTCCTAAGTGTCCGGAAGTTATTAAACTTCCGGTGTTACCAGCTACATGCGCTCCAAGAGAATGCCCTTCGTAAAATAATAATGAAAATATAGAAAACGTGGAATAATTACTAGATCTGAAGTTCGTTATATTAATAATATACCAATAAAATGAATATTTTCGGTTTTAAGTTCTGTTTCTGCCACTAAGAAGTCGATAAATTCAGCAGATGTTCTTCCCACCCTTTCTGTATTACGCATTGGTCCAAGATAGAATGTACTTGCAGCCAGAGGTTGCCAATCAACCATAATAACATTATAATTGTTATACTTTAAATACGCTACGTAATTATAATAAACGGTAAAATATACCGACTTTCTAGAATTACGTTCTCAAATCTTTAAAATGACAATACCTTCTTTCATATCAACGAGGCCAGCATTCATTGCACTTGATTTCCATCCATGTGTTATAAATTTAGTTTCGCGAGACGGATCAAAATTAGAGTTGTGAAGTCCTTTAGTATCGTTCGTATATAATTGAGTACCATTTTCTGGACTAGATCTTGAAATATATTTATGTTTCAAAAGGATTATAAAACGTGTTTTCGTAAATATTTAAATTTTATAAACTTTTGAATATACCGAGTATAAAGAACGTAAGAAACTTGTGAGTCATCAAAAATGCCTCGTTCATCATTTTCTGTGTGTCTCAGTACCGCAACTTGAGGCTGATCATTTCCATCAGGCATAAAAATCCAATCTACCCCATATCCATCGTATCTTTGTTGCAAACCACTGTTCCATGCTTGGCAAACCGTAAAATTAAATAAAATAACAGGCACAACTAGAATATAGAATATAGTACTAGAGTATAGTAATATAGTCATTGTTTCGCTTTAAACAAACACCGTATTTAATATGTTAAATAAATTATAAATGATCCTAAAATAATTATACAAGATTTCCACACGGTGAAGAGTTCAATGTCCTAGTATTTATATATCCTTACTTGACTTAATTTGATGGGAAAAGCTTCAAAGTACAACCTTATAAACCCTGGCAATATCATACTAAACATAAATAAATTCTTTCACGGCCCAGTTTCCTTTATTTTATCTTTACCGTGGTATCGTACGTGCGGAAATACTGTCAAGTAGTTGTCTGGAATCAGGCAATGTTTTAAACATTATAATTATATTCAAAGAGGTGCAGGTTTTTGTCCAATTAACTGTCGGATATGCTAAGTGTTTCCATATCGCGTTGAAACGGTTACGCGTACATGATATTAAACAAAGTTGTTTTCCATACTGGTAATCATTTTTAAATTGCTTTTTTCCGGAAGCCAACCATTTTTTAAGAAAAAAAGTAAAAATTTTCGTGCTATAGACATTTTTATGGGGCAATAAATTAGGAAATAACATAAAAAAATCTATATGAACATAAAATATATTAAGATACATTATTATATAACATATATTTTTAAATCACCATTGTTGATTGTTTATGTTACAATTAGCCACTTAACATATATCAAATATATTTTGATATTAATTTAATTGATAGTTCAGATTTCTTCATTATAGATTCAAGTCAATTTCTGGCCATATGTAATTATTAAAAATACAGTAGATCTTTCATGATACCAGTAGTCTTCTGTATAATTAAGACTTTCTGAAAAAATTTATAATAAAAGTGCATTATTTTCCATTGTTATAATAACGTCTGTGGTCATAATGAAAGATATTTACTGCTTGATATCGTATTTTCTCCGAATTCTCCATCACCGAAACAGCCTACCAATGGTACCTCTGGAAACAGCTTTTTGAAAATAGTAGACTCTACGTCCCTTTCATTAAACATATTTGTTCCACGTTCACAACATGCAAACATGTAACCTATGGAATGTTTTCTTAATGAAATATCATTCTTAAATGATTCCAACTTCTGTTCAACTAGTTCTTTAGTGTTGCAACTATCATCCATAACTATAGACCATGAATCTATTTCTCCAACTATAATAATTCCAACACAGAATGCATATGAAAAGCATCTCTCATCATGACTAAGATTTTTTGAATTACACACATATAAATCCTTGACTACTCCTCCCCACACAGAAGGTCTAACTTTTCCATTACTAAATGTAAAAACAGCATTATGTTGTTATAATATAATATAATATAATACCAGATTATGAAATTTAGAATTTTACCATAATTGTAATATCCTTGCAGTTCTCTGTGCTAGAGCACGACCTGCTTGATTACAAAATAGTAGAAGGCATTTAGATCTATTAGTTTCATATTTGACAAAAGCTAGTCTCATTTGTTGATAATACTGTGTAAAATCATCTCGTGAAGCAATTGTAATTACTTTCATTGTTACATCAGGTATTTCAGGTAGAAATGCATATACTCTTTTCTGAAGAACTCTTTCCATTTCTGCATTTTCAATAAGTATACCAAATGTGGACAGTGTTACAATTTCACAACTTTGTGGAAGAACTTGACAAAGGCAATCTTGATAGAACCAAACATGATGATTAAAAGCAGAGTGATATATGTACTTTATGGAAACATTTAACTTAAAATTAAAAAAGCTGCGGTACAATTCAAATAAATACCTTGCCTAATGCTTCGTTTATGTAGACCTTTAAAAACTAATCCTAATGCTGGTTTGTCCCGTAATTTTTCTATAACTTTAATATATTTTTTACCACTGTTTATTAAAGTAGTAGGACCTCCCCTGGTTCGTTTTTCATCGTTTGCCACTTCTAACCAAGACCTGAAATATAAAGCCCCACATGTTAATACATTTTACAAAAATTTAACACACAAATGTCTACTTTTGAAGTTTATTCAATTTTGATTAAATAAATTTTTGGCAATGAATTTTTTCTTCATTTAGGATATAAAAATTTAATGAAATATCGAACATTCACACCTGCAAACCATCGAAGCATTCAATAGATCTACCCAATTCAAATATTTAAATACAAGTCGTAAAACATCATAGGTTAAGTATAAATCAGTATGATGTTTTTTTCTCTCTTTGACATTCAGTGTACTATCATCGTCTTCGTAACTTCTTTTTGCTGATAAACTTGCCATCACTTAATTGTATAATATAGTAAAATTACTCCGTTCTTTCGTATAATTTGACAAAACGCTACGGTTTAAGTGTGTCAATATTTCAAATCACTATTTACGTATTTATTTTTTCATAATGTTTGCTTATGTCATGAACAACTGAAATAAACAGATTATCGTTCGATTTGTATTCCCTCTCTTTTATTAATATTTTATTTATCTTTAAAGATGGAGTTAGATAAACTATATATTATAATAAATAACAATAACAACAATATTGAGAGATCATTGTTTTGAAAAGGTGATGTCTTAAGAAACCTTGAGTTTTCACAACTGTCATAGAAACTCTACCAGAAGCATTGATGAACTTTCGCAGAAAAAGGAAATAACGTGTATGTGATAGTAAATGCACCACATCATATCTAAATTATGATCTTTTGTTGAATATTCTAAAGAATTTGAATGTGAATATATTTCTATTTAAACACTTAGTTTAGCTACGGTCCAATGGAAATCGAAAATAAAACAACAATTTCATCAAATGATTGTGGCAATGTTTGCCGTGTTTGTCTTGCAACAAATCAAAATAATCAATGCATTTTCGATAGTAAACGAAGTGATTCATTTAATGAAAGTACAATTGATTTGTCTGAAAAACTTCGTTTGTGCAGTGGCGTGGAGGTTAGTTCAATTCCAATAGTTTCTTTTTTCTTCAATGTTTGTTTGCTATATTTTTTATAATGTGATTTTTACTGGATAGGTACTGGAAAATGATGGTTTACCTTCCACTATTTGCACGAAATGTATATTAAAGATCAATGATGCCCATGAATTAAGAAGGCAATGCCAGCGATCTGATATCCAATTAAGAGAATTGTATGGTAAAGTGGAAAAAATATATAATATCAATTTATGTAAAACTACAAAAGTAAGTATTTTACATTTGTAAAAAAAGAGTATATTTACAAAATTGTTGTTATTTCGTCCTTTATTGCTCACCAGGATAAATTTTCCCAGACTGATTATTCATTTACTTCTGATTTAATCAAAATTGAAGCTGATTCATTTTCTGCAATGGGTTATAATTCTTATCCAGTGGTAATGCTTAATTCTAGTACTAAAGACATAAAAGATCATGAAGTAATTAATGAATCAAAGTACGCAGAAGATAAAGAATCCACTAATAACTTGAATAAACAAAATGCCTATATTAAATGTAAACAAACAGAATATGAAAAAAGTGTTACAGGAAGAGAAGTTTATCGAACAAGAAGAATGACAATGTTTAAAAGAGTAACATCCATAGAAAATTTAAAAAATCATAAAGAAAGACAGAGACAATATATAAAAAAGAATACAGCTGTTAAATGGGATGATGATGCAGCAGATATTAAAAAGACAGATTCTCAATGTTCTTATAGTTGCCCGAAATGTACCAGGTGCTATTCCAGCAAAAGATCTTTGGATAGACATATATTAACTCATAATGAAAAGAAATTCACATGTGATAAATGTAACAAACATTTTTTTCAACTTGATAAATTGATACAACATAATAAACTACATATTGTTAAAGAAAAACCTAAACCAGTATTGTGTAAAATATGTAATAGGAATTTTAGGAAAACTGATACTATGGTAAGACATTTAAATGTTCATAAAAGAACTAATCCAAAGGAGGTCCTTTCTATTCTGAAAGAAATTAGAGATAAAAGAAAATTGGAAACCATAACTGAACCAGAAAGAAAAGAAGTTGAAAATAATAAAGATAAAAAAGAAACAGAGGAAGAATTTGCAACTAATGAGAATAATACTTTAAGTGTCCTAAAAAAAAGGACTTTAGAATCTAAAGATAAAAAGTGTAATTCTGGCTCATTATCTACTGAACTACTGATATCTACTGAAAACTTTGATTCTTTCGATCATGAGACACTTTATCGATGTAACTACTGTACCAAGCGTTATGCGAACGAAAAATCTCTTCAAAAACATTTACAGATTCATATTGAAAAAAGATTTGTTTGCAATGTATGTAATATGAAATTCTTTCGGCAAGATAGATTAAATAGTCATAAAAATCGATATGGACATAATGAAAATTCAGCATTAGAGGTGCAAAAACCAAGTGACGATAAGTCAGCCATTAAATTAATAAACAGTTGGATCCGAGAGGAGCTTGATTCAGATAACGAGGAAAAGGGTTTTCCTTGTAAAATTTGTGGAAAATCATACGACACAAAAAAATCCTTACTAAAGCATCAATTAAGTACGCATAATACAGAAGGAGAAAACTGCACAACGTGCGGTAAAATGTGTGCCTGTGACGAGAAGGAGAAGAATCAACATAAGTCAAACGAAAGATTAAAACCATATCGATGCGGAGAATGTAATAAATCCTTTGAAAAGGAAGTTAAATTACAAAAACATATAAGAATTCACGAGCGCGCTAAGGAACAGCAAGATGTAAATTTTAAACGATTTTTATGTCACATATGTAGCAAAACGTTTAGACAAAATACAGGTCTCATGTTCCATATGAGGACGCATACGGGATATAAACCTCATGTTTGTAAATATTGTGGAAGAGGATTCACTTCAAATTCTAATTGTATCAATCATGAAAGAACTCATACTGGCGATAGACCATTCGTTTGTCACTTTTGTAGTGCTGCTTTTGCCAAATCATGTACGCTTAAAGCACACATTACAACACATACTGGAGAAGCAAATTATCATTGTAAAACTTGCGGTAAATCGTTTAGGCGACTAAAGTACTTAAAAGAACACAAATTTACGCATACGGGGGAAAAACCATATGCTTGTAAGATTTGTGGCACTGCGTATAGCCATTCTGGTAGTTTATTTGTACATGAGAAAAAGTGTAAAGCGCAATATAACAGTTATCAATCCAACTCGACGCAAAATATACAAACCTATTGCGAATCGGAAACGTCTTCACCAACCTCTATCATTACCGTTTTACCGCAAGTTTATTTAAACAATACTAATGCGATAAACACACAAAGTAGTAAAACCTACATGGACAATATTCAAAAAATAAATTCTCAGAATATTGCTAACATAAATGCTGTTAATACATCAGATTTACATATTCACTCGAATTCCGAAATTTCTGATGTTTCTTTAGCTGTTAAAAGCTTCGCTCTTATCGGACAAATGTTTCAATCGTAGATTAATTCAATGAATGACTGATGAAATTCAAATTGAAATGTTTCTGTGATAAATTTTTATTTTGCAAATATGTTTCAATTATTACTTGAAATATATTTTGCATGGATAAAAAAGAATAATAAATGTACGAAATGTTTTTTATTGCATTTTTAAGTGGTATCACTCGTTACATATTTCATATATTGTAAAATATGGGAATGGGATTAATTTTATTTTGTAAGTTTTCTATATTGTATATAGAGTTTTGCAATTAGGGTGAAGGATAGTTTATCAAATAAAAAGGCTAAAGTCAATCCCTTTTTCATTAGATCTTTTCTTATTGAAGTATATGTAACTCATATCTTCGTTTAAACAGTTAAAAATATTAATATACATATCTTTATAAAGAAATTAATACATTTCTTAATCGAGATATAACTATCCATTTTATTGTAAAATAACTACAAAATATTAGACGATTACGGTCATTGGTTTAGTCCGGAGCTTGAAGTTGGCGAATCTAAGTTCGCATAGTTGCAGCATCTCTTCCATAACTATATGCTTTATGGAATATGTACTTATATATACGCACAATAATGTACTACAAGAGTGGTAAAAAATGTGTTTAAAGATGATACATACAAATATCATCGATTTTGCGGTTATCTAAACACGTTTGAACTATTCAAATATCTTTTCTTTCATTTTTTACTTGTTGTAAATAAAAATTTAAAAGGAATTACACTTCTTGTAAATAGTTTGATGAATATTCGATAAATTAATATTTATGTGATAGATTTATATTGAATCACCTCCATTTTAGCAATTTTTTTATATATTTAATCTTGATGTATGCAATTTAATGAATTCATCATTGTCGGATTCATATATTCAATAGTAATTTACTAAATTACTAAGTAAAATGTTATTCCTGCGATGAAACTTGTACATTACACGTAGGAACTATGTGGTCAGAAATTGTAGAATATTTAAAAGATGCATCTTTAGTGGCAAAAATACAAAATTGTTTTGGTGTCAAAATACATTATAGCGAAACTTTGAAAGAACATTATAAGGAAAATCTCTGTCCTGAAATCCATGGTACTAATTGTCGAAATATTAAACGCAATGTGAATAGCTGCCAATTAAAATTTGGAGAAGCGAAAGAAAATGGTTATATTACAACGGAAAAAAGATCTGTTTGTGGTGTAAAAACAAATATATGTACGAGTGAGATATACGAACCATCGATCGCCCTCAATTGCAATTATTCTATAACAAACTATTTTTGGTATTATTTATTTTTTTTTGGAACAGAATTAGGGGATGAAATATTTTATTCTACATTTATACCTTTCTGGTTTTGGAATATTGATGGTGCAGTGGGTAGAAGGGTTGTTTTAGTATGGGCTATTATCATGACAACAGGTATGTTATTACTTAATAATATCTAATACATTTTATTTTTAAACAGTGTCATTGCATTATGAAAATTTACATGTAGGTCAAATATTAAAAGATGTTATATGTTGGGCAAGACCTGCATGTCCTCCAGCAGTTCGATTGCAAATAAAATGGTCAGAAGAATATGGAATGCCATCTACTCATGCTATGATTGGTATATCGATTCCATTCAGTGTAGTATTATTTACAATAAATAGGTATCTCTACCCTGTTTCTATTGGTTGGACAATTGCAATGTTGTGGTAAGTGACATATTATTCTCTAACAATAGATTGATTAAAATTCACAAAAGAATTTAAATATAATTGTTATTATTTATTTAAAAGGTGTACACTTGTGTGTATGAGTAGATTATATCTGGGTATGCACACAGTATTAGACATTCTAGCAGGCTTAATGTTAGCCATTGCATTAATGATTCCATTAGTACCTTTAGTGGACTACACAGATTATTATATTCTCTCAAACATTTGGGCTTTGGCAATTTTAATTGCTATTAGTATAGCTGTTATAGTTTACTACCCATGTAGCAAGAAATGGACACCAACCAGGTAATTTATATAATGATCATATAGTTTATAAATATACCAATTTGATTATGACAAACAGCCTTCTATTTTAGAGGTGATACAACTATGGTGGTATCCGTTACCACCGGGGTTCATTTAGGAGCATGGCTTAACTACAATACTGGAGCTATGATAGCACCTACAAAATCACCACCATATGATATTATATGGCCAACATACCCAATGTTTGGTTGCATGATACTTAGAACAATACTTGGATTTTCCAGTATTCTTGTAACAAGGGCTGTTTGCAAATCCCTTTGTTATAGAATAATGTGTGCCATATTAAGAATTAATTCTGAGGACCTCATGAAAAGTCAAAATTATTCAGAAGATAACAATAAGGTTCTTGTTGATCTAGTCCACAAATATGTGACTTGTTTTATGATAGGTGTAAATACAGTGTATCTCTTGCCAAATGTATTTTCTATAATTGGAATCGAACGACCGACATTTTACACGGAAATATAAAACGCTTCCTCCAGTTATAAAAATGATGCATTTATCGGTTTTATCGGTTTTATCGGTATAAAGTAAACATAATATG
The DNA here is from genome assembly GCF_024516045.1 of Bombus affinis. Lineage (NCBI taxonomy): Eukaryota > Metazoa > Arthropoda > Insecta > Hymenoptera > Apidae > Bombus > Bombus affinis. The sequence continues at coordinate 17,022,459 of NC_066346.1, read as the reverse complement.
AAATTATAATCATTGTACAAATCATTCCAATACTAATGTTTGTGATATTGTTTTTGTATACATATATTCATTGTTCGTATTCATTGTTGCTACAGGTCACAGATATGTGAATCAGATGTTCTGTACTATTTTATATACCAAAAGCTCAATTTCAAGTTTCAAACTTGTTAACCTAGTTCCAATTATATTGTTCATATACATGCATTAAAATTATAGTTTCACTGGTAAAAGAAATAGATTGAAACAGTTAATAAGAAAGTTTATATTTTACCTTTTTAGGATATAAACAAATGTTACAATGTTTTTCGTTACAATAAAATAATTGATTAAAAATTAACTTGTTTGAATATTTTCTAAAACTCTTTCCACGGGCATATCTAACCTTAATATCTGTGAAGGAGATAAATTATATGTTATTATAATATTACAAGGAAATGTAATTACAATAAAGTGACATTCTTACCCTGAGATTATTATCTAAAATACATTTCACATATGGTATATTTATGATGTATGGAACTGATAAGTCATATACGAGACCAGTTTTATCAATAGTAATTACAATACGATCTTGGTCAAGAAGTACATCTACCTCTTTTCTAGTAACCTGTACTAAAATACTAATATTTATACACTATTTACTGGAAATTAAATTTTGATTACCTTACCCCTTTAGGTATTTGGAATACGCCAATCAAATGTATAGATATTCCTTTTAAATGTTTCAGTAATACATAATTTTGATTTAAACCAACTACAGTATCTGAAGAAATATTTTCTAAATTACTTTTATTTTCTTTTTCATGAATGTCTTTAGTAGGAATTTTAATTTCCTCAATTAATTGTTTCTGGATTTGTGTGTGAGTTCGTGGCTTACGATCTTCAATCCTGTGCTGTTGTAATTTTCCCATTACCTAAAAGATATACAATTCAGATCTGAGGTCTCTTCTATTTATGTAACATGATCTCATTAACATATGTTTAATTAGAAAATAAATATACTTTTCTATTTTTAAGAATCACATAATCTTCTGTCTTTAATGTTTTGTTAAATTTGTTCGATACACCATCTATTATGACTGATATTGTGAATAGTAAAAAGTTTTTGTTTTTTTGACATTTTTCAAAATATGTTGTATTAATAACAATGTCATATGTCAAACAAGGGGATCCACCTATAATGTTACATGTGATATATTAATTTTAATGTTATATTATCTTGCTATACAATACAGTTACCTTTATCAGTTTCAAATCTTTCACATCCAATACTCATAAGTACTACAAATTCTGAACTTTCTTGTGACAATATCTCAAAAAGTTTTGCATCCGATATATCATCAGGTGGTGGTATTTTATCAGATGTACATATGTTTAAGAACACTTTTTCTCCACCATCAGTTCTTGTTTTTATACATATACCTAGAATATATATATAGAGAGAGACTATATTTGATCAATGTTATTAATTTTGTTAATATTAATAACCGGAATTACCTGGTGTAGGTTGGATAATAAAGAAAGGTTTAGAATCAGATTGTTTTATCAGTGTATCATTATCCTACAGAAATAAAAGATTTATTTGTTTATATATATACTAATTCTAACATGAAAGTCACCTAATTACTATTGTTACTTACAGGTAATATTAGGTTTTTTGTTAATATTGTATCATCTATATCCAAGAATGTGTTATTCATGATGAAAAAATATTTTTATTCATTTACAATATAATATTCGTTTAATAATTAGCAATATCAGAGTTAAAATATTTTCGTATAATGGTTATTCTATTTTTTTGTATATGATCGTTTGTTATGGATGTAATTTGAATATACGTAGACGATAAGCAGTGGTGGGGAGTGAGGAGTGGGGAAGAGTATCTTTCTTTTCATGATCTAAAACCATAACGAAAGATAGAAAGAATTTAACCTTTTCTCTTTGAGTAAAGTCTTTTTGATTTACCAATAATCTTGACAAAATTTTGTAATTATTACTGATCTCCACTGGGATTGCACTAGCATTCTGTCAGAGGAAATAATAAAAATTGAAGTTTGATCAGTTAGATAAATTGATATAAGCTACTAAAATGGAAAAGTGTATAAATGCTTCAGATGGATTTACCCTCAAGTATACAAATCCAAATTTTACAATACAAACCTATATTTTTAATCGAAACGTCGAATAATTTCGAATAAAATCTTTGATAAAATATATATTTCAGAGATTTGACATTAAAAGATGGAATGGTATTTGAAGTTTCTAATAACTGTAAGAACTTCGACGACGAAGATTTTGGTTATTCCACAGATATACCATTAACTAATGATGAAGTATTAGATCTTTTAAATATGGATGATTTTCAAGATGAAGATACTTGTGATAATGATAATATAAATAACCGAATTACAGTTTGTGGTATCAGTTTTAAAAAATTAAAAACTAAAATGACTAATCTTTTTGGAGATGGAAAGGTAAATTATATTACTCGATGTTGTTAGTATATTGATGGTCTTTCATAGAATAATGTTTTTTTTTAATACTGTTTATAGGTCATGAAATTAATAAAACAGGAAGGTGTTGGTACTGTTATACCATGTGATGCACAAGTTAGTATCAAATATATAGCACATTTTGAATTCAGTGATGAGCCATTCGATTCTAGTTTTGCTCACGGAGATACAGAAACCTTACATTTAGGTGAAGATTCATTATTACCTGGTTTAGAGATTGGTATTACATCAATGAAAAAGCATGAAATAGCGATGTTCCTTATACATCCGGATTTGGCATATGGAAAATATGGTTGTGCTCCTCGTATTCCACCAAATGAAGAAGTATTATTCATTGTACATTTAACTGATTATGTGGATAATGGATCTGCTAAGAGATTTCAAAGCTTGTCTTTAGAAGAAAGAAGACAATTTGTAACTGCTGTTAAAGGTGTTCAGGCTAAATTTAATACTGCCAAAGATTACTTTATTAAAAAGAAAATTAAGCAGGCAACAAAAGAGTAAGTATTTTTTAAATGAAATATATATATATATATATCAACACCTTATTATTATTGTTGCGTGTTTTCAGATATGGAAAAGCACTTCAATGGTTAGAAGAAACAGAACTAAAAAATCAGAAAGAGGAAGATGAAGTAAATAAACTACTTTCAAGAGGTTATAACAATCTTGCAATTTGCTACAATATTCAAAATATGCCACGTAATGCTTGTAATGCATGCAATAGAGTTCCTATACCTACATCTAAAACTCATTTCAAGTATGTTGGATTAAAACAAATTCTAAGAAATACCTACATGAACATGATTGTACATTTGTACGTTTTGTATTTATTTTATAGTTATGGACGGGCGTTATTGAGAATGGGAGAGTTTTCTAGAGCAATGGAAAAGTTGCAGCTTGCTCTGAAGATGGAACCTAAAAATATGGAGATTGTCAAGGAAATTAAACTTGTGAGTTAATAAAATCAAAAGATATATATGTTGTTTCTGGAAATATTTTATCATACTCATTACTTCTAGGCAAATGAAAAACAAAGGAAGTACTTGGACATGGAGAAAAAGCTTTGGGAAAATTGCTTAAAAGTCGAAGAAAATAAAAAGAAAGAGCCTTCTGCTTTTGAAAAAGCTGCATACGAGATTTGTAAAAGCTTTTCTGAAGATAATCAAGCCTTGAGACAACCACTTCCTGAATGTTTGACCCCCGAGGAAGACAAATGTATACGTGAACAAGCCGCAGTTTTCGGCTTGATCGTTACTACGCACCAAAGATACGGTAGAGAAATAACATACCTTAGCAAAGCTAATTATTAAAATCTAAGCGCTACTTTAATTAAGATGATATAATATGAAATATTATAGAAAAAACTATTATATAAAAAAGATATATATACATATATATATATATATATATATATATATATATATGTATATATAAATATTTTTGTACTTTTATATTATGAAGAAGAAATTATATTTCATAAAAATGCTTTACTTAACATTCATTAAAAACCTTTAAATAATTTTTACATTTTTTTTTACTAGTGATACAGAAATACTTTTTTTTATATTTAATGATCAAGATAAAAGGGATATCAAATATGTAGAAGATACAAAGATCGTGTGTGAGAAAATGGCGAATCTACGGTGTATATGTGTAAGTATCAGGAAACTACATATAAAATCATTCAACGGTTCGTATTAGTCGTAGATGGCTCTTCTGGAAGAGGTTTTTCGACTTCGTTGCCAAATCGTATTCTATATTTTTGTCTTACAAAATCCCATTTGACGGCATTTTCAATTCTTATGGAATCTTTCAAAGATGATTGATTTTCCAATGGACTTGATTGAAGTAATGGAAAGTTAATGACGTCACGCTGCTGAGATAATACTCCATTGTCCTAAGCGAAAAAAGCAATTTGTTGCTATTTATTACTTATTTACTATCGACCTTTGACTTACCTGAATAAATGTATGTCCCGTAAATAGGTGCATTACACCAGTTTTACGTTCGCGGCTTCGATTTTTACACGCTCTTCCAATATATGAAATCCAGGAAGTAACGAGATTCAACGGCGAAGGTGCGGTACGTGTTCTTAAAAAGGATAGGTATTTCGATTTTCGTTACATTTAAAACAGTAAACATTTTGACGTATTAGTTGTAAATGTGCTTTTCGCTTTTCTTTACAATATAGAAGTTTGTTTTTGACATGTATAGGTATATTTTTTGCGAGTTACTTACTTTTGCATTTTACGAATAAGTTTGCTCAATCCATATTTCCATTCGATATCGCTTTGCGACTGAATACTTTGATATGTGTCGGACATCATCGCGATTAATAAATTGATTAGTACAATAACACTAACCAACATATATAGAGAGAAAGATATCTGTTAGAATACGAGAGCATTGATCGTCAATCCTTGAGGTATGAATCGTGCACGAGTAGTTGTGAATATTAGTCTGACCTTAAAGAAATATATTGTCCAATTTGGTTGCATTTTTCGTTTTAATGATATCGTGAAGTCATCCGTATCCTTTTGGCCAAAAATAGCGAAGAAAAGATTTTCCGTGATATCGATGGGATTCACTTTCACTGAAAGAATGTAATCAAGCGTCTAAAATTGTCAAAGGTATTCCTAGAGGAACGCAAAGATCATTCTTACATTGCATCTTCAATCACGCGATTCATTTTGCGTGAATTTTCACTTTAATCGTTGCGCCCCAATCGCTAAATTTAATGACATTGATTGAAAGAAAGGGATATATACAGCACGAAATGCGAAACATGCGATGGAGATGAAAAGATAATATAGGTAGGATAAGGGCAATTGTCGTATTGGAGAAGGAGTACAATTTAAACGATCATTAATGAGATTGGAATATTTTAGACGATATATGAATGAATATTCGCTCGTTAGATCGATTTCAAGACATCGTGATATCTCGTGCGAATGATCCTAATTGATGAAGACGGTGTGTTATGATCATGTTATGATTTGATCGAGAACTAATCGAACGGCAGACGGTCGATGCACCAATTTCGCGATACGATCGAATCTTGCAAATACGCATTCGATTGTATTAGTCTGTAAGCATGGTGATATTCGGCTAATGAGCATGCACGCATGCACTCAGTAACATTTCATTAACGCAGTGGAATTAGTTTATCGATTTGTTAGTGTGACAATTAAAGAGCAAGGCAATACGAGTGACCATACATATAGATGGACTAACCATTAAAGATACGTTAAGTTCCTATGCATTGTTGCTATACAGCATCATTCCTTTGGTAGTCTTCTTTAAAACACGATCGAGGCGGTAATCGTTGCATCGATGCGAGGGAGGGTAAAAGGTCCGCGAATAATAGTAGAATCACAGAACGATCCGATTAATTTGGATATTTATTTTAATGAGAAAATACGTATGAGACGAAACTGTACACATCTATTAAACGAAACGATATAACGTCGTTTTACTATAGTAATCCAGAACCAGGAGGACAAGTTCAATTAGGTTCAACTTTAACCAATATATATCGATTGCAAATAATCGATCGATTCAAGGAATAGAAGTAAGTGCAGTTTGGCTTCCTGTCACGGCAACACCGGCCAACGAACTTTCCAGAACAGTCGGTAGAGATTCATGATCGGTAGATTCTTTCGATTCTTCGACACGTTTCTCGATATTTTCACCATAAAGATCACGATACTTGTGTCGGACCGCTTCCCAATCAACAACATTATCGATTCTGACAACGTTACTGAATGATAATTGGCTACCAAGAGGACTCAGGTGAACAACCGATAAAGCAACGCTATCCTTGTGAGCCACCTGTGCTTTTTTCACTTTGGACAACCACTTGGCGCCCATTTTGGACCGCGCTGAAAGCGCATCGGTTCTTTGCAATCCCATCAAGCGGACAAGAGAAGGTCGTTGCTTTTTTGCAGCCCGCTTTTTGCAGAGTTTGTACAAATATGCCATCCAGGTGGTAAGGAGATTCAGTGGTGATGGCGCTGTGCTTGTCCTGCACATCGATAAACGTATCTAATCAATTAGAATTTCCGCGATCGTTCGAACGAACGTGTCTCGTTCAAATTGCGCGGGCATACAACGGCGTTTCTTATCGCATCGGAAATCGATACCGGTTCTATCTCGATTTCGATTGTCAAATGGTACGCTACAGGAGAACCCGGTATTTCTTATCAGTGAGCAACGATTATAAACCCTTACCTGTGCATATTTCTAACAAGCTTACTCAATCCGTATTTCCATTCGATGTCGGACTGAGCTTGTATCCGTTGGTAAGTGTCACTCATCATGGCAATTAGCAGATTAATCAGCACAACCACCGAAACCAGCATATAAATACCAAAGGTGAGCTTGAAGAGAACTTTGGTCCACTCGGGCTGCGTTTTTTCGACCTTGAATTGTTCGTGGGTCGTCTGACCGAAGATGGCGAAGAACAATAACTCAACGGCCAATACGGGACTCATCCTGACTGGAAATATGTGGGAACGATACGTCTCGTGAAAACTCTGTGTACCGCGATAGATTTTATGTTCTTCAATCTGTTTGTGAAGTACGTACATATGTACATGTTGCGTATATTTGTATGCGTGTAAGTACGTGCATGTTTTTTTTTGTTGACCTCGACGTTTTTAGGATAGTGTCACTATAGCTAAACGCTAAGTCGTAGTAGAACGCGTTATTCTAGGTTCTTAAACTAAGGGATGCGTTTGTAAGGATGAATTCAGATCGCTCTAGACGAGCAATCATCTACAAATCCTACCATAGGAAGGGACCAAAGGTAGTTCTAGTGCACTCCAGAAGTAGGATAGCCATGCTGGGTCAAATGTTTACAGACGCACGATATCGTAATCGTACTTGTCTATTTCGTGTTCGCGGGACTACTTACGTAAATTCCGAAACGATAGCATGTTGATTATATCTCGCGAATAGCCGGTCGACCTTCAAAAGGTGATATGAATCCAACTACGAGTTGTTACCTAGAATATTTTGATGTCGTAGCTATTTTCAATGCGGTATTAGCGCGACGAAAATTCGTATACGGCATTGCATCCGGTAAAATGAAATTCGCTATGCATCGAATCGAACTTGTGTATTTTTCCGAGGCGAAAAATCAGCTTCCTCTAGATGGGTGGCGTCATTGTTGTTGGTACCATGGAGGAGTTAGAAGCCGTCGGTGCGTTTTCATCCTCTTTCTCGTCATCCTCGTTTTTGGTATCCTTGTCTGCTTCTTTTTCAGGCTCGCTTCCGGACAGAGCTAAATATTTCTTACGGATCGAATCCCAATCGACTACGCTTTCGAGTCTTGTAGCGCTATTGAAAGACAATTGACTTCCAAGAGGACTCAAGTGAACCACGGACAAGGTTACACTGTCTTTTGGTCTGACTTGACCTTTCTTCACTTTGGCCAGCCACTTCGCGCCCATCTTCGATCTAGGTGAGAGACGAGCAGCTCGCTGAAGTCCCATCATGTGGACTAAAGAGGGACGTTTTCGTTTTGCAGCGTGTTGCTTGCACACTTTGATGAAATACACGATCCAAGTAGTGAGCAAGTTAAGAGGCGATGGGGCGGTGGTCGTTCTGCAACACGGAATCGTGTGTCCAGCCTATCCCGCAGATTCGTTTCACGAGAAAGAACTACACGGTGACGAAACATGCGGCGCGGAGGCGGTTCAATGCGGGAAACTGACAGCGAAAATTAGCGGTGGAGTAGCAGACATTTTTCGGGGAATACGGATTGCTTCCTTAGCACAAGAAACGGAAATAGGCGCGTATTTATGTTCCGAACGCGGGTCTGAGAGATCCAATTGGTCTTGTATACGAAACACGTTTGCCGGCTTACCTGTGCATATTTCGGATCAGTTTACTGAGTCCGTATTTCCACTCAATGTCCGATTGCGCCTGTATCCGCTGGTAGGTGTCGCTCATCATGGCGATCAGTAGATTAATTAATACAACTACTGAGACCAACATGTATACGCCAAAGGTCAACTTGAACAGGACCGAGGTCCACTGCGGCTGATTAGTCTCGACCTTCAGTTCGCCGTGGGTCGTTTGGCCAAAGACGGCGAAGAACAGATACTCGAAGGCGAGTACAGGATTCATCTTTACTGGAATTCGAGGCACATACGTTTCTTGATTTGTCTTTTTTTTTGTGTTTTCTCTCGTGACTGCTGCTTCGTGCCTTTAGGCGGCTACTGGTGGACTCGCTATGTATGGATGCGGGTGTGGTATATCATACGTACATTAGAACGAACGAACGATCGAACGAACGATGAATGTACGAACATGCTCATGCTAATACAGATTGGCCATGCTTGCGAATAACGTCGAATGCATGCCGGACGTTCCGTGAGCTTCGATCGATCCACGCTATGTAATTATTCGGTGTCGTTTAACTTTCAAGGTGGTATACCTGTTATTATTATTTCTATTCCGTTCGCATTTTTGTTTTCTTTTTTGTTAAGACGCAAGAATTTGCGATGGCAAATTCGCGGAATGTATCGAGGATCTACAAAAGGTAAGTATATTTTATCGATCATCCGATTGCGCGGACTTTCTTGACATGTTCTTCTTTCTACCGGGTTCTCGGAATTCACGAGGTTTACAACTGATTCGTTTGTTTTGGACGATGAGATGCAGCATGCAGACGGCGCGGCGAGCATTCTTTTTCTCTTTTGGTCTTGATCTTGCGGCGGCGTAACCGCACGAGCGAACACGTACGTAGAAAGAGAACTATTTACCGTGCGCATGCAAGGAAAAGATCGGACGCTTCGTTGCTTCCCAAGATCGTAAGGAAGCACACGTAAAGCGGCCACGACTTTAAACGAAGAAAGGGATTCGAAGGAGAAAAGGAGGACATTCGAGGATGAGGCGAGGGATAGGGAAGTCTAAAACGGAGATTGAGTCGAGGCGGTTTCCGGTAGTTAGAGACAGTCACAGAAAAAAATGGAGAAGTGCGCGCATCGGGTGGCACATCGGGATCGAGCGTCTGGATGTGGACCAGCCCGACGCTTTTCGAGGTCGTAATTCGACTTGGCCGATTAGTGACACACAAAACACGCATTGCGCAAGACTCGAACAGCACGAAAAAGATAACATTACTTTTGTATGTTTAGAGAAATGCGTACGATGCACAATAGAGGCTGTGGAGAAACGCGCGCTCGATTGGCGCCTCCGTGAAATAAGGAAGAAACTGGCGGTGGTCGCCAACCCACTCGGTGGGATGCTAAGATCTCGAGATCGGAACCGAGATCGAGCTGTAGACACCGAGTAGCTGCTATTCGGACTCGCGACCAGGCAATTAGGATTTGGGAAAAGCATCAACATCCTTTTGTCTTTCGTGTCGCACGTGAGTATGAACATGTTTCAGGAATTTATGGCATTGATCGTCATAGAGAAAAATAAAGGAAACTGGACATAGTGCGGAGTTGTCCCGGATATTCGTCACAAGCCCGAATCACAGCACAGGTTACAGCGGAGTGAGAAACATTTCTCGCGATGTTGCAAATATTTATGTTAATTGGAATCAGGCAGCAGTCCCAGCAGGCAACACACATCGGGCAAACGCACAATGCAGACGGTACGACACCAAGAAGAATCGTGTCCTGCATTCCGTTGTGCACGTGTCATTGCCATTCAATTCACGTTCCGTTCTGGTTCTCGTTAACGTTCTCAATCGGCTTTTAAAACTTACTATTTCGGGAGCTATCGTCACAACACTCAGGTGGTTTTGTCTTGTAACGGAGGTGTCGACGAGGAGGCGCCGTCGATGGCGTCTCCATCATCCATTCCGTAACATTGGCCAACAAATCTATCATTGCAATTTATCCGATTATGCGTTTGTCTCGAGGCAACTAGGCTGTTCTATGGTATAGTCGGGACAACGATAGGTCTTAGTCTTCGTCTTCGAAATTATTAAATCATCGGAGGCCTGCGTCGAGGTGAGACCCGGTGGTGTTGAAACGATATTGATTTTAGTAGGTCGTATAGGTTCGAAACTTATCTAAGTATCGAGGCATCGCGATGGACAAGGAATGATTCGTCATTCACTGCCATTGATTAATTCGAACGATTTCGAATATCGAATACTACCTTTTCAGAGGAAGAGAAGCATCGAGTACGCGTGTTTTTATTCGTGTACCCGCGTATCGCATGTTCGCGGTCCCATCGACCGCGCCGCCTAGCTTTTTTTTTTTTTTTTTCATAGAGTGGCTGCGATCGTATATCCGAGGAATAAGACAGGGGGTAAAAGTTAGGAGGTAATTTCTCTCTCCCTTTCTCTCTCTCTCTCTCTCTGCTACATTCTAAAAAAGATCACGGCTAATCATGTGCGTCGAACTTACCGTCGTAGAAGGCGCCCTTTTTCTTTTTGTCCTCGCGCATATCTTGAGTCGATTGATTCTTGAAGGCTTGGTTCAGCGCAACGAAGTGCATTGAGAAACCAAACACAAAGATGGCTAACACAGCAAGAAATCTGGCGAGATCCTTCATCAGGTTTCCGATGATGATCGCCCATGGTCCAAAGAGATGGTGAAACGAGAGGAAGTCGAGGATCTGCACACAAGCCAGCAAGAAGCTCAGAGCGAATAGTTGATTCCTGAGGTAGAGCAGGGTTGGCCAGTACTGTCGTTGAACGAGCACGAAGCCCATAAGATGGAACGCTACTCCACAGATGCCGAACAATAGCACCGCCAATTTGATCCAGCCTAGTCCGCTCTTGTCGCTAGGATTGGTCAGCTCGAAGAGCAAAAGTCCAGACAGCATCACGAGAAGACACCATTCGTACCAGTACGGTAATAGGCTCGGTCTTACCACCGGATATATAGGAATTATACCGACCAGTAAAAGGAAGACCATCAGATATATGTGAGACGTGAGGTACGACATGAATTTTATGATGGGAACGTTATTGTACTTGTGACCGAGCGGAAGAGCGAACACCACCCATACTGGCGGACAGATGAGGAATGCGACGAATAGAAGAATCGTCCTGAAGGCGTTCCAATTCAAGCTGCCCTGCCACAGTTCTTGAAGATATCGTTGTACCACCGTATGCGCAATCACCTCCTTCTGCTCGTTCTCGATCAGAACGTCCAAGAATTCCACGTTTCTGCGATCCATCGAGGTAAGAATTCTTCCAGCCGAGTCGGCGCCCGCGGCTAGAGCTAACAATTCCGTGGCCATCGCTTCGCATTGTTTGCCGGCGGCTATCAAGTCTTTAGCTCTCTCCTTCTCTTTCTCCGACAATTTCATGTAGATATTGGAAAGCTTTGCTGCCGTGTCTACTGGCGCCGGCGATACCAGCACGAATTCCTCGATCGGTTTATTGTTGTGGCTCTTACTGCAGACCATCATATTATAGACGAACTGAAAAATCAACGAGTTCGAATCGATCGAGTGCATCACGAACGAAATCAACCATCAGGGAAGCAAAGTGAAAAGTTGGGAATCGCGTGCTTGCTATTTAACGTCGGCACTCGCCAAAATTTATTGGTTCGACCGAGCAATGATCATTGCTCGCGTTGAAAGTTTCGAAACTCCGTGCTGTGCCAATTGCGTTGTCGAAGCTCGAGTTTCAAGAGAAAAGAAATTACAGGAAAAAGAAAAAAGTCACGGAGAGAGGCAGTGACGATTACAGCTTACCCTCTTATCCTCCATCAGAGCGTATGTATCGTGCTCCTTCTCCATGAGATACTTGAGCACGTCGTTGTGACCCTCCGAAGCGGCGAACCAAATCGGCGCGCTTCCGAGATTGGTTTCACTCTTCGGTGAGGCTCCGCTTTCGACCAGCAATTTAACAACATCAAGATAACCGGCGCGAGCGGCGCAATGCAACGGCGTCCAGCCATTTTTATCAGTCGCGTTTATTTCTGCTCCCTGACCGAGCAGAACTTCCACCATTTGGTAGTGACCGTGAGTCGCGGCGATGTGCAGACCAGTTTTACCGTATCGATCTGAGCTATGTAACAATTCTGCCGATCTGCTCAACAAAAGACCCACCACCGTGATATGACCTCCGAAACAGGCCAAATGGAGGGGATTAAAGCCGTTTTCCGTGGTCGCTGCCTCCACCTTAGGCAATGATTTGGCATCAGCTCATCGCCGTTAAAAAGTCCATATACTGTTATTTTTTTTTTTTTTTCGTTTGGATACCTGTACGCCAGCTGAGTTTAACAGAAGTCGTACGACATTTTCGTTTCCGGAGTAAGCAGCCAAGTGTAAAGGTGTCATTCCGGATTCGCTTCCTAATTCTCCTACCAGAGAGCCACCAGTTGGGGGATCGGATTTCACCGTTCCAGGTACGTTGGTTAAGAGTTCCCGTACGGTATCTGAACGAAAAATACATTGTTTTACTGTATTACAGGGTAAAGTCTAACGCGGGAAAGCCTCCAAGCGACATCTCCGCTTTGTAATAAGCGTGATTACTGTCTCTAAAGCTCGACAAGTCTAGTGTGAAAATACATTGTTTATATCAATACCGCGATATCGTTGTTAAGAAACGAAGATTATGCTTGGAATGTTTCTCTCCTAAGATACGATAGGTGGAATAAGCTTACCGGCTTGACCGAAGTAAGCGGCAACATGAAGGGCAGTAACCCCAAGCTTCTTACTGGATATACGAAGAGATTGAGAAGATCTCATCACTTCCAATACCTGACCATGTCCGTGTTGCGCGGCCAAATGGACCGCGGTGAATCCCGCTCGATTCTCATCGGCGCAAGAAGCACCTGCTCTGACTAAGGCTTTAACAACCTCGGCATGTCCTCCTTCGGCCGCCAGCTGAAGAGGAGTCGCTTCGGTTAACTTGTTTCTTGCGGAGATGACACCTTGCCGATCGAATTTCATCAGCTCTTCGATCACGCGCACGCTGCCCTGCATCGCCGCTATGTGGGCGCATGTGTTCCCATCTTTGGTACATGCCATCACTAAGCTGGGATGTCTTTGAAGGAATAGCTGGGCCACCTCTGCATAGTTGTTCATCGCTGCAGCATGAATCGGTTTCTGACCTTGATCATCGGTCGCGTCTATACTTGCCCCGAGTTCGAGTAGAAGCTTGCACACTTCCAATTGGCCAGCACCAGCTGCCAAATGAAGGGGTGTCTGTTTTCTCAGCGTAAGAACGTCTATCGCAGCCCCGTGGTCCTGCACAAGGAACTTGACGAGATGCGAGTAGCCGTTCATCGCTGCCAAGTGCAATGCTGTTCTACCGACTCTGGACTTGGAGTTTATGAATGCCTTGTTCGCCAATAACGCATCGCAGACTTGTAAATAACCGTGCTCGGCAGCCAGGTGAAGCGCGGACCTACCCTCCAGGTCAAATACGTCTACTCTCGCGTGATTCGCCAGTAACGTGGTCACTAGCTCCATGTGACCACGATGGGCAGCGATTAACAACGGAGTCCAACCGACAGCGCTTTGACGATTTAACGCTTTCTGTACTTCCGTGGCTGACATACCACTTATCATCTCTGTTAGAACTTCGTTGTTTCCAGCTAACGCGCAATGATGGAACGCTGATTCTTGAGCCTGTTTTGTTTGGAGTGAAACGTCTGCTCCACCCTCCAGAAGAGCTCGGATAACTGCGCGATCGTCACCAGGTATTTCAACTTCCGACGGTTCGATCTGAGCGGCGTAATGTAATGCGCTCGCTCCTTCGTTTGTTAAACTGTTGACGTAGGCCGTCGCTGTTTCTGGACCCTTTCTTTCCTTCACAAACTCGATCAAGTGTCGCACGACGTCGGCTTTGCATCCCCTACACGCCAAGTGAAGTGGCGTTTCTCCATTCTATCGAAATGAGTTCCATCGTAACGTAGAGAAAGGAAGTGACAGATAGAAGAGGAAAAATCATACCTTCGACTTGTACATAGGATCCCCGCCATCCTCCAGAAGAAGCAATAACGTCGTCAAGTTGCCATGGCTCGCCGCTACGTGCACAGGTGTTTGACCGTCGTCGGTAGTCAAATTTGGCCCTGCACCAGATTTCAGTAGCATCAGCGCACATCTGTCGCCGTCAGGCACTCTGGCTGCTATGTGAAGAGGCGTTTCCCGAAGCTTTCCTCCTCGAACGTGAACTTCGGCCCCGTAACCTAACAAAGTCTCTACTACCGCAGGTTTTGCATTTTCCACGGCTATATGCAGCGCCGTGTAATTGTCGTTCGTAGTTGCGTCCACCTATGCGACAAAGAATGTTCAAACAACTAATTTAAACGAGTTCCCTTTCAAGATTAATCGAACAAAACTATATTTGTGACTTCCCATTCTAATACCTTTTCACCTCGTTGTAGGAGAGTGCTTATGATGCCAACATGACCGTACTTCGCTGCCGTGTGAATTGACCTGGCGCCACGTTTATTTGGCATGTGCAAGTAGACGCCCTTCTTGAAGAGCATCGTCGCGCATTCCGAGTGACCGTTCAATGACGCTATATGCATCAGTGTTGATCCGTCCTTCGTCCTCTCAAATATGCTGGCTTTGAATTTGTCAGCCAACAATTCAATAATAGAAGCATGTCCGTTTTCTGCTGCTAAATGCATCGGAGTACGATCCTGATGATCAGTGATGGAGGCTGACGCTCTGACACCGTAAAAGTACTTGACGAGGGTTTCGTCACCCTCAGCGCTTGCTATATGCAATGCAGTTTGTCCATCGCCCTGGAAGAATATTTGCATTCAAAGATATCCCAGGACGTTTCTTTAAAGGTATGCAACATTTCCGCAATTCCAAGATCCTAGGATTTTCTCATACGTTTTGCATATCCACAGTCGCCCCGTAATCCACTAATATTCGCACCATATCGATGTCCCGTCTCCTAGCCGCCAGATGAAGAGCTGAGTCACCTGTAGTGGTAGTGGCACGGAGCTGATCCGGTGCCTGTTGAGCCAACAATTCCCTGCACATCGATTGATTTCCAGCTTCCACCGCCAAGAGCAAAGGTATCTTTCCTCTCTGCAATACATTATGCTGCTGCAAGGACAGTGTTTTCGAAACAATTCCTTATAGACTGCGGTTCATTTCCGTTTTAGTATCGGGAGACATTAGACGGCTTGTCAGATCGATTTTCGCGAAGAAAGAAAAACGTATCCTGTACGATTTCCATAAATAGTCACATTCGTATGTAGACGTAAATATCGACGTTGGGGAGCAGTTTCTCTTAGAATCGCATAATCTCGCTCGTTTACGAGACAAAGAACGAAGGAACATTAAGAGGCTGGTAAATGCGCGTGCGAGAAAGAAGGGGAAATGGATGGAAATGTGCCGAAGGGTGGTAGAAGAAGAAAATGTAGAAGAAACGAGCTAGAGGAGAATTATGACAGCTGTTCGGTACCAGGCCGCGATAGTCCTGGGCCATCATTCGCGTCACGCGAGAAACGTGAACGAGAATTGGGAGCGATGCGCGATAGAAATCGCGCAAAAACTGTTAATTCGATCAAGGAACGCCTGACACAAAGTTGCCACGTTTGATGCTTACAAGAACGTAGAGCACTTAAGCGGTAAAAGAATCGAGTTCTAGTGATTTCATTGACGCATACTACTTACCCCATCAACTTTCAACCTAATGTCCCGGCCGGCGGCGGCCAGTAACGCTCGTAAAATTGAAGTCGCAGTACCTGTTTGTCTGGACGCGACCAAATGTACAGCTGTTTGTTGCCTCGGCTATACTCGAATAATAAAAGAGATATCATATACTTTGAACGGTTAATAAGCTGAAAAAGAGAAAAGAAAAGTTCATACTCCTCCAGTGGCATAAGGATCGACGCCCCGCTTTGACAGTAATAATTTGACGACATCCTCTCTCGAGTACATAGCCGCGATGTGAAGAGCATTGTAATTGTCCTACGAAAGACGAAGACGAATTTTGTTAACGCAATTTTTAGTTTATGTATGATCGACGTGAAGATTTCATCTTCCTGCCTTTTAGTTACTTCCGCTCGATTGAACCGAAGAGCTCCAACTAGCTATGGAAGATGGAAATAAATCGTAAGACCCAGCGAGATTCGCCGGGTCAAGTGGCTAGTATGGAAACCGGGTTATAAATCGCATTTTGCCGCGCCCAGAATAAAACGAATGGCTTATCGTCGATCGATTTGAAAATGACGTCGAACCAACGCGTTGGGTGGGGCTAGAAAACCCGATCCCTGTGATTAGCTATTACTTCAAGTTAATGAAGGGGCGCGCCTATGTTTTTTCGCAAAATTCTTGGAGATTCTCGGAGCTTGCGTAATCGCGGAAATACCCACGGAAAGGGTCACGATTGCCTGGTAGGTTTTTAATCTTCTAGAAGCTTTAGGATTGGTCAAGCATGGACGTAGCCGCATAAGCATGACTACCGCGAAGAAACGCGCCGATAAAATCTGGAAGTTGCCTAATCAGCTCCTAGAATCGAGCTACTTTTTCGCCCTACTCACTCGTCGGCCTACTTGCTTGCTTACTTTCTAACCTCGGTAAACCCCTTGGCCTTGGCCCTCCTTCACGCGATCTTACCCTCCTTCACTCGACTTAACAGAGATTACAAGGAGATCGTTAACTATACACGTTCCATGGTCTCCACTGGCTGTGATCATGCAGTCATTCAAATATTACGTGTCGCAGCCACGTAACGCGACCGGGAACTTGTTCAAAAACCAGTATCGCCACAATTAAGACAATTAGATTTTGACGCGAAAACACTTATCACCGTCCGTGATATGTGGAGCGGTCTCGAAAGCAACTAAAAAATTCTGCAAATCTACCAGTTGTATTTTACTCGTTAAACCACGCCAGGGAGAGCTAGCAAATTTCTTGAAATACTTCGAATTTCTTGGAATACTTGCGCTGTTCCTGGCACCTACGTCCGCTCCCAATTCAATCATTCGGTCGAGCAATCCCGTGCGATTGTCTTTTACTGCGTACATCAATGGTGTCATGCCCGTTGCCTGAAAATTAAAAATATATATCGACCAGTGATTGAGATAGAGGCAACGAGCTATTTTGTTAACGAGAATTTTTTTTTTTTTTTTTCGACTAACCGGGTCCATGATACTAGCGAGAGGAAGGAGGGGACCATCCTCTCCGACGCTCTGCACCGCCTTCTCCAGAGATTTGAGCAGCTGGTCCACCGGTGCCCATTCTCCACGCGCGGCAAGCCCGAGGAGCTTTTGCGCGGCTTCCCTGCTGGTTGCTCCGGCCGATCCAGGTTTGCTTCCAGGTTGTGTTCCATCCGCGCTTGTTCCTCCACCGATGCTTCCCGTCGAGGCTGATCCTCCGGCCTCATCTTTGCTTACTGGGCTTTCCTCTTTGCTGGAGGGATTCTTTTTTTCGTCCTTCCCACCCGATGTCTTTTTACTGTTACTGCTCATGGTACTCCGTACGATCTCTCATCGTAGTCAACCGACATGTTTCACGCTTGAAGGACGACTTCGTTTGTCACTCAAAAATCTATATCTCCACTTTTTTTTAGTTTTGTTGTATTTAACTCTTAACGTTTATAAACCATTATACCGATAAATTGTTACGTTGTTTCGAATATTTTCTAACAGTCGATAGTGAAATAAAAAAAGAACCGATGCTAAAGTTGGATGTTGGACGAGCGATTTAGTTGGTCGGACGCGTGCTAACGCCGCGTTTATCCTGGCGATTCTGAAGACGTTACGTGGCTCGCGAAGGGTAGCCTTCCCTCGACCCTCTCGCTGCTCGGGCAGGATCGACCAATCACTGTCACGGTAGTGCGGGAATCTACAGGGTAACGGTACACACCAGCAAAGAACAACTCGATTCAACCGGGTTGCACGGACGCGTATAACGTTGCCTAACTGGCTCACCCGCTAGCTACCGTAGCCCTCGCCCCGTCGGATGCTTAGAAAATGCGGTAAACCGGTGGTGAACTCGGTGGTGGTAGCAGCGGCGGCAGTGGTGGTTCGGTAGAGCCGAGAAACCTACCACGAGAGTGGGGAGCAGAAGGTGGAACGGTGGTGCCATGGTCGACGTCGACACGCGACTTCCGGCGCCGAGCCAGCAGGCACGCCATCCGTCTATGTGTAGTCCTTCGGTCTCAGACTTTAACCGCTGCTATCCTCCTTACTGCAACCGATTTACTTTTCTTACATACCTTTCATTTTTTCACTTGAACATATATTTTTTCTTTTGCGTTCGTATCTCAACATTCCAACGAAGGAGCTTGATTGACGTTTCAAATAAATCACGTGTGTCCTTGTCGTATCTTTCATCATGTTTCTTACAAACATAAATTAAATTTAATATGACTTACAAAACGTGTTATAGACTTTTAAATGAATGTACAGATACATGTCTACATGTGTACCGCTTTATTGTAGAGTGAGATAACTGCACTTGGTAATTCAATCGGGACTCGTTTATACATACGTAGTATGTAACACAGTTGTGCAATTGAATCATGCAAGATAACTTCGTCGCCTTATAGAAAAAAAAAGGTGATTAGTAGAGTATCATAAGTCAAGTGCACAAAAGCGTTAAGATTAATGTTAATTGGACTTTGATATTTTAAATGGTTAACAGTGTGTATACGGTTGAGGATAAGGCGATAAACATATAGAGATAAATATTACCTATACGCAGTTAAAATGTTCCAACATAGTTCGTCTTGAAGGAAGGCTCTCAGTGTTATCTCAGCAGCCGTAAAGTGCGTATGGATTTGGGAAGTTATAAATTAAAGAAATGTTTCGTTTTTGTATTACAAGGAATTCGTTTTTCTTCTCAGCTACTAGTTACCGCGTATATTACAGAAATGTTGCTAATGTGAAAGATTCATTGCTTGGTGAGTAACAAGATATTTATCAAAAATATATATAATTGACACAAAAGAAAAGCAAGTCATCTAAGCGTATTTATCAAACATTTTATGTAGTAAATCCCCGAAGTTCTTGGAAATTATGCAACATGTCGAGTCAACGGTTATTTCACGAAAACCAAGATAAGCCGGCACACATGCTACAGCATGGAAGTGTACCATTAATCGACGAACCCATAGGAAAATTAATCGGGACGGCTGCAGAAAGGTGGCCTGATCGAGAATGTGTGGTGTCTCTACATCAGAATATACGATTAACGTTTTCCGACGTAATTCAGCGTGCCGATCGTTTGGCTGCCGGTTTAATGAAATTGGGTATGAAGCGAGGCGATCGTCTCGGACTATGGGGTCCCAACGACGTCGAATGGTTAATTACCTACATGTGCGCCAGCAGAGCGGGTTTCATTCTTGTTGCTATCAATCCTAACTATCAAATGGATGAGCTCATCCACTGTATACAAAAGGTCGGCGTAAAGGCTGTGATATCACCTGACAATTTTAAAACGCAAGATTATCCACGCATGCTACTTCAAGCCCAGCAAATGTGTCCTACTTTGGAACACATAATTATCTATTCGAAGGATCACGTGACGTAAGGAAATGTTCGGTCAACGTCTAACATGGTTGTCTACACTTCCTAAGTTCTAATCATGAGATGAATGTTCTTCTGAGGCGACGCGTGTGACTCTATCTCTCGCGAATGATATATTCCAGTTTCCTTTGAATTTCGTCTAATTTAAGCGAGGGAATGGACAATGTGCAATAACTCTTGGTATCCGGCAACGACGGGTCGATAAAGGGACAAGTTGGACGCGACGAAGTATACGTAAATCCTTTGTTCTTAGGAAACGCGATCGGATCGAGTCGTTAGCGGCGGTCGACAAGCATCCCTCCGAGGTAAATTCGTCGCGGTTGGCCATTCCTGGTGATAAGTAGGCGCGGACGAGGTCGAACAGGGGTGCAATTTTAACGTATTCTCGCACTCGCTCTCGTGCGATCTGTTAATTCATGAATATCGCGTGTAGTAAAACGCGGCAACAATCGACGTACAGTCCCTATTCGATTTAGTTGTTGGTATAATCGCTAGGTCAGACTACGTATACCGTGGCGATCGTATAAACGATTCGTATGTGCCACGCGACACGGTTATCCCTTTTGTTTTCATTTCGTTGATTCGAATCGGATCTCATGGGCGAGATATTCGATGAAACGTCTAACGAACCGCAAACCGATAATCATTCGGCCGAACGAGCGGAAACGAATTAACCCAAACGCTTGGTAATTTCCTAAATGCGCGACCTCGAGAACCTCCTCCCGTGATTTCAAGCCACAATCAGGCCAGTCGTACCGATTGACAATCCGATTGATAGTTTTGCGTCGCCCTTGCACGGTCGATCTATTTTCAATTGCGTCTCGTAACTTTCAAAGTTTTGTCTGATCATCGAGTGGATTTGATTAATAATCTCTTTCCGTGAAAAGGAATCACTGACGAGCAATTAGGTTAATGGTCAGTTGCTGCTTTGTAGTCTATTACGCACACTTCGATTCCGTTTCTAACATGCATTACCACCTTGTCGCGATCGATCGATGGATCGGTTAACGCGGTTCTAAATTGTTGCAGTGGAACTCGCCGCTTTATCGATGTGGAGGAGCTCGCAACCAGAATCGAGACGCAGTGGATCGCGGCAGAGCAGGGCCAAATATCTTGTCACGATGGTAGTAATATACAATTTACTTCAGGAACCACTGGAAGACCAAAAGCCACGTTGATATCACATAGGTCTGTGATGAACAATTCGAAACAGGTATAATACTATCGCCAGTAATTATCTCAATGATGTCTGATCGAATCTTTATAACAGTACCTTCCTTGGACTTCGATCGTTTAGGCTGCCGTGAAAGCAGAGTTAACCGTCGACCACAAAGTTTGCCTAAACGTTCCATTCTTTCATGTGTTTGGCATTATTAAAGGGTTGATGTGCATGCTTCACGCGGGTATCACGCTCGTGTTACCAGCTCGTTCATTTAATCCTGTGAAATCATTGGAGGCGATAGTACGTGAGAAGTGCAATGTCGTTTACGGAACTCCAACAATGTGGGTAAGGAAACGATTCGAAAGTTTCACATAACAAATGAATAACATTTTCGTTTGTTCGTTGTAAATAAGTATTAGTGTTGTATATTGTTATTTACGACAGATCAATCTATTGGACGTTCAACAACGATTACAACCGCCACCAATAACTTTAGCCTGTGGCGTCACCGGTGGTGCTCCTGCGTCGCCGGAGCTTTTCAAAAAAATAAGAAAATGCTTCAATTTTGACAACATGAAGGTAGGGATCGGATGTGATGAGAAAAATGTAGAGTCACGAGTGTCGAATCGTGTTATCGTAACATTAACATTTCGATCGTTTTTTTTTTTTTTTTTTTTAACCGTTTAAACGAGCGCGTGCTAGCGCGCCTGTATGTCAAAGTAATCGTGTTTGCGACCGTATAGTTGAACAGTTCACTATGTCCGTCGTAAAAATCGAGCATGTACGTATAACGTAATTAAATCTTAATTGTAAAATTGAGTCGTCAGTTGGATTTTTTTCGATAGATACAATTTTTAAAATTCATACGAACGTTGGTAGGATATAGGAATCGACGAAGGTCGTCGACACGACGACAGGGTCGTACTTAATTCGGCCCGACATAACGCGTCGCGTTTCCCGCGTTATCTATGCACATATCTTGCACGGGCAACTCCTCGGTTCGTATGCATAAATACGATTCTGCGAGGAGAAATATCGTTTCTTGGCCTCGATCAATAACGTTCTCTTTCGTGAGATCGGGCTCCGAGGTTCTTCGTACGTCGCGAATCGCTGATATTCACCATATTCTCTCTTTCAAACTTATTACTGATTACGAAACGAATTACTGATTCGCCATGTTCAACAGACGATATACGGGCTGACGGAGACAACGGCGGTCATCTTTCAGACACTGCCCAACGAGAATAACGAATTGACAGAGAATACAGTAGGCCGTTTGGCCGATCACGTTGAAGCTATGGTAACCAAAAAATCGTACGAAATTCGGTATTTGTTATTTACGAAGTAAACGTTTCTTTAATTACATTTTTTCTCTATTGAAAAGATCGTCGATGAGAATGGGAACACCGTGCCATTCGGTACTCCAGGAGAACTTTGGATTCGAGGTTACTGCACCATGATGAAATATTGGAACGACAAAGAGGCAACCGAGAAGACTCTTACCAAAGATGGATGGTTGATGACTGGTGATCAATTCGTCTTAAGATCGGATGGTTATGGACAGATAGTAGGGAGGCTGAAAGACATGATAATTCGGGGAGGAGAGAACATTTTCCCAAAAGTATGTGTACATACCAGTCATTATGTTTAATTTTGTTTATTTGCCAAATCGTGTTCTAGGAGGTCGAGGATGTATTGATGACACACCCCCTGGTGGCTGAGGCACAAGTTATAGGCGCCTACGATGAAGTGTACGGGGAGGAGGTATGCGCGTGCGTGCGTCTTCAAGAGGGCGCGAGTCTTAGAAAAGAAGAATTGAGAGAATATTGTAAGGGTCGTATGGCGTATTTTAAGATACCACGTTACATAGAATTCGTAACGGAATATTCGAAAACAGCTAGTGGGAAAATACAGAAATATAAACTGAAACAACAAATGGAAAGCGAAAGGGTAATTCCCACTAATTCGGCCGAGAATATTACCGTCTCTATTGGTAAAAATGAAAAAAAAAATTAATTAATTCCGTTTAATTTAAGTAATGCTTAATTTAATAATTTTCTTCGTTGCTTAATTTATGAATTTTTAATAAATTTTTCTTTAATGGTATTATTATCTTTTAAGAAGATGAAAAAGTAAACGCGGTATAATTCGGTAAGATAGGTTCGTCGTGGTAGAGGACGCCACACATTCGTTTGCCAAGTTATTGCCTACGAACTCGGTAATGTAGAAAACTATTCCAAGTGCGGTCATATAATATTTACCATCAATCCAGCGAAATACATATGTTAAAACATCAGTATACGTGTTTTATTCGAGTGAAGTTCGTATCGCGTTTGTACATTCTTTTCTATGCAATAACTTTTACAGAAGCAATTTCAGGAAAGATGAGTGAAAAAAAATACAAATGCGCATTCATCTTAGAAAATTAGTAACTTTATTTCGAAAGGTTAGCTTGCTAGATAATCCAGACCAGATAATCATCGAGCGGTAACACGATATCCAGGATCTCTTATTCGGATTCACATTTTCAACGACAGCACGTGTCAGGGCTGTTTTTACGCTTACGCAAAGCCTGGTGCTTGCCAACTGTCGCCGCGAAAAACGGGGATCGGTGATCGATGACATCGGCGCTATACCAGGAAGTGAAGGATAATGACGCGTGGCGTGGAAAAAAGAAAGGAAGCCTTGGAACGCGAAGATACGAAGCAGAGAACCGGTAAAGAGGAGCGAAGTCGAGCAAGAAGAGGAATGAGAAAAAGAAGGAGATAAGGAGAAGAAAGAAGCCATCGAAATCCATGGATTCGAGAAGGGCACGTGTTTCAGGTGGCGTCTAATTGAGAATGGATGCCTCGGGCAACGAGTCTCGCTTCTCCAAGACTGGAAGACTTGGAAGAGGCGTGCATTACTGCGGCAGATGGTGGTCGTGATTGCAGCTGCTCCGCAACGAACACCTGCCGTTTTCTCCGTCTATCGAGATGGACGAAATCACTGTCCAGCCTCCTGCCACCCTCCTTTTTCTCCAACTTCGAGCTTGTCTTTCTCCAGTTTCCTGCATTTTCTTCTTCTTCTATTGCTATCAGGTAAAAGAGTACATTTTGTCTGAAAAGAAACAAATGAAAATAGATATTAGATATCGATCGTTGTTTACTGGAACCTCTCGCGGCAATACAAATGTTTCCTCTTTCTCGGTGTAAAGTGTTTTATCTAGCTGGAGAGAAAGTGATTTTTATCGCGTAGAATTATTAAAGAGAAACGTTTTTTTAAATATCACTGTCGTAAACGGGGCAGCAAAAACCGGTCGCAGATGGCTTGTAGTTAGATCGTCTAAGGAGTAGGAATTAATTCTGGCGAGTAGCCAGAAAGTACGGGCACAGGACACGAAACACGGTTGGCGAAAGGATAGAGGAGAAAGGATGATAGTGGCATCGAAGTAAATTCAGCCGAGACAGATTCACGCGGAAAATTGTGCGCGAAAATTGGTGCACCGTGTACCGGCTCGACAGCCGGAATAGACGAGCGTGACCACGATTTCTCCTGTCG
Source organism: Bombus affinis (assembly GCF_024516045.1). NCBI lineage: Eukaryota > Metazoa > Arthropoda > Insecta > Hymenoptera > Apidae > Bombus > Bombus affinis. The sequence continues at coordinate 16,997,815 of NC_066346.1, read as the reverse complement.
GGGAAAGGAGCTAACGAGCTGTCAAGTGTCACCCGAATCGAGTCCGTTCCGAGTCACCGATAAACGTCGATGCAGCGTCGCCATGGTGGTTCCTCTCCTTTGGCAGATGGTCCGCCTTTCCTCTATCGCCCGAGCTGTACTTCGTGAGACAGGTCGAAATTTCTTTCGAGCTGGGGATATAATCGATTCGTCTTTCGTCGTGGCTCGATTTCCGCCAGAGGTTGACGACGCGTAGTGAACGATAAAAGACCGGTGACGGGATATGAAAATGAGGGGAATAGGGAGGAGAGACAAAGATCGAGAGATAAGGGTAAAGGACAGGTGGTGCGATCGGATGGAGAGGAATAAGAATGGAAGAAATTCCAGAGTAGTAGGCGGAGAATGGCGGTAAATTAAATACGGCAGCACCCCGGAGGGGGTTCGTTTAATCGCTTAATCGAGACTCCAGAAATGCTCGCAGTGAACGGAGGCTGGCGCGCTTTTCGTTTCGTCTCGATGAAAGCTCTCGAAAGGGTCGGCAATTACTTAAAAACGAAGTTGTGCACCATCATCGCCGCCGTTTTCTTTCTCGCTCATCGGGCTGCGTCTTCCACGTTCCCGCCTCCTTTTATCTCGTCCACTTCTACGGTTGCTTTTACACGGTTTTTCGCCAAGCTATATCCACGCGAAAGCCGCCTGGAAAAAGGTGGTCGCGACGCAACTGCCAACCGGATGGACCGTCCTCTATTCGGATAACGACAGCAATATCCAAATAGTAAAACGAATGGTAGCCGACTCGAGGGCACGGCAAACACTCGAATAGTGGCTGGATCGATGAAAGGTAGGCGAATCGCGGCAACCGGCGTAATAAAAGAGTCGGACCGCGTAAACGTAATCCACCTCCTTCCCCTCGAGCTCCCACTGGCTACTAACCAGTCTCGTTCGCTTCCCTGAATTCTTTGCGTTTCGAAAGCCACGCGAACACGAACGACGTAGTTATTCAAAATTTCAAACTCCTCTGTGAATGACGCGGCGAAATACCGCTACGCAGCGAAAATTGGTAGGTTTTTTTCATGTGTGACGTAACTGGCGACTTGGCATGGCACCTCGTAAGATGACACGTCACATGGAAGGAAGCGCGGTTGCTCAGTGAACGTTCTAAGAGAATCAGTTGCGACGCTCGCGGTCCTCGTTGTTCATCCTTTCAGGTCGTTCTCGACTTCCGCCTGGAGAACGAGAGAATGGACCGGAGTGTCAGCAAGAACGGAGAAAGCTATGAGTAATAAGGAGGTCCCCGGCGAGACGGAAGAATATTTCGTCTCAGTCGCGACACGTACACCATGGTAGACGCGTAGACACGTAGCGTTTGCGGGAATCGAGGTTACGCGGCTTCGAGCGAGTCGCCGATCGATATTCTTATTCTGACGACGATCTCGATGTTTGAACGCTACTCGACCGCGTCTACCCGTTTCGGCTGGTCCTCCGAAGATGATCGTACAGGTCGAAGAAGAACGAAGGAGGAGGCGCGATGAGGCGAATTGCGCCGGAAAATAGGCAACAATGATTCCTTAGCCGACGTTAAGAGCACGTTTTTGCGAAACGATCGTCGAGAAGGGGACGAAGAGATGATCGTGGAAAAGAGAGCGAACGAAACATAGGCGACCAGATGGAATCGCTGCCGCGCAGCGAATCTCGGTTCCGCGTCTTTTTACCTAGCAAAAAGTCCTGGAAGAAGCTTAATGGAGCGTCTCTCGAGCAGCGGGACGATCCGTAGACGAGAAGAGCTCACGAGTTTTTCTCGGTCTTCCGAATCGCAAGGCTATACGCTGCTACGGAAATCCCGCGAGAAGGGTCCAAGATTATCGCATTCCCATAGAACGAACGAGAATTCCCTCGGCGGAGAGAAAGAAACGCACCGGAAACGAAGACAAAAGGAAAACGCTCGGCTTGTTTCAACATGAACGAGGGAAACGTTGTCCTTGAGGGATTTGTCAGATGGGAGAGACACGAGCGGTGACGAATCCTTACTTCCGCTCCTTCACCTATGTCCAGAAACAGGTTTACGAAACGCGACGAAACCACTTTTATCGCAGTGAAAAATAAAATATCGATGAAAATATATCGATCACACGGAATCGAAAGCATCTTTCGAACAGAGAGAGAAAGAGAGAGAGAGAGAGAGACAGAGAGAGACAGAGAGAGAGAAAGTAAGCGACATTCGGAAAGCATGAATACGATATCATCGTGGGTTTTTCTCCACGTTGATTCCAACGAAATCAAAATAATCTGACGATAGAATAACGATAACGACAAAACCGGGTTTTCACAGTGAACGAGAGGGAACGTGAATGAAGGGGGAGGAGGAGTATTCGAGACCGAAAACCATGGCGTTTTCCGTCCACGTAATCGATTTACGAGGAGTCATTCGTCCCCGGCGTTTTTCTCTAGCGAGGCAAACGTCGTCGAGGCACGAAAGCGAGGTGGAAGCGTGCCGCTCGAGTTTGGACCGAGGGACTGTGTCCCCCTACCTTAATCTCGCTCACCCTACTGCCACTCTTTCCATCTCCATTTCCCTTTGTCGCTGCGTTTTCTCGTGGTCGCTCCTCACCCTCCATCTCGCTTTCTCTCTCTTATTTCTGTCATCCACCCTATGAACGGTCGCCAGAGAATTCTCTTGTATCGATCGACCAAAGATGGGGAGGCCCGCGTCCCACGATTTAAGTCTATTTAATGGCGATACATTGTTTAGTATCGCGCGAGCGCGCCCGCCTAATATAATTCCACCGAATCGCCCCCGTTGCCTACTGTTTGCCCTTCCTATGTAAAATCACTTGGCCTTTGCATCTGGTTTTCCGACAATCTTAAAACTTAGGTCAGCAGCCACCTCTGCAATCGCGAAACAGTAGCGTGTGCTCGCGCGCGCTCGTTTGGACACGTGTATTTTTTTCAACGCGGACTATCTCGCTACGTATTTGCAGAGACGCTGGCAGGAATTAATAAAGCCTTTGGTGGAGCCATACGGATTTTTTCTATCAATTTCTCGGCTACGTTCCATATTTGAGCGTATTGTGCTCTGCGAACAATAACTCATCTCGATATTGCTGGTCTGGCTCTCGTATCCGGCAAGGCCGGTCTCTCTATCTAACCTTCCTTTCTCTCCGTCTCGTTCCCGTGTCCGCTTCCAATTCGCTGTCTTCGTTCGCTTTTTCGCTTCTGTCTCCGTTCCCGCCTCTGCATCGATAAAGTCACCAGCAGTCGCGATTTTACGACTCGAAACGGAACTTTGCCTATTAAAGCGTGGCTCGTTAGCTTCGCGACGCGACGCTAGCGATCGAACACGCTCGCAGACGCGACTCGCTCGATTCGTTTCAACCTCGACGCTTCTGCCAATTCGCGTCGCGATCCGCTTCTATGGTCGTCTATACACCAAAAATTCATCGAATGCTATTTTTATGAAGTTACGAGGAGTTTGACTACTCGTCATCGACTATGTCCTATACGTAATCCTGCCACACTGCCGATTACGAAGATCGCGATGTCGAGAATTTTTGAGATGCGAGAGTCGGCTGCGGTCGCGATCAGTCACGACTGACAATCGACGATTACGAAGCAGCAGCGAGGACAAACGAGTTCCGATTTGACGCGGTCAAATTCGCACAGATTCGATACAGGTGCAAGCGTAATCGCCGCTGGGAGGCACGTACGCAGCGACAGGTCGGCTTTAAAGGAGCCACGGATTCGTTGGTGCGTTTACGTTTGCGTGGCACGTGGGTGTACTCGAGGAAAACTCTCGGCGGAACAGTAAGCTGGAACGAGAAGCCAGGTAATGAAGGATAGAAGGGCCGGCTGGCCTGTGTTTGAGAAGCACTAGTCCGGTCTCCCGAGAGTGGTCGGTCTTCTCCTGGATATCTGACGGGAGGTACGACTCGAGAAACATGGACGGGGTACGGCTGGTCACTTCCCAAGGGAACTCGTTTCAGCTTCGTCTCTCCTACACATCGGCTTGTGTGTCCGCGTAAAAGCTTACGTTCGCGAGAGTGAGAAACCAGGTTATATGCAGATACATACTCGTTCTTCTCGGCCTTTCTTCGACGATAGTCCGCCGCCGCTCTCTCTCTCTCTCTCTCTGTCTCTCTTCTTTCCCACTTAGCCAACCCCTTCGCATCCCGTCACCCTCGTTTCTTTCCTCGCCTCTGAAACGCTCAACGATACCCTGAGGTACGAAATGGCAATCGCTCAGAGCTCTCGTTCTCTGTCTCTACCACTGTTCCGACACTTCGCCGTACTCTGCTTCTTCGTCCCTTTGTTCGTCAACGTCCTCCGCGTCTCGCAAATCAACGCAGCTTCTTACTTTCGCGCTCACTACCTTCGGCACAGACGGAGAGGGGTGGACGGCTCTTTCGCATTACATATTTGCATCAGCTATACGCGCGTTCCCGTTTTCTTCGATGAAAGTTGGCTGAACATAGAGCGCGGAATGCTTCTCCTCGAATAATCCGACGTTATTCCCGATCAAGCGTAAGAATCTTCATGGCGGTGGATTCTATGTCCGAATTACGAGGCGCGGCAAAGGCGGATGTTAAGGGAAGATCAGAAGAGTCTGGTCGTATTTTTCCTCGGCTAAATCCTCCTCCGTTGGCCGTTCACCGTTCGCGAGAACTGGATTACCAGGGATCCGGTGAAACGCGCGTCCATGAGATGGGTTGGCTGGCTGGACGGTCGTTCTGCTTTAGCCGTTCTCCGGATCCACCTCTTTTCCTACCATTTTTTTCCCCCGCGAGGCTCATCGATCGATCGATGCGTTTCCAATGTGGTTTCCGGAAAATCGGACTTGCTACGTCGTCGTTTTACCGAATGTTGCATAGTCGGTATCAGTAGTGGCCTGTGACCTCCCTCATTCTCTATTTCGCTCGCGCGTGCATCCTCGTTCTGACGAAGTAGATTTAATTAATGAACGTGCGGGAAACAGGAGGAGAGAAAGGAACAGGGAAATAGGAGGGGAGAAGGGAAAAAACAGGGACAGAAAGCCGGGAAAACGCGGTGGTTTCCCACAGAGTAAACGAACGAAATTCGACGTCCGACAGAGGCACGTTTCTTCCGACGCGTTACGCTTCCACGGCGTTACCACAAGAGAAAGATGTTTCCCTGTGGAGTGGTAGCGCTCTCTGGGGCGTCTCTTGTTCCTCGTTTTTCGTGGCCCAGTTGCGGCCAGGGAAAAACAAAAGATTCCGATTCCCGATTTGCGCGTGGTAAAATATAGTCGACGGTTCACGCCCATGCAACCGATAGCCCGCTCTTTCTCCCCGATTAAATACCTAAATACCGTCAGCCGCCGCTGCGCCGATACGTGGGCACGACGCGTTAAACGATTAATCGCACTGATTGGATTCCAATTAGCCTGCTAACGACACCGCGCGGCCAAAGCGGATTTTCCGCGCTCGTTTCGCGTCCTCTCGCAGCAGCTCGCGCGAAAGCTTTTTTTCTGATCTCCTTTTTTTTTCCTCAGCCCATACACACACCCCTCTCTTTCGCTTTGTCCTTTTCTCCCTAGCCATGATCGCTTTCCGCTGGCCAGGCGTGATTCCGTTACGACATTGAAAATACGAGCAGCGTGAAAGCGCGTTTTCCTTTATTACCACCGTGAAACGATTTTATTGGTCGCGTCGCTAAACCATTCCTTCTTTGGAGACGAAAGACGGTAGAAGGCGTACGACAGTGCAAAGGAACCAGCGACCAAACATTTCCCGCGCTCGATTCCCGCCCTTGCTTCATCTCGATTCAACGGTTCCGACGAAAATTCGCCCTTGCTCCCGCCTTGAATTAGTAAAGAGTCAACCGTGTGTTAACGGCACCGAAGAAACCTCGACTCTCGGCCACTCCACCGAAAAGATTCCATGCAGCTTCCTTTCCTTGCCTCCGTCGTCCTCTGATTCGACCCATTTTACAATCTATCTGCCTCCTTTCTTTTCGTCTCGCGTGCACGCGGCCAGTGTAAGCACACCGTTCGAATAACCGACAAACAGCCGAGTCGTCGAAAGCTTCCCTAACCGAAGAAACGTATTGCAGCCGTATTTGCATTCAATTTCTTCGGGAGGGCTCTCCCCTTCCCCCCCCCCCCCGCGTTTCGTCCTTTCAACCTCGTTTCTCCCCTTTTCTCGCTCCCTTATCGCTTTCTTCTTCTCGCCCGCATATCCACCTTCGTCTTTCCCATTGCTTATTCGCTCTCCTTCTCGCTCGCCCTTTTCTTCGTTGCGAAATAGGGTCTCGAGGATGAAAGGAATGCACTTGCCAAACATTAGCATGCCCGTATGTCGTAGTCGATACAGAGACGCACGAAAGCCTCACCTTGCGAAAGGGCTGACACATCGTTGCTCGCTACTTTTCTCGAGTCGCCGCTTTCGTAATCGTTCTCCTTCCATTTCTTCGTCATATCGTCGATGCGCGGACTTTTAAACAGCGATTCTTCGAAGCTTAACGTTTGGTCTATTCGAGACGCCTTTGTGTCTCTGGATCTGGTTTTCTTCGCCAGTTTTCTCGTAGTCCGGGAAGGGCGGTAGCTAGGATTAGGCGAAAACCTCCTGGACGGAGCCTGGCCACTGTCTGAAGTTTTGGAATAGTTGACGGGAAAGCACGGAACGGGCGAAGTTTTCTGAGAAACTTGAGCTCGAAGGGGCAAATTATGTGGCTTCGAGCTCTCACTTCTGTTCGCTGGCACTTTTCTTACGCGACTTCCTCTTCCTTCCGTTCTTTCGAGTTGTTCGTCACGCTGTCAGGACTCTGCAAGACGAGAGGACCACCGTCGAACGTTTCCTCGAAAAATGTCTTTCGCTTCGTAACTCGAGGACGATCGACGAACAACCTTTCTCTCTCTTTTTAAGGCTTTTACTGCCTTTTACATCCGGCGCGGCACTGGCGAGCAGCTGCAATTCCATTTAGATCACGATCCGGAGAGATTCGAGTTCTTAGAGAAACAATTTGGTCACGATCATTGCGTTCGGTTCGTTCTCTTGATTAGAGTTCGATGCGCCTCCATTTGGGTCACGGCACTGTTGTGTTGAATTTGTGTTATCGGTCGCGCAGGATTATGATGAACCGAGAACAAAACGCATCCTGGCACACCCGTGTACACCTGAATACCCATTCACGCGGGTACGTTGTATTTCGTTCCGAATTTCTCACGTCTGTCGCGTACCATCGTCGCTATATTAGGTTAGTTCATTCAGGATTATTCACCTTACATACAGGTTTTATGTGACTTATTATTTTTGTACGGGCAGTGTCTCGAACGAACTCATTATTTACATCGGCAGTTCAGAACGCGTTCTCTCGTCAAATAATTTTATCGATAGAATTAATAGCAGTTGAATTTTTTAGCTCGGTCTCGGAATATTTCGTGGGGTTTGGAGACCGCGGCGTTATCGCGCTGATCCCGATTGTCCCGCTAAATTTATTGTTCCTTCCCTTGGCGGTATCGCGTTTCTGGCGATATTTTTTGCTGATCGCGTACCCAAAGGTATTACATAAATTATGTATCAGTTTATGCACTGACTTCGATGCGTCCTCTGTCGTTCCCTCGACCGATTCCTTAGGGAACGATGTCACGCTCTTGAATTAATTTGCCTTGGCGAAACATATCTCTCGTTGTGACTCTCGCGGTTGTTCCATCGCCGTGTAGTTTCTTTCCTTTCTTTCCGTGATATTTATCTCGTCAAATACGAGCGAGTCGAGTGCGAAACGACGAGCACAGTTATTTCTTACAGTTTTCCATCGGAGAGAACGAACCAATTTTCGGCCACTCTAAACTCTCTCATCCACCGCGTAACGATTTCCTTTCGGACGTTCGCTACGGTACGATTACGCGACGATCGGTGACCAGAGCTTCTCAAGGGTCTTTCATCCGATGATGCAAGGTAGCGAATTTATCACGACATTCGCTACGGCGAAAAAGCTGGTTTATTAAAATCACGAGGGTCGTTGCTTATTAGAAATCGAGCCCGCAGGCCATTAATATTCATCGGCTTGTTTCGTCGATAAAAGATTCCTTCTTCCGCGAGACAGCCAGGCACAAGTGGTGGAAAGGTGGCCTCTATCTTTCTATTAGGTCTCCGACGGATTATCTCGTTATTGAAACGATAAAAAGAATCCTTCGTCGGAGTCAAGTGATCGTCAGGGGGAGGACGAATGCTCGAAATTACGCGTCTCGAAGCTCGACTTGCAATCTCACGGTCTTTATACCGTCTCTGCATAGTCGGCCGTGTAGGTATACAATAGTTTGCGCGTGTAGTGTCACGTTCTCACAACGATAACTTCGCAGCTCAACTCCATCTCATCTCGACCTGCTATTCTCAGATTTCTGGCACATGCCTCTTAGAATCCTAGGATATCCTATGAATTTAAAGATCGCTTTAGTTTGAGAATATCTTGAAATTTGTTCGCCGTGCTTCTGTGAAAACTTCGCTTTCTTTCGTACCTTGGTGTTATTCTCTCTCCTTTTCATGATAATGTTTATACCTATTGCCTGGTATCGCGCTGCTCCTCTCTCGCTGAACCTTCATTTTCGATCTTTTTGTATTACTGAAATCCCTTTTTTGGTCTCCTTGCGTTGTTTCTTTATCGTTGGTATTTGTATTTTATATCCTTACAACCTCTTTTTGTTGGTACAACTCTTTTTTGATGTCCTCGTACTGCTCGTTTTATCGTTGTCTATTTTTCATTCCTTAGAAGGTTGGATTCTCTCTCGTTGCTAGAATTTCGTTCCTGGAAACGCTCCACGTGGTAGAATAGCTTCGCCGAATGTAGAAATTTTTCAAAGTCCAAATTTCATCACGGTAAGATGTACTCCGGAAATGTATCGTCAAAGAGAAATCCGGTGATAAATTACTTCCCATCGCCGATCTTCATTTCGAACACTTAGCGACGCTCATGGTAGTCACATAGTCGCCAACCACGATTTTGGTGAAAGTGTCCGCTCATGATAAATTAATAGATAAATCGTAGTAATTAATAAATCGTTGCCAAAGTTTAGATGTTTCAGCGTTTCGACTAGCGAGATAAGAGTCCAAATGTTGAATTTGTGCCGCGTGAAATATATGCGTCTTAGCCTAGGTTTGATCTCAATCGGTAAAGACAAAACATCGGCTACGATCCTCGATGTCGCAGCTTCGATTTGTATCGCTACTTGGTGCTTTAATTTAGGACTTCGCTATATATCGTTGAAGCCACTAATACCTGGCGCCGATTCGATCTCTCATAATCGATTGTCCTCGACAATCGATGAAACGGTTATTACAGCGACAGAACAGGCAGCCTGGCGATTCAAGTTGTTCCGCGAGCGTTTATCGTTGTTCGCTGGTAGCGAATGATTCGCGGCTGGGAACAAATGCTCGAACAGGTCGCGATGACGTTTAATCGAATTCCACCGGATAAAATATTCGAATCCGGAGGGTTACGCACCGTCGAGTCGCCACCCGCTAACGGGCATCAATTAATTTGGATTTATTAGAACGAAGTCTCGTCGAACGCCGTGAAATCTCTCCTGTCCCTCTCCCACTCGTCGTCTCTTGCCTGTCGCCTCGCGTACCTCTCTACCAGGCGTTTCAACGAGTGTACTCGTTCATTCCAGGACGCGCAAACGCCGCACCGCTAGAAATTCACGCGTTTATCGATTATCCATCGTGTGACGCGTGCCGATCGTTTCCGTTTCGCGATTAATCAGTCCGGTCTGACCGTTCGTATTTCGTCCGTAACCACTTCGATTTCCTCGCTATCTTCGCGGCTATCGTACATGTACACGATACAATTCTGCCGTTCTCGACGAGAAGCTGCAGAAGACGCTGTCCGGTTCTACCATACGTATCGTCTTTGACGTGTTCCATATTATTCGACATCTTTCGCGACGTTCGCGCGTAACACAATCCACGCGTTGCCTCTTTTTAAAGATTAACGAGACTCGACGCGACACCCTTCGGCGATAAATAATTTAGACTCAAAACTGTCCTACCTGTCGCTCGGCCTGTACGCTTCTATCTACTATCTTCTCAAAGGATATCCGACGAAGGTCTAGGGAAAACGTGGAACAATCGAGAAATAAGAGACGGCCGAGGCAACGGAACGGAAGGTACATAGACGTTGGCGGAGCGGAGCCGAGAGAAAGCGTATTAATTCGATTTTCCGGCGTCGATGCGGCACATCAAAGCGAACGGCCGAGAGAACGATCGAATCATATCTATTTATTCGTTCACGCTAAAACGCCAGCAAGAATTCCACTCTCCGGCCCAGAGGGGAAATTTATTTTTCCGCCATTAAAACGGGGTTAGCGCCGATACAGTCGGCGTAATCAGCAAATGAATTTGCCTCTCGACGCATCCTATCGATCGAATCGCTGTTTTCGTTGTACCGTCCGGCCCTAAGTGCTCTCTAGGGATCGTCCGAGTTAATTAATTCTAAAATTTGTGGACATTTCACCGACCCGTTAATTACTTTGAAACTAACCGAAGAATAGTAGGTAACTTTCGATTCGATTCAACGGTATCTCGCGGAGAAACGTGTTAAGTTTGGAAGTATGGATTCATAAGCATCATCGTCTCATCTGCGAGAGGGGTTGCTCGTCTTCGTAGTTATGAATCTTGAGACTGCCGTTCAACTCCCTCTCCCCCTCTCTCTCTCTCTCTCTTTCTCTCTCGGGGAGTAACTGATATTTAGATTGATGGAGAAGACCAAATTACCGAAGAATAAAGCCTGATAAAATCTGAGAGTTCCATCCGGCAGCACTTTCCCGATTATATCGTGACGCGTTGAAAAGTTGGACAAATCGTTCGATAATTATTCACGAACGATCTCGTGATATTCATCTACGGAAGTTTTAATTGCACGATCAATTTTGTAGTTTAAAACGCAATTGCTAAATGTACCGTCGCGCTTCGCTCGCAAAAGGCCAAGATCTATTCGTAACTCAACACCTTGGAAAATTTCCTTTTTTCTCGCAGCCGTAGGCGCCGAGTGCTGCAGCTAAAGTCCCGGTTTATCGCGTGGCCAAGTGATAAGTTCTAAGATTGTATGGCAGTACGCAAACTTAAATACGTCTCACCCTAGAGTAACTTTGACTTTGTCGGTCGATCACTTTCCAACCGTATTTACGTTTCAGTATCTTAAGGATCTTAGCCCGAGAGAGTCGTGCTTTCTTTTCCGAATAAATATACAGCCACTCTAACGCACGAGCCGCATTCTGTCTTTTAAGGGGATAAAAACACTCGAGAGAAAAATTGTGTAGCTTATCGTTGCGATCTTGTGGAAACGCGTTCGACCGCTCGACGAGGAACGTTCGAAACAGACATGGGAGAAAGAGTCGCGCAGAGATGATTAAGGGATGCTCGTAAATTTCGATGCCACGAATCTCCAGCACCATCCTTTGGATAACGCTCGATACTCTCTCGCTCGTTCTCCCTTTTGACCGAGTGTTTCGCTTATGGTGGATATGACCGCGACGATACCCCGGCCCAACGCTTGGAGGGGCTCCACCCTCCTCCGTTTCGTTTTGAATCGACGAACCTGTCGCTCGAAGGAACCTGCTCTGGCACAGAAAAGTACCCAGGAGGAGAATGGTGGGGGGAGAGGGTACGGACCGTAGGGGTTTACTCGTTGATGGGAAGTTTAGGCGAAAGGCGGCCTCGTGTCGTACAATAGCTCTTGTTGGGCTTACGAGGTAATCTTTTATCTCGACGTGGCACGCGTCCTCGTCCCATCTGGCAAAGTTTACGGGGGGTCGATCGGTCTCTATCGTGACGATATTACGCCGCCGGAATAACTGCAGACTAACGTTGGTATAACGACGCCGTAAGCTCGGTGAACGGGGATATGTTTGGCGATTTACGCAGTCGTTATTTTGTTTCTACGCTCCCTCCCCAACCCGCCATCGATTTACGGGATTACATCGAACCAGGCACGCTTTTATTACATCATCGTCGAGTTCGTTTTCTGCGAATTAAAATCCATCGAATGGCAATGAGTCGACGTTCTCTCGGAGATCGTATCGACGAGTCGAAGTCACGAAGCTACGAAAGCGCGCGCACGTTCGGTTGTCAACATAGTCCAGTTTCGTTCGATGATTCTTCTCGTCTTCAGTCATCCCGTTGGCTTCGTCCTGCACTTTGACTTCTGCGAAGGTTTCGTGGGATTCACGGCGCACTCTTGCCGAAACTTGTTCTCTCCTTTCTATCGAATCTCTCAACTCGAGACGTCTGGCACTGGCGGTCCCTGATTAACTCGAAAGATCGTCCCAGTCGCCTTGCGGCAAAGTTAGCTCGCCCCTCGCGCCGTCTCGCCCTCTTCCGTCGCGACTTCTACCCTTGCTGCCGCTACCTCCCTCTTGTCGACGTCGAAAGAAGAAAAGAACGTCGTTGCGACAGATAGAGAGCCGGAAAGAACCGGCAGAGAGAAACCACCTCTGTTAAATGCAAATAATGACGAGACCGAGACGAATCGGATAAGAAGCTACCTCGTATTTTATTTTCCTTTGTCGAAAAATCGACGCGAGATCTGCGAGCGAGAGACGAGAAAAATCTCTCGCGGCGTTTGATAAAGTTCGATCGCTGGCTGGACTAAACGCGATCTCCGTTTAATGTTTATGAGAACTTTTAACGCGGTTTAAACCGTTTCCATCGTTCCTAGGAAGGGTGCATTATTTAAACGCCGGCGGGATTTAAGAGACTAAAAAGTTGGTATACGCATCCCTGGCGTTTGTAACTAGGTCGTTCTCTAACGACTAGCAAATACGCCGCTGCATAATCGGTCGAATTCGACCCGCTTTATTCGCGGACAGTGCACGGTTCTCAGAGAGTTGTCTTTCTCAGAGCGTGTCGTCGCCATGGCGCGACTTGGTTCGTTCTCGAGGGGAGGGTTCGAAGAGAAATCCCCCGGGAAAGCCGAGGGGAGGCGGCGTAGGATAACACGCCCGTATTCGAATCCCTGGGATCGTGAGAAAAGCCGAGTATCCAGGAGCAATGTGCCGTGAGACTTTGTCCCGTGTCTTTATGAAAGCGCAGCACGAGAGAGGGTAAATTAGCCGAATCAGCGAGACGAGAACCGATCCCTTGGAATCGCAGTAACGAGTTGCACGGGCGACTAGTCCAATCCCAGCTGGCTCGGCCGCGCTTAAACAACTAGTTTAAATAAACTGGCTGCTTAGTGACGAGAAACGGACTAAACGAACCGTGAGAGAGCACGCGAAGCAAGGAACCTCCAAGCCGGAGACGAGTCTGGCCGGACCACGCGGAAATGGGACGGTGAAACGTTTCACGGAGATCGCTCTGGTTTCCGCGGAAAAGAAATTTTCCCCCGTTGCGCTTCGCGTCTTTTTTCTTGCGGTCTTGCGCCGCGGAGTCGCGCGTAATAGCGCTCGCTGTTTCGACGAATTTCCACGCCTAGAGGAGTACCGCAATGTACTATAGCAGAATCTCTTGTGTCATAGACGTAACCGCGGCTTTCCCGTTATCTCGTCGAATCACAGTCGTCCGTTGCTTGTTTCTCATCTTGCGTCGCGTCTTCTTTCAGGAATGCATGGATGAAAATCGAACTTACGAGTTTCCACAGACCAACCAAAGGCTCGAGTACGTTAACGCGTTTCTATTTGACTGGCGAGCGTCTTGGAATTTCGAGCAATTCGATTACGCCTATGACGACTCGGATAACGAAGACAAGACGACGAGAAAAATGAGTTGAAGTTTCAGAGGAGAGAAGCTGGAGGAGGAGAGGACTTGCGGTAAACGCGAAGGAAAAGGAAAAACCGGTGACAAAAAGAGGAGCGAAGGGTAGAGGATTTACGCGCGAGGAGAAGCAAGGGGAGAAGGAAGAGGAGCAGGAGGAGAGAATACGGCCGACGGTGGCACTGCTGGAAAATCAGACTAATTACTTTGTACGCGTGGCTTTCACCGAAATGGGCTCGCGATTATTTTCCCCGAGTATAATCTCGGCCAGACGCATAGTCCGTGGTTAAGGGACTTTATAATCGTGTCGGGCTGCGGCTATGTCCGGGCAAAAGGACGGACAGTCCTCCCTTCCCTGACACGGAAATTTCTTGATTTCTTCTTTCCTCTCGCGAACTGGCAGAACCGGCCGTGGAAAACTTGTCATTCCACGAGGTAATCGCGGGAACAACGACAAAGCGACGCGAACAGTGGCTTTTTATCGCTGGAGACGAGACTCTGATCCATTCCGCGTCTCCTCTCAGCCGCAATTACAGCTACTGCCACGCAGAAACAGACGACCGCATATATTTACATATTACCGGAATACGAAAGTGGCGGGCAGGTCGAGGACCAGAAATTGATCGCGACCCATCGACCGACCCAGGGATTTCTAACGACTGTGTGCTTGAAATTTTAACGACATCGCTATAATCGCGTGTCTTTATTGCCAACATAATCGTGAAAACTATGGAATTCGGTAGGCGGAACGGCACTCGAAAAAAATATACGCTCGTAGCGTAGCGTGCCGTGTAATGCAGAGTTGACTGCAGAGTAGACCGGAGTAGGACGATGGAGGGATATAATTAGTAGAAATAATAGAATTTCTAAATAACATTCCGCGTGATATTGCTGAAATTTTTAATGCGCTCGAAACCGCCGTTGATTTACCGTATCGCGAGTTCGCAACAGATTCGTTTTGCGAGGAACGATTCGCGAGAAATGCGAACAATCGTCGAGTTTAGAAAGATCTGAGGGCGAACCTTCGCCATCCCTTCGGTATTTGTACTTTCGTTTCCGCGGAGTACGACCGGGCAACGGCGAGCAAACTTAAGTTCGACCCGAGTGGGGTTGCATATCCCTGGCGATGGTAGCCGTATCGCGTTCGAGCGGTTCGCGCAATTCCAGTTTAGTCGAGCTCAATAAATTTGCGCTACGATACGCTTCGTACCTTACCTTCGTTTACGCGGATCCGATCGTTTATCCGTTTGGTAGGGCGAACGTTTACGCGAAAGTCCGTGATCGTTTTGCGTTGTTTTCGCAGCGAACGGGAAGAAGAAGAAGGAATGGCAAAGGAATGGACGGGTAATCCTGGGTCGTGGGATTCGATCCACATCGATTTCTGTCTTCCATCGTGAGAGCGCATTCATCCATTATCCGCTGTGCAATTGCTCGCCATAGAAAAAGGTAAAGAGGAATCTGACTTGGTAAGAGCAAGGAGAGAAGAAAGCGCAGTTTGTTTGGAATCGACGAAGCACGCGCTCGCGCGTGTTTCGCTTCCGGAACGATTAGGAACGATATTTGGTCGGTAGAGTTTGGTGATGGTACGAGGCAAATGGAACGCTCGGTTGCGATTACTCCAGGGTACGGAAGATCCAATTGGCCTTGGATCGGGGTGACCGGCTTGGAAGGTATATCGGTGATGGCATATCGAGCGGACTAGCGGCGTGCATCGACGAGAGATCGATACGAGGAACCGTTGCAATCCACCTTCGCTGTGCTCGATGTATATAAACCTGAAGAGGCGGTTTCGTATGCCGCCGTTCCGCGCCGTTCTGTGTATCGGGTCGCACGTTCGCGAATTATTACGAGTCACGTAGGCAGTAGTCGCGGAACGTAGAGTGCTATTATTACGATGTAATATGGTTGAAGCGAATTCTACCGCCGGAAGCTCGCGCGATGCTAAGGAAAGGGAGGAAAAGAAATAGGAACGAGTGGAAACGAGAGGCAAGAAGTGGGAAGGATAGCCGGGAGACGGGCCGCGACGTGGAAACGGCAGAAAAAGGGACGGACGAAAGCGTGGAGTCAGTGGTCGGGTCACGAGGAAAAGAAGGGGAAAACGTGGAGAAAAGTAGAGACGGCGTTGCTGCCGTGAGGATAAGACGGTGAAACGCGGCGGGAATCGAGGGCAGACCGAGCTTTCCGTGCGAGGTGCCAGCTAGTTGTCATCAGGCCGAGAGAATAATGGAAATTATCCACGCTAGACCGATCCGGCTTGAGATTCCGTTCCCGAACACGTTCGGAGAATAGCGAGCTCTAGCTTACTCGTCACAGAAATCGACGCGACACACGCGCACACAGCCAACGAAACGGAGCTTCTCACTCGATCTACCGTTCACCAACGGAGCTTCGTCCGTTTGCATAAGGAGGAAATTGCTGCTCTTATTGGAGAGAGCATCGATCGAGCCTCGCGAAAGATTATTTTCATCGCTAGAGTCAGCTTTCTGCTCGATTTTTCTTTCTTTTCTTCTAACGAAACGACCTTTCGATCAACCGTATCTTTCATGAGATCTCGGGTCTGTCGTCGCGTCGTTACGATCGGTGTCGATCGCCAAATCCTTCAACCTTGCTGCCACTACACGTTGCGTTGTCTTCTTCCGCAATCGAAGCTATTATAGCCATATAGGTCATCCGAGAAACGAAAAGAGGAAGGGAATTTCAACCGGACCCTTTCGCGAATTTCACATCCGTTTTGGCATCGTGAACTCGTCGACTAAGCCGGCCAACGATCGATAATGTATGCGAGAGTCGCGCCGCCTGCTTCTCGCCATCCCTGCCTCCTGTCCCCGTGCCCCTGTGTGGTGCACGCGAAAAAAGATAAATAAAATATTCGTTATGTAACAAAGATTCCTCGTCAATGCTTTCCGGAATTCTGAGAATGAGAAGAACAGAGAGAACCTAGTAGAAAATAGATGGGTTAAACTCGCGCGCTCACGGTCCACTCAGATAGGGCAACAACGCGATGCTTTTCGAATCTCTCGTAGCGACGATTAGAACCTCGATAGTCTCTGTGTGTGGTTAAAGAAAGAAAAAAGAAAAACGGCACGAAAGCCCGTTAAATGGGTTTCAATGCGACACGTTCTTGTCCCGCTTAGAGCTTTATTTGCGGCGTCCACAACAACCGGCACGATTTCGAGAGAATCGATCGCGTCGTGGTTTCGAACGAATAACGTCGATCGTTCGGCTCGTCGTGCAAAAGAAAGGGCGAAGAACGATGATTCCAAGCGGAGTCGTGATCGAGACGGCGGCAAAGTTCCATCCTTTGCTTTTTAACTCTTTGATCGGGATATTTTTAATCAACGGGTATACCGGACGGCAACGCATCCCCGTGGCCTGTCCACTCGACAGATCAAAGGAAGAGAACAGGGATCCACCGGCAATCTACGGTTTTTGCGTTTTCGAACTCCACACGGCGCGGCGGTCGTGTTTCTGCTACGGGGATGTAAATCGGGGATGCTCTTCGCGAAACGACCTCCTTCTTCCTCTTTTTCTCTGCCGGCTCCACTCGAGATCGTATACAATTACTCGGCTATGGAAATCCGATGACATATCGGAGAACGCGGAATCGCTGTGAATGACAGTCACTTGGATACTCGATTCGAACCAGAAGTTTATCGGCGACTGATCTAATTCGCACGCACCTATCCGAGAGATTCGAGCTTGCTTTGTTCGACTTTTGCTCTTTAGATGCTTAATGTTCCGTATCGGTTGAACGAACAGGTTAAACGACTGACTCGATGCTCCGACCAAAGCACTTCTCCATGACACCGTCGTACCGATAGACTCCTCGCGGCGCGCCGCGTCGACTAGACGAGGATATTCGATACCATGTTATGGGTGATTTTCAATCGGGTCTTTTCAATCGCGCCATTCAACAATGGATAACGATTCTCTCGAACTATGGGAGTTACGAACTCGCAGATAAATAGGCGGAATTGGTGGACGAACACCTCGACACAGATAGACGGAGAGAGAGCAAAAACAATCGCGTTAGGAGAATTTTGGCAACGGGGAATTTCGCCGGATGAGAATCGAGAGGCAATAGAAAGGGAGCGATTCGGCCGGCGATGATCGTCCGCTGGTGTTCCCTCGAGTGGGTGGGACGCGTTCTCTCCCCGGTTGGCGCGCGTGTTGGGTTTGATTTACGTTCGTCTATGTGCCTTTCGGATTAGCGGTGCAGGGAAGACAGTCGGGGTGGCAGCCGTGGCTCGCAGCCTCTTCGGACGATTATCCCGAGGCTGGGGTTGGTCCCGAGGCTCGTCGAAATAAGTACGTCGATAAATATCCCCCGTATCTCTAGTCGGGGTCCAGGATGCCGGCTATAAAAACCGAATCGCGCTTCGTCCCTTCTTTCAGGTCGGCAGAGGCAATTGCACGGCCTCCCTTCCAAAGGCCGAGAAAGTGGAAAACAGCGATTCGTCGCGTTTTCTTTTGAGATTGCCATCCATAGCCGTACCTTTATCGCGGTTAAACCGCCACCGACAACTACTATCTCGGTACGGCTGTCCTTTGTTCGGCGGTTCGGTACGCGGAAACGAGTTTTCACGTATTCTGCGAATGACCGCGGCAAAGAGAGACTAGACGAGAAGATACTGCCTCTGGTTTTCGTGGACGTTAATCGCGGAAGCCCCGAACGAAAACTCGACCTCGAACGACAAGCCTAATCCACGAGAGGAAAGCCCGTCCGATACATGCTGTAACGGAGTTGCAGAGTTCGTTCGCGTCCTCCGTTAATCTGTCGTCCCGTGAGTAACCACGGAAACAATAACGCGCCCGTATCGGCAGCTAGAGAAGCGATTTCGCGGGGTTTGGAGTAAATCCTGGCGGAATTGGCCAGTTTCAAGCTTGGTCGTTGCGCGCCCGCGTTCTTCGACGTTAGCCGGCATAAGGTGTAAGCTTTTTGTGGGCGACCTCAGGTGGTCGAAAGCGTGCTAGAAAGCTACGGTTTTTTAAAACCCTCGCTGCGTCGTGATATACATAGCTGACGGCGGAGTCCGCCTCTTAACGAATCTCCTCTCCTCGCTGCTGCATTTTCGGGGGAAGGAATTTTATGGGATTTCGGAGCTCCGTCAATCCACGGCGAAAGGAAGGAAGGAAGATAGGTAAGGGGAAGAGTCCAGGTTTGGTTAGTGCTTCGTGTTAAAGAGAAGCCGGGAAAGATCTTTTTGTTTGTATTTGGTACGTGAAACGCAAAATCGAGCGGATATCTTGGCGCAGCGAGGTTCGTTCGTGGTAGAACGCGTCGCTATTCGAGTGTTCGCAGCTTCGCCATTGGTACTGAACTGAATCAGCATTCCGTAAGCACTAAATACCGCTAATATCGCGCATGTGCCTCGTACACTCTGATGGATGAGAATTCGCCTCTCAAATCGCCTCTCTCCGTTTCTCGTTCTCGATCGTTCCTTGGTCCTCTCGCTCCGCGTTTATCCCTTCCAACGCAGCGTCGCTTAGTCACCAGTGAGCGAGACTGTGCGTGGAAATTGCGTAAGCTTTTGCCAACGTATGAGCGAGCGAGCAAGCGCGACCGAACAGGCAAACTTCGACTCGCGGATCGCAATTCGGTGCACAACGGCGTAGCGCGGCTGTTGCAACGTGGCTACGCGTATAATTGATTTGCGACAGTAACGGGTCTGGTTTTATGATCCATTCGATCGAGTCCGTTAGCATTTTGTTCGTAGCGTAAGAGCACGAGTGCGCTCGCGCTCGCAGACTCGTTGGGTGAACACGGCCGTCGGTCCGGAAAACTTACTCTTCCCGCGGTTGCTAATTAAGAAGTAGGTGCCTACTTTAATGACGGTAATAAACGTATTGCGGTTTCGCGCGGCCAAGCCAACAGTTTTATGGAAACACGAGCGTGGCTGGTTGCGCGACGTTATCGGCGGTCTCCTCGTTTTTCACGGGAAAACGATGCGAAGTTTCGGCACGGACGCCGCGTTAACCTTCGCAACTTCGCGCCGTGAGCCGAGCTGAAGCCTCTACCACGGTTACGAAGCTCGGATCGAGCTGGAATTCGCGGAGTAGAAGCCAGACATCAGGACCGCGCATCTCTCGTCCAGAACAAGAGAGGTAATACAAGCGGCGGAAACGAGGGTCGCGTTCAAAACTACAAGGGTGCCGCGTGTTCTTTCTTCCTTCAGCCGCACTTCTTCCTTTCCATCCAGTATACAGTCGCGCTTTATGCTTGCAGTTGCAATTCGCAGTCGTCGTCGCCGCGGCTCGTCACCACCGCCCTGTACCGTAACTTGTCGCCTGCACCGCCTCCGAGACACGGCCGACATCGTTCGCATCGGCATCGCGATCTTCCCGTATCACCCTCCGTCGCTCCAGACCCTCTTTCAGCCAGCCTACTCGTGATTCTTCGGCGCGGGGAACGGCCACGAGTCTAAAAATCCCTCGCGGCTACCGAGTTCTTTGTGTCGTTGGTTACCCGGGCAACCTTCGCGAGTTTACCGAGGATTAAATATGTAGCTTTGAATTAGACGAGCACAACGTCGATGCCGCGATCTCAAACGCCAAACGGGTCTTAGACGTGGCTAGTAACGTGGCTGCGGCGTTGGTGTTCCGCGTCAAAGGGACAAAGCCGTGCGGAAGTCAGGCTCGGTCCACCCTATCTACCAGCAGGTCGTGTTTGTCTCTACCACCACGATATGACCGATGTTTCGGCGAATTTCCTTCCCTTTCCGTCGACGAGATTGAAGATCGGTGAATCACAGCGCTCGATGTGGCGCCGTGTCGATGAGGAACTCGCGGAAGAAAGCACGACTGGAAAGAAACGGAGTGCCCGAGAACAAAACGGTGGGCGTTTTGCTTGCTCGAACGGGAAGAAATATGACCGTCATTATCGCCGAGCCACGAAACTTTGGAGTCTCGGTTTTTTCTACCGCGAGCCAGCTCTACACAGCCTCGCTTTCTGCTCGATATTCCAAATTTCCGTGCTTATTAGCGGTCCTTTTAGTACACTGATCGTGACACACGTTGCCGATCGTTGCGACGCGTTTCTCGACGTTTTCGTTTCCACGCTCGGATCGAGGATAACGATCGGTAAAATTGAAATAAATCGCGGATTAACAGCGGCTATTATTAAACGTAGCAAGGATTAACGTGCGTGACCAGAGCCCGCTCTGTCGCGTCATCCGGTTCTCGTCTAACGCGCCCCAACGATCAACGACACCGCGTCCGACTTGTTGGAACTCGACGACACGTCGACGTGTAGACGCGAAATCGTGCGCGTCACGCGCCTACTTGCCCCGTGATTTTTTTTCGCCATCGTTTCCCGCCTACTCCTTACGTAGATTCTTATCGTTCCACCGGTGCTCTAGACGATCGTTAAAGTTCATCATGGCCAGTCCGCCTTTCTGTATAGGGGTTGTTTTGTGCGTTGACCGCGTTTTTCACGCGAGCGACGGCTGCACGTCGCACGGTAGAAACGAGAAATCGCGCCGACGACGTTCCGGTTGCCTCGCTTCGCGAAGATCTCGTTTCGCGGCTCACGGCCACTGCCAGGGACGCAGGTTCTGGAAACAGGGAAAATAGAGAAGCCAAGGGGCGGAGCGGCAACCGGGAGCGGGTGGAACAGGAAAGACCGTCTAATCCGACGGTATCACCAACCAGCTATTCCGAGTCAGCTTCCGTGGCAAGTAATAACGCCGGTATAACGGCATCGCTATCGTTGTTCCCGGTCTGAGTTATGGGACTCTATGGTGCGGTGTACCCCGTACGTGTCATCGAGCCATCCCCCTAATTATGTGAAACGAACCACGCCGTTGCGTCACACAGCACGCTAATGGGAAATGGTAATTTACGATGGGCTGTGAAGTTATATTTTCTTCTTCCGAGATTTGTAGCGTGGAACGCTCGTCTTTCGCTCGGCCTTGTCGTTTGTTTCGACGCGTTCAATCGAAACGGAAGGAAGCGACGGCGATGCTCGAGGTTAAAGCGTTAAAGCGCCGAATTCGAGATGTCGCTCGTAGGACACTGACTTTGGCATCTGTTTTCGATTATACGTTAACTTGCCAATAGAGCATTTCGCTAAGTGAACTAGAAACCTAGTTCATCGCTCCGCACCGAAGGGATAGATACACCTTAAAACGGAACAACGAAGTTCACGTGGTTGTTCATCGTCTTGGGAGGGAACGGTGTTTAACTGGTTCTTGGACCGTTATAGCGTCGGTGTTGTAGCGGTTAACAAATTTTAATGATGAATCAAGCAGGATCCCGTAGCTCCGTTACACGGACCGCGCCATTATGAATCTTGTACGAAAAGACTATAGATGAGCTACTGCGGGAATATCTCACGCCTTGACACTTGCTAATATTCAGGGATATCCTGTTATTATGGCCAGATTACGTGCTCTGAAATACTCAGTAATATCGCAATAAACGTGTCAGCGGGATAAATACGGAAGTTGGTTCCCTTTGGGCCAGGCTTGTTTGTCACCGACATGTTTCGATCCGACGATCCACCGACCAGAACATGCAACCCTAGGGAGACGAATTTTTGACGCGGACATCCTTATCAAGCTGTTCACGTCGCTTACACGCCCTACCTACGCCGCGTCTCGTTCGAATCGTAATCGTCGGATTCGGTTGGTAACACGACCGGCTTGAATCGACGCGTAATTGATAAGAGAGAATCTCGTGGTAGCGGAGATTTGGTTTGTAGGAAATCGAGCAAATCGGAGTCTATCCTTGGGAATCGGACAGAACGGCGCGGCGGTAGTTGGTTTATTCGGGAGTACGATAGCGCTCTAGCATCGAGGTCTGCGCGTTCTAATTCCTTGGCGACCCGTTTCCATATCGATGAGCCGCGCGCGCGGGAGGGGAAGAGGGAGGAACCGTCGAAATTGCTTTCGGCCCGACGTATTCGAAACCGTCCTGCGATAGGTAAACGGCAACTCGACGTTTTCAACCCCGACCACGTATCATCTTTGTTCTCTGCATTTTTTTCCCTATATTTTTTTCCCACCATACACTACCCCTTTGCTGTTTTTCAACATTTTTTACTTTTATCCCCGTCGTCACTGCAACCGCCTAGCTCGTAACGAAAATTCGATCCGAACAATTGATCGCGATTCGGCCTTTCGCGGTGTCCACGGTCGCGTGATTCTCGACGATATACCGTCGGCCTTTCCGCGTCATTGGCGTCGTTGAAGCGACGATATTTTACGAGGATAAATTATAACGGCCGCATCGTGCCACCCTCGCCGAATATCAGGGCAAACATCACGCTACCGAACTCTTCCTTTCGACGCGTGAACCCCCCTTTTCCAGAGAAGGTAGGTGTATATTCGTTCGCGAATTTCTTCCTCTTGCGGTCTGTAATTATCTTAGAGCTTGCGAAAATCGTCCTTACTTCGCTTCGTTTGTTCATTCGTTCGTAGGAAGGTTCGAGTCAGAGGCAGCGGAAGACAATTAGGATCTCGACACGAGGAATTCGAGGAAAACGCGGTCCCGTGAAGAGAATCCGCGCGCCGATAAAGGTGCCCAACGGAGAACATAAATTCGACGATCGTGCCTTTGTGGGTAGTGGAGGAACTTTAGGGCCAATCTCGGTGGGTGGTGCTCGGGCACCGAGGACGAACGATCTCCAGGAGCTCTTTTCACGAGCCAGAGAACGCGCTATTCTCTTCTAAAGACTTCCCAGAGACTCCTTTCGCGGCGCGTAACTTTTCTGTCGAGCACCGCCCACCGTTAGCGGACATCGGTATCGAGAGGACCGCGAATAAATCTGGTTACCCGTGACCGGCGACGTTCTCGAGGAAAGCGGCATGATTCGTGGTGGTGTCGCGACCCCGTCGAATCCACGTCTTTTTCCTCTTTCCTTCGTATTCCATGCATTAGACCGATGAACGGACCTGCGAACGAGGGGGATGCCCGACCATTATAGCGAGAGTAGAGGTGGGGAAAAGAGGTGGAAAAAGAGGAAGGTGAAAAGTGTGAGGCGAAGGGGAAATGGGACTGCGAGAATGGCCGGCATTTCGAGGCGTTCGTCGCGAGGGATGGATCGAAAGGTTGCTCCCCTGTAGTGACCGGCGGCGACGCGTTTCCAGAGCAAAGCTATCGATCGGTTCTATTTTCTGATCGCAAAAGTGTCACGGACAGAAACCGCGGTTTTTACCGTTCTTGGTCGTTACGACGCGAAAGAATCGCGACTTTGTTCTCGCCTGGGTTCTGCCTAACAAGCCAAGTCGTCGCGAAAACGGAAGAACGGCGGATAGATGAAAGCATCTGAACGGTGGAAGGGAATAGGAAGCGACGCGAACGGACCTCGTTTCGTTCGACGATTGATACCGGCACGGTCGGAACGTGAACGTCGACCAATTAATCTTATCGTTAATTAATTTGGACGTGGCCAGTGGACGGGGAAAGGGGTGAGGGATCGGAGAAGGGGCGTAGGAGCGAAGGGGAATAGCGGAGGTAGAGAAGGGAAGGAAGGGATATCGGTGGGAATCGATCGAAATCGGCTGCGTTTTCGAGCAATCCGCTCGATCGAGCATGCGCCGTCGTTATCGGTTGCAAAGGTCGTCGTTGTTGTTCGTAAAATCAGTGGCGCAACGGGAGACACGGAATTACGGTGTAAGCCGTATAGGGTCGTCACGCGATAATACTCGGCACCGCATTAATGTCGGGGCTGCCGGTAATTCCCATTTAATAATCACAGGTCGTATGTTAACCCATCGTATCCGGTAGTCGGACCTAATTACGGCGCCGTCCGAGCGTGTCTCTGCCAATAAACGTTCACGACTCTCGCGGGATTCGCTCAAATATGCTCGCGGATAATATTTTCATTAACCATCGCGTCATCGAATTAATCGAGAGTATCGAGACGAACGCCATGTGCGCCAAGTGGCCCGACGAATCTCATAGTCAGTCTTGCTTCTCTCCGGCTCTGTGCGGCTCCATCTTCAATAGACGAATAAAATAGCCTTCCTTCGGCTGCTTTTGTTTCGCGACTTTATGCGTCGTACGTATACACACACACACACACACAAACACACATGTATACACTAAGCAAAAAGAAATCGCAGAGCTCGACGTAGTCCAAGACGCCTTCAACGTCGCACGCTAGTTTCTCTATTCCGTCTTCTCTTTGCCGTTTTCCTCGTCTCTTCTGGTCGCGTCTCTCTATTTATATTTGTATCGCGTTTCTATTTGTTCCACGCTTTCCTTTTCCTTATTTCCCTTGCGGATCGTGGTCGCGAGCGAGCGAACGAGCGAACGAACGAACGTGCGAGCGCGATCAGCGTACACCGCCACCGTTGCCTCGTTTTATGCCGTTCGTATCTCCGCGTCGAGTTCTTTGCGAAGGTTAAAGACCTCAGTGGTAGAGCGAGCAAGCATCTCGACGACAGGAAAGATGACTCTGCGACGGTGAGGCGGAACTTTTACACAGAGACTGTGGAGGACTGCCGAGGCAAGGAAAAAGGGCGAACGGTGAAATTGTAATTGTCGATTCGGTGATTCTTCTTTTCCACTGTTTCTAGCGCGATCCAGCAAACCAGGTCGAATTTTTATCGTTCGATCGGGAGTAACGGGCATTTTCGATGATCGTTTTTAGAAATAGACGAGATTAACTCGTTATTTTCGTCCCACCGTGACACCTGCGGTCGATTAAATAGTAATTATTAATGATTTAGTAATCGGAACTTGAGTAAATCTGATCAAAAAGCATAATATGGGTGATAAAATTTAGATAGAGGCAATAATTGTCAAATTACGTATTCGGACGAACGGGGTCAAAACGTACAAACATAGACGTGGATGATTCCGATAGAAGAAAAGAGATAGATTTAGATTCTATCGATGCGTCATATCTATACGTACGATAAGTAAATAGTTTATACCACGTGATTCGCGTAATTTCATCATCTTAAATTGCTTTAAAATTATTTTAAGAACGGAATACTATTAATCGTGAACATTTTCAGCATTGCTATCACTTTTTCTAACGTTCGACAAAGCGTTCGCTCCGAATATTGTTTCGCGCGGTGCAAACGTTTTACTCTCTCAGAATTTTCGTCGCATGCGCCATAAACGAGGATCGATCTCACTTTTCATCATTACTAAATTTCATTGTTGCGGATACTTGTCACGTTCACTGAGGATCGCAATCATACACAGCTATGTAAATAACTCCGATGGATTTTAGTTCGTGTCCCAATAAATTCCAGTATATCAAGTCGTGTTTATAAATATTTCGAGCGAGCAATTCAAAATTGTTCGCACAAACGTTGTATGGATACCTCATTATTCCTTTGATCCATTTACATTAGAAATAATCCAAAGAATATTTCAGCTTACGGGTCGCTTAATGTAAACCGAGCCGGGTAGATAGACCACGCTATATACGTCAATAAGTTGCAAATTTACCATTTTGTCAGAGTCGATGCTGCAGATATCCAGATAAATATTGCTACTGATTCATATTTTTAAATTTAACTCGGTCGATAGTTTTAAAGATTGAAACGTCAATGATCATCGCCGCATATTTCCCAGTGACCCAAGATACGACTGCAATTTATAGCGACGAAACGGTAAAGATATTGGCTAGAGTTAAACGTCGAGAAATTCGGTATCGCCAAGAGAGCGAGAGAGCGACAGAGAGAAGGAGAGAGAGCAGAGCAGAGCAGAGAAAACAGAGGGCCCATGCGAGAATATCGAGAAACGCCGGAAGCAGAGGCGCCTGCACAATCGCAATTGCCTTTGAATACAAATAGACGAACCCCTGGCGTTCCGTCTGCGATCAACGAAGTTATAATCCGCCGTAACGGCAGATCGGAACGCACGATTGTATTTTATTCGGTGCTGGGGGCGCGTGGTCGTCCGATTCTCTATGGCAAATGACACGGGGGTGACGTTAAACGGCCGCGGGAGGTGGGAGTGAAAATAGCGTCGGGGGCTGTGGAAGGGAACGAACGCGAGGGGAGACCGAGAAAGGCAATCTCGTTAGTAATTGTCCGTAAGCGGCGCAAAGATTGCGGCCAATTTCTGATCGTCCGTGCATGCGAAACGCCGCTCCTCTTCTGCTTTTCGTTTCTCCTTGCCCGTCGTCTTCCAGGGTGGTATTCCTGCCGCGTCTTGACCCCGTGCTTGCTTACCGATTGTCTCCGTTTCGACCGTCGTCGCTTCCAGGCCAAAAAGGGTCCCTCGCGATTTGAAACGTACCAAAGAGATCGCGGACACGTATACGAAGCCTGTTTCGCTCGAACGGATCCGTTTCCGTGCGTTTCAGGTAAGCACGTCGAAGAAAGAGCCTGGAGCGGGGCCAAGCCCGACCGAAAACCTGTCCGCGTATGAACCTGAAGGAGTAAAGTCGATCGAGAGGAAGGGAGAGCTGGGATCTCGATGTTGAAAAATTTCGAGCCCGAGAATACAGAGCCAACGGAAGAAACAGGAAGGACCAGAAATAGAAGGGCGAAGCGTTGTGGTCAAAGTTTTTCGCGCGATAACCAACGGCCCGTGTTCGATCGATCATCTCGCGGTTATTACGCGACGATTCGCAGTGAAGAAGTCGACGCGGCGTCAAGAATTCTTGGAAGCAAAGAAGACCTCATCCGATCGAAACGGATTTCGGAACATCCGCTCGTGACGGATCCCGTCTCTTTCAGCCGGCTTTATCGAAACTTTCGTGATTTTCCGGCTTTCTCATCTACCGACTTTTCTTTCCATCGGTCTTTCGTGGACAGGGCAGGTAACCAGGTGGGTGCAGGTAGCGTGAAGCTAGACGGACAAGAACGCAGGCGCGCGGTCGCGCCTACGAGACGCGGTTCACGGATCCAGCTATCGATTTGGCTGTCTTACAGGTCCTCTCGAGGCTCGATGAATAAAAATGACATGCTAACGAGCGTAGTTCAGCCGGCTGAAACTAACTCTGGTAACGCGCGCGAGAAACGCTAAGCGACGTCCTCCCCGACGCTCTCGCGTCCCTGCTCTGGACGGAGCGGCTTTGGAAACCAGTCGCGGAACAGGAGGGAATTTAGGAGAGAGTCCGCAAGGAGACGGGGCCGAGGGGAAACGGAGAAAAGGCCGAGACGACCGAAACAGGGAGTCTCCTTCGAGTCACCGATGCGATTAATATTCGAGCGATCGTTCGAGCGGAAACGGATTCGCCGCCGCTTCTATCGCCGTAGGAAACACCAGAGACACTTTGCACGCCAGAACGAATAGTTTGTCCTTTCTTCGCGGCGATGATATCTACGGGTACCATGGAAATTCGAAAGCAGCTGCTCGACGCGATCCTACACATTGTCGTACACGTAGATATCGTGTGCGTTTCGACGGCAAATTAGAGCGCCACCGGAATATTAAGGCGAGTAGGAAGTAACACCTATCGTTATCGAATATTGATATACGAGTTGATTAGCTGCCTAGGTTCTAGTTAGTGTCGTACAGCAGTTAGAAAAACTCGAGGCGCGCGTTACGTGCAGTTGCGCAGTAAGCCGCGTGTGTAACTTGTACCTTTCTAGGTACTCATTACGCCTTTCTCGATAAATTGATGGAAATGACCGGGGAATTAAGGGGGCGAATGTGCCACGAGGCCATAAAAAATTGAAAACAAATTTATGGTTACGACCTTTGGCATTAAGGTAAAGAGAGCCTCTTTGCCAACCGACACTCGTGACTAACATTCCTTTTCTATTTCTGCTAACAATAAGAGTTGAACATAATTTTCCGTCCTTCGTTCGTTAAGGATGAATTTTACGTTTACTTTTGTCTCCTTCGAAGACAAATGACCATGGAGCCGACAGCCGACTCGAATGTCTTCCAAATGTTACCGCGTTGGCTAAAGTGGAAACTCGCAAAATCTGTCGAACATCTTGCCCGTGGACGAACACATTTGTCCGTGATGCAGGTCCGTGACGGCGCGGAAAGTCACGCGATGCGGGAACCTCCGACGAAAGATTAGAAACCCATGCGGTCTTCCGGTCGACTCGTCCATTCGCCTTACACGCAGAGAATACTGAATTTTTTATTTTCCTCGGTACTTTTCCAATTACCTCGGACAGAGCGGCGTTCGCGTCTCTCGTTTTCCTGTTCTCATTTCACCGGACGTCCTTTCGCGTTCCCGTCGTACGCGTCGCGAAATGAAAAAAGACCGTTGAAGAGTGCCGGCGGCGGATCGCGACGTCCGCCTCGGGTTTTGATTAAAACTAAACGGCGAATAAAAATTCCGCGGCTGGCTCGCGAACAAAGTCGTGCCGAGTACGAGGAAGAGGCTGGAACAGCCTCGTGATGTCGCGTTAGCTGCGAGCGACCGTGCGCAAATGAATTCCTCGTAATCGATCTTTCACAGCTCACGAAAAAATTATTCCTCGTTGCCGGAAAAAAAGCATCGGGTCTCCGACGATCTTCGGGCAAAATCTTTCGAAACGAGGTGTCTGAGAGAGAGAGAGAGAGAGAGAGTAGTCGACGAGATCCGGAAAAAATAGCACGATCCTGTTAGTTCGAGACCGAAGAAAGTATAAAGTTCGTTTCGAATCGAAAATCGATGTATTGAGGACGCTTTCGTTAAGTGCTATTCTGGGTATCTTCGGGCTTCTTCCTTCGAGCATCGTCGAAGAATACCGGCGAGCAAAAAGTCCGCCAGCAAATTTTTACGCGGAGATAATTTCTAACAAGCGTCTCGCTTACCCACTCAGCTTTACGAACGGGACTCGGGTCATTTTTCTATCGAAGAAACGAGAGGTAAGAAAATGTAGGTTATCGTTTTGATCGGAATACTCCGTTTGTATGAACTACATTCGAAACCGTTCGGTTTTCTCAGCGAAGGACACCTCTGTTCCACGACAAATATCAACGACGAAATAAGGAAGCGTATGACTTTGGAACGCGCGATCGACCAAGTTGCGGAAAAACCACAAAGGAGGAGAAAGTCGCGCGAGAGACGGTCAAAAGGTACAAGGTGATCCTCGCGAAGTCCGGTTTAAACAGTGGAAAGATCGTTTTAATTTCGAAAAGCTAGCAGCGATAGAATAACAATTGTCATGGCGATAAATCGCGTAAGACGCCACGAAGAACGGTTCAAGTCGCCAAGTAGCGAAGGATCCTGACTGGGCATTAAGAAGACGGAATCGATTTATTCAAAGGGGAAGCCGATGTTTCTGCGCTATTTCCTACCATCCATGGATCCGATTCCACAGCCTTTGCTTTTGTCAGGATGATGGAAAGAGACGGAGGAAGTGGAAGAAGAAGGAAGACAGAGGTCGGCCTCGCGCGGTAGAAGTTCAACGGACTCCGCGCGTCGGATCTAACGACGAGGTGGCTCGAAGCGGAGGAGATCGCGGCCCGCTACTCGACGAGAAGTTACTCGTTTTGCCGCCATCTTTTTCCGCCGCGACCCGTCTTTTTCTTTGCCCTTTCGAGCAGGGGAACGCGAACCGGTCGAGTATACTTACCACGCAGTGTCGCGGAACGACTACCGGACTCTCGACCAACGATTGCTGACCTCTTCTGGCCTCGCGTCTCTCCGCCCGCAAGACGAATTTTCTCTTCACCGCGCGGCAGATCTGCGGAAAGACGAAGAGGAGAGGCGGAAAAAGCGCAGAAGTGGTGCGTGAGGCCACGGTCACGCTCGTTAATCGCCGCTAGTGGCAGCGGTGCTTGTCGAAGCCGTGCAGGGTTGCACGTGCGATTCATGGTGTTCGCAAGAAGAAGAGAAGCACGAGTGGCAGGCCTCGTAAATAACGTACCGGCTGGCTGTGCGCGTTTTCGATTCGACTGCTTTGGGAAGTTCTTGCAAAGGTTCCGCAGAGGAAGAGAGAGAATCGACGGCGTCGCGGGTCACGAAGATCGGGCAAGAAGCTTAGCCACGTTTTGCCAGCCAGGTTTCTTCGCTGTGAACGAAACGAACGGAAGGACGGGCGTCCTCGTTTCGCGTAGCACCACCGCCGCCGTCGCCGACTGTTTCCGGTCTCGCAGACGGTACACCTTCGCCGTGATCGTCGACTGGGGAACCGAGAACGGTTTTTATTCGGTCGGCTAACCGCGGCAAGTACCTCGACGACAAGCGGAAGCGTTTAGCGAGCCATTAAAGTCAGCTGGCCGTTACGATAATCGAGCAAATCGATTTATATCCGACCCCTGATGCGGAGAGCTTGGAACTTCGGCGATCCAATAAATCGATCAACCTCCCTCTTCTTTTTGCGGGAACCAGGCGAAAAGAACGAATTCGAGAAAGAAGGACGATTCAGCCGCTAAAACCTATCGGCGTTAGGAAGCGCTGCAGAAACGATAAAGATCCGACGCCTCTGATTCCTTTCGCCGATGCATTTCAATAAACCGTGAAACTCACGGTCAAGTTTTCGCGCGTTATTCCACCGACGACTCCAACTCGGAGAAATCGAAAGACGCGATAAAGCTCATCCATTTTCGGAGATGTCGAACGACATCGCCATCGGTAGGGTCGAGATTCGGAAGCGACCCGGGCCTCGAGCGAACGAACGACTACTGGGAGCGTCGGTCGAGCCGATAAGCCGGTAGATAAACGATAGCGCGTCGCGATCGGACACGGCCTAGTCGCGCAAACACACCTGTCATCTGGCACGTGTTCGTCGACGACCGTTACTGTCGTAGAGAACGCGGCTACGAGTGCAACTCTGGAAAACCGTTGGCTCGATTAAATGCCCGGACAGAGAGTGGTTTCCTCCTTTCTGGCTACCGAGCGAAACGAAACGGAACGAACGGAAAGAGAAAGGACGTCGTCTTTATGCCGCGCCCTGCTCTTCCACGGAGATTTTAGCTGGACGTATGGCAATTTAAAGCAAGTAGCTTACGCAAGGGGGAGAGAAAGGGGTTACTTAGCAGGTGTAACCCATTACGTAGAACAAAAACAATACACGTACAGCCGTTTTAGTTTCGAGGAACGGCGAAGCTGAAAATGGATTGCAAGAATCGTTAAGGAGTACGTTAAAAGTAATCAGTAGCCATGACTCTGAAAGTCTCCGGGCGCCAATTAAGAGGAACAGAAATTCTACGGGACTCTAAACCTGACCTCCGTAATTAGAACTCGCAATTCGACGAATAATTATCCCCGGCGCGTACACTCGGTCGCTTCATAGTTACCTTACTCGATCGTGTTTACCGAGAACGGTACCGTCGAAACGAGGTTTACCTCTTTGATACCCGATTCCGTCTTGTTTCGTCTCCGTACTTCGGAGCTCTCTCTGGATACTCTAGGGAGAGTAGAGACGTGCGTTCTTGTCGGTGTTCGTTGTACGGCAGGACGAAGACGCGACACTTGAAACGAGTCACTGGCAGCTGCGCCTCTTCCGTCGTTCAACCGATACTCTCGACTTCTCCCCGCGGCGTCCCCTAGGTTCGCGTACCACGTCGACTCTGCCGTGGCAATCACCGTTTTGTCAAGATTTTCCTTGCCATTCCCAGAGGTGCCCCCCAATGTACTACGTACGGTCTCGATTCACCGCCTCCGGCGCTGCTACCGTCACCGCCACCGCCACCGCTACCGCCAACAGATCGGTCCGAGATCGCTATCGGGCCCTGGCAATCGAGGAGTCCGGTAGCCTCCCACGCGACCCCGTCCCTTTCCCGATCCGACTGAAACGCGAGAGAAACGCTTTTATTGCGAGGTGCTCGTACAGGCCGTGCGAACGGAAGTCTTGGTCACGGCTCGTCGAGTCACCGTCGCTTCGCCTCTCGACCGTTGGTTGGGTCGATTCCTCGGTTCGCGTGCGGCCACCTGCGAGCGCAGACCTTAACCGAGCCCAAAGACCTAACCGTCTCGGAGCGATCATTCTCCTTCGGAGCTCGTCTTCCGTTCCATCGATATCCTCGCGTGTATCCCCTGTATCGCGTATTACCGCAGTATCTTCGACAGAGATCCTCCGTCGGGATCGAGAGCAACGGTACGGTTCGTCGTTGATGGAACCGCAACGACGCAGTCTCGCGTGGGAATTCCGCGGCATCGATGGTAGGAAGGTGGCTGCGGTGGATCCGGATTAGTCGGTGTCTGAGCAGAGGGTCGTATACCGTGTCGGAGGGCAACAAATTTCCACGGCGTTTTGGGAGCTTATTAAGCCGACGAGCCGAATCTTGGTGCCGTAGCGAGCACTTAACCTGCGCGCGTAGTATCGGCCGCGACCTCAAAGAGCTTTCACGACTCGCCTCCTTCTTGCTTCTCGCTACCGTTAACGATACTCCCTCCCAAACTTTGCACGCTTTAACGACTGTACGTCTACCTTCCGGGACAGCAAGCCGAGCTTTATTTATTGCGATAAACGTTAACCACCGTTCTCTCGGCCATCTTACAAAAGGATTACGAGATCCCCTTACCACTCTGTCGGTCCCCTATCTTGCTTCCCTTCGTCGCCATCACCTCACCCAGTAGCTCGCCTTCGACCGATTTGTGTCTCTGCAAGCCGGGAGAAGGGAGATATCGAGAGCGGAGCCGTTGGCCGGCTCGCGACAAATTCGACACCCGATTTTATCAGCGACGATAAGCGACACGGATGTCTCCCATAGGGGAATCTCTCTAGACGTGGTCTCCTTTGCACGAGGATAGAAGAAGTTCGATTCGCGGCGCAGCTGTTTCAACGTTGAACGGGTTGCGAAAAGAGAAGATAGGCTTCGCTGCAAAGCAATATCGCCGATCGGTCCTCTAGCGTCAGCTCTTTCGCAGTAATTTCCTTTGGCGCAAGAATTATCCACCTGTATTCAGGTCGAGTTGAAGATTTATTTATTTATTCAGTTCAGTCGTGCGATGGAAAGAAAATAGAATAAGCGCGAGAGAACAGCGTTGGAAATTGGATCATAGGAAAGTGCGGCTACCCGACAGCAGGCTTTAATGAGTTTTGCCGGGTAAAAAATCTACGAACCCAAGCTTTGCCAATAAAACGACTATGTTTCGAGAAAGCTTATCTCGCTTTCGCGTGGCGTCGTCGAATAATCTTCGATTCACTTGGTGATTTTAGAGCAGAGATCACTGTCTGTTTACCCGACAAGCAATATCGAATATTGCGTGTCGCATACCGCTATAATATCTATCAGCCCCGTTAAATGACAGAAAATCGAGGAAGATCGATGGAGAATAGGTTCCTTGGGGAAGAGAAATGTAGGAGGGTTCTCTAATTGCATCGAACGTAAGATCCACCGTCGGATCAGCGACGGTTCGCTGTCTTTGATCAAACCCCTGAAGATTCTCGCTGCCGTATCTCTATAGAAATTCTCCGGAGGAAATCAAGCTCAAACTTTGGATACTTGGGATGCCCCATTCGGGCGAGTCGGTTCATCGCTGGGAATTTTTACGTGACGTTGTCTGCGCTGGTAAAGAAAGCTTCCGCTTTTCCCGAACGGTTGGCCTCGGGGGCGGGTTTGCAGCGCAGCAGTAGCGCCGATCCAACGCGATCGAGTATGCAGGCGCCGTGAAAACTTTTCCAATCGAGCGGAAACTTTGTTCTCGTAATTAAAGCCGCGCGAATACTTAATGAATTCGCGCCGGTACATCGATCGTTTCGTGCCGCTCTCGTGACACACGTGCTGATTTCGACCTTAACCCGTTAGAAAGAGCGACTTCCGCTTCACGAAGTCCGAATCGCGAAAAGCTGAACTGAGATGAAAGTCGCAAAATTGTGGGCATCTCGCGGAAAGAGGCAAGTTTAGTTCTCGTATCACGCGAAAGGATAACGGTCTGGAGAAGTCTAACGAACAGACGTCTAGGGAGCTATTTCACCTAATTTAACTGCGAGACCTACGCGAGCGCCTGAGGAGAACCGAGTCTCTGGAGTCTTGAAATCGCGAGCGCGCGAGTCTGCTTCGCGACCGCGACTTTGCTCCGGTACGAGCTTCTCATGAAATAATCTACCGCGTAGAGTGGCGCCATACGAGCAAGGGCAAACTGTGATCAACGAGCTTGATCGTAAAGTTATTAAAGCGACATTGGGATTTCAAACACCGTGTTTGGTTCGGATTTTATTTCTTTCTTTAGCATTATGCGTATGCATCGGTATGTTTTATAATAATTTTATTTGTTTATCTACATATATCGCGGGTTCGTCGTTTAGGAAACATTTCATGGAAAACACCTCTCGATTTCTTAATTTCTTCAACGATTCGCCAAACTTGCTCAGGCGTCATTATTCCATTACAGTGATATCCGGTACACTCGCAAAAATCACAAAACACTCAGGTTCGAACGTCACGGCGTCAAATATCAAAGTAGTACTGCTCTTTTTGCGTTGTTCAGAGTTGAAAGGCGGATGTTGCAGGCTCTCGGGCGATTTATCTAGCAGGATATCGGCACTCTTTCGATCGAGAGCGAGTTTCGCGATCCGGGTACTCGGAAGCTCGAGCTTTCGCGGCGGTCAAGAGTCGACTCTTTAATTAATGGATGGAAGTAATTAAGAAACGGGAATCTCCCGCGGGAAGTCTCGGGTGTAACGCGGCCGGCGTATTCTCTGCAGCGTGTACGTGCCTCTGGTTCGTAGCGTATTTGCCTTCCCCGAAACTTCTCCCTTCGGAGGAGCTCCGTTGAATTCCGCAAAATATTCAAAGTCGATTGGCGGGAAAACGAATCCAGTTAAGAAGGGGGGAATGGGGAAAAGGAGAGAAGGACAGAGATATAAAAGACGAACTGAAGTGGAATTTATTAAAGGCGTGTTCGTCGGAGGTTTTTGTCGCGGTCAGGGCACGATCGTCTAGGTGAGCGTTCGCGCGATGCTGGACGAGGTACGAGGCGGAATCGTGAACGTTACACGAAGGAGGACGCGGCAGCCAGGGCTGCGGCAAACGGAATGCCGTAAATCTCATGTAAATTCGGCCCGCCGCTTGATTTGCAAGCACAATGCCAGACAATTGTACGGTCTACCATCGAGCGGCCGGATGCGGAGTCTGCGAGTTTCTCCGGTCTCCCTGGTTAACTTCTCTCGTAGACCCGTTCGTTCCACCCTCGTCCCTTCCTCGTCCCCTATTCGCTCTACGGTCTACCGATACTCGGCTCCTCTTGCTCCACATCTTCGACTGCATCTCTTTACCCCGGAACCGCGTCTCTAAACGTTTTAACGATCGTTTTCTCGTTCGTTCGCGCGTTTCATTTCAGCTCGTTTCATTTCGCGTTTGTTCCTCGTCTCGCGTCCTCTCGCGCATTTCTCTCTCTTCTTGTTTCGCCTCTCTCGTTTTTCGTCTCGTTTCGTCCTCACCGCCGGCAGAAATATGTTCCGCAGATAAAAGAGAATCCCGTGCACGGGGCGCGATTTACTGGTAGAATCGGCGCTCGTAAAACCGCGTCGCGTTAACGCAATGGGAAGCGGCTTCCACCGTGGGTATATCTGTCCGTGGTCGGTGACGTACTCGCGGCGAAAGCGGCCGCCGCGAACCACCCACCATTGGAATTCACACCAGTAATTCACGTTGTCCCGCAGCTGCACGGGATACCTGCTGCTTCGCGCCGATCCGTCCCCGTTAACGACCATTTGCAACCCAGAGACCATTCCCCGTCCACCGATTCACCCGGTACTCTTATTCGCCAACTTCGATCGTGTTTCTCTGACTCTTCGTGTGTCTGTGTATCGATGACCAGTCACAGAGAAACCGAACGATTGTCTCCGCGGACAGTTTCCAATGGATCAATGGTCCGCCATTCGAAGGGAGGAAGTAACGTCCATCGTATTTACAGACGAAGAAAAGGCGCGACCCGTTGCATTTCCTGTGAGACGACGACGATCAGACGATCGAGCCAGAGCGAAAAGAGGCGCGTACTTGTACGGGTGGAAGAGTGGCGCGAGAAATAAACGAACCAGCCCCGCGACTCGACTCGGCTTCACTCGACTCGAGGAAACTTTCGCCGGAGGCATGCGCGCATCGCGAGATCAGTCTCTCTCTGTCGCTCGGCCGTGAAACGGCGAGCGAGACACGAGAGTCGAGCGGAGCGCGGTCGCACTTAACCGCCGACTATCAAGGTGCCAACGTAGCCTCCGCCGCGTTCTTCCGTTCCGTTCCATTCTGTTCCGCTTCGCTCCGCTCGTTCTCTCGCCGCGCGAGTTGGCCACCGGGCGAGCGCGCACGTCCTTCCGCCGCGGATACATACCCCGCCAGTCGAGAAGCTCGATCCTTGCGAGTTACCACGGCCTCGCGTACCTCACGCCGATCGTGTCGCGATTCCCGCGCTTCTCTCACCTTTGTCAGACATGACGAGCAGAGGATCGAGGACGATCCAGGCCTCGACTGCAAGGTCCTCGGCCATTGAGCACGCGTACACCTGAATAAACTTGGAACTCTTCGACGAAGAAGCTTCTTCGTTTCTTTTGAACAAGGTATAGTAGTGCGTGGTGTCGGAGGCGTGCTGTTTCGTCACGGGACGATTACCACAGTTACTCCACTATACGCAGAGTGATTTCCTTTTATTAAGGAATTTACGCGAAGCGGCTTGTGCCAGCTGTAATAATAACGGAAGAAGTGTCGATATCGAATATTGTGTCTCGTGTGTTTTGGTGGGCGTAGACCAGGGAAAGAGCTAGCCGCCCTCGAGTGCTCGTAACTCCAGAGAGGATGAGATTCGTGGAGAGATCCGGACATCGTTGGACCTTTCTGGTGCTGCTGGCAACCGTAGGTGAGTGCTTCGACGAGAATCTTTGATCTTTCGCGTCACTCGACGCGTTCGCTTTTCGGAATCGACCTCGGGCCGATTCTTGCCGCGAGCTCGCCTAAACCTCTCCTACACGTCGCCTACTCGTGCTTGTACGCCCGCGAAACTTACCCCGTCCTCGCGACTGATCACCGCGAATCCGCGCGAGCCTATCCGGCTCAACAGGTTCCCTCGTTTCACTCTCTTTTCCCGCGAGTTTCGTGCGACTCGCCGTAAAAAGGGAGCAGCTTGCAAATCGAATACGCGATGCTTCGACCGACCAACGCATACGCGCAGACTATCTACATAGAAAAAGCATATAGATGGAATAGCGTAGCGAAGTCGCTCGATAGAAATTCGATAACTCGGACGGAGCTTCGTTGCAAATGTTACGACACGAATGAAGGAGAAGAGACTTGGAAGGAGGAAGGAGAACAGAAAAATGATATTCAGGGAGAAAGCGAAAAGCTGGCTGTTGGGACACGGCCAAACCACGAGGATATAGTCCGAGTTTACGAGTGAAAAGACGTCGCGGCGTATTATGGGAAAACCGTGCAGCTGGCCGAAAAGGGAAGTTGCATCTTCTTCCGCGAACTCGTTTGCAAGAAGAGCGAGCTGATAAGGCTGATAAGAACGCCGCGTCAGGAATTCGCGTTCCAGGCAAAGCGGATTTACTCGCGAATCGTCTGCACGGCCCTCTCTGACCTCGTCGGGTTTCCTCGTAACCCAAATAACGCGATTTCTATGGCTACTTCGCTTCGTTTAAAGGTCGTCGATGAGTAGCAAAAGCTTTACCCCTCCGGTATCGAACAAGGATAGAATTTTAAAAAAAAGACGAATCACGAATTTCATCAGCGATTGCGCTATTTTCGTCGCTCCGATTTTCTGCAATGAAACTAAAAAACTAAAAAATTCGCTCAACTTTATATTCCTAATAGACAGATGTGAGAAACGAGCGCATCGTATTATTAAAAATGCAATCCTTCTGAAGCGCGTAGCATCACTGCTGCGAAATTGCAACGACGTCGCTTCGCTCCGTACAGGTCTTTAATGCGACGCTTGGTCTCACGACAATTTATATTTGTCACGATCCTCCGCGAATAAATTTTCGTTTCTGACGTTCGTTGTTCGTCGACCGACCGATATCGTCCCGAATTGTGGCCTCCCCAATCGAGAGAGCCACAAGCTCTCTTTTCGTTATGCATATCATAACGAGGCTCAGCTCGCGAATTTCGATTCCCTTCTCCTTGTTGACGGTGATACGTTCTGTTGGTTTCGCGATCCTCGTTTGGCGCAGGAACGACGTTGACGGACGCGGCCGCATTTGATTTTCGCCGTGCACGGGCTACTCGATATCCGTGTGGGACGGGACGCGAAAGGGAAACGAGCCGCGGAATAACTCGACGCTACGCATTAGCCTGATTAAAAGCCAGCCAGGCTGGCATCGCTTGCGTTTAATGGCGCTTTCGGGGAGGGAGGGACAGATTGGTGATAGTTGCAGCGGCGCGTTTGCGTCTCTCTTCCTTCCGCTGATTTTCCTCGATAAACAAGCTCGGGTCTCGTTTCACGACTTCTTACGCGTCTCGAGCGCAGCGGCTCTGGTAATTTGGTTTTCAGGTTACGTCAGGCACAAAACGTCGCGTCGTGAACACGGGAAAAAAGGTGCGAGGAAAATACGCGGGATAAACCGACCGGAAACGTGACCCAGAACGGCTTGCAGGTTGATCGTGATTACGGCGAGCGCGTTTTCTTGAAATTAACGCCTTAATCGATAGAAAGTTGGTGTGAGCGATTCTCCGAGAAGTTATGAGATTCATAATGGAGGCTATTTCCATATCGCTTTCTCCTTTTTTCGGACTCGATACGCGGAATAGTTGCTACCGATGAGTCGGAACCAATCACCGTGCGAGGTCCGTTCATTCGCAATAATCTCGCGGACGACGAAAAAGCAGACTAGCCCATCGAGCCTCTCCATCGACGAAACGAATACTGAACAAACAGACCTGCGAGTTTAGAGGGTTTCGTTTTGCGAGCACGGTTAACCGTTAATCCAAGCCTCGGTGAAATCGACGCGGCCGGTCAGAAAGCGATATCATCGAATGGAAAACAAAAAAAAAAAAAAAAAAAAAAGAAGGAATGAAAAAGCAAATGGAAAAAAGAAAAGGGAAAAGCGATTGCCTGGAAAAATCGGGCCGCCTCGCACACCGAGCGACGATTTGGTCGAGCGGAACGGGTCGAGAGGAACGCGTTCGAGGGTCACTGTATTTCAACGCGACAACCACGAGAATCGAGGCCGCCACGCTGCATGGAAAACGGCCCGCGTCCACGAAAATTCGCAGGCCGTTACTCCCTCCAAGTTGGCAAAGGCGTTAGGCGGTTAAACGGTTAGCTGTGCCCCGCGCAATACGGTAAGTGCTAAATTAAATTCAGCGGAACGAGCGAGCGGCCGCACGTATTACGGCGCGCTGAATCGGGACTGGGACGCCGCCGGTCGACGGAACCGAGTGGGGAGAAAAAAAAATATATAATGTATATATATCACATAAAGGATAGAGGCAAGCGGGGATCTCGGTTCTCGGCGGCTTTTCCGAGGACAAAAGGAAGAAAAAAATACGCGGGAGCTCGGTGAGCACGGATTTCGCCGCCGCGCAGAAATTAGTTTTCCCGTTAATTGGACCGAGGGTACGCGAAGTCTTCATCCCGCGTAATTGGATTCGTATACGCGTATCTCTCGTGTTCCTTTCGCGGCTAAAGCCGGTCTCGTTGTCCGATTTCAGCCTCGTTTGCGCTCTCACGTGATTCGCCACCGCCTTTGTGCGAGTCATTGGCTTCGATCGAAGAAGCTTCGAACGTTTCGTGGAATAGTTTATACCTAGCCGAGCTATACGCCACGTGTAGAGACTATAGACATAATCGGAGGAGGCCGCAAAGGCGAGCACGATGGCAGATTCATTCTCCATCCAGCGGTTATCCGTCAGGCTTCCGTTCTACGCCGTCGTACCGTTAGGGCTGCTCGAATCTACCGTGCCCGATCGAACCACGTACATTACCAGTGATTTAAGTAGACCGATCGGGAAGCGACGGGGTTACTCTGGACGCATACAGCCAGCAGCGGGGCCAGGACTACGAAAATATCTGCTGGCCCGCAGCCAACTCACAGCCTCCGCCACCCTTTCGCGAGACAGTCTCACCTAGAGCCGGCGTGTATCGCGATATAGCAGCCAGACTACACGTATCGACTATTTATGGGTGCCCGCTCGTAGATTTATCGATACGAAGCGTATTTACGCGACCTCCTGGCCGAACAATCCTCGCCATTCGCTGCGAGTTCGCCTTCGATCGTCCTAGGAAAACCAACCAGAGCATCGTCATCGTCTTCTTGGACGAAACGATTCGCCAGCGGTGCGCAAAAACTTCGACGTACATTTCGTTATTATCGGTAGCGGGAGATCGGCCATGCCGCGAAGCGCGATGCGATCAAAAACCGGAGAAGGTTGCTCGATGAATGGGAAGGTTTTGCCTGGCGTTGGTCGATGATTTGGCTTGCGAGGTATCCGGCTCGTCCACGACCTCCGAGTATCGTCAATGATCGCGAACTGCTTGCTCGGCTACGACCCTCTCTGCACTCGTTCCTCCTCCCATCGGGGGTTGCTTTCAGCGGCTGCGAAAGGGCCAAGCTTACGCGTTCTAGAGTTACGCCGCATCGCACCATGGTACGCTACCGCGACTCGAGCATCACGCGATTCCGCAATCATACGACGTGGGTAGGGTAACATGCACCCGTGGGCTTATCGGCGGCCGCAAAGTGAAATTATTCCTGGTGAACCCTTGTCGCCGATACGCGCTCGTGTCGCGAGGGGAGGCCAGCCCGCACGACACCCTGCGCCGCTGCGCCTTTTCGTCCGCCCGTTACTTTTCTCCCGTCGTACTTTCGAATATTCGAATTTTACCCCGCCGTACCTCGAGAGTCGAACCATTTCTCGACTTTCTCCTACCTTTCACCCCCATTCCCCCTCTCCGTTCCCTATTTTCCTTCGTGACCGTATTCGCGGCAACTTGGAAGCTCTTTTCGACGAACTAGCGTACACAAGCGCCGTCGCGCCGGTCACCGTGGAGGCAGGAGCGTGCAAACGCCAGCCGGAAGAAGGTTTTTCGCTGCTCGTTAGCGCGTATCGATTTTCCCCCGATGCTCCGTTAGAATTTTACCGGACACGCGTCCCGTGCATTAAACTAATGTATGGTCACAGAGTTAAAGCGAGAAAGTAGGAGCGAAGCTGCTTGGATCCCTTTTGGCCGCGTATTACGAAGCGGGCACTTCCATGATCGAGTTCGAGACGGTAACGAGGGGATGGAACGGTGATCCGCGAGATAACTCCAGCTGCCTGTAGACGGTAATTAAGTGTCTTTCGCGACGGGGCAGTTTCGCGGATCTATTCGTCGAGTGGACGTAAATTACAGGGCTGAACGAGCGCAAGGAGAAAAGAATGAGACGTCGAAACGGATCGTATATCCGATATCGTGCAAAACCAAGCTCGTGGAAGGTGTTAAGTCGGACATTGAAAGTCGGGAGACAGGGAGAGCGGACCGACGTTTCAGATGAACGGAAACAGACGGCGAACTGCGTTATCTCGTTAGCTCGTTTCGTCGAAACTGTCTCGCGCGAACGACCGCGAAAGCTCGCTAATAATATCGTCGTAAAGAAGAAGTTGGTCGCAAGAGATGGATGCACGGATTTCGCGAAATTTGCTGATCTCCGCGGAGGAGAAC
This sequence comes from Bombus affinis, assembly GCF_024516045.1. NCBI lineage: Eukaryota > Metazoa > Arthropoda > Insecta > Hymenoptera > Apidae > Bombus > Bombus affinis. The sequence continues at coordinate 16,955,758 of NC_066346.1, read as the reverse complement.
AATCGAAGACAAAAGAAACTACATAGCTCGCTCGAACGATCCTTTTTTGCGAGAGAATCACCGGAGTATCGGACGATGTGCACGAGATTCGAAAGGATCGGGATAATCTGAGACTGGAAAAACGTTCTTGGCTCGTTGCAGCGCGTTCTACGCCTTGTTCACTCGGTGAAACGCGTTCGAGGGGAAGCGTGTTCGCGATTGCGCGGCGCCCGGCAAATACCGTGGAACGATATTATTCGCGGCGGCGCTATTTTTTCAACGAACCACGTGAAAAAACGTTCGCGTAGCTGCGGGCTAATGCGATTACGAGGCGGGCTAGAAACGAGCGAACGGCCGAGTTAAATTTACCCGCGAAATTCCGGCGAAAGCCGAATAGATATCCGTCCACTCGACCGTCCTTGGATATTCCGCCGCGTTTCGTTACCAGCTAACTCTCATCTCGCATCTCGCATTCGTTTCGCGAGGCGACTAGGCGAAACGACCGGAACGAACAAAAAAGAGAGGAAAAGATCGACGCGTGGTCGTGGTCGTCGTCGGTTAAGAAGCGATAAGTTTCACGGCACCCCGGAGAATCGGTGTTTCTCGAAGGCTGCGTGGCGCAGCTCGCCATTAAGGATATTCCGATATTATGCAAATGCGCGTATAAGCGCAGCCAAGAGGTCGTCCGCCGCTCTTTCCCTACGGTCTTTCCGTTTCGAATATTTCGAGAGCTACGTGCGCGCTATCGTGGTTACGTCGCGACCGTGATTCTTCCGCCTGCACGGCTTCCACGCCGTCTACTATGCGACAGCCGGCCGCGACGTTTCCAATCGGATTTCGATTTCGAGTCAGCTTCTTCCATGTCCACCGTTCGTTTCGTCGCACACGTTCCAGTCGCCTGGACACCGTCTGAAAGAAGATCGCGCGTTCTTCGCTCGAGCTTCGTCCGTCGTTCGCCGTCTCTCAAAATTTTCAAATCGCGTTAGAATCTACGAACGGAGTTCTTTCTGAGGCGCTAACGAACGGTAAAGGGACTCACGCGCCAGTAAGGTAGTCGAATGTTCATCTTCGATTAAGACACAGAAACGGGGTCACGGGATGAAAAACGAAAGAAGAGGAACAGGTCACGGGTGATTCGGTGGAACGGTTTTTCAAGGAAAACGGTCGGTTTCTCTCCCGTCAGTGGCGAGGTGGGAGCCCCTGTGCACTGGGGAAGAACGATTGGCGTTTGCACGCGGTTCAGTGACCCTGGTTCAATCTCCAGGCAAATTGAATTCTTTTTAAAGATCAAAGACTACGATATACCTATAAGCGACGCGGCTAAGCTCCGCCACAGGACGTAGCCTCCCTTCGCGTTATCGACTTATACATAGCCAGGAATTCGTTTTTCTTGCGAAACGGCCGCTCCATCCTCCCTCGGCCGAGAATCCGACTCGCGCCGCTTCCAAGGGGCTTACTATTAAAAAATGCCAGAAAGCATCGTTTCCGCTTTTTTTCCATTCGACTCGCTGAAATTCCATCGCTCGATCGCTTTTCACTCTTTTTCGAAATCTATTCAACGGCGTAAACAGTCTCTCGTCTTCGACGTTTAACTCGGTGACGCGTTAACACACCGACGACAGGACGCGAAATACAGAGAGAAAAAAGAGGAAAGAGAAAAAAACGAACGACCCTCGACTTCGCGCGTTTCCTCCAGTGCCATTAACCCAAACGGGCCGTTCTCACGAGCTGCTCGTCGAGTGCGTCGATTACGTCGCATCGCGACTCGTGTACTCGATCCTCCTATCCGTCGAAACGGATGTAATCGTGGACAAGCCAGACGAACTAGCCTGGTGTTTCCACCGATCGCGCGCGCACGAGCTCCGCCGAGATTTACGAGATCCGAGGGATAACCGGCAGCTTCTTGGCTCGGTTCCCGGATATAAATTACACGGCCGTCGCTTTGCATTCGTGTTTTTTCGTCGCAGGGCAAGCTTCGGAAAATCGGCGAGCACCGTGAGTTCGCGTTCGCCATTCCGGTTTGCGTTCGCGGCCGATCGAGAGAAGCGGCGCGCGTGGCGAGCCGACGTTGGCGCGTTCCAAGCGTTTCGTGCGTTCGTTCGGCTTCGGTTGACCCGAATCCGCGCGACGGTGCTCGCGGCCGGTTTTGCGATCCACGGTAGCAGTCTGGGTACCGTAACTTCCATCGAGGTCATCGTTCGTGTATCGTACATAGGGACGGCTCGGTGTCGCGACGCGATTCGTGAACATGTCGAGTGCGAAATAGTCGAGGAAACATCGGGGGGTGGGTGGGGACAGAAAGAGCGAGAGCAGGAAGAGAACGGAAATAAGAGAACGAGGAGGAGGCGCGACGGAAGAAAGAGAGAGAGAGAGGGAGTGAGAGAGAAACGGTAGAGTTTTGTTTTTAGGAATTACGAGGTAGCGCGTTTGTAACGGCGCGGACCGGCTGACGGAGAATGGCCGGCACGTTTTCAATTAAGCCCATAATTACGAATTCGATGGGAATATGCCCGGTATATGTGTGGCGCGTGCACGCTCGTCGACGTAATTAGAGCCTCGATATTTATGCCCGAGCATTAACCGTTCCGTCCTTTCGCGATGCTTTCCGGTCCGCTTCGATGCACTCGCGGTATCGGGATACGCGGCGCTTCGTATCGTAGACACGAGGGCTCGTTCGATTTAATACCAAATTCTACCCGTATGTCGGTCTTCTCTCTTCTTTTTTATCCGTTTCTTTCTATTTTCTCGTTTATCGGGTTTCACGGTGACGTAAACGGCACGGGTCGAACGCAAATACTCGTCCCTTGACGACGATGACTAGGACGACGAGCGAACGTGCGACGGCAAAACGCGCGGCTGGTACGCGCAACATCTGTCGAGCACGTGAAACGCGTTACCCAATGATATATGTTAGGAACCGAAAGCTAAAACGTTTTCGTGCCTCTTTCGGAACGTAGAAACGCCGCGATACACAGAGAGCATCGGTAAAGACGCGTATACGCCGGGGATCGATCGTACTTTCAACTAGTGCGGATGTCTCCGAGAACTTGTTAAACCGACTCGAATTACGTAGACGGAGAACTTAGAATGCTACTGCCTGTATAAACCCATTAAGGATCGGAAACGCGTAACCGAGCGCTCGCGTCTTGTGCGCCCGTTTTCCTATCAGCCAAAACCTCCATTTCCCATTCCAGCCCAAAGGAACAAGCTTTCCTCTCCCTTCTCTTCCATCCGTCCTTCCTGATTCTCTCTCTCTCTCTCTCTCTCTTTTTCCCTTTGCCTTGCAGCTCATCCGTGATCCGCGACGCGTACGCACGCTGTCCTCAACGAGAAAAGCTGGTGCTCGTGACAGAACCTCGGGATTTCCAGAGGAGAGCTTCTCCGCTGTATCGTCGTCGTCGACAACGATCGCGATACACCGAGGAAATTCCATCCGCGTTGCGGCGCATAGTTCTTAGAAACCGCGTAAGGCGAAACCATCAGCCTTGGCTACGCTCGAAGGAGATCGCGTCGTGGTGTAACTTTAATTCCTCTATTATCCCGCATTGCCCCGTTAGACGATATTACCTATGCAGCGACGCTCGCAGGTACCCTCTGTACGCCATTCACCGATTCCCCGTTTCTGCAATCCGCGTGCGTCGTTTTCGTTTTCCACAAGAGGCACCGACTAATGGACGAACGCGCGCCTTTCTTTCGTCTTAGAACCAAGCGGCGACAAATAGAATCAGTGTTGGTGGCTTATCTGGTATCGCACACGAGGGACAAACGACTCTTGTACCTCCTCCCGTCTTCGCTCGAGCAACATGCGGAAGCAAGCCGTTTCCCCGCGAATCTGCAGCGGAGAACGCGAATAGATAAACCGCGCGTAAACGTTGCAAGAAAATTTCTTAACAGAGGGAAACGAGATAGCGTCCCTCGGTCTCGCAGACGGTGGGGGCTTTACGAGGTGGCTTCGCGTAGCCGGCTAACTAGCCGTGCAATTATCCGTGACAATAGCCGTGCGTCGTGGCAAACCGTGGCATTGCAACCAGTCTCCGGCTACCACCGTCGCCGCTGCCTCCGCTGCCTCCGTCGAGCTCCCTGTTCCTTTTTCTCTTCCCGTAAACCGGTAATGGAACGGACGCGCAGCCGCAACGGTTAGCCTCTATCTTGCCGATTCCAGATTGAATTGCTTTTCTGGTTGCCATTTGCCCCCGCTTCCTGCCTCGTGGCTCCTGCTCCCCTACAGGGTCGTCTGTGCGCGGTCTGCGACGCCCGAAACGAGCCGACCACCATCGAGCGAACTCTCTTTTATCTATTCTATTTCGCTCGTTTACCATCTCTACCACGGTATCAACCATGTACCACTCGAACGTCTGTCGTGCGTTGCTCTCGCGAGCCAAGGCCGCGATTCGTTAACTAGAAACAACCTCTCGCTGATCCACGATGCGATACACGCGAGCCGAGGGGACGCGGGAAACGGTTCCACAAGCTCGTCCGTAACGATACGAAATGCATATTAATGCCACGAGCAGCACCCGCGAATGCCGCCAGAAACAAGCTTTTGCTCCGACCTCTCTTTTCCGTGCTGCTCGCTTTTTTCAAACTTTTTCCACCGGACCCGCCACTGGCTTCCTTTTTACGCTCCACCCTTTTCCCGTTCCACGTCGGACAGGCCTTGCCACTTCTGCCGGGCGCTTCACCTCTAATTTCGTGCAACTTCCGCGATGTTTCTCGTCGAGACCACGGCAGCGCTCGCCGTTTTTCGGTGGTTTAGCCTCTGGACATCGTTAGCAGCGCGGAGAGTCAGGTGATCGCGGAAGATACGTCTCGTTTCTGGGCTTAGTCGAAAGTTCGACGAACAGTTTAGCGAGTGTGACAACAGCGCGCGAGCTCGCGAAAACTGATATACGATATACGGAGCTTAGAAAAAGGCCAGGGAGAGGCCGTACGGTAAACACGGAAGACCCGCAGAAGACGGTACGGGAAAATAAATGTCGAGGCAGCGAGAACGGTGACAGAGGATAGGTGGGTGGAGAATGGCGGGGTCGGAAAGTAGCTCGGTTCTTTTTGCCTTTATTCGCCAGTTCGTTTACGTTGCCACGATTAGAATTAACCTTTCTTTTTCTTTCCCTGCCAGGGAAAAAAGTTTCCGGGAACGCTCTCAAAGGACGTCGGCTGACGTCGACTCGAAGCGACCGGTTGCCCGAGAGATTTGGAGCGCGTACCTTATCGATCAGCCACCGATCGTTTAAATCCAGTTACCGCTATCTTTGTAACGGCTGCGAACTCTTTTTCGAGTCGGACTGAAAGACCGAATTGAGACGTGGGAAACGAGGTCGCCCTTTAAACGCCCGGCTAAACGTCTCCCAGGGATTTTTGCGAGACGGCGTGGTTCCCTCCGATTATCCGGTAACGCGTGTCCTCGACGATCTCGGCTAAAAGGATCGACGTCTCTCTTTGAACGGGCGAGCCACCCTTTATGGAAACGATCGGTAATTTCCATAATTGTTTGCGTCCGACTGTTTTCGTAACGAGGGTTCGGTTTCTTTGAACAAAGTCGCGGGGGAGGAATCGTTAAATTAAGAGCATCGCTCGTAGAGGGAGAAAACGAAAGGGGAGACTAGGATGCAAGGCGAAATAACAAAGTTTAGCTTAATCCCCGGTATAATCTGCCAACAAGTACGTTTACCGGAGCTGGTAATCTAACGAAGAGTCCATTGTCAGTTAGTTGACATAAACGTCTCTGCCGAGATATCGAATTATGCCCTGCCCCGATCCCGCGTCGCGCTAAATCTCCGCTGTGTGATGTTTGGACGTCAATCCGCGTGTGCACGTACGCCGAACCGGAAGAGAGTTTAAAGCTCGTTGGAAAACCCATACTTCCGACCGACTACGTGCCCGATAACGATATTATGTCGCGTGTTTCGTTGGACGACGTTTTAAAAAGATTACCGATTTTAACTGTAACGATTAGTTTCTGCGTTAACGGAGCAGAATATCGTATTAATACACCCGAATGGAACATTGAATTTCGAATCTTCAATCTGATTATTAATTTTGCAAGCTGCGTATTACTAACATTACCATTATTATCGTACATGCCGGGTCTGGTTAACGATTATTCGAAAAACATCGGATGATTGTTTTCGTGGAAAGTATTGCTTCATCGTTCTTCTGTTAACCCACACAGTTGCAACCAGACGGTGATTATTCGTCGATGCGAAAGTGGAATCCTGTCTCTTCGTTGGAACCGGATAATAACTCGTAATTTTATGCATATAATATCGGTGGTTCGCCTTATTGATTCGCGGCGAATACATCGAGAGACCGAGGAAGGCTAGTACGTGTTCCATTTGTTCGTCTAACGTCGATCGTACGACCGAACACGACAGACGAAGACAGAATACCGTTCCGCTGCGGCAAGACGTTGGAATCGGGACGAGCAACGTCGAGTAAATGTCTGCCGTAGTCGATCGTGACGGGTGGATGGGTCGCCCGGAACGAGTCGATTAGGGTGAAACCGTGTTTCTTAAGCGGCACGGAAGACCGGTTCAACAGGGTGGAAGATCATGTTGGAATGGGACAAAAACCGGCCCGGATAAGTTTGTTCTTGCTAGAGAAGTTTACCTTTCGTTAAGTCGGAGTGGCCGCCACAGTTTTAGGAGAGGGAGACACCGGAGTATCTAGTTAGCCGGCGATCAAGTCGTTCGCTCGAGTGACCCTCCTTCTTCGCAGAAGCACGCGGAAGCTTCATCTCGGGACGATTAACGCGTTTTCATCCGATATCCACGGCTGACTCCTCAATTTCCGTTTCCGTCTCTCTGTCCTCCGCGAATTATAGTTTCTACCTCGTTTGTACACCATATGGAGAGAGAGAGAGAGAGAGAGAGAAAGAAACGGAGAACGTGCTCGAAGGGGAACATTCGAGGAAAGACAGGAAGGACGTCGGAGCTGACGGGCGAAAAACGAGTGAAAAATATCGAGTCGGGCACAATGGCCCCGAATCTCGGATAAAATAGGATAAGATATCCCTGGCCTCATAGTCGAGGTGCGTCTTGGCGAATCGGTGGACGGTGAGATCGAGAGTAGCGGGGGCGAAGTTATACGGCAGGATTACGAGATTGCCACCAGGGGATTACGAGGATAGCTCCCGGAACGTCCAATCTCAAGGATAAACACTTTCCTACGTTCTTGCTCTCTCTCTCTCTCGTCGCCTCTTGAGGCCTTGGAGACACGAGCATTCGCGGAAGCTCCGCCCGATTCTCCGCTTCCTCTCCCCCTTTTCCTCGTCGAGTTTACGGAAGACGTAGGGAAGCGCCATGTCCTCCGCCTTATTGAGAGAACGACACGCACTCGGAACTTTTCTCGTGCTTCACCCGCCACTATCAACCTCTCTCTGCCTCACACTCGAACTCACACCCTCCGGCATAGGGTCGAGCAGAGGCGTGAACCGTCTCTTGTTCGTATTCTTCTCGTCTATCGGAAAAGTTGATGGAAGAACAAAGGTGAAGAAGCGGAGGAAGAAGGGCAAGTAGTAGAAGTAGAAGTAGAAGAAGAAGAAGAAGTCTTAACGACTCGACCGGAGGAAATCGAGAACGACGCGATCGGACGGATTGGAGCGCAACGGAAAGTCGCGACCGCGAGACAGGCCGCGAATACCTCGATAAACGAGAACAAAGGGTCCGAACGGCAGCTATATCCTCGAGCTATTCGACAGAACTAGTTTTATCGAGCTTACTCGGCTCGTTCGTATGTCGCGGTGTGCCGCTTCGAACGGTTCGCCGCGTCGATATTGCCCGCCCGGTTCGGGACGGTTGCCTCGTCGTCGTCTTCCTACGCTGGCTGCGCTGGCTCCTCGCGTCCACGTCTTCTTTTTCCTCTCTTTTTCTCGTCGTACCCACGTCCCCGCGCGCTCCACCCTTCCACGCCCACGCCACTCTTTTAATCCGCGTTCGCGATCGTTTTTTCCTCCCGCTCGCAAGGAAAAGCCGGGATAAACTTCTTTGGCGGGTGGATGTGCTCGAGCATAACGATCCTTCGCTCGCCTCGGACGCGAGGCAACATTGCAGCTCATTTTTTCGCAGAGTTCGCGCGCAACAACACCCCGATGAGAAAAGCTCGTCGGAAAGTTTCCTAGCGCCTCACGATGGAGTAACGTGAGCTCCCGCTGAAATTTACGCGAAACCACCGTCCGCGGTACGTTGCTTTATAAAAACGAGCTGCCTCGACCGATGATATCGCGCGAGGCTACCCGCCAGACGCACGACTAGGAAAAGTTCAGGACCAGTGCTTGGACTTAGGAGACGGAGCTGTGGTGGTATTAGACGGGTTTACAACGGAGCCGAGTAGTAACTGGCCTAGTAAGTTGTGCCGTTACTCGACCATAAACACCCGGATTGCGTAACTATGCGAATGCAATGCCCATAAATAAGGAGCTCACGGTGAAAGAACAAGCGTGAACGAACCAGGCGCGTCGAACACGATCTCTCTTACGTATCGAGCAAACTCGCGATCCACTATATGTACTTTCGTTTCTTTCTTGGAAGCCGAAAACCGACGCAGGCCTACTTGGCGGCGAGCGATCGTGCTCGAACACAGTGGCTCGTGTTGTTCGTTCGATTCCTGGAATAGAATCGCGGTTGAAAAGAGAAGTTCCTCGCTCGCAGCCTCTAGAATTCTTCTCAAACCGCATTGGCAGAGATCACGGGGTGGCTCGATGATCGGCAAGCTTAGCGTTATTGGCCGCGACCCTATCGATCGAGCGGGTCAACGCTCGTAATAGCCGAGTGTCGATGGTGGTGCGCGGGGAACAATTAGTCGAGGTAGACTTTTCACGAGGACTCTGTTCGATAGTATTCCATAAGGCTGCAATTGGGGAGCTAAGAACCGGCCGTTTAACCGCTATTAGAGCTCCCGGTGTGCTGGCAAGCAAATACCGGTGTTCTCACTACCGTTGGATCGAGAAACTTTCGTTCGTCGAGAAAGACCGAGTATCGTCGACGAGATATTTGCGTTCTCGTTCAATCTCGACGGACATCGGTATCACGGTGTTTCCGGTAGACGCCAAAGTTCTTCGTCGTGATTCGCGATGCTCGCCCAAGTGCTGGCGATCGGATAGGAAATTACAGAACAGGAAAAGGTGGGACGAGGAATTCAGCGAAAGTAACGCGCATCGATTAGCCCGTTTAAAGCCAAAACGAAAAGATCGGACGGAATTGAGTCACGCGTACCACCAACAACGAGAGGCACTGCCAGTGCGGGACTCGAGAGTAGTCGAGAGTGCTAAAGGTATATTCCGTCGGCTGGAAGGTCTCCGGAGGAACGGAGGTACAGGAGGGAAACGGCAAAAAGAGCGTAGAGGAGAAACAGAAGCGAAGAGAAAGAGGCATAGGTTAGGAACAAAACGGAGAGAAAGAGAAAGGCTAGAGACAGGAAGGGGGCGGGTAAACGGAGAGGAAAGGAGAGGGAGGGAGACAGTAGGTAACGGCGGGTAGGAGCGGCAACCGGCTCGACTGGAATCCAATGGCGCAAAGCCAAGAATTTTCAGTTTTCGTCAGGAATTTTCCGTCTCGAGCCAGGCTTTGCTCTGTACGCTCGCAAAAACATCGGGGAACTGGCCTGGTGGAGGACCGGAGCCAGAGAAACGAACAACGGAGACGCGGACAAAAACTGCAACCTCGGAGAAGCCGGGGAAAAATGGTTTCCAAAGTTGTCGTCCAGAGAGGAAGAAGAAGCAGCAACGGGCCACGGACTTGCACTATATAGCGCGCATTTTCCTGCATGCAAAAAAGTGGTCCGTCAAAAAAATACGTCAGCGAGAAATTCATCCTCGTTCGTTTAAAAGCGTGATGGAACGAGAGTGCCTGTATTTGGAGCACGAATACGCTGCTTCTCCGCGCTTTTCCTCTGCCTTCTTAGTCGACCGAACCTGCGTTCTTTCCCGTTCGACGTGAGAAGCGATTCACTCGGAAAATTCAGGGCAACTCGTGACGCATTGTGCTCGGTGATCGTGCGATTCCTACCATGCTACCATGCAACGAAGGAACTCGAGGTGAACGACGCGACGATTTCGAAGGTCGCTGGATTTAAGCATGATTCGAGATTTCTCGCCAGGCTGGATTGGAAAGATCTATGCAGGCAGAATCAAGATCGATCGCCTATAAGTTCGAAGGTATCGCTTCCTTTAATATCCTCGTGTGGAATCTTTGTCATTTAGCAAACATTTCCTTAAGCATTGTAAATAGAAGAGGACGATCATGCCGAGCGACAAAGTTAAGCATAGCGATCTCGTATAATCTGGCAATTACCTCGTACGATTAAATTTACCTCCAACCTCGACGATTAATTACTCACAGACGTTGAATTACTCCGACAGTTAACCAACAGTTGGCTTAATCCCGTTCGATTCCACGTAAACGGGCAAACAAAAAAGAGGCTTCCTCGGACTAATGATACGATACTATGACCTCGATCGATGGATCGGTGCGGCTCTCGCCCGAAGCCCTTTAAATCGCTCCGTTTGCGAACCGCGCTCAGCGCTACTCACTAGCGGGCAATTTAATTCGGAAAACTCGGCTGCTACGCCAATGAGAGAGAAGTGGGACCGGTGTGACTGGTTCGCAGATGCGAGACCCTCGGTTCTCCACGCACCTCGTCGCACGTATACACGCACGCAACAGCCTGCGATCGTTCCACTCGTTCCTCGCCGCGTTTCCTCCGCGTCAAGGAAATCCCGGATAACGGTCGATCTTCAGTGCCATCGATTTCGCGCGTACTTGCTTACGTCGTCCCAATATCGCGAATTCTCCCCCCCCCTCTTTGTCTCTTCTTCGGTTCTTATTTCGCCACTCAATCGAGAGCCGATCTTAATATTTACTGGATTTCGATTTCATGCCACGAGGCACGACCGAATAACGTTAGAAATCGCGTTAGCTCGAATCGCTGGCGGCTGATTCATAGCAGAACACGCGTCAAAGAGTGTGACGTAACGTAGCAAATCCGCGAATAGCTGGTTAATCGCGCGACGACGCGTCCGCTATCCGCTTTCTTCCTCGTTCCTCCTCGCCACTGTTTTTCTCTCTTGCATTCGTGCACGAGGGCGCGCGCACAAACGCACGCGGAAAACGTGCCGGAAATCCGTGCAACAGGTGCCGCCGGCGAACTGCGAACTTCTCGCACAGTTTCGCAGAGTACCGGGGTACAGTTTCGGGAGCGGAGGAACGGTCGCGATAAGGAATAGTTGAACGCGGTGCGTGGCGTTTTCCAATCGGGAAATCGATCGTTGGACGTGGCTCGCGTGCGGTCAGAGATGTTTCAGCGATAACGTTGCTCCGCGAGGAAGAGAAAGACGAAAAATCGGAGACTATGTAGGCAGGCGAGCTTCTCGACGCGTTCCTCGATGATAAATCGTCGCGCGAGGTGCCATGTATTCTCGTGTCATCGCGTCGAGACAGGCTACCGAACTCGTGAACTACTTCTTTTCCCTCCCGAAACTATGTTTTTTCCTTTTTTCTCTTTCCACCACTCGATCACAGCGTGTCTCTAAACAGATTTACGAGCGACACATCGGCCACGGCTCGTTTTAAAAATGCACTTTGTTGTTTGAAGTTTGTACAAAGTTGTACAAAGTTCGCTGTGGTACGCTTGGCTTCGAACAAAACAGTTGAGTTAGGTAATATCCTCTGGAATAGAGTCAGCGTTTCGTTTCGTTATCGAGAGAATCGTTGCGAGTCGTTCGAGCTATAGCATGAGTTTCTTCGTTCGATCGCGTGGCGTTTGGTTAATGCGAATCTCGTGTCACGATTAGCTGGCTCCGATGGCTTTTTCACGGCTAACGAGCAACGAGAGAAACAGAATAGCTCTGATCACTGCTTCGCCTATACGCCGCGCCGAAGCTACTCGCCTTGCACGCTATCTATCGTTAATTGCGATACCTTCCCTGTTTTCCAATGATAATAATAATAATAATAACAGTAGCAACAACGATAAAACAATCGAGCGACGTGAATCGAAAGGCTTCGACCGTGTAAGTATCCGTACGCGGAAACGATCTGGATTTTTCCCAGCCCCGATTGTCCTAGCCTGTTCGTTGTTTCTCCCGTTCGTCGGAGGGGAAACGCGAGTTCGTTACGCTCGTAAACCCTGCTGGTGCTCGTTACTTTTCCGGCAGTCCGTCAAAACAACGGCGTGCCAACAACAACCACCGGTCCTGACGTCGAGATCGTTTAGATCGCTCGGTCACGTTCGACCACTCTCCACCGAGGAAAAAATGCTGTGAAGGGGACACAAAGGAAACCTTCGGAGCAGTGGGCTCTCTAAGCACGCAGCCACACAGGCACGTAGGCACGCAGCAGTGCGGAGATACGCGCGCTACGTACATTACGCATACACACGGCTCGTACGCGGTGCGTGTTGCGCGTAGTAACGCGCACAGAGGACACGTGATACGCTCTCCAATGTATCCCACGCTCCTTCGCTGTTGGGAGTTGGAAGACGACGTCAAGTCCCTCGATGTACGCGCACATACCATGGATGTGTGTAGAAAAGTACGTTGTTTTACGGAAGGACGAGTTGCGAATCCCGTGGCGTGCGTCACGACGTCGCGTTGCACGTTCGACGGAAGTTTCGATGAGACCGAGGGGGTGATCGAGAGGCGACGGTGTTATAGAAAAAAGCAATCATGGAAAGATAAACGAGGCGGGAAATGTGGTAAGCAATACCACCAGGCATAATAAACCTAGCATGGTGCGACCCCTTATCGCAGGTCGAATGAAAGCCGCTGTTATCGCTCTGACTCAACACGCCCAGACTTTGACTCCCGCCTAAGAACACTAGAGCAGAGATTTTCTCTTTCAAGTGGATCGCTCAACACCATTTAATTGTCCTGACTTTATTATCGAAGTATCTCTACCTATAATTCCCTTCGTTTAGATCGCGCATCCTGTTGACTGTTTTTCCCAAGATCTCTCTCTCTCTCTCTCTCTCTCTCTCCAGGAACATCATCGAGATCATTTTATTTGGGGGCGATAGTAGAGTAGGTCGTCTTTTCGCGGAAACGTGACCTTGTTTCGCGTCGTGGACTCGCCGTGGTAAGACGCATCTCGAGCCAGTTACGTATACTACCGTGTCTCGTTTTTGTCGCGCCTACGGCCACCGAGTTTATGTATAAAGAGCATCGATCGAACAACGCCAATCAAAGAGAATTTTGACGGTGTTCTGTGTGGAAGCTGTTCTGGTATCTGGCGTACCGTGACGCGAACAGGGTTAAATTTAGCTTCGATCTTCTCTTAGGAAACGTTGAACCCAAGACCTTTCCGTCCTCCTCTTCTCTCGTTCTGGTCCGTTCGGTGTTCCTGCCGTCTGTTGGTTCGGTTGGCCGGTCGCTTTCGCTCCGCGGCCCTCCGATCGCCCTAGGGGTCCGTCGCGGTTCGTCTACAAATATAAGCCGTAACCAGGGTTCGTGATTTGCGCGGTTTTCGTTCCAAAACAGCAGCCACTGTTATTTCTACCGAGTAACAGAGCGCCCTGGCCACTGCGATATCCGGTCTCTAGACGAGTTTTAACGAGGTGGCACGTGTTCTTTCTTATCGGCTTCGCGTCCCCCCGTTCCACCTTCCCTTCGGTTCTCCGCTCATAGTTTACATTTCTTTCTCATTTCGTAAACGACGGTTTCGACTACGGTCGGCGCGCGTGTAGATGACTCGCCGCCCCCCCACTGCATCTCATTTCTGACACGTTCGCCGCGCGCCCCATTTTTTCCGCCCTCGCCTTGGCTCGTCGTTTAACGCAACGTCGAACAGTACACAGTATGTGGCGCTCGTTCGCCAAGACAGTATCCAGGAATGCTCTTGACGTTGTACGTGCGATAAGCGCTCTCTCAACCTCTCCCAACTCGACGAGAGAAAAAGAAGTTTTTGTCGCCGATCCGGCCGCCATATCTGCGGCCACGAAATGAAAGAGCCTCTTGTTACACGCTGCCATTCTCGGGGCCATGCGGTTTTACTCAGCCTCTCCTCTCTCGCGCCACCCGTCTTGCATGACCTCTTCCAGTGCCTTCGACCACGTCGTCGTTTTTCTTTTTCCACGCTAACGCCCGAACCGGGACACCGACCGTTCCTTCCACAGTACTTACATATGTCCGCGTACATACATTCACGGCCGTGAAACGGGTCCACCCGATATCGGTATCAGCCTAGCGGTATACGCGTCTTGTACGCACAACCTCGCGTGTTCATTGCATCGTGTAAACTCCGGCGACGCTGCAACCTCGTATTTGTTCGAGCAGAAAGCGGCTACCCGTGTCGGCGATGGACGAACGCCGCTCGAGAATCAGGAATTCCAAGGTCGGCGAAAGGCGGGGACGGTAGTGTTCAGGGAAAGCGACTACGCGACAGTCGTATTCACGGGCGTGGGTGGACGCGTTCTATATACCTCACGGTATTTCTCCAAAGATACTTACCTTCGGAGCTGCACGTAAGTAGCTTCCACGCCGTTGCAATGCGCGAACCGAGGGAGAAGTCAGATACGACCAAGCTGGCCAGTTTAGCGCCTGGACCGAGCTCTATCCTATTGCAGAGACGAGACAAAGGAATGGTACCGGCTTAGGAAATATCGAGTCCCTGCTAATGGAGGCTTATCCTCTATGAGATTTGCGACAGGTTTTCGACTTTGCCTTGGTTACTCTTTTGAACCGTGCGACTAATAGAGCCTGTAATCTAGGCTTCAATTAGACCTTGAAAGAGTTCAATAGGCACTCGAAGCATCGTTTGAAGCGAAGAATAATAGAGTAGCGGTAGAGCGATGTAAAGGGCTAAGCTGTTCGAAGGAGGAAGGAGTTCCGGGAACGGGAACGTCCCGCGAGAGTTTGTCGAGAGCCACGATTTATGGAACGGATAAACAAGAACAGTCCGTTTCTACAATTACGTTCGAGCGTCATCGATCAACACGTCGCGAGATACTCCTTATCGAGACGTCAAGGAGACCTCTGGAACCAATTCGACGTATACATATAATATGCCGTGTCGTCGCTCGTCTGTCGAACGAAATGACCCGCGCGTCATCGTGAATTCGGACGACGTGCTTGTCGTAGCTAGTCGAGTCGATCGAGTTTGATCGTGGAACAAAGGCTGGCGCCGATAATGCACGTGCTAGAATGGTAACGGTAAGAAAGTCGAGCAGAGAGCGGAGAGGCATTGCTGAGCCTGAGGCACGGTATCGGGGCCTGATGTAGGCGACGTTGCCAACTCTGGCAAAGGTAGAGGCCCCGACGGTGTTGCGAGATCACGGAGGCGACGTTGTCGGACGGTTTGGAAGGTTGGTGGAAGGTAGAGGTGGCGGGCGAGCGCAGTGCCGGGAGAGCGTCAGGTAAGACGCGGCAGAGAGGGAGAATGGTTCTGAAAGGCAAAAAAGGAAAGAAGAGGGAGGAGGTGGAGGAAGAAAAAGAAGACGCAGCAGAGGGCTTAACAGAGGGTGAACGAGAGGGGGGGGGAGAGAGGTTCTCGTCGTCGAACGTAAGCGTAGAAAAGAAGCTGGCAGTGTTCGAGGGAAGCGTTTGGCGCGGAGGGCACGAGAGATGGAGAAGGGGTCGGAGCTCTCGGTCACCGGCACGACCGTAGGACGTAACCGCGGCCCGGCGGTGTTGCCGCTTCCTAGTAATTCCTGGGCTGCCGCTTTCGGGTCCGAGTCCGAGTCCGGGCTGTTGCTTCTTGGCAGAGAGATCTCTTCACGATTCTCGTTTCTCGGTTCGGGGACCATCTGCTCGGCCTCCGGGCTTTGAATCTTTAATGGTTCGCGTGACTGGACGTGGCGGCCACGAGATGCTGTGCGAGGCTCGGCTGCCCTCTTTGCCACCATACTTCGTCGTTGTTACTTGCCTTTTCCTCTCTCTCTCTCTCTCTCTCTTTCTCTATTTTTCTCTCTCTCTCTCTCTCTCTCTGGGCTCTCCGTTAACCTTGCTTGAAACTCCAGGCCGGACAGATCTCGCGCACACGAAGACTCACGATTCGGTCGTTTCGATCTACTAGATTTAGTACGATCGAGCGTCGGTTTTACGAGCGCGAATGGAAAGAAGCAACGCCATCGATCGAATCCAATGGCGCAGACGACGGCACTCGAGACGTTTACAACGTGTTGAGAATGACACAGGGTTTAATCGCGCGCTTTTAATCAATGGGTGAAAAGTTGGAGAAGCCGCGGGGCTGACGCGAGCCACCCGGAATCGTTCGAATCGAGGCGCAATTATCGCGGCCGCAATTATTTCGACGATTCCGCCGGGCTTATTCCGCTGACCGTTCCTCGTCGAGTCGCAGGATGGAAGGTTCGTTAACGGCTCGCGAACGGCAATCGTTACTGTTTAATTAAGCGCATTTTTGACGCGTCTCGCGTGCAAACTTCGACCCGACCGTTTACCATTCACCGCTCGCCCGATTTTTCAAACCGAACCGAAAACCGATCGTTTCCCCTTGGTTGAGTCCTCCGCCTTTCATCCGAATCGAGACCCGCTTCTTTGCGGCCTCTCTCGTCCTCGAGACCCGTCTTCGATTTCATTTCGTACTCCTTCTCATCCTTCGCATCTTCCCTTCGATCGCGTTCAGCGCTCCTCTTACGGTTTGTGAACGTGAACGAGCGCGGGTGTGGGAAACGTGGATTTTCACGCGGGCCATATGTCCGCGCACCTTTCGTCCAACGCATCCTTCGACTATCAGAACGATGGGAATATTTATCCCTAGGAAAATAGAGAATTCCGCAAGATGGAAGGAGCAGCTGGCCGAAAGTAAGAGGCAGGTAGCATGGTAAATCGGGTGGAGAGGAGCGATCGTCGAGAAACGGACACCTGCTGCACCGAGGTGTCCTTCGACCGTCGAAAAACCACCGGTCGCGACCCTTCTCTTTTCGCGACCAACGTACCCTCTTGCTAAGATTCCTCGCGATTCCAGTTGAGGAGTAGTAGCCGCGAAGTTGATCCTTAAACAGGACGTTCATCCTCGTTAAATTCCTCGGTCGTCGTTCGTCGTTCCTAGCGGTTATTTCGAGAGAGAAAAAAATTGCGCGGGGGTCGGTAGCAGGCTCGCCGATGAAAAAGCTCAACGACAGACGGCCGTGCGAAGGTTTGGCAGCCCCTTGGGCCTAGCCCACGGCGGTAAGAACCACCTGCCGCATAGGTCGGTGGGGGCAAGCTGTTCTCGCGCCTCCAACCTTTTCTAACCATCGTCTTCTCTCTTCTCCTCAATGGCTTTACCTTATTCTGCCTCGTCTTCATCATGCCCTACGCGTTTCCCTCCGATCCTTTTTTCTCTATCCTCGTCGAACACGTTCGTTCGCCGTTCGTCTTCCGTCCAGCCGCTGCCACCTTGGCTACCATCGCCAGCATCATCATCACCACTAGCATCGCCACTACCATCACCACCTCCGACACCATCGTCCTATACATATATATCCATACGAATGAACGACGACCGGTTGTACGTTGCGCGCTGCGCTACGCGCGCACCAAACCGTAGTGGGGGACGCGGCGATCGGGGAGAAGCCGACCGGTGGGGGGTAGCGGCGATGCTACGCGACCCCAAGCTCAGTCCTCGCGCGACCCTCGTCGAGTGTGTTTGCGTGAATGTTAGTCGGTGTTGGAATTTTTTAACGCTCCTACGGATACGTTACCCTTGTAGTGTTCTTACTGAAAACGGACTGGTACGATATCCGAGGACAGAACAGTGTTTTTATTCGCATGTTGCAAGTTTTACATTCGTTTCGCCCTACACTTTCTCCATCTTGACACATTTTTCGATTTATTTTCGTCCCGTTGCCCTCGCTTCCTCGCTCGTCCCTTGCTATTTTTGCATCGACTGACCGTCTCGCGAAAACGACAGGGGAAAGTAAAGTTTCACGAACAGAAGGACAAAGCACGTAGGTGGCGATCGAGTATCGCAGGTTGGTGCGGTTGAACGAAGATCCGCGTACCGAAGGTGGTACGCGAGAACGCGTATAATACCTGCGAGTCTCACCAGCGGAACAAAGGAGTGCCTTAGGCCGGACGGTTGCAACGTGGCGTTTTGAAATCGCGCGCAAACCTTCCTTTTTTGTCCGTCCCGCGGACGGACGGATGCTCGCGATGGAAATCACCGTGCGA
The DNA here is from genome assembly GCF_024516045.1 of Bombus affinis. Classification (NCBI taxonomy): domain Eukaryota; kingdom Metazoa; phylum Arthropoda; class Insecta; order Hymenoptera; family Apidae; genus Bombus; species Bombus affinis. Next base: position 16,937,676 of record NC_066346.1, on the reverse strand, counting down.
GCCTCGTCGTTCTCGGCGAACCTGCTGCAACGAACGTGCCGCTGTTGAGAAATCGCCTCGAGTGAGAAACCATCGAGCACCCAAGCGTCGGGCATCCGAGACGATGGGAGGATACTTTTTTGAGCCAGTGGATCGTGAAACAATTCGCGTGGGTCTACCATCCAGGTAGTCGTGATTCGTTCGAAAACGTCGATCGCATAGGAATTCGGGAAGAATCGCGACCGATGAAGCTTGCTGTTGTCTCCGTTTTACCGATTTCGACGAAGGGAGAGAGATACAGTGCGAAGAGAAGGTGCGAGAGTGAAACAACGAGTGATAGAATAGAACGAATATCGAGTTATGCGTGCAGTGGTTTGTTTGGTGGTTCGACGAGCGTGATCGAGAAGATCGATACGATCATCGATGCCGCGTGCTGGCAAAACTCGTGCACCGCCGTCGTTTCTCGGTGAAAGTCGTTGCAACGCGGAACTCTGTCCTCCAGTGCGAATGGAACCGCGCAATTTGCGTCTCTCGTTGTTCCGTTCCGCTCGAACCGTTCGTGGAATTCATTTTGACGATAGAATGGATAGGATTCGACTGCCGAGCATCATGGCAATTATTGTCGTTACCTTGCTGCTCCTGCATCCCGGTAAGTACATTCCCCGGAAACGAAAAAAACTCGTTTCTCGTTCGTAGCCTGCGTCGAGACTCGTCGACCCTAGTTCTCTCTTGATGAAAAAAAGGAAAAAGACGGTAGACTTTTTCCTAGCGAGAATCGTGTCATCGTGAATGACGAAACGGTTTTACAGCCGGCGAAGAAAACGATTGGAAAGAGAGCCCTTGCATGGCGTCGCGACTCTCGCGACGTGCCGTGTCGGTATGTCGCAGTTTGTAGCGAGTTTTGTTGCGCGTCCTTTTAACAAACCCGTTCTGGGCCGCGCTCGAGGCCGAGAAGGCCTCCTTTCGCCTGCTCGACCAATGAAAACTCTGCGCGCGATTTCAATCCTATCGACAAACGTTCGAACGTTCACGTATAGATCGAAGTACGGAAATATTCTTCTAGCTGACTACAAGTTACGATCTTGTGTGGAGGTATTTTTCGAAAATCCCAAGTATTGAGCCAACCGCGTTTGCGCATTTACATACGCGATACTAGAAGTTGCAAAAAACAAGTTCCAAGAATTAATTTTGTAAGCGAGCACCAGTTAGCGAAGAAAAATTCTAATTGGCTAACATGGCATCGTTGTATAGATCGTACTCTGTAGAGCCGACTGTAATGCCGCATCCACATTAACCAGAATTGTTGGCAAATAATTCCGCTATGTACGTGCTCATTGCGAATAGAAGTAGCACCGTGTTCACCGTTACAGTTCACGAACGGAATGTAAACAGATCCTTTGATGTACTTTTTCGTTCGCTGTTCGTTGACGAGTTCGACGTTTTTTCGTTGCACGTTGTGAACGTGGCATTACGAGCCACGTTTCTTCGTATTTCACGCTGTAAAGACACAAATTCGACGAAGCTGTGTCGATAGCGTAGTCATGGTAAATTCGTTAGGTATGCAGAACGCGGCTCGCTTAGGCAGCTTCCCGTTGGAGAAATACCGAACGACGCCGCGACGACGGTATTAGGCTTCGTGACGTAGCCGAACTGCCACAGGTGTCTCCGTGTATACGAGCGACGGGTTAACGCTACGGCTCGCCTTGCAGCTGCTTCTTCGTCGAATATAATATACGTTAGGTAACCGACGACACACCGATGGCAGCTCGTTACGATTCGTTCAACAACGCTCTTTCGATCGATTTTTCGACGATGCACCGTATATATACACTCGTTCACATTCCACGCGTGCTAGTAAAGATAGGGAAATACGTATACGTAGAGTCGGTAGAGAAGATAGAAGAAATCGAACGTCGCGTCAGTCTGATGGCACGTGAGCAAGAAAACGGTGCTATCGAAAAGTAAACAAGCCACGGCGAGAAACGCGGGGAGAGTTCGAAGGGAAAACGTAAACTGCGATGGGTCGATGAATAGCTAAGATAGGGGATAGAGGCAACGAAGAGGGATAGAACGGCGCGGATGGATTTATAGAGAGACAAGCAGACGTAAATATAGACTGGTGCATAGGTAGAGAAAAGATGGGTTGAGCAGCGAGTGGCAGCCGGACGGAACAGGTAAAGGTGAGAGAGGAAGGTTGAAAAGAGACGCACGCTGACATAACGTAGACTAAGGTGGTTAGAAGGAAAGGGGGAACGATCCTTTGGAACGAACGAACGAACGAACGAACGAAGAAACGAACGTCCAGTAGTGGTGGGGTTACAGTCGCGAACGAGGAGAATAAGAGGAAGAAGAAAGAGAGGTTTCGCGATATCAGCGAGAAGTCAAACCGGTGACTTTACCGTTACGCGACCCAATGACGAGACAGCGACGGATCGTTTGGCCGTCGCGACGCCTATCGTTTTGCATATACGTGGACGTTATATATCGGCGACGGTTAAAATTGCAAAACGATTCCCGCGTATAGGTTGGCTCGGCGACGACGAGCAGTATAAATCGTGCAAGCTCTGGCGCATAGAATATTAGACCGTTGGAGCGCGAGACGGAATTAGACGATGGGAAACGGTCGCGAGAAAATGCACACGCCGCGATGAAAAGAAAACGAGCGTCTATCGACGAAGAATATACAACGGCGTATAGGAGCGCGAGTTCTAACGAGATGGTTGGTTTCGATGTGTTTCAGCAGCGGCACAGGGTCGCGTCGAGGAAACGCAGATGGACACGCACGAGGGGTCCACCGTACAGCTGCAGTGTCGCTTCTCCCCGCCGAGGGAAAACGTAACTTGTTTCTGGTTGACGCACACCAATGACAATCACGATAACGCAGCGATAGACAATCTCGCGTTATCGCCTCAGTACAAGGTGTTCATGAACCTGGAGGAAGGTCGATACGATCTTCAGATACGAAACGTATCGTACGAAAGGGACAACGGCAAGTACGAGTGCCGTGTGAAGGCGAGCGGCACCGGGCACGACCTGCACCGCAAGTTCATCACTCTGACTGTACTTAGAGCGCCTGGGCCACCGACGATCTCGCCGACCTCGGCGTCCGCCACCGAGGGCCAAAAGCTCGAGTTGCAGTGCAACACGAACGGCGGCAGCCCCGAGCCGGAAGTCAGATGGTACCGCGGCAACGAGACCGCCGTTCTTCACTCCGGCAGAACGTTGTCGGTGGAGCCGAAAAAAGAGGACGACAGAGCGACTTTTCGTTGCGTGATCAGGAACCGGGCTATGCGCGACGGTGAAACGTTGAATGCCACGGTAACCCTCGATGTCAACTACTTTCCGCGGGTTACCGTGGGTCCGGAAAATCCTCTGAAAGTCGAGGTAAATGGAACCGCAAACCTCGAGTGTCGTGTCGACTCGAAACCGACCGTTGGTATGGTACGATGGTGGCGGGACGGAAGTTTCGTGGCCACCAGCTTTCAGCACACCATACGAAGAGTCACTGTCCAAGATGCCGGCAAATACACCTGCCAGGCGGACAACGGACTTGGCAAGAGGGGCGAGAGTTCCCTCTTGTTGGACGTTCTTTATCCACCGACCGTCTCGATAGAGGGCGATCCTCTGAGGATCGCCGAGGTCGAGGACACGGTGACCGTGCACTGTAACGTGACTGCAAATCCTCCGCCGACGGTGATCGAGTGGTTGCGTGACAGCCGACCGGATTTTCGACAACTCGGCTCGATTCTTCGGCTGAGCCGCGTCACGGCCGATCACGCCGGAAATTATACTTGTCGGGCGGTGAACACGATCTATCCTTCTGGCGGCGAGAGGCGAAACTATTCGGCCACCGCTCGGTTAACCGTCCGAGTCAGGCACAAACCGGGTCCAGCCAGGGTCACTCCGGACTCTCCGGTTGCCGTCGAGGGGTCCAGAGTTATTCTCACTTGTATGGCCAGTCCAGCTGGCTATCCAGAACCCAGGTACAAATGGTGGAAGGAGGGTGAGTCTGGAACGATATCGATGCCCTCGGAGAACACCGGCCCGAGATACGAGATCGACTCGGTTCACTTGGGCAGCGAGGGCACGTACAAGTGCCATGCCACCAACGAGATCGGCAACGGAGAGGCCGCGTCCGTTAACCTGACCGTACACCAACCGCCCAAGATACTGACCAAGTTGCAACCACACGTTACCAGGAAGTGAGTATCCAGTTTCCCTGGAATTTTCTCGTTCTCGTTTCTAGAGCGTTTTGTATTCGAGGTTATCAAGAAGACGGAAAAGTTCAGATGCTATCGGGGGCCATTCGCCACGTTGTATGCTGGCTGGAAATTGGGTCGGTCTACTTTAAGCTGGGATTAAGAGTTTACGGTTTAAAAGTCGCGGAGAAGTTAGGAACACCTTAGAATACTGGCGGCTATGTTAATTCACAAATAATCCAGAGACCGTTACGCGGGCGCGGGCAAGAGAATTTCGTAGATTGGGGGAAGAAACGCGAAATCGGCCAAATCCCTTTTCCCTTGGCAAAAGATTCATCTTCCATCTCGTGACGGAATCGCAATTATACGGTATACAACGAATAATAAAGAGTGGACGATCAGAAACAGAATACTTAATTACCTTCTTTGCTGCTAAAAATACACAGGAATTATCTTCCCTCGGCCATCACGCGAGATCGTTCAACCCTTCTCTCGAACATTTCCCTGTATTTTTAACGACAAAGAGGACGATTAAATGTGTGCTACGATCGCATCCAAGTACCTACGTTACTTTGGCGTAACAACGTGGATGCGTACTTATTCTCAAAGTATAGAAAGACATCGAACAAATTTTTCTGTCGTATCGCTTCGGACGTTCGCTCGTGAAATTCTCTCGTTCGATTAACATTACTCGGAAACGGTTTTTAACGAAAAGCGCAAACAGGAAAATGTCGTTCACAGGGTCGGCGAATCGTCGTTTCAAGTGTCCTGCGTGGCGCAGGGCAAACCCCGGCCAAGTGTTCGATGGTTGAAGGACGATCAAGAGCTCACCGCGGATGAGAGGCTCTACAAGGTGACTACAACAGCCTCGGAGGGTCACGGGAACGTGATCACCGTGAATTCAACGCTGAGCTTCCTGGGCCATGCCCGACCGCAAACGGACGAGATCGTGGCCAGCGATCGGGGCAAATACACCTGCGTGTTCGTGAACGAGGTCAAGAAGGTCGAGTCGACGATGATGTTGAAGGTGGAACACGAGCCTATCGCTCTGCATCAACACGGCAAAGTCGCGTATAATTTGAGGGAGACGGCCGAGGTGGCGTGCAAAGTCCAAGCTTGGCCGAAACCCGAGTTCCAATGGAGTTTTGGCACCAACGCGGCCAGCTTGCAAGGGTCATCGAGCGACGGTCATTACGAGATTTCCACGAGCAGCGACAACTACGACGTGTACACATCCGTGCTGAGGATAACCAACATCCGAGAGTTGGATTACGGAGATTACAGTTGCAGAGCGGCAAACGCTCAAGGTAGCATCACTTCGACCATTCGACTGCAACCGAAAGGCGCACCGGAGAGACCCATCAACATCACGGCGATGGACGTCGGCCCTACTCACGTAGCTTTGCTCTGGGAGCTCGGTTTCGACGGCGGATTGCCCATCACTAAATACTTCGTCTCTTACAGAAGAGTACCCGGTGGTGACGAAATCGTAGCGCCGGATTGCGCCGTGCCTAGACCACCGGCTGGTCAGTGGCTCGAACTGGACTGTCGTCGATCTAATCCGTGTAATGTGACCAGCCTAGAGCAACATCAGACGTACACGTTCAAGGTTAAAGTGTACAACACGAAGAACCACTCGGACTATTCCGACGAGGTAACAGCAACGACCGCGGTCGCCAAAATTCCGTCGCCGTTGAGAGTTAGCTACGACCCAGAGAGCGGGATGCTAGCCATCAGTGTCGGCGCCACTTGCCTATCGCTGGTGTCGTCGATTGAGAAGTTCGATGGGCCGTCTTCCTCCACGGATGAGTCGCAGTGGAGGATTCTCGACGAGTGGCCTCTCGAGGTACTTGGAAGCGCTCCTACTCAAAGGGAGGGTGTCCTGGATGACCTAGAATCTCTCGATACCGAACCAAGACTCAGAGTTAGACTGTGTCTGAAGGCGGATCGGCAAAAATGTGGCGAATACGCGGAGGCTGAAAGTGAGTAACCGCGTTTCCTCTTTTGCCGATCGTAATCGTATTGCGTCATGATCCAAGGACCATACGGTACTGAACGGTTTTTCGTTTGTCACAGTTGGTCCTTCGTATATCGCACAAGCCGGGGCTCTTGCAACACCGACGTTGATCGCCCTTGTAGTCAGCGGTGCCGTGTTTTTGTTGTTCGCCGCGCTGTTATTGCTCTTTTGTCGGTGTCGACGAAAACACGTCACCAAGGCGAAAGACTACGAGATGGACTCGAACGCGTAAGTATTTGAATCTGTTTGGACGGTTCGAGGAGAGTTGCAGCTACACGGTGCTCGAATGGGATTTCGATGTTGTTTGCTCGTACAGGGTTCGGCCGAGCCTCGTCGCCGGAAACGGACAGCAGAGCCAGGCGCCGCCGCCCTACTACGCGGAGAACAAAGCCCTCGAACACAGTTTGGATCACGCGCTAGCCATGGAGGACTCCAAGACGCCGGCGTACTCGCAACCTGGTTACGGTTACCATCAACCGAACCACAACATCAATGGTAAGTAGCAATTTTAAAAAACTGGAAGAAGTTTGTCGGGGTGGAGGGGACGTATCTCGGTTCGGACGCGAATGGAAAAGATACGGTATAAAGTAGAGCGGTTTAACGAGGTCTACCTTCCTATGACCGTACTTCTTCCAAAACTCCAACGATTACTCGCGTAGCGACGTGCAATTGCAATTTAGCTTTTCTTTCTTGCACGATACTTACTCGCCCTGTACGGAGTAAATAAGTCACGCGACTAAAAATTGTCACAGTGCAAAAGTAACGTCCGCTTCTTTTCTTCGAAATTCTCCGTTTCTTCTTCCCACGCTCGTCGTATTCGAGACGTAGGAACGTCTCGGCCATTAACGTCTCGGCGTTCCTCGTCGCTTCGAAAATAACCGTTACTTCAACACCGAGCCAACGATTATATGCCTCGGACATGGTAAACAAGAACTTTTTACTCTTAGTTCGCCTAATAAATGGTAATTAATGCATTCGCGTTGACGGCAGGCGTCAACATGGGCTACATGGACAACAGCTACTCGAACTCGAATAACGGGGGCTCGGTGAACTCGCAAGACTCCATCTGGCAGATGAAGTCGGCGGCCGCGAACGGCGTTGGCCAGCCGTACGACCTGGCGGGCTACGCAACCACCGAGTCGGATTACCCGACCCATCCTCATTACCTCCCACAGAGGGAGGATTACCGGGAGAGCCATAATCTAAGTCGACAGCAGTTTTGCTCGGAACCATTCGCCACCGTCGTAAAGTCTCAAAAACACGTCGGTGAGTAGTATTCTTCGGTGGAACTCTCTCTCCCGTTTCCGCCGCGACCCTTCTACCCCGTTTCACCTCCCCTATCGCCGTTTCCTCGACCCTTTCCCCACCTCACAGCCCGTTTCATCCCCTTTTATCCAGCCTTAGCCGACGCTCCACGATCGACCCACCACGTCCAGCGATGAGCATTCAATTCTATCTGTCGCAAGTTCTCGAACAATTTAGTTATACGGAAAGTTCGAATCGCCCTCCGAGCGTTATTCGAATCGAAAAATGTTTCAAGGTGTTTTCGACAGTCGTGACAGGCTTAATAGTCGATCGTACAAACTTGGCGGAGTTGCCGAAGCGGTTCGCCATTCTCACCAGTTTTCAGATATTAGAATTCCCGCCTGTTACCGATCGCCGATTTTATTTCTCTTTCGTTACGGAATTGTCTTATACGACGTGTTTATACAGCGCCACGTACCGAATATAGGTGAGCGGTTTTAAACGGTAAAACGGGCGCGAAGTTTCGAAGACGCGTGCCGCGAATTCTAACACCAGCGGAATCACAATTTTTTCAATGAAGATGTTTTCGAATTACCCTTAAGTAATACAACTGTTCCAACTTGGCGATTGCGAATTCGAGACCTTTGCAATTTGCCAAGAGCTTTTATCGTCGTAGCACGTTCGATACGAGGCTCCTAGCCATTGCTATCCACCGCATCCACTCTTCGCATTCCTCTCTCGTTCTCCGTGCACGTACATCGCCGCCACCGCTGCGTTCTTTTGTTTTCCTACTCTCAACGGCCGTTTGCCGATTGTTTGTCCGACAGATTCACCGTACGACGTGTCCGGTCTACCTTATCAGGAGAACTACGACGAGGACGCGAAGCCACCTCAGCAGGTCAGCCTATCGTACGACGAGAGTCTCGAGTCGGGCTACTCGACCCCGAACAGCCGAGGACGCCGGATTATTCGCGAGATAATCGTTTGAGATCTGCCTACCGGCTCACGAGCCGGAAGCACCCGCACCACATGGCTATAGCAGGAGGCCACTCCCACCGGAGCCACGTATCACCCGGTGGACCATACGCGCGATCCTCTCCGCCATAGGATGGAGATAGTGATCGAGAACCCCGTGGAATCGCCACCACCGCCGCCTCCTCCGCCGCCCCCGTTACAGCCGCTGACGATGTCTTCGTGGAACGCCATCGTCACGGCTCCATCGACCACTACTTTTTCGTCGTCCAACGTCGTGGCGTGCACCTCGATGCCAGCTGCTACGACCGTGATGACGATAACCATCGCCGAAAAACCCACCGCAACTCCCAGCTACCCACCCCCTGTACGATTTTCTTATCGAGAAACGTACGCGGCCAATTCGCTTCCGTTCGCCGGCGATCCGTACTCCGTGCGCCGCGGTCAACACCGAGGAAGGTCGTACGACGATCCAGATGGAGCTTCACCGTCGGTTCGACGTATCGACAAGTCTGGACTGTTGGGTATCACCGAACCGGAGGCGTCCACCTTAAGAACCGGCTTGAGATCGCCAAGATTCCTTTGCGGAATGAACAGCTTCGTTTCCGGGATGCTGTCGCCTCGAAGATTCGAGTGTATCGGACAACTGGATCCAGTACCAGAGATCCCGGGACAAATTAGCCGGGCAAACGTGGCGTCTGGCGGCTCTAACGCGTTCCCCGTCGCGTCCACGACCAACGTTCCTCCGATCGGTATGGCGTCGATGATCGGACACGAAAGAATAGACGGATCTCGATTAGATTCCTGCGAAACGTTGTCCGTCGTTGATCTGGCCAGGCCAACGAAGTCAGTCTCCTTCGACTCTCTCGAAGCTCGTCACAGAATCGACCACACGGACGCGGGAACCACGTTACAGACTTTCGACCGTAATCTCGATGGAATCGAGTCTGCGAATCTGGACGCATCCGGCTACGCTTCGTCGTTCCAATTGCAAGAAAATTGCGAAGCTAGAGGGCGAACTCCGGGACGTTTGTCGAAGTTTGCTCTAGTCAGGAACGATCACGACAACACAGCGGACAGTATTGGCAGATATTCCGAGACCTGCTGCAATTTTCCTTTCACCGTTCGCACGGCGACAGCGTTCTCCGGTTTCGAGGGAACGTCGAGTTTGCCGACGACTAGAGTCACCACGACCACCGTGACCACGTCGACGGCGACGGTGGCGGTCTCCGCAATGCGGGAAACGGATACGAATGAGAAACAGGAAGATGTCGAGGGGTCCAACAATCGCGCGCCGGAAGAGGTAAGAGCGGAAGCGGAGGGCTGCGAGCACGGGTCGACGAGGAACCTAATGAAAGATGGGGAATCCTCGGAGAGAAGCGACGAATTCGCGGACAACGACGGGATCCAAACGTTACGAGTGATCATTTTGTCGGAACAATTGTGAAAGCTAGAGAGCAACTGATAATTTAGATGGAAGAAGGAGGTCAAACTCGTTTCTCGCCGACCGATATATCGTTCGATGTGTATTATATTTAAGTAGCATGTAAGTACAAACCGCGACGAACATGGACGATCGAGTCTTGAGAGAGGAAAGAATCTCGCACGAAGGCTGACGCGATGCCATAAGAGGCCATAAACCATTTCGAGAAGCAAAGGCGAAGAAAAAATCTCGTGGAGCGTCGAGGCTTGAACGTGTCTCGCTGTTCTTAATAGAACTCGACACTTTCGAGTTGCGACGCGTTTACGCATTTTGTACTTTTATATCGTGGACGATGCCGCCGACTCGAGCGATGATCCCCGCGGTTCCCGCGATCGGGGACGATTTTTTCTGTAAATGTACCATAACTCGACTGCGCCGTGACGCGCTTATTAACTTAAGCAATAAGTCTGACGTTCGACAGCGACGCGTAGGTGATACGCGCATTTTTTTCAAGTCGAGAATCGTCGCGTTTTCGATGAAAAAGAAAAAAAAAAACGCACGCACGATCGTTTTCGCCTGGCTGGAATTTTCGAGCGTTCGTCTGTTGTAAATAACGGTAAACGTATCAGTACTTAACGAAGTGGGACACGGCCGCGGACAGGGCCCGAGGGATTCCAAAGAAATCCGAGAGCGCCTCGTTCTCCTTTCGTTCCGTGTATTCAATACGAACGAGAACGAGGGGAGAAGGACGATTAACCAACCGAAGAGAAAGTGGAATGCTCGGATGGCCCGTTACGTTCTCGTGTCTCGCGTTAGAACACCGCGGAGGGAGTACGCGGTTTCAGCCCGAACTAACGATAGCTACGCTTTTAACGTTGAAAGGATATTTCTTGGCTCGTGCATCTACCGTGCGTCCCTTTAGTTTTGTAGTATTAACGCGGCGTGTTTAGAAATCTCGCGTACGTAGCGACCTTCGTTGAAGTCCTTATTTTTGTACCGCTCTTGCGAACGCCGTCGACGTTCGCCGAAAAATCGTGTTTCAATTCGTGTTCTAGTACTCGTGTCAAATATACGCGCGCTATTAGGGAGACCGCAGAGATATAGAGATAAGGAAAGAGTGGAAAAGAGCGAGCAAAGGAAAAAGAGAGATATAAACAGGACCAGCCGGATCGTACGCGTTCGTTCCTTTCGACTTGTGATCTCATTTCTTCGCCGAGATACGAACATGATTTCTTTTTTAACGTTCGGGAGAACGGGCGAGCATTTTTATCGACCGCGGGACGGTGTCTCCTTTATTTGCCGCTAATAGAATTTCTTTTCACTTCTTGTTCCGATATTGCATATATGTATATGCATATAGGCTGTTTCGTTTCCGAGATTATGTATCTTGGAGTTTCATTTACCTTTTTAAACGCAACAATTCGCGAACGGGGGAAAAAATACAGCTGAATGTAAATTTTCCGCCGTTCCTCGAATCTTCGACCGTCTCCGCAAGCGATGGGAAATCACCGTTCTTCCGCTTCTCAACGACAAACCGATCGATTGACCGACCGACCAAATATTCTATCGCTTCCGAAACAGAAAGCGTATCGCGATAAGACACGCGCCTGTCGCGAGGTTTTCGCATTGTCAAATAGGTCTCTACCGTACCATATGTCGGTTCAAGTGATTGTTACGCGTGCGATCGCGTGGTTACGCGCATTGACAAGGCGCTGTAAGCGTTGCGATGCGCGCGCACCACGGACGCACGCGTGTCGCGTGCAAATTTGAAATTGATATATATTGATCGACACATATGCATATATATCAATTATCGTCCATTATAGTTACGATATTATTACGAATTATTATTTGTACAAATTTTATGTTGCGATATAAAATAAACGATAAAACGACAAACCTTCTGATATCTCTTAAATATCCACGAGTTCCGATCGAATTATCAAACATGTCCCGAGGCGAATAATTAGGCTAATAGAGAACAGACGCTCTGTATGTACTCGGCTGACATCGAATATATAAACGAACATATCGATAATCCTTCAACAACACCTCGCGTCTCGCGTCTCTCATCCCGACTGCACAGACCTGCGCGTTTCGTTCAGGTATGCAAAACAGTCTCGGTGTTTATGCCGGATTAGCCCGTTGTTCCTCGTTACGCGTGCAGGCTTTACAGTTATTTCTTTGCATGTATTAAGTTCCTACGAGTATGGGGACGATAATTTCATGGTGAACGACCTCCAGCCGCTCGTATCTCTCTGCATTTCCGTGGAACGTGAATTCGTTCGTTTCAGGCGTAATTTTTGCCCTTCACGGGTGGTATAGAAACGCACGAAACAAGGGGCAGATACGATCTCAACTCGTTCGATGGAATTGTGTCTTATTTGTAAAAAGAGTTCTCGCGAAAGCCACACCAGAAACGACGAAATTTTACGCGAAAGATTCTCGTCTGGTATCGAGAAGGTATCCGCTAGAGTGTTTCTCTTTCTAACTAATAGAGAATCGATAGTTCGGCGAGAGGAAGCAGCGAGACAAGTGGCATCGTGGCGCGTGATGCTCGAACGTAAAACGGTGCGAAAGGAAATGCGTCTATCGAAGAAATTGTGACGAACGTCGTTCATCTTTTCAAAACGAATGGGATCCGCAGATACAAGGATCGTGGTTCGACAGAGACAGCGTGGCGCCGCTCGAACCATTGGATATGTAAACACTACGCGTTTTCCTCGCGACATTCATTTACGGGGCGCTGTCTGCATTTGCACCGTCCCGACCTTGATCATGGATCGATCGGATAGTTTTTTCCGGTCAGGTAAGAGGAAACTCAAACGTTCGACGTGACATACCTCCCCGCGTAATTAAAACGCTCCTCCATATTCATAACTCCGATATTCATTTCCTCGAAGCGGCTTGTCTATTTGTGTCAGCAGCAGCAACAGCAACAACAACAGGGAACGATCGAAGGTTATTTTCGAAGTCAGATCGGTGACTTATTTCGCAATCATACATACCATCGTTCGCGCGCATTAAACGACAGGCCGACCACCGAATCGTCTACTTCACTCGCCGGGAATAAAACCGCGAATCCCTTACCTCTTTCCCGGGTCCCTGTCAATCGAACACTACGACATTACGATAATGTTTCCCGTAGGCGAGCCCGATCTTGGCATCTTTCCCAGAAACCACTGACCGAAAGAATCTTTTCGGCAGTTGCAACGCCACAGTCGCAAAGAACAGAGTGTAACGGCACGCGTAAACGCGTGTCCGCGCTAGAAGAGACACCGGCGACTGTTGCGGAAGAAGCAAAGGACTGGCGGTATCGACCGAAGTTGGGATGAAGGAGAGGATGTACGAGGGCGCAGCCGCGTCACAGCACACCAGCCAAAATCTGCGCGACGTCGTCCGTTTCTGTATTAACACGTTCCGAGCATTCTATGCCGGGGACGTCGGGGCTGCATTCACCGTCGTTGCAGCCGCAACCGCTGCATCGGACGTCAAACGAGCCACCGACTCCTCCTGCCGTGGGCCGAACAGTCTCGCGGCAAGGCAAGCGTCGCCGCGCGATCCTGCCATGGGCAATCTCCAAAGCGAGGCTAGAAAGAAAGGAAAGAAGGGCAAAGGGGCTGCGGATGGAACTGCCAGCACGCCAGGATCCGTAGCGGATGGTCTCGACGACGCGACCGACACCGGGGATGATGGAGAAACGGGTGACTCGGAGGAAACACCCGCTAGAAAGATGGAAGTATGTCAGAGACATGGGGTGGAAAAGCGACCGCTTCACAAGAGACAGGCTCCGAAACCACCTGGATCTACCGAGAGAAAGGTCAGTTATAGGGAATGATTTGAACGGAGTTCCAGGTTCTATCGTGTTTTATTTCGAAGTGGTATGTCGGCTTTCTGTGTTTTTCGATGAGAAAACGGGATGATGGTATACAAAACTCCGCCCCTGCTAAACGGTCGAATAATTGATTCCCGGACTTTGGACTAATTGGAATTGCTACGGGTCGATTGGAAGTTTATGGTAATCTACCTGGTGTGTGTGTGTGTGAAGTTGGTCGAAAGTCACACACTGACATACGTTCAGATGTTTTCGGAAGTTGAGGCTAACTGAAATGCTAGCGCCGCGTTTAAAGCGATTTAAATACGATATACACGATTCTACGATGACGAAAGAACGCGATTGCTTGCGTAAAAGTTAATCGAAAAGATCTGCCCATTTTCCTACGCAATTCTATTCCATTTGCCTGCACCATCTCGGAAAAATTCACTATTTCTTCGCGGATATCCTCCTAATGAAAGGAAAAATATACGTATCTAATCGGACAAAATCAAATGGCGAAGGATTCGAAATCAATTCTTCAAGTACCTTAATATCGAAATAACTTGGAATTTCTTGATTCTTTATTTCAAATAGGTCAGCCCGGTTGTAGCAGAGCTTTCGGGGAAAAAGTCATACGTACGAGAAAAACACGACAAAGAAGATGGATTTGAAAGAGCGATAGAACGAGTCGGGTTAACAGAAACGAAGACCAAAGAAAATTCATCGGGAACGCCATTATTGCCAGCAACAAATCAGATTCAAAAGCAAGACCCGACGCTCCTGGTCACAGACTCGTGGCGATTGGCCAATCAGTGCATGGTTGTGACTGAGATTTCGATGCCACCTAGCCAAGAATCTTCGAGCGACAGCGTGTTCACCGATCCCGAAGAAGTAGCCGGCGCTACGAATGGCGCCAAGGAGGAAGCAGTCTCGACGTCATTGGCGCTTGTTTTGAAGAGTCACGAGGTCGAGCCGTCTTCCATGTCCCCGCTTTTCGGTGAGCGGAACTCGTATCTTCTCTCATTAGTAACCTCAATACGAGATCTAAAAATGAGTTACAGGATGTTTCAAAGTATATGGCTCATGGCTTAACAAATTTGTTTTTCTATCGGCTTGTCGTAAACGATAAAATGTAGTTTCAATTACGTAATTACGATAGCTTGCTTGCTTGGAGAAACGATATCGCGTACTCTCAAACCATCTGTAACTTGATTTTAATTTCTCAATCAGGAAACGAGGCGATCGAGAAACTTGTTTACTCGCGAAGCGCCGGTAACGATGTACAACCGAGAGTAATAGGTATTCCGCTTCGATAAAGCTTCGATAAGAAACGAGATAAAGTTTATCAGGGAGGCGTGATTTCGCCACGTGTCGCACTCGTGTTTCGCGATGTAGCCCGTTGCAACATCGAGCGATGGTCACGTTCCCATTTTGAAAGTGAAATTCGTCGGGACGTTGTAAAAATTCATCGTTACCCATTCAATATGACGTGGGCAGCTATCGAGGTGGCGTTTCTTCCGAATAGTTGCTGGCTTCAAGATCGTTTTTACGGAAAGGAGCATGTTTCGATTAAAGGCGAACTGTACAGATATATGATTGGCAATTATCTCGACGCTGTCAGAGGTTAACGAGGCGGCCAACATTTACTTATCGCGCGACATTTTCCAAATTACGGGAAACGAGAGCACAGACGACGACGGCAACGCGAACGCTGTGGATCGCTGTTGAGTTTTCGCGGAAATCCAGTTACGATGTGACCGTACAATCGGAAAAGTCCAGAGTCACGCGCAGATAAGAGGAGCCGCCAATGCCGGACGAAGGCTGGAACGGCGGCGAGGCCAAAAACGAAGTTATCATTAAATCGTACTCGATCAGTGAGAGTTGCACAGGTTCGATGTTTGTCTCGTTTCCTCGAGTTTTGCTTGATTTCGAAACGAATGATCGGGTGAGACTGCATGGTAGAAAACGTGCAATCGACGAGAAGAAGTAGGGAAGTATTTAAAAATATTTTAATCTTTCAGAACGGCGAATCGTTGGAACGTTAATCTCGGCGCTGCCGGATCAATTGAAGTCGATACTTACGGAAGCCGAAGTCAAACAATTTGCGGCTGGAATATATTCCAGACTTGTATCGGATGGTATTATCGGATCGATTACACTTGATGGTGTCACGCGGAATAAGGAGCTTACAGTAAGACGTCTGTTCGTTCTAGTGGATGTCAAAGATCATGTACTTGAAAACAAAATAAACAAACGTGCCACTCGTTTCAGGAAGATCAGTGCCAATGCAAAGATACGCAATCTATATCGAGCAGTTTAACTTGCCAAGCAGTTTCCGCGAAAGACCAACAAGATTCCGAGAAGGAGTCGCTGAAACGGGAGCTCGAAAAACTTCGAGAACTAGCGAAACATGCAAACAAAACTACTCAAGGTAAATCCACGCAGACATCTCCTACGACAACTTTCCCGGAAGCAATTTCCGAAGATTTATCCAAAGGGAAGTCTCCTGGAACGCTCGGTTCATCGTTGGAGAAGACTATCGTTCAGGATGCGACTTCTCAAGAGCAGTCTTCGAGTGCCACTTGCTCGACATCAGCCGCAAGTGGTTCGAAGGACGCGAAGGCTTGCGGAAACGACACGACACCGGGCCGTGTTACTCGATTATCGTTGACCCTAACTTCCCCATTGCCGCAAGTTTCTTCACCGCCTGCATACTCGAGTGCACCACCTCCTCCGCCCCCACCACCTCCTCCACCCCCCTCGCCCTTCTTAGACTATCGTTCTGAGAACAGTTCAGCCTCCGCTTCTCAACCGTCTTTCTCCATCCCAGCCCCACCTCCGCTACCTGCCTCCACCACCGCGACGCAATCGTTTACCTCTCAACGAAGCGTTACTTCGTTACCAATAGTTCCACCACCGCCGCCGCCGCCGCCGCCACCTCCTCCCTTACCGCAGCCGATCTTACAGCCGATGACGGGTGAGATACAAGCAGCACCACCTGCACCTCCTCCGCCTCCACCACCTCCATCCCCTACACCCTCGATCTTAAGGCAGGCGTGTTCCATACCAGTTCCACCACCTCCGCCACCGCCTCAGACGCCTCTATTTAATTCGATACCTCCGCCGCCTCCACCACCTCCACCGCCGCCACCACCTTTATCCTCTGCGTCAAGCATCAGTCGACTAGACTCAGGACCTCCGATTCCTCCTCCTCCGCCCCCACCGTCTCCCCCAGCGCCCTTGATCGGTACGGTGTCCGGAGGACCGCCGCCACCGCCTCCTCCTCCCACGCCTATGATGGGCGTGCCGCCACCTCCGCCACCACCTGCAATCGGAGGCATTTCCGCTGCACCACCGTCCATACCACGACCGCCGCCTATGGGTGTACCCGGAGGTCCTCCTCCACCTCCGCCTCCGCCAGGAATCCAAGGACCATCGCAAGGACCTTGCCCTTTACCCGCACCTCCGGTTGGAGGTTGGAACCCAGCCAGCAGAGCGTGTGAGTAACAGGACAGAACTTGTCTACGAGACACGCTGCCGATTTCGCGATGATCAGAACGATGTTCCTCGTTTAGGCATGAGAAAAGAGCCGCTCTGTCCCGAGGTTCCTATGAAACCGCTCTACTGGACCAGGATTTTGGTACCTGTAGTACCAACGGAGCGTGGTTCCGTCGACGCTCCAGAGTCGGCCGTTCAGGTACTTGGTTATAACACGAGCAGAGGAGGAAGATGAGTTGTTAAGTCCAGGTTATTAATTGTATTTACTCGATAGATTCCTCTGTGGGCGGAAATAGAGGAAGAGAAAAATCTGGATATGAAAGAGTTCGCCGGCCTGTTCTCTCGTCAGGTGACTGCCAGAAAACCGGTCAAAAAAGCGGACGACGCTTCGAAACCATCTAAGATACAACCAGCAAAGATTCTCGACTCGAAACGATCCAAGACCGTGGGCATTTTGGAGAAGAGCTTACACGTGGACTTCTGCGAGGTTGAGAACGCGGTTTATAACTTGGATACTAGTGTGGTTAACCTTGAAGCGTTACAGCAGATATACGAAATCGTAGGTATTCGAAAATTACAAAAACCTGTAGTTTCAGATTTTCGTTTATATAATATAAACTTTGTGCGATTTAATCGCTCTTAGAGGCCAACGCAGAAGGAATTGGACGAGATAAGAGCTTTCGAGGAGAGCAATACGGACGTTCCTCTTGATCGACCAGAGGTTTTTCTCAAGAAATTGTCCAGTATAAATCACTTCTCCGAGAGAATTGCGTGTCTAATGTTTCAAGCGGAATTTCAAGACGCGATCTCGTTCGTTGCATCGAAGTTAACAAATTTACGAAGCACCTGCGATTTTTTACGGAATTCTACTTCTCTGAAAAAAGTGATGGCGTTAATTCTCACGCTCGGCAATTACATGAATGGCGGGAACAGGACGCGAGGGCAAGCCGACGGTTTTGGTCTGGAAATTCTAGGGAAGTTGAGGGACGTGAAGTCAAATGTACCTGGTATTACGTTGCTCCACTATGTCGTTAGAGCGAGACTAGCTCAAGAGAAGGATCACAACTTCGAAGAACCTTTGCCGTTACCGGTTCCGGAACCGGCCGACATGGAGGCGGCATCGAACATCAATTTTGAGAATGTCTCGGCCGAGTTAGAAAGATTAAAGAAGGAACTTCAAGGTGAAAATCTATAAACGTTCATCTTTTTTTTTTTTTTTTTTAGATTCTGAAAATGTACTTTTCTTCTTTTTTTTTTGTATTGCAGTATGTACCGAAAAATGTGAAATCGTCGTTGACGCGGATCCCGAATCGTCAGGACCGTTCAAAGAAAAGATGGATGCGTTTTTCCGCGTGGCAAGAGCAGAATTGGCAAACGAGCAGGAAGCTTTGCTCGACGCGAAGAGCAAATTCAAGGCTGTGATGCAATTCTACCAGTACACTCCTAAAGGCGCGAAGAACCTAGACGCGGCCGATCCGAGCGCGTTCTTCATCCTCTGGCTCGGTTTCTGTCAGGACTTCAAGGTATATATCATTTTATTCCCTCGAGTTTCTTTATACTTGTACAACGGATTTCGTAGGATATCTGGAAAAAGGAGCAACAACGAATAAGAAAGGAACGAATGGAAGAGATGAGGAAGAAATACGGAAGTAAAACAAAGGTAGAAAAATTGAAACTAAGCGCCACGGGACTGAAAGCACGGATTCAGAAGCTCTCACGAAAGTAAATCTAGATTCGATATCACGAATACATCGATAGGTGCGTTATAACGAGTCGAACGAATACAACTATTCTCGTCTTCGAGCGAGGATAGTGTCTGGTTGTTACGAATAAACATAGTTTATGGGATCGATCGATCGATCGTCCGTTCCGTTCGGTCCGTCCCACTCTTTACGGCACTAATTTCGTCGAAATTAAAACGAAATAATGATTATTGTTGTAGATATATTCGTTGGCATGAATTTGTTATATTGTATATAGACTGGTTAAGTTTGTGTCTAATTTATAAATACGATTGTTCCGCGAATGAAGAAATCGAAGCAATTCTAATAAACGATACTTTTTACATGTCTTCGATTTTTTTCTCCCGTTCAACTCGATTCTCGATGAAAGGATACGAGGGAAGTTTTTCATGTTGATTTTTTCAGTTTCATCGGGTGTTTTTTTTTTTTTTTGGTGTCAAATGCGTGTGCGTTTGCGTATATTTTTTCCACTGTAATTAGTAGCGACGATACAGAACCTTCAAGTAAAGCGAAAACAGAGATTAACATTTAAGAATAGTTAATAGATTAATCGCATCATCGTACGAATCGTGCTATCTCGCGCGTTAATTATCGCATTCTAAAACGTAAAAAAAAGGGGGAAGAAAAAGAGGGGAAAAACGCTCGGAAATGCCTTTCGCAAAATAGATACATCGTTTGTAAAGCCCGACAGGTATAAAATGGGCATTTGCCGTTTATCTTTTCTTTTTTCCTCTTTCATCTTGGACGAAGCGGCTACGGTTTCCATATTAAACGCGTTCTCTGTTCGCTTGGCCGACATTTCTAAGGGCCCGTCCGGTTCATCCGTGCGTCGGTTCACTTCGGTAGGCAGGTACGATTCGCGCAGAAGCGGTTTACGGCGATTAGACCTAAGGCAATCGTTGCGTGTAGCGTAATTTGTGTCTTTTATTTTTTAGGAAATTGTCTTATTCGCGGAGTGGTTCCCGGTGCGACACCGACCCGGAGAATCGAGCAATATGTACATATACAGCGCGGCCACTATTTTCCTGTTGATATCCTTTCGGTTTCGTGTTGCTCTTTCCGTAGGGCCCTTTCTCCATCAGTAAACGAGAGACAGAGAGGAAACGATAGTAAAAGAAATAAAAACACGACGATCGAAAGAAAACGAAAGAACGGAAAAGATCGACCGAATCGATCGAGTCAGCGACGCGGCACCTGGCGTACATCGTATCGTCGAATTCTGTGACTCTTGAATACGCATACACTGCGGCAACGGTTTTTACTTCTCGAAACATGAAACGTTAATCATTAGTGTTACTCGACCGGTAAAAACCTAGTCCTATGGATAACGTAAAATTACAATTACATTAATAATGATCGTTATCGCTATTCGCGGTAAAGAAAATTTATTACGAAAGAGTTAACTGGTACGCTCGGTCGCGGAACTTATGTCTAACTCGTACGTATCGCCCTCCTTACGTACAACCGATGTCCACTTCCGCGATAATTTTGTTTCTCTTTGGATCGCTTTGTAACCGCGTCCATTCTATCATCTCCTCGTGTTTCTATGCATTTCGTTTCTCTTTCATCTTTTTTACAAAATATTTCAATAATATTAAGCTCTTTCACTCGATTCGGACGTCCCCAAGAAGAATATTGGCGTTAATTATCCGAAGCAGCGAAAGCTAGCAACGATACGAGCAACTCTCTCGGGTAACGGCCTTGCGCGTTCCAATCTATTCTTACTATATATTAGAATATCCTAAGCGTCGACGTGTCCTCGTTTCGATCGCCGACAATCGCAGCTTTTCAGAAGTGTTTGGCCTTTCACTGACTATGACGATATCTGCTGACTACAATCGGAATGGCGCCCGTTGGTCGATCGGCGTTGGTTTGCCTTTTCGTTTAGTGGCCGGTGTGGTCGATACGGACGTATCCGATGCTCCAGAAGGTTTCCTCGATAGCTTCAAAGAAGGCGGCAGTGGCGTGCTCGATCCACTGGACGGTGTCCTTGTTCTATAGAAAACCAGTAGTTTGCGTTATACTAGATTCTCACGGTTTACGGATCGAAATCGATCGATCGCGCGAACAAAAATACGCAGATCGGTCGATCGGCTGCGTATTAAATATAAATGCGTGTACATATTGCCGCTATGTCCGTCTGGGTTCTTTAAGGACGGTCCGCGTGATCATAATGATATAAGCTACAAACTAGATTACGTGTAAACCGAATCAGACCGAAACGATGATTACCTAGCTCGCTTAACGGCCGACGAGGTGTTAGTTGCTGAATTTGTACACATCGAGCTGCTCCTATAGTGTTAGAAAACAAACACGATACCATATTATTAAGTAGATCTTAAGCGGTGCTGCAGGCTGAAATACGGCCGTTAATAGGACGATGCTGCAAATCAAACGTTGTGATAATTGTGCGAATACCGAAGGCAAACGTATCAAATTTACACGTTTATTATGATCGGTGTTAAGTAATTTTCACCCGAGCAGCGCGATCGTTCATCGTCAAACACAGATCCTTTCGTTGAACGATTGCGTTCGTCGAGAAGCATTTACTTACTTTGCTATCGTAAAATCGCTTCCTATGGAAACGATACTAGAATAAATGAAAGCATTAGAGAAAGTACCAAATCAAAAAGGATACTCCAGTGCGCATGCAAATGACATCTCCAGTGCAGAAAGAAAAAGAAAAAAAATCAGAAAAGACGTGACGGTGTTAATAAGAGCAGGAAAGAGTTCAGCCATACCCGGTAGAATCGGTAGAAACCGTCGAGTAGTTGCTTTGCGTAGAATGAGTGGAAATATTGCTGGTCGTCGATTGTGGGGATTTTATATCCGTGCCCACATATACGGGGATCCTCGAACGGCTAAACCATCACCATTCGATTAATCAGCTGATCAACTATCGCACGCGGTATACCACCTATCGCGCTCCCCTTTTAGCTTTTTCGACTAATTTAATCGTTTCCTTCTTCCCTTTGACAAGCCGCGAACAAAAGCACGAGTAATTAAACCGAGATAACAGATAATCCAACGGGAAATAAAAATAAATGGAAAGAGAACACCTCCATCACCACTGCGAGCATTGCCTACGCGATAGGGATATGAACTTGGAAGAGCGGTTACATGATAGATACGAGGCACCGTGATTTAGACAGTCCACCTTAATAGCGCTATGTATGTAGTATATAACATGTGAGAAATGAAGCTAAAGCCAATCGCCAATTTTCACCTCGATTCCATAATCGTTAATTTGGTTTACCTGATCGGTGTGCCGACACCAGTCAGGGTTGGAATGCTCGAAGCTCTATGGATCGTGCCAAACCTAAAAAAATGTTATTAACTAAATTTACGTTAATCGTCGTTAACTGACACGAGAGTGAGTACCGAATGGTTAATAGGCATGGCTCTAAAACCGTGGTCTCTGCTTTTTCTAATTCTAAATTATTCGCAGATTTCGTTCGTCGGAAAACGAATAATAAAAAAAGAAAAAGAGAAACAGATGAAAAAAAAGGGGAGGGGGGGGGGGAAACAAAACGGTGAAAAATGAACAAAATGCCGGCAGAACGAACACCGTATCTTGCACACGACACGTCGATCAATATCATTCCAAGATTATAGGAATACGAGATGCGAAATAGGTCACGATACATACGACCGTCGTTAATGTCTCTACCACGAGAATTGACGATGCGACAAAATCATCTAGATTCGACAAGATGCGAGTTAGTTGATCGCAGATAAATTTCTGTATTTTTTTTTTTTTTTCAGATGAACACACGGGAAAACGGAAGATGTCGGTACAAACCTCGCTGGAACACCACTGGCAGGACTAACCAGGCCGGTGGGCGTTCGAGGTCGTGAGCTCGAACCGTTCACCGATAAGCGCTTTCCTGACACGCTATTGTGTCTGCTAGAAGTGGGAGTATTGCCTGTCGTGCTCACAGCCGTTCTGCGTGGAATGCGGCTCACATTTGTCGAATCATCTGAAATGAATAGAAACACAAAGAAAGTACATATTGCGAATATTAAAACGACTAAAAAGCTTGTTGATCCTTCATAAGTACCTACCAGTACTATCCAACGACTGTGTGGAACCATAGCGACTCGGTGGTTTGCTTCCTTGCCTGGATGCGGGCCTACTTCCGGGTCTACTGGTTGGTCTGGACGTTGGTCTCGAGGTTGGTCTACTCGATGGTCGACTACCGCCTGCAGTTATTGAACGATGAATATAAATTTTCCCCCAAGAATTGACTAAAAGATAATTAAAAATCTAAGGATAAAAACATTTGATAGAATTGTTTACCCGGTGTCATAGAGCTTCTGTAGGGTGTACTTGTTTTTCTGGCGGAGCCAAGCTTGAAGGAGCTCTCGTTGTCGCTTAGGCTGTCCGGCGTTCCAGCGCTCAACGAAGAGCGCGATGCTCGTGACTGTCCCATGGGAACGCTGCGAGCGCTGCGTTCTCTCACCTACGCGATAGAAAGCTCATCTCGATTAAGCGAACACGGATGGGAAACCAAACGGAAAAATGCGTTCTACCAGAGGAGGCGAGTACACGGTAGAAATAGAGAGGCAAACAAACAGATAGACAAATAGCGAGAATTGTTTGAACCGGTCGACGCGCGAGTGGCACGCGCCGATACTGTTAGTTGAAGCGATACACGTCGAATCGCAAAGCGGAAGGAAGCGAATTCAAACGTTGAAAAGTAAATATTTTAATTAGAAAAATTACTTTTTCTTTTTCTTTTAGTACTTAGAGAATTACAAATTTCCTTCCGCCACGTGACGTTTGCATCAGCGATATATCGCGAAGAAATCTGATTCTTTCTTTCCGCGGTGCTCCTCGGTCGTTCGTATATAACCATTCAACGCCACCGATGCGAACTAGAAACCGATCGATCGATCGAAGGAAGAAGTATAGAAAAAAACAAAACAAAAAGACCAGTGAAAAAGATAGAGACCACCGTGGTAGCTCGAGAGAGATAGACAGCGACTTTTTACGTCTAAGGAAAAAAAAAAGATCCATGCAAACTTACCAGAGGAAGTTGGGACAGATAGAGTAGCTTATGATGGTTCGAAGTATCTCCGATCAACGCCACTATGCACGCACCAATACAGCAATACAGGAGATCGTTATGCACATATTCGATACAGTAGTTCACCGTATCCGCGAATCGCGTCTCGCGAACAACATTACAACGTTCTACAACGTTCGGCATCCTCGATATTCGATCCAGAAGAAAATAGTAAGGAATTGTAAGCGGGCGAATATAAAAGAGATCGAGGATACCGATCGTTTTGAAGACGAGCTGGTAGAATTCTCGGTTCGTCCTACGAGGAAGGGGAGATCGTTCAGAGGCATCCAATTTAAGAAATTAGACACGGCAAATTAGGCTAACGAACGTGGAAACGAAAAACAGTATAAAAAACGCCGAGAGCTACTGCGAACTCGAAACGAAATTTCGTTTTACGCGTTCAGTGTGATACATGCGCCGGCTCTTTTAAAGATATCGTCCCGCGAATCGGCCTAAAAACCATGAAAAGTACGATCGTCGAGCTAAACTACCATTTCTACCGCATGCATAGATGATTCTCGTTTAAGCGATGATGCCATGAGACGTGGGGGATGTTTCGTCGTGTTCATGTACGCGCGCATCACCATGAGAATCGAACGACAATACTTGCGGGAATGCTGAGAGCAGCGGTAGCGGTAGCAGCAACGCAAATTACAAAATATATAAAAATGAAAAACACAAGAAACAGAGATCAAGAATCGGGACAGCGAGATCGGTACGAGATATAGTCGGGCGTTGAAATCGTGAACAACGAGTCGTTCCCATCGGTCGTCGCACGATGCTGAGGAACGTGATAAGCGCACTCGAGGAAGACAAATCACTATCACCCCAAAAAAAAAAAAAAAAAAAA
The DNA here is from genome assembly GCF_024516045.1 of Bombus affinis. Classification (NCBI taxonomy): domain Eukaryota; kingdom Metazoa; phylum Arthropoda; class Insecta; order Hymenoptera; family Apidae; genus Bombus; species Bombus affinis. The sequence continues at coordinate 16,912,865 of NC_066346.1, read as the reverse complement.
TAAAAAAATAAAAAAGGAAACAAAAAGAAAGAAACAGAAAAAAAGATGAACTCGACAGAAAATATAAAATAAAACGGTTAATCAATTGTATCGGATAATACAATGTGTGTCACACCATCGACAGCAGAAATTAAAAGAGTAGACAGAGTTTTCTTATTTACCCAATGATAAGAGGGGGCGTGCATGTGGAGGGGATACGAGCACGGGAGGTCCTCCTTTTGCCTCAAACTCTCAAAAATCGGCGTCAGCTGGTTCATAAACTCCTCCGCTACACCATAAACGAAAATTTTAGGAATACACCGGTCGTAAATGTGGCGAAAGCACCGGTTCTCTCACGTTTGTCCGTCGATCGAACGAATATTGGATCTTTCGACCGACCCCTTACGAATTCTTTCAAGATTCTTTCGCATGTGTATAACGCTATTTTATAACAGCTTTGATATATTTATCGATCGAAAGCTCCATATTCGCTCTGTCAAGTGGACGGATCACTGGAATATCGAGGAGATTACGGCGATGTCAAGCACGTCGCTGGAACCGACGTCGAACGTTGGATTCTAACGATACGATGTACAGATTCTGACAGAGATAGAGATAGAGAAGAAAAGAATCATCAGAAAAAAAAAAAGAAAAAAAAAGAGTGATAGAATCTCGTGAAATCGCATCTCCTGAGGTGAGGTACTCTCTGTATTCCCTCGGCGGAATGAAGCGCCAAGGATCGTCCCGATTCACTGTACGACCCGTTCGATCCCGATTTCGAGGGCGTATCAGCGTGGCTAGGGCCGGGAGGTATTTTCTCGGGGACTTGATGGGCTGAAAACCAAAAAGGAGCTCGGAGTTGAGCCGAACGAGGGACAGGAATGGCTGAAAGCAATTACCTCGAGGTGCAATTGGCTGAGCTAAGGTAGCTGTAGGTGCGACGATTGCTACCATTTCGAAAGCTGACATGCTCACATGCGAGGATAAAAAAGAACGAGTCCAGAGGATTGGAAAGAAAAACATAGTCCCTGATTTCCTCGGGTCAGTAGTATAATACTTACCTAAATCACAGCGAGATCGTCGATCGAGCTTAGGCGTATATAGACCAGAGAGAAAGATGACCGGAGTAAAGCCGAGATAAGTCAAGAGATATAGAGACGATATGAGGGAGAGGGATCTACGATGCGTGCGATCGTTGCGATCGATATCGAACTAAGGAAACTCCGACAACATCATTCACCGTGGAGCATCGATCGGCTTTTGGGCGGCTGAACGGATCAACGAACGATCCAGCGGTCCAGGTTGCATACATTTTCTCAAACCAGCCTCAAACGGGCAGACTCGAGCACGCGACTCGATGACATGAAAGAGATATACAAATGTTTAGGCCTCGTTCACGCAGTTACTGCGAATTTGAATGCACAGATGGCGATAAACAAGTAGCAAGATAGCAACCTACGTTGAAAGTAGGAGTTCTACGTTCGCATAAACAGATTGTTAACACGAAAAGATTAGTTGCCTCGACACGCGTGTGCCGGGTCTCGCATATCTACGCAAAGGAGGCCGTAAGGTTCCCCGGATCGATCCCGGATCATGATATCGAAATTCGTCAAATTGCGAAATTCAAACGAAATGAATGACTTTCGAATGAGTTTGGAAACTCGACGATCGCGACTTAAAGGATCGATCGAGGATACGAGAGAATGATGATACACACACGTTACCTTGGTGATGGGTCCGGCATTCGCGGATGAGATTGGCGTACGCTGCAGCGTCGAGGTTGGGCTCGGTTTCGATCTGAACGCCGTCATTGTCTGGCTGACGCCATCCGCCAATATGAATTGTTCTCGCAGCTCGATATTCGTTCTTCCCTTGGCTACAGTGTGTTGCGTGCACGCAAGTTAGAAGGAAGGCGTTACGGGATATGTATCGCGGGGTGTCGAGAAAGGGAGCGCGGGGCCAGAGCATAGAAAATAGTATTTTTTTACAAAGAGAAAGAGATAGATAGATAGAGAGAGAGAGAGAGAAGATAAAACGAGCGTTGAAAGAGGTAACAATATATAGAGCAGATGATTAACGGGTAGCCGAGAAATAATAGAGGAAACATAGTATAAATCAGAGCGATCAAAGATATACAGAATACGTAAAGCGATCAGATATACGTAAGTAGGGGCGTAGTTACAGCGGCGTTATCGAGTAATCATGCGCGTTATCAATAGCGACAGATTAAAGAGCCGATTTGGTCGAGTTTTATCGTTGCCAGGTGTTTGAGATGTCGTGCACAGAGAAAGTTGGAGTTGAGAGTAACAGAGTAGAGAATGTATAGGTTGTTGTAGCGGTAATAGCGAGAGTAGATAGTAGTAGCGATAGTAGCGGCGGTAGTATCAGTTAAAAGGCAATGATAGCGGCGCACGCGGTATGTTCATGTGCGAGTGTACGGTAGAACAAAAAAGAAACAAAATACAGTGTATTATAGAATATTCGTCCGACGATAATTGTGAAAGGTTCGAGTGATAATTAAGGATAAAAATCAGACGGATATCGTGTTGATGACGATAAGACTCGAGGAATATTTTTGAAACGTTAACCGCTTTGATTTCATATGCATTTAATTATGATTCCCCATTATTTAAGTATAATTCCCAATTAATTACGCTATTAGAAAAGTGATCGTATGCCATGCGAATCGTGTCGGCGTCGAAAGCCAACTACCTAATTAATTTCAGAGCGTACGCAGATAGTCAAATTGAATCTGTCTTCGACTAGAATCTAATTAGAGACCGGATAAATAAGATTAGCTGACTTTTGACGACGACGGTAGTAAGTGATAAATGAGATATCTCGATATACACGAAAATCTAGCGATATACCTTTGCCGAATAAAAAGAAAAAAAAAGAGAAACGTGAATATGGCTTTGAAGAAACGGATTTTATTATTTCGGTATGTAATGGAAAAGGAAGATGACTGAGAAAGGTAAGACGGTTCTATCTTGACAAAGTAAACGCGAGATCTACGCGAACATGGTTTAAGATTCTCCGTTAGAACGATTGAAAATCAGAATTCCGCGTCGCATGCCACTTTACTTACATACAAACACACACGCACACACGAAGTCTTCTGCTCGACAAACAAACATGAAAAGAAACTAAAGTACACAACAAAACTTGAACTCGTTGCGAAAAAGCAAACTTATGTACACCGTACAAAACACGTACCATGCAGGATGTTCATTTCGTGGCCAGTACGATCGCAAAATACATTTTTGAAGACGTTCTTCTTTCTGTTTCATAGAGCGTAAAGAGAAATGTGAAAAATGAATATTTCTTCTTTGGAAAAAATGTAACGTATGGGCCACGAATTGAAATTATTCCCATATAAAAAGATCCTCACCGAGCGGACACCAACCCTCATGTTGTTCCGGTTTGTTAGGGTCCGGTATCGGCATTAGAAAAACTTAACGAGTTAATTACGATTTGAGGACTTTAGTTGGTCCGTTTCTTTGTCTTTTTTAATGTAAAGTAGACGAAGGCATGCAATACTGAATGAACTGAATGCGTAATTAAAAAATGTACACGTAATGAAATCGGGGAAGTACGTCGATAAAATTGTGCGCAATAAAAGATGAAATGATTCGATGGAACAAGGTAGAATGTTGTTATTTTGTTCGTTAAGGTTGGAGATCAGAGGGACTGGCAGAGGATGACGTTAGTTACGTACAAGTGACAAGCAATATGAATCTCCTAAAGTATCAAGATACATTATAATCGCTTTAGTCAACTTGATAGTCAACCGAACGATCGAGTTCCACGAACTTGTATTGCAAAACTTAATGCAACAGAATCGGCCAGAACTTGTAACGATAAAAAGAAGATAAAACTGAATATTGAAGTAATTCGTGGAACGGAGAGTCGTTCGCTGTGATTAGTGATTAAGGTGAAATGAAAATCTAGCGAGTACGCAGGTAGATATTACGCGAAGCGGAGGTCGTACATAACGAGCACACGCTTTCCTCTTTTGCTCATATACACGGTGTTAAAAAACTCGCGTGGAGTCGATTAATGATTAGTCACGCTCACACTTTGTACCTCAGGAGCTGAGATCGTACACGTATACCAAATGTAGGTGAATACATAGCATCAACAAAAATGCGACACAATGGAGAGAAATGAGAATGATCGCGCGGGAAGAATCGATGAGGGGGTTCGTTAATGAGACAATTTGATGAATGAAATATTTTTTTAGGATACAAATGTTACACGATCTGTTTTTTCTTTTTTTGTCAATGAACGCGTATACAAGCAAATATTTATTCCCGAGGCAGCGGAAAGTAATTGAGTTCGATTTTTCTTTCTTTTTTCAATTTTATAATTTTAGTACCCTTAACAAAAAAAAAAAAAAAAAAAAAACAGAAACAATAAAACTCAAGGTAAGAAGCATATAACGTTAATAAACGTATCTCAAACAGAAGGACAAACAATTAAATCCCACACGTCTGTTTAGTTGGTAAAAAAATATAAACACGTTTAGCTGCCTCTTTTGGATGAGGATAAAGGATAAGGAAATAGTGGTTTTATTTTTAATTAAGACCCGATCTATTTGTGTCACGTTCAAAGGTTGGTAGGGGCGAAACGGAACGATCGAAGGAAAGTTTGTAAAGACTCGTTGTTATAGTAAAGAAAACCATTCAAAATTAGACCAGGAAAAAGTCCGTACTCATCGATTCCGACGGCATAATTCGGCGGTAACGAAGTAGAGAAAAAGAAAAACAGACAGATTAAATGAAAGAAACACTTACCGCGGCAAGGATCATTTTTTAATAGAAATTCGTCCAATGCTACCCATCCACCACCGACTCGTACCATCACGGTCGATCGTAGAATCCGAACCAACCGCAACTTTTGACTGTCTCCAAACTGAAAATCAAATATATTTTCGAATTACAAAATCCCCCTAATCGTAAAGTAGAAATTAATTTCGAATATATACCCTATATTTTCCTTCGCCAACTTGAAATACACGGAATTTCTGGCGACAAGTACAAAGCATCACCAATCGTTTCACTTCATCGTGAATCTTGTCAGTGTCGTTATAGGTTCTGCGTTCCTCCCAGTCTGGTCTTAGAGCTGCGATGAATTCTTTCCAATCTATCAATCCTTCACCGTGGCGATCGAACAAATCTGCGACCGCTCCCATTTCTAACCGTGAAGTCTCGAATTCTTTGCGAATAAATCATACTCATGATGTTATATTTTGTTATCAAAAAAATTTAACAAGTTAAAAAAAAAGGAACTCACTGGTGTTCATGATTCCTTGAATGAAGTCCTCCCGTGGAATCAGTCCGTCGTTATTCTTATCCATTTTCCTGAAGAGATCTGTTAATCTGGACTTTTTGTGGTTCATGAATTTCAGGAACTGTAATGGGATAATTTTGGTGGTCGGATTACAAGCGAAAGACGAGTGAATATTAATGATTCTTTCTTGTATACTCACTCTCTTGCGCCAATCCTCCCAGCTGAAGTTTGCGACACGGTCCAGTTCTTGGATATAATTATACTTATCCTGTAAACGACGTTGACGTTCCCACGCCAACATCCAAACGTGTCTCCACCTGTCCCACAGCAGTTTTACTCTGGGACTACGGAACTCCGGTTCGGCACCTTTGCTATATGGACAGAAAAATTACGTCAATACCTCCGTTCCTCATCGTGAATTAAATAAACAAAGCATGTAAGGCAATGGAAGCTGATGAACGCTAAAATATGTAAATCACCAGAAACGACCTCCACAATGATTATTCGAAACTTAACAGAAAAAAAGTACAAATATGAGAAGATGAAGAAGGAAAGAAAAGAAATGAAATAATCTATGAAGGAGAATTGTTCATCCATGACACGACCGACGCGATCGATTAAACTGCAAAAGATAAATAGAAAGATAAATGGAAAAGTGTGTTAGGGATTTAAAGCAAAGCACGAATGATTAGGAAGAATCGAAGTAACGGTAGGTGTGACGAACCTTCCTTTGGGTGGGAACCGTGGGCCGATGTGCGGCAACAAATCGGGCGTTCTCTCACGGCCTGGGCTGGCTCGGCTAAACAGGAACATGCGTCACATCACTTGACATTTTTCTACCCAATACTGGCAGAACTCGCGTTTTCGTGCACCGATCGCTCAAACCCATGTCAACGATCGATCGTCGAGTTTCCTTGTGAGACGAGCAAACGAAGGAAAAGGGAAAGGAGAAAGGAGAATAGGCCACCTAGAATGCTATTCAAGTATTACTCGTGCATAAAAGACAAAATATTTAATATTCATTCGACAGTAATGTTTATAAATAGAGCGGCCTATTCTCCGTTGAACGCCTTGGATGCGCTTCGAGTGTCCGTACTCGTTTTTTCAGACTCAAAAGTACTCTATCACATACCATGCTGCTACTTCGAAATGAACCGATCAGAGACCTCGACAACCCGTTTTATTCGTGAACGCACCTTTCTGTCGAAACCACCAGCTGTCCTCGTAGACGTCCGTACTTAATCATTATCAAAAATCGTTTACGTAGACAAAGAGAAAAGTAAAAAAAAAAAAAACAAAAAAAAAAAATAAATATAACTAGAAGAGTAGAGTATCAGACGCAACACATGCACGGGCAAGTGTAATTTCCAAAGGACAAAGCGCAAACGAAAACGAACAGAAAACGTTTCAGTTACTTAAATCAATATCGAGAAGCACATAGGCGAATCTCGTTTACTTTTTCTACCTCAAACAAACGATGGATTTTGACGAGCGCGATCTTCGGCGATTTTGACATTTGAACTCACTAAAAAAAAAAAAAAAAAAAAAACTGGGACCAAAGACAAAAGATAAATAAAAAGGAACATGAACGTACGTTGGAGCAGGTGACTTAGCCTTCGTTATCTTCATCGTATCTTTCGCAGATTTGATCTGTCTGGCTTTGCAGACGCGGTCAACTTCGTTCTGTCTTCGACTGGTGTTCTCCATAAATTCTCTGTGATCCACAATCAGCATTTCTAAAGTAGCTTTATCGTCTGGTAGAGGCTCAGCTTCGAGAGCGTTGAGAGTGTTCTCCAAACCTTCTAACCATGACAGTAGTTCTTCCAGAAGATTGTCGAGGTCCTGAAGAATGAATAAAACAATAAATAAAGTTCACAAATTTATAAAAGAATCAATACGTATTTCTAAGCGTCAATAAAAAGATCAATACCTGAAGTCCTCGCATATGATTCTCCAATCTTTGATTCCTTTGTTGGGCCCAGGTGGAAACCTCCTCCCATCTGGACTGAATGATCGTGATCCAGTGTTTGATAACCAAAGCTCCGTCAGGGTGTGCCTTTGCAAGAATCACGTGAGCCAGCTCCAATGTTTGATCTTTTTCAATTTCTTTGGTGCTTAATTCACGCAAGAACTTTTCGTGTTCCATCAACTGATTCCTGCTCTCCTGTTCGTCTTCCGGCAACTGTCCAGCGAATCTCAGCTTCATCTCAGCATCACTCAGCCACTCCAGAAGTACGTGAACTGCCTTGTGAAGGCGTTCAGCCTCTCTGAGGGCTTCTTGGAGTCGTTCAGTCTTGTCAGAGGACAACTTGGTTACCGTGTCCCAAAGATTATTTATTTCAGCAAGCTGTGATCCTATAGCAGATGCATCATCAGGTGTCGCCTTAGCAAGAAGCTCGCGACCCGTTTTGATTACAGATTCCATCTGAGAGACTCTGGATTCGAGATCCTTCTCGAAGGTCTTATGTTGTTCAACCAAATTCATTACAGTATCAAGGTCGCCATAAAGTGGACCGGTGTCCGCCAGCTGCTTCTCAGACTTACTAAGCCATTCCAGCAACGCTTGAATAGCGTCCTTGAATTGTCCCGAGAACAACAATGCTTCCTCGAGCTTCCTCTGTCTATCCACGCACTTACCACAAACAGTGGTCCACTTGTTCTTCAACTCATTCAAAAGTTCTTTTAGAGCAAATTCGTCGCTTTTAGGCGCTTTGTCTTTTAATGATTTTCCATTCTTCATAGTTGCGTCATAGGTACCCTGTTTGGCGCTGAGAGCTTTCTGCAATTCACGGTGCTTATTCAATCTAGCTTTGATCTTCTCTGGATCATTTCCTCCAAGGGCGCCATCACTGGCAACCTCGTCCAAAGTCTTCTCCGTTTCGTCGAGCCAGTTCATTATATTGGACCAAGCATCGTGGAATTCTCTGGCCTCTTTGTATCCGTGATCAAGAGCCCTGGTTCTCTCTGCAGACTTCGAAACTACTCTTTCCCATCTGTGTTGCACACTTATCAACAAGTTTTTGATTAGAATCACGTCCTGTTTCTGTGAAAAGTATTTCAAATGCGTGCCCTTCTTATCGAGGTTCAGCATAGTCTCACGATGAACTCCAACGTCTTTCTGAAACGCTTTGTGTTCCTCTATCTGTCCGAGTATAGTTTCCATTACCCTCGACACAGGTTTCAGATTCGTGAGAATCTTCTCCGCGTTGGTTAACCAATCGACAAACGATTGGAGTGCATCGTGGAACTCTGTAGCCTCTTTCAGAGCGATCTCAAGCTTGATCTTTTTATCACTTGCGCGAGCAGTCACATTATCCCATCGTTGTTTCAAAGTCCTCAAGTTGTGATTCAGACCACCGGCACTAGTAGAATCGGCACGCTTCAAGTATGCTTGTCCTTGTTGAAGAACCGATTCGACTTTCAAACGATTTTGTTCCAATTCGTTGTACACTTCCATAAAGCGTTCTAACTGTTCTGAAGCCGTTTCCGGCAATCCTCCAACAGGTTTCGAAGCTACTATGGTATTGTCCACATCACCCAGCCAAGACAAAAGGTCCTGTATCTCCGCCGTAAAGGTTTGCGCTTCTCTAAGCGCATCTTCCAGTTCTCGTTGACGATCAGCAGCACGTTGCAACAAATCGCGCCAACGACGATTCAAAGTGCCTAATTTCTCAGCAGTCGTCGAAGCTTCGGCTGTTCCCTTTCCATCCTCTATTAACTGTCTTCCAGCGTCGTTCAGAGTGTCCACGCTGGTCTGATGGGCTTGAATATCATTCACAAGTACTTTCAGTTTAGCTAATTCCACTTCGATCACTTGAGGATCGCCGGCAACGGCCTTCAAGTTATCCAAAGTGTCGTCCGTCTTCTCGATCCATACCAACAACTCGTCTAGAGCGTGCTGGAATTGCCCTAGACGTAGTAACGCGTTCTCCAAGAGTCTTTGCCTCTCCACGAGACCTCGAAGCAGTCCGTCCCACCGTCTGTTAACGGCACCAAGCGGTTCTTTGATGGCCGCAGCTTGTTCCGAGGACGTTCTCTCTGTCAGTTCGGCAGCTTGTCTGAAATTGCACGAGGAATACTTGCGTGATTTACGTAGATCGTTAATGGAAAACTGTACGCGTCAATGTGAGAAAGCATACACCGTAGGAATGCTCGTCAAGGATGCCGACCTTTGTTTAAACTCGTACGTTTAGAATCGATGTTTAGTCATAATGAACACAGGGTCGACGAATTCTACGGGAAAGGAGCGATACAAAATTATTGTAAGGAATTACTCTTTTGACGTCATCAAGTTCTTTTGCCCTTCATGCTATTCGATTACAATAAATATGTGACACATTGCCTTGAATGCCTTTAATATCGTATGCCATCATTAAAATCACATAATAAACGTATTACACAAATTATCTTATCTAGAATATTTATTTAACCCGGAAGTCGTCAATAGAGTTACTCCGTGGTATCATCTGAAAGGAAATTCGCGACTCATTCCTCCGTCGAGTCCACGGGCAAATACCTACGATATAGTATGTGTAAGTAGAACAGGCACGTCACGAGCCAGGCAACAGCCAAGGCAGACATGCAGGCAAGATACGTTCGTCGACCAAATACTGTTCGAACTCCAACCAACAGAGACAGTTAAGGATTCCAATCATCCGACTTCAGCTGGGGTATTACGATAATGTTACGGAATTATGAGATTAAAAGGGCTAAGGGGCGGAGCCATTTGGGTAACCTGGATCTATTATATACTCGAAGGTGTAATCGAGGTATAATATATATATATATATATATAAAAAAAAAGATTGTAAGCCATGCTCTAACTACTGCTACAACACAGAGAGAGGTTGACTTGCCTTATCAGACTCCTATGCGTTCAGGAACCGGCGCGGAAAAACAAAAGTTGGATTAGAATCTCGCTGCTTATACGTAGAGAGGCTTTCTTGCGTTATCGTACAAATGGAATATCGCACGGCGGGGTATCATAAATAGATTACTAGAGTAAATCTATGCGGAACAAATGTTCGTGGGGAAACTCGCGAAATAGATTTTTCCTTGAGATCACGCATGAATTCAACAAATCGCAAAGGGGAAATCAAAAGGAAAAGAATCGTATTTTGTTACCTGTTTAGAGCTTCGACCTTGACCATGTGAGGATCTACTTCGGCTTTGAAATTGGCCAATTGTTTGATCTGTTTTTTAACTTCGTCGATGTCGCTTCCTAGCAGTCCCATACTGGAGAACTTGTCCTCGGCTTCTTGTAGGAACTCCAAAAGATTTTGCAAGGTCTCGTGGAACTCCATGGCCTTCTCCATAGCATCGATCAGATTTTCCTCTCTTCTGGCATATAGGGCAGTCACGTTATCCCATGCTTGATCCAAATCTTCAATATGCTTTCTAACATCTGGTTTGTCTGGCTCACCGCAAAGACCCATCAACTCGTGACCAGAAGCTCGTACTTGCTCGACATCTGGTTTCGTTTGGTCGATTTCGTGCCTAATCTCCTGCAAGGCAACCTGTTGCTGTTGGATGGCAGCAGGTTGAGCTGCTGGTGGCGCCTGACCAGCAAGAGCATCCTGAAGCTCTCGCAGAGTCGACATCACGCCATTCAACTCGGACCAGAATTTTTCGGCGATCGCCAAAGCTTCGTCTAACGTTTGACCTCTGTCGGTCGTCGACTTTTGCACGTCGCTCCATAGTTTGTTCAATTTGTCCAGCTTCCGTTTGATGTCCTTTACGGCTGGATCAGCTCTATTACCTGCCTTGCTGATCACGTCATCGGCGGCCCTCCTCACAGCCGCATAGGCCTCGGATCTTTGAGCCAATTCGTCGACCAGAGCGGAATTCTCTTCCATCTGATCTCTTAACCGACCAGGATGAGCGCTGATCGGTTCGGCGCCATTTACTTGATCGGCAGTTGATGAGAGAGCACGCAGCATTCCTTCCAGCTTGTCGGAGAACTGAGAAGATTCCTGAAGTGCTTGTTCGAGAGTCTGCTGTCGACCACGAAGTTCTGCTCTGAGGGCTGCATATCGAGTAGTGTCTGCTTCCAATATGTCCTGTATTTTCATACCTTCTTCTTCATTGCACAGCTTCAACAATGCTTCACCAGTTTTGTTCAGCTTCTCGACCAAAGGTTTGTGTTCGTTGATACTCTGCACGAGGAACTCATTCTTGTCCTGTTGGGCGGCTATTAGATCGGGTCTTAAAGCAGGCATAGGAAGCATTGCGACTTGTTGTTCAGCCTCCTCTAACCAGCTGACTAAATCAATGTGAGTGTCGCGTAAATGTTCAGCCAATGGCAAAGCTTGTTCCAGAGCACCGAGTCTATCCATTGAAAGACCGGATACGATTTCCATGGTTTCTCGTAAGTCCTCCATATTTTCTCTGATCGTAGATTTGTCCTCGTATTGACCATTTTCACGGATCACCTTCTTTGCCGTGGATATAACATCCCTAACACGTCCTTTCTGACTGGATATGTCGTCGTTCAAGGCTTTATGCTCCTTCAATTGTACCCTGATGATTTCCGGTTCGCTGCTCGGTGGTTCTGCTTCCCTCAATTGATTATCCACTTCATGGAACCATTCTAGTAAATCGTCGATATCACCGATCACTTCCAGCGAACGTTGCTTACTCAGCTGAAGCCTCTCAGCCTTTCGTTGAATCTGCTCGGCAATGGCGGCGAATCTCCTGTTGTCTCTGATGACTAGAGCTTCGATAGTCGCCGCCCCTTCACCCGGAGATAACTGAGACAACTGCGGCCCAACGGCGTTGATCTTGTCTAGAACTGGTCTATATTCCGATATTTCCATTTCTAATCTAATAATTTCATCCTCGCGAGGTTCGGCTGATTGCAGAGCCGATTCCGCAGCCTGCATCCAATCCATTAAACGATTATGATTATCATGGAATTGTTGCACCAATGGAAGAGACTCTTGCGCGTGCTTCAGCAAGTCGGAACCTCGACTAACCAAATCATTAAATCGCCGTTGCAAAGAATCGAGTTTATCTTTCAATTGAAGCGCCTCGTCGCTCGAGATGTGTTTCATTAATTCCAATCCAGTATCGGTGGTACTGTCTACTTCCGTCTGTCGAGTCGAAACCTCTTCGGTCAAGTCAGCTAGGTCTTCCATTTGTTGAAGAAGCTTCTCCGTATGCACGGCCAGCACTCTGTATTTCGACAATCTGATTTCCATACCCTCCATCCAAGCCTGAAGTTCTTGATAGCTGAGTACCAGATGACGTAAACCCTGTCTCGAACGTTGAAGCAAGTTACCAAGAGATTCCGATCGTTCGACCAATGCAGCGTATCTATCAGCCGCATCCTGAAGTTTGTCAGCCAAAGCAGCGGCTTCATCCTCGCCTACCAGGGACATTAGTTGACTAGCAACCTCTGTAAGTTCACTGAATTCAGGTTTCTTTGACAGAATATCCTCGTGAAGACCATCGTGTTCGGTAACGCGTTGCTGGATTTTTTCCTCGTCCGTTGGAACCAACTCCATATCTCTCACGCGTTTTTCGGTCTTGTCCAGCCAAGTTTGAAGTGGTATCAGTTTATCCTGGAACTGTTTCGCTACTCCCATCGCTTGTTCGAGTGCTTCCATTCTCTTAGCAGCGCTTTCCGTAAGATTATCGAATCTTGCCATCAAATCTTTTAGTTGTTTCTCGATCTTCTTCTGTTCCTTAGGCTCCGCCTCAGCCGCCACTTCTTGGCCCATGTTGTACGAGGAGGACATTGAGTTTTGCTGATCCATTAGCATCTTCTTCAGGAATTTTTGCTCTTGTAATTGCGCCTTAACTACGTTGTAATCCGACGATGGTGATTTCTGGTTGGATACCATTTCCTCTGTGTCCGTTAGCCATTTCTGGAGACCCTCCAGAGCCTCCTGGAACTTTTCAGAAAAAATGAAGATCACGTTTCGTCCGAGGCCTGCTAGGTAGCCTTACTGACGAATCCACTAGCCGATCCCGGACGAAATGCATCCTCTCTTCCTATTACATCTTTCTCTCTTTAATTACGGCGCCACACCTCTATCAAACGACATTACCACGATCGTCCTCGTCGAGTGGATCTATCGTCGTAGCAGATTTAAAAATTTGACCCGCGTACCGGTCGTTTAGAAACTGCGTCGTGTGTCGAGGGCTGTAGATTGCTCTCGAAGGTGGACTTTCGCAGAAATATGGCCATACAAAAGGACAACGGAACGATTCGAAACGAAGGTTTAATTAGCGCGATCATCTCCGAACGACTGAGTCGACTGTCTAAAGTTGGCAAAATGCCGATCGTCTCGTAAACTCGCAAAACGAGACAGCCGCGCGTAAAAAAGCCAAATTCTTTTTTTAGAAACGCGACCGATTGCTCTTTACAAATGGAGAAGCATACATTTGCGGTTAATGACACGTGTCTTTCGACCCTTGTCTCATGCTAATTCGTCCTAAATACTCCATGCACACAACTCTATACTAACTTGATGTGAACCTTCGTAAAATCGGAGATACGATTACAAAGCATCGTGTAATCGACGAATATCGTGCATATAATTCGCTCGATTTCATACACATGATGTGGAGAAAAAACTTTGTATTCCCTTCTCTGTTTCCATCGCAACTCCAATCATCGCGATTGTCGAGCGTCCCAGTTTTCCTTAACGGTTAGCAATTAGCATAGTGGATTAAGTACGATGGTGTATCAAAATGAAAAACGAACGACCCGGTTGAAAACATACAACCATCGACAATTTGAAACGTGTCATCATCACAATAGCGTAATAAACGAATGTTGATTAGCACCAGTTGTGCAAGGAAAATTATCATGCCTCGCGGTAATATACGCTCGTGTATCGATCCCACGCGGAAGCGGCGGCAAGGATGAATCTTTGTCGCTGGTTGCGTATTATTCCATTTGAGAACCAGTTTGTTATGCGTGAGTGCCGGCCGTAGGCGGACTTGAGAATATTGGAGAAGGACGAAGACTCGGTCACAGCCAATTTTGTGCATGTTGACAATTAAGACGGTCGAGCAATTAGCATTTTGCGGGTCGTGTATGCCCCATGGCAAGGACTTTACCATGATCTAACTACAGCCGCGAGGCGCGTGTAATTCGTTCCAGATTGAATATTTGTTCATCATCACACGCAGGAATAAAGACCATAAATATCATACATAGTCGAATTGTTATTCTATTTCTTATCTTAACCTTTCGCATTTCAGTTGCTTGACGAAGCGTGATAAACATTAAAATGTTATCTACAGATTGCATTATCCTATGTAATTGGGGCGTTTAATGGCGCGCTGAAGGCTAAACGATTATAAATGGCGCCATTTCCGTAAATACATTTCTGGGAAAATCGCGTAATTTGCAAGGCGTATAAGACAAGATATAGAATGTGCAATATTAATCAATCTTCCGATGACATGAACGCGCAGGAAGCAAGGACAGAAAGAGAGGAAATATCTTACCTGTTGAGATGTCTCCTCGGTTTGTTGCGCTGCCAGCTGTGTAACCCGTTCCTGAAGAAGTTCCACCAGCGTGGTGTACCTCTTGTTCAGAGTATCTAGATCACGAGCGACGTCATCAACCGTTGAGACGAACTCTCGTCGCGGTTTTTTCACCGAAGCATCCAAAGACGGGCAGATATCTTCCAGCTGTTCCGTGAACGCTCGAAGCCTTTGTCCGTAGATCTAAAGGTTTTGGTTAGCCCGTTACGGTTAGTGCATAGAATTAGATTATCGCATGTGCGTCTCTCTATTCCCTTTCTATTCCCTTAGCTACCCCTACTGCCATCATATCTTACGGAACCTTAAAGCAAGCTGATCGTATGCAAGAAATGTATATAAGAATTTGAAAAAGCTACGTACTATGAAGATAGGTATACCTCAAGGATCGTGAATTAAGCGCAACGAAATTACCTTTTTCTACTTTGCATACTGTAGAAAATTTACGAGATGTCGTGTAACATAAATAATTGCTAACGAAGGAAAGGTGCACGAAGTGAGGAACGACACGGAAATCCGAGTGTAGAATGTTCGAACTTGAGTGCAAATATACTCAAGACGGAGACTAAAATAAAGAAATAGATTTCTGATTCGACGAAGGAACAGTCGCTTCCCCATTCGCACTCGCAAAGCCACCAAAAGCAAAGTATATTTTGTCATTAGCACGTTATCATCAGCTAAGCCTGTAATGGTATTTACGGTGTCTATAGCGGGAAGGAAATTAAAGCAATTTTTAATGCGACAAAAGCAAGAGAAATATAGACTTGCGACTTTATTAATCCCTGAAAATAACTGAGATCTCGAAATGTCTGTTCGTCGTCATGAACAGATTGTAATTAACACTGGGCTGCGATTTACAGTTTATCCAGTAGGCATACAGTCGACAATGACGACAATAGCGATCGCTTCTCCTAATGATTTGCAGTTTGATGACAGCTCGTGACAGATGTCCCGATGATCGAGGCTCCACGACGGTAAACACATTTTTATGTAGAGCAATACATGTAGCTTCATGTAGCAGTCGTCGGGACGGACAAAGAAGGTAATCGAAAGGAGAGCGCAACGTGGGATCGCGACGCACGACAATCGCGCAAGGTGTTCTTCTAGAGAAGACTAACGCGTACAAAGGACTCACGCAATATCCCATTCACGCAAGCGTTCATACCGTAAGCTAACAGGCTACCTAAAGGCTACCTAATACTAGCAAAGCCTACCTAGGGGTTGCGAATATATCCATTCGCAATCATGTCGCTTGTCATCTTACCTTTCCTTCACGAATCAATCGACTGCCCGTCACATTTACTGCTTCGATCGCCGGCGCTCGTTCTACCACCTTGTTCAATAGATTCTAAAGGGAAACAGAACGTAAAAGAAAGCGCGTATAAAATATACAGGCTGGGAATAATCGATCACGATTCGTCAGAATCCTTATACGTTACCTTCGCATTCTCCACCTCGAGTTTTTCGTACGATTCGTCAATAAAGTCAACCTCGTTACGGTAGGCATGTTCTAACTGTTGAGCTAGGCCATAAGCTGCTTCCGCGCTGCGAACTCTTTCGACCAACTGAGCACAGAGATTGGTCCATCTGGAGTTTAGTTTGTTCACTTCATCGTCTAAGCGATCCATATCAGAATGAGAGCCACGATGACTTGGCCTCGACTTTTCAACAACATGTCTTGCGTTCTGCGTATCTTCGTTCAGTTTATCCATTGCAGTTTGCTGTTGAGAGATGGCATTTTGAAGCACCATCAGATCTTCTAGTACATTCTGTAATCCCTTCAGGTCCGGTGGCAGCTCGTCGAACGATGCCAATTTCACTTCCAATTCGGATACCGAGGTTGTGTTCTCCTCAAGACTAGAAAGCACGATCTCAACACACTTTAGCCGCTCGATGTACAGATTGCTCGAGTTCCAAATATTTGTCCATTTGGTGGTAACAGCGTCGAGCTTGTTTCTCATGGCTGGAGTCTTCAAAGTAATACCACGGAAAGTTTGCTGAACTTTATCTAGATCTGATGTTTGACGTTTGAGAGTTTGCTCGAAATCTTTGTGTTGCAGAACCAGATGTTCTAAGCTGTCAATGTCTCTTGGTAATGGCGCAGCTATGCGAGTATTCAGAACTCTCTCTGCTTCGTCTAATGCTTCTTGAATGGCAGATATCTGTTCATTGAAAATACGTCCCGCGTTCTTTGACTCTTCCTCCGCTCTGGCACGTTTCTCCAGTTCATCGAACAATTTGTTCACTTCGGCCGTTTCTCGCTTCAGTCGCCTCAATTGTGGATCAGCAGGATCGCCCTCGGACAGCAGTTTATCAGCATCCTCGTTCAAGGCTTTTCTGATAGCAGTTCTCTGATCCTGACCCATAGCCAAGAACTGCGGTAGATCCCAGCCTTTGACCACTTTGATGGTCGCGAAAATCATGTTTTGTCGTAATCGAAGCTGTTTCCGTTGCCATAATCCAACGCTTCGATCATATTGTCGTCGCAATCTTTCCGCAGCATCGAGAGCATCCTTATCAGGTGGCTGAAGAGCAAAGCAGACGCCTGGAACAGGGGACTCGACGCCTTCTTGATTCTTTACGCGCCATTTTATCCTACCAGAGTTGTCGTATAACGTACACTGTTCGCCCTTCTCAATCGACATCTGAAACCAAGCAATTTACATGTTAAAGTAATATGACAGACATCGAATGAACGACATAATGGTCATTCTACTTACGTTGACTTGTTTGTAACTGCAGACGCACGTAACTTGCATAGGCCGTGCCACAGGCTGTCGACGTTGCTTCATAGGAACCACGTCCTTCGCTTGATCAACCAGTTTCTGCACATGATCGCCGTAACTATTCAATTCTTCGCGCAGTTCTTGCATACCCTTCAATAAACGTTCACCCTCGTCCAAGGAGAATTCTGATTGGGAATAAATGGTGTTGAGCGACTCATCTCTCTTCGAGATCCACTGTTCAGCCTGTTGAACATCCCGGAAAAATTGTTGACTCTGTGCTGCGTGTTTCAGATGAACTTCTAGACAAAGAGTTAATTGAAGAAGCCAGGTCCATTGACTCTGCATGGCGGACATGTAAGCTTCGATTGTTTTCGCGGCGGGATGATGTTGAAGGACCAGAGCTTCGCCTCGATCTTGCACCGCGGAGAATTGAATCTCCCGCTTCTCTAGGTCGCTCATAAGGGACTGTAAAAAATCGACAATTTATACATTATGAATTCATAGATGGATTACAATAATCTACGCGTCTTTGGATGCGTGTAAATATTTATAAATTCGTCCATCATGCAGATTATCATACACCATGATCGCTTTAAATTATATTCTTCGTTACCTCTATACCAGATCCAAACGTACGCTTGCAGGGCAAAAACAAGTATCAATGATTTCTATATTAGATTCGATGACCATTTAATTCAGGATGCTAGTATATAATTGTCATATAATCGCAAAAAAACATTGAAACATAAATTACCTCGTAATACTGCTCGATACTTTGCACGTTCAAATTCTTGTCACTCCAATCGCGTGTCACCTCCGTCTCCTCCTTAGAACTCAGCCAAACCAGTTCATTAGTCGCCGATTGTATAAAGTCATGTAGAGTGTCCAAATCGGAAAGTCTCTTATTCGAGGCCGCCAATAATTCAGTGTGAAGTTTTTGAAGAACAGTCAGATGTTGGCTGTACAATGTCAATTCCTCGGCGTGAAAGTGGCTCTTAGCCTGCACACATCTCTCCACTTTAGGATGGAACTGCTCGATATTCTTGTGTTCTCTTTGGTGAACCTCCAGTTCGTTCTGCACGCTAGGTAAATCGGAGCCATAGTCTGCATCCTGGAGCTGTTTGATCTTCGCCTTACACCAGTCGATGCAGTCGTGTAACGCACGGAAATGTGGATTGGTGTCGACCAATCGGGTTTCATGGACGGTAGTACGGTGTTTCGTAACGACGCGTTCTTCTACCGGGAAAGATACGGCCGACAGCGGCTGTACCAAACGTTTATGAAGAAGAGATCGCAGGGCGACCCACCGTTGATGTAGCTTCTGAACTCTATAACACGGATAATTCTGTGATTTTTCCGCAAACGAATACGGAAGAAACAGAAAATGATATGGCGAGAGCTACCTTTTGCGAAGTTCGGCCGCCTGACTGTATCGCCCCTCGGTAAGTGTATGCACGTCTGGAAAAATATTTTGGATCTGGACCTCGGTGTTACGAATATCCTGTTCCAAAAGATCCACCGCATGTTTCGCTTCCAGAGGATGAAGTCGATCGAGACGCCTGGCTTCGTCCTCCACTCGTCTCTCGAGTTCCTCCAATCGATTGTCGGTCGCCTTCATCTCTCTGTGCACTTTCTCTGCTAATCGTTGCAGTCGTTCGAGTCTGAGAAACAGATACATGCTCGAGCTTGGAATGGAAACGAATCGTTGATGCGAATAATCTCGCTACTTAAGGAAGGGATATCTATCCCTATCCTTACCGTTTAATTTCGTCGATTATCGCCTGTTCTCTTTCCTGATGCAGCATCATCAATCTATTCCAATTTTCTTCAATAACCTCGATACGTAAGTGAGGTTCGATGTCCACCTCACCGACCGCTTCGAAGTACTTTTGCAAATCCCTGAAGATGTAAGAAAGTCGTTGTTTGTCTCTGTATCTGGGCGGTACTTCCTCATTCTTGAATTTCGTACTGCCGGCCGCCAAATTTTTCATTTCTATCAAGGTCGGCGGGAAGACACGTTCCTGCATCAGGCACATTTTTTCGCGGATCCACATGTGGAGGGAACTAGCTAGCTCTCTATATTCCTCCGAGCGCCTCTGGTCCTCGGCATCGTACAACGGGTGAATCGTTGGCGGCTCCGGGAACACGTCGTAGAGCGAAGAGATGTACGTTATCAAGGACTTCTCATCCGGTTCAGGAGTGTCCACGTCTGTAACACGAAATACAAAAACCTAAAGCACTTGCATATCACGTGAATCTTTACGCTTCTCTTGCTCTCCTTTCCAAAAAGAATCGCTCGGCTGTCTTATCGTGCAAAAGGGAAAAAGCAGAGGGTAAAGGAGAACGTCACGGTTCGAGCGTCGACCGGAAGCGGTGTTAGACATTGGTGACGGCCTCGAGCATTCCCGACCATAGGAGAAAACATAGGAAAAAAGAGAACGTCGAGGAGAAAACGCGTGTATAAAGTGGCAAGAGAGGAAACTCGCCAAAAAGGAAAAATCTGTTTATCGAGCGTCTAAAATAGGATCTAAAATGTGGATCTTTACCTTCGGGATCGAGAAGCCTCGTAACGCCATACTCGCGCTCCGCGACGTAGAAGACCCGATCGAGCCGCTCTCGTGGTTGACTAGCACGAGCACCTTTCCAATCGACCAGATCTGGTCTGTTTCGATGGATTAATGCGCTGAAAGCTAGCCCGTCCCTCCACGATCCGGTAAAGTCCGTGACGCGCACTCCAGGATAACGCGCCGTCGATCGTCTGGCCCATCTCAGAAGAGCTTCGCGGGCAGTCACGTTCGATTCCTGACCCACTACGATATCGGATATCTAGAGAAAAAGAAAAGGTCATAGTTCGTCAACAAACGATGCTTGTATATTCACGAGAGTACATCAGGTTTATTTTCGTTTAGATCTAATTCTGGTGTCGTGCATCGACCTCGATGTCGCTTCCGCTTGGTTCGCCCTTCGACGTTCAATCGCGCGATTCGAGCCCCGAAATGTTCGTCCTGCCCTTCTACTACACCCTGTTGCCACTAAACGTGAAAAGAAGCGCGAACCTAGGGACGAACAACGACGACGAGCCTGTCCTTGTAATGCGTTACACGAAAACGCGAAATTAAAATGAAGAGTCTCGCGTCGCGAACGCGAAACAAAATTGCCAAGATTACGCTTACCCGGACGGTTTTCGGCTTTGGCGAAGCCTGTCGACTCAAAGAGAAGGAGGAGGAGGAAGCAGCGGTCTCCTGCAAGTAGCCTGAGGTGGCACGTTTCGTCAGATCCTCGGCCACGCATCTTTCCTCGCCCCGTGTCAATGTGGTCGTTTTACGTACGATCCGGGTCACGATACGTTTCGTGCCGTTTTCGCCGCGTCTCGAAGTTTTCGTTGACTCGATCGACGATCCTAAATCGTAGCGTTATCAGTTTCGCTACGTAAACACACTGAAACCCGCACGAAAATATTCCAACGAAGCTCCGACTAACCGGCGATGTTCAAACGAGTTTCAGAGGCCTCCCTCGTGCTCGTGATCAACCGGTTGATTCGAAATCGCGTCACGATCGACTCCGAGCTTGGCTACGTTCCAACTTAGCACCATCTAAGCTGATCGTGCCGTGACTTCTAGACCCTTAAACGAGTTGATCACGATCGACTAACGAGGAAATATCTTATCAAAGCGTTCGAGCCTCGAAACTCGTAGCCAGGTTACTCGTCGAACTTGCCGTTTTGTCGGAGTTCCTACCTAGAACCTCGGTCGACAGTCTTCTCTTGGTGTAAATCGCTCTTAAGTCATCAGTGACAGGCGTCGCAGTAGACGGAGCAGGCGAGGCGACGTTCTCGCGAGCGTCATCCTCTCTGGTGCCTTGCACGAACAGTCTGCCACCTTTGCTAAACCGATATATCGACATCGTGTATCGGTACGAAATTGTATCCACGGGGATCTCTCGTCTCTCTTCTGGCGGCCGTCGAAAGGACCGAGTTGCTCCAAGAAACTAACATCGACCTCCAGGAATAGAGGCAAGGCACGTACGGCTACTCATTCGTAGCCTTATCCGGCGTCTCGGTCTCTCCAAGCTTATGCCGCGCGACGCCGCTCGTGAAAGCCGATTATCGAAAGTCGGCAGTCCGTCTATCACCGTTAGTCCGAGTTAGATACTCGACACGACTCGAAAAACAGTTATCGATTCGCGAATACGCGACCGATACGTATCTTCTCGATGGTCAGTTCGAAAAAAAAAACCGAAGCGACTGATACGCGTGCGATTCGAACGGAACGAACGACTCGCGATCGTCTGAGAGCGCATCGAGTAGCTGCACCGAATTGCGATTCGTTTTTAGCACCAACGCTTCTTGAAAGTGGGGGAGCGATCGCGCCTACTCTCGGAGAAACCGCCTCGAGCGGGGAACTGTGTTCACTGGACCAGAAGACAATGTCAACGTAGATCAGGACAAATAAAATACGATACCCTGTTGGCGGGGAGAATGATAGAGGAATCCGCCAAGTAGCGGAAGGGGAAAGTGCGAACAGAAGAGGGAATGATAACGCTGGAAGAATTAGTTAGTTATCGGAGGAGACACTTGACGGCAGGTACGGCCATCGCCGCGCGTATCGCGAACAGACTGCCGCGCACTACAGGTAGCTCATCGAGACCGATCCCCCACTTCGAGTTCTTTTCGTGCTTCTTTGCGCGCTCGTTCGTTCGTTCGACCGTCCGCTCGCACGTTTCACCGGTAAGGTTTCGCGATGCGAATCGTCGCGCGTCCCTAGCCGCGACACGTGTCTACCGTTCGAGGCTTCGATGAACGTGTTCCTTGGTCCGTTGTCGCACGACCACGTTCCAACGATTTCGAGATTTTATGCGGAACGGTATTTACGAACGAAAAGAACAGGATATACCGCGATTCACCGAACGAACGTCCGACAGCGTGCCGTGTTGTATCCGGCTGCCGTCGCGAGAGTAGGCCAACGAAATGCGCACAGGTGAGAGACGCCTCCGACATTCCCCCTCTTGATTCCCCACTCTCTTTTTCTCTCTCATCCTCTCTCCCTTTGTCGATGACTGCTCGTGCTTGTTATACCATAGCCTACTCTTCATCCTGTTGCTCACCCCTACAATTCAAACGACGTCATCTATCTCGCTGTGTTTCCGCGACGCCCCCCTAAAATCCATGCTTGTCCTAGTGCACGTCGTCGTCGCGGTCATATGGTTGTTATTTGTGCATAACCGGTGCAAGATCGCGCATGCGCTCGCGTTATATCGGCCGAGTCATCGGGGAACATGCTGTTGCAACGAGGCGAAACGCGTCGGGAACACACCGGACGCCCCACTTCGCCGCGACGCGACGCTTCGTTTGCCGTCCGTCGCGCATCGTGTCCTTCCTCCTTTTCCTTTTCCAGAGATTTTTACGATTCACCGTGGCACAGTAACACTTGGTAAGCGCCGCCTTCGGAACGTCGTCGATGTCCCGAGCTGACGTTCGCTCGCATTATGTCGCAGACTTACCTAATTCGTTGCGCGGCTCTCTCAATTTCGATTAACAATACGCGTCAACTCCGTTTGGAGGGCATGGGGAGGTACGCGAGGAAACGAAAACAATGCCTAAATAAGCAACGTCGAGTTGAGACAAGCGAAAAATAGGACGCGGCGTCGCGTCCCTGAACGTTGTGAACGCGAACGAGAGAAAAAAAAAAAGGAACGGAAAACAGTCAAGAGAGACTCGAGGCGCGCGGTTTGCTCGAGACCGGACGTGACGTCATCGCGCCCGCAACCGCCCGCCCCGAGCATTGGCTTCCGTTACAATGCCAGCCGCGTGAACCAATCGTTGCAAGATCCTCCGGGATCCTTGTGATTCTTCGCAATTTCCGCGATTACCGGTACTTCTCCTTCCGTAATACAATGGTAACGCGACTTGCTTCCTAGAAACAACACAAACTAAATGGACACGATCCTTCCAAATAAAAAAATTGTATACAAACTATTTTTAAACCAGCTGTGTTATTAGTCAACGAAGTTATTCCTAACTTAAATTCTCTTGAAGAAAATCTTTGTACAATGTCAAGGAAAGAATGCAAAGGAACGTGTATTTTACGAGGGCGCGAAAGTCGTCAAGATGCATGAAACGCGCTAAAAAGGAACGGTCGCTCACAGCCTGACCTTGGCCGGTGGCGTCATTCGCGTTTTTGTATTCGGTGCTCGATCGACCGATTCCGATTATCATAATTACAAGGTGGGCGGCTCGCGACCAGAAGAGACCACGAGAGACGCGCCAGGGAGCCGCGACACGACTGTTCGCAATCTGGTCACCTCCCACGTCCCGGAATACCACGCGATGCTTTTGACTGACAATCAACCTTCCGGCTTGCTGACTCGACGTACGCGTGGAACTACCATAAACGGACAGGTCTGTCGCGAGCGAAAGGATAGTCGTCACAGGCGGTTAGGATAAATGACGCGGTTGTCGCGATTGTCGAGGAAAATGAATCTCAAAACGATTCGGTGGATCAGTGAGAGCTTCCATGCGTAGGACGACGGCTGTTACAAGACTATCTGCGAGCGCCATCTGGCTTTTCGATCGGTTCACGCGGTCGATAAGAGATCGAGCCAACACTGGCTACTAAATACGTATCCAAATCTTTGATCCGGGCGTAATTATCGCAATATTTTTTTCGAACGAATTGGTAAATGCTTTTCAGTTCCTTTTTTTTTTTTTGCAGAGGGAACCAACTACGGCATAAAAATGTAGGGAACTTACCTTGCGACGCCAGCTCTGCGGCGCGAAACAGAACAAAAAATACACCATTAGATACAGATGCTGATCGGGAGGAGCCGATAGTTAGTAAGAATATATAAGGGGAATAGGCTTAAATTTCTCTTTCTTTCTTTCTCTCTCTCTCTCTCTCTCTCTCGGCGGCTACTTCTTTCTCGAAGTAGCGATTCGAGAGCGCGCGAGATAACGAGAAGTCGCGTATTCGTTGCATCGTTACGAAAACGAACACTGTGTGTCTTTGTGCGGTCGCGTAATACGGTTACTCGAGCCGCGATCGATGTCTCGCCTTCGAGATTTTTTGCGCCCGTCCGCAGACGATCCGACGCGACGTCCAGTATCGGCCAACTCTTTTGGCGCCGGCTCTCCTCACCGAATGACCCGACCATCGCGCGTAATCGCGTTCCCGTTCTGTGGCGCGCAACGACGTGGCATGGCGTGGCGTGCCGTCCTCGACGGCGCCAAACGTCGCCTGCAACGGCTCTCACTCTTTCTTTGCGCTTCCTCCGTCCGACTCGCTTTCGATCGGAACGAGAATCGCGAGAAAAACGAGAGTGGTCGGGCATTCCTGCGCGATGATTCTCCTAGCCGACCGTTTTCCCCTCGCGAGCATCGGTTTCTCGGAAGCGAAACTTTCGATCGGTATCGCTCCGCGACTCTTACGAAAAAAACGTTTTCGTTGTTTGAAAGCGGGAACGGCTTGAACTTCGGCCGGAGCACGATCGAACAATGGGTATCATTATTCCTTCGATAATCGCGATTCGAAAGGGCGAACCAGGTGTCGAGACGTTCCTATTGAAACGTTCCGTTTTCTTAGGTGCTATCTCCAAACCCACTAGAGTATACTTGGCGGTGGTATATAATTTGTGATAAGCGTAATCGGTGATAATTTCAGGAAGATCCGGGCGTCCACTCACCTGGAAGTGAAGTATGATGGTCCATATCAAACCTAGAGTCAACTTTGGGTTTCCATCGACAATGTCTTCAGCACGAATATTAACGAGCTTGATCTTCTTATAGCGCAAAAAGTCAAGAGCCATTTGTACGTTCTGCAGCATGTGGAAACGCATCCGACCTCTCTCTCGCGGCTAAAAAACGATGAATTGAATTAATCGTACATCAAATCCTATTATATGGCACATAATCACCGTAATTACGATCAACCCTCGATTGACAAGGTTCAAACGATGTTACCTAACTGCTGGCGTTTCAAAATATTATTTATTGCCTGTAAGCATGATGACCTGTTTAAACGGACAGAGGATACAGATCGTCTACCCCTGTAATCCAGGTCAAGTTAGTCCCACCCCGACAGTTACGTAACGAGCATTTCACCCTGGAAACCGACGGGTAAGCGGACCAGCGCCAATTGCGTCTGTGCCGCATAAAAGAGTATCGCGGAAGGAAAAAAGCTTTGGGATACTTACAAGATGCTCGCCCGAGAGTACCTCCAGCAAGGAAATGAGGTTGTGCCCGTCCCGCAGGTCTTCGAACAGATCTCCGACATGTCTGCTGGCCTGCAACAACGATTTCACGCATCAGAGCACTGATAAATGACTTCCTTGTTCAAGTGTCTCTCGACAATTCTATATAACTGAAAATAAAAACAAGCCATCGAACGAATCGAAATTATGAAAAAAGAAAACGCAGCGACTTCAACCAAAAATTAAATGTAAAAAAGGAAAAGATGTGGTGCATATGGGCGGGAGGACATTGAACAACGAACGGTGAACGGTTAGAAAATACGAAATACTAGGAACGTGTACGTGCAAACACATATAACGGATGTAGTGAGAAAGGGGATAAGGGAAGAACGGATTTCGATGAAGCAGGTATTCTGAAAAGATAGTCGCGTGTCTCGCGAAAGTAAATGTACATTACACGGCCGCGGTGCGTCACGTGCAAACGCATTAATCGTGGCCCTCAAACTCTCGGTTAAACTTTAAATGTCGGCCGCGATAAGCACGAATCTCAGGTATCGTAGAAATCACACGCAGATCGTTTAATTCGCCATAATTGCATAGCTTTTGCACGTCGACTTTTGCCACGGTTTCTCAACGGGCCTGTTCATTGATGATTTCTTTAAGTGACAAATGGAAGCAGAGGGAAATATGAAAGGACGTTACTTGGGAAAACAATTAATTCAATCGACAAAACAAGACATTGCGTTTCTTAGAGCATGCGTAAAGTTCCTTCTAACATTGGCAACGTTCGTTAATATCACCTGCCCTGAACTTACAGTGGGGGAACAGCATGGTTGGTTGTTCACAAGGACGCACACGTGTAGGCACGTGTAAGTCTGAAAAAAACATCGATTGAAAAAGAAGCACGGCCCGAGTTATGTGTTTAGTTTCGATTGGCTTGGACGCGACCGAAAGTAGCGGCAGATTGTCAGTCACCGTCACACGGTACATCGTTCGTCTTCGTGTTAATTTGCTCGTAATTAACGCGTTCGAATCTACCACTACTCGTCGGTCGCATGGACGAGTGGTCCTTGACCGGAAAGCTCGGTGGCATGCAAGAATACAAAAACATCAGAGATAACTTCCCCTTTGAGAATTTCCGAGGACTTACGGTGGGTAATCCTTAATTGCATGTCAACGCTTCGAAGAACGAACCTAGAATGCAAAGCCTGGTTCCCGTGAACTATGACGAGTGAAAAGCAAATGCTGGAGACGTCAGCGTTTGTTCTGCTAAGCGCGGTAAATTTGAAATTCATCGTCCGGCGCCGTCACTCTTTTCTCAACATTCTACGTCGTGAATATAAAACAGTTTCTTTGTGAATTTGCACTTTATACATTATGAAAACGCGCAAGAAATAAAAATCTTCGAGCATTTGCTTTTAACTCGTACGAAGCTGAAAAATCATAATTAACGTCTACCGAATGATAACTATTTTCAAATACTAAACTAAGGAGAGGGATAGCCTATCGACTTGAACGAACCTAGGTTTACACATTAGTGCTATTGACATGCATTTTAATGATCATCCCATAATCTAAAAGAAACCCGAACCACTCGTCCCAGTCGATCGTTCTCTGGGAAGAATATACGATGGATTCGTACCTTCACGTACTTCCAATGCTGTGGATAAGCGTAAAAGGATGAAAAGTAGAGAATTATTATTATGAATTTTCATTGGACAATGGACCCTTATGTAATTGCAGGAATCTGCATGGAACAATCGATGCGTTGTCACGGGCACAACGAGCGTATCCGAGGTGGACGTTATGCTGCGCACAAGCGACGCGCTTTCAACTATTCTCGGGCGAGAGTAAAACGAAAGTAAAAACGGGTGAGCAGAAGCAGAGATCGAGCCGTTGTAGCTTTTTGCACTACCGCCCGGGACAACGACCGATCTTCGCGAATCGAAATCGGGTAAGCGATAAAAACGCGTACAGTTGATGGGCGTACGATCGATCTAATATCCATGAATGAACGTTTGAAAAAAATTCATGATATTGTCACAAAGAGGGTGTGTCTCATTCCGAATGTTTCTTTGTAACATTGTTAACGCTCACTTCTTGGAACGATGATCTTCTCTAATTTCGTCCCAAGAATCATTGACGGCACACAAGGGAGAGTCACGGGATATCTTTATTATTCAACAGATCGGAATTCATGGACGCAGAAGTTACTTCAGCGGACCATTTCCTGGCACAAATGTTACGCAATGGCAACGGTGCGTCATAGCCAAGCATGCACTCACTCTTGAGCGATCGCAGCTAGATTTTTTTCCTCTGCCCCTCCGCTACTGTGCAACACATCTCCGACAACAGGCTGGCTGTTTGACTGACTGACTGACTGACTGACTGACTGACTGACTGACTGAATCGTGCTTGCCTACCTGCGTACCTAACTACCTACTTATCCACCTACTTACTGGGCAAGAGGTGGTAAATCGGGAACGTCGTCCGCAGGAGAACGTTTCCGAATAAGGTCAGAGTTACGAGAGGAAAGGTGGGCGCGCGGAATCGAGCAGGTAGGTAGCCAAGAAAACCAGTACCGAGCAACGCGCAAATACGCAGTACCGTTCGCCGTAATATCCTGCAATTCATTATCGAAGTCAAAATACGTTGATTGAAACTAATTAACCATCAATATAATCGATGATGGGACCGTATTCGTATGTATTTACTGTTTCTTTTATTCTTCCCTTCTAAAGGGAAAAAAATATCAAAGGGAATCAGTATCAAATCAGTATCAAAAGAAATTTCTCTTACACTGCGAAACTGTGGCCAATTGATCGTTTTTGAATCAATGCGAAAATCTTTCATCTATTTGTGGGGCTGCGTGGTTCGTTCGGAAATGTATATACGAACCAGAGACCGAAGGCTTTGAAGAAGGAGAAACAAGTAGGTAATGGAACAGGGGTCAGTTAAAGAGAGGGGTGAGTAATGCCGCACCTCGGTAGGCGCCGTTCTTCGTCGTCGCTCGATTTCGAAACGAACCGGGGTCGAAGAGCTAACTAACATAGGAAGAAAATAAGGCTCGATAACCCTCGAAATACCAATCGAGTTATACTCGCTGCTTACGAACACAGACCGCTTCAACCTTGCGTCTCTTCTCCTTTCTCCTTGACTCCTGACTTTGCATACGCGGCCAACGTAACGAGAAAGCAATGCAGGGAATGTATCACTGCTCGATTTATCATTGAACGTGCACTCTTCTCTTTCTATCTCGAACGGGACAATCATCGTTTACGAACGATCATGTCCGTTCTTTCTTTTTTCTTTTTTATTCTTTCCGAAAACAGAAGAAGAACCTGCGTCATCGTTGATTCGCGACGGTACCACCGAGAGAGAGAGAGAGAGAGAGAGAAGAAACAAAGACGAGAGTCACGTGAGATCAAGGCTAACGTGTCTCGAGTTACGAGAATTGTTCGCGGTCGCGTGGCATGTCGACGGCGTCGGCGTCGTGGTCATCGTCGTCGACGTCGGTTGCGGTCACCGTGGTCGTCAGAACCATTAACGCGTCTACACCCATGGTTTCGTCACCGTCAGAATCGGCACTGGCATGTTGATGGTATCGTCGGCATCAACGACCAGCGATCGGCATTGGAATAGATGCTGGCACCGCCGACGGCATCGTTTTTTCCGTCACGTGTTGCCTCGAGAATGCGTACGACGCAGAACAGTGGCGGTGTTTGTTCAATTCAACGCATCGACGGTAGCACGATCATTCGAATCTCATTAATCGATCTACGTTACAAAAAAACAAGACAGAGAGCGAGAACATTCCTCTATCGAAAAACCAAGTTTCCGCTGGAGATCATAGGCAACTACGCTGACACGCAGCTGACTAATCGAGATAGCATTGACGAGGGTGAAGCCAAAAGGGGTGCGAGAAAAATAGAAGCGAAACTCGTGGAGGAACGAGTCGAAACTCTATAGATTCAAATGATTTTCTCGATTTCACCCACTCGGTTTCCTCGATACGTTACCTTCTATAGCAGCGCGTGAAATACCCTCCTGGAAGGGATTACGGTCGACCCACGCGTACGTCCTACATGGAAAAAGAGACGGGTGCAGGAACAAGCACAACATATACGTATTGTATACTGGTGGATAAGAAGGTCCCCTATCGTTTACATATGTGGTTACGAAACAGCTGGTTGTCCCGGTGTTGCGCGCCGCTGCTCTCGTATGCTCACCTATCAGGTGTTTCGATATATTCCCTCGCGCCTCGACTCCACCAGCCGTGGCCTCCTGCTAAGGTCGCTCTAAAATTAGGTATCGTTCGATATTTTGAAGGAAGGGCCACGGCTGCCGTACGACGAACAGCCTCCTCCCCTTATAATTCGCGGAATGCACCTAGTCATTACTTGTAGAAGAATTAGATCATAACTGGTAGATTGCACGCGCTCACACGCGCGCGTGTATGTATTATAGATCAATCCGAACTTACTGCTCGAACGTTTGTCGTCGAGTAGCAGACCGATTTAAGTGAACGCCCATCGACTGTCACACCGTTTAAAACGCCAAATGTTTTCTACGATTCGAGAGACTTACCTTTTTCAGATGCTTGTTCACCCATTTGGTAAATGTTTTCTTTTGGATCGCGTCTCGTTCGTCTGCAATCAGAAAGAGGATCAATTTGTTAGAAACGTTGACTGCGAGGGTGAAAAGCGAACGTTGTCTTT
This sequence comes from Bombus affinis, assembly GCF_024516045.1. NCBI lineage: Eukaryota > Metazoa > Arthropoda > Insecta > Hymenoptera > Apidae > Bombus > Bombus affinis. The sequence goes on along the minus strand of NC_066346.1, from coordinate 16,882,468 downwards.
CTACGCTTTCTCCGCTTCCTTTTCTCTAACGTATGCGATTGTACCGATTTCCTACGTTGAAGTTTAATTAAATCGTCAATTTCGATTTTATCACCGTCACACGAGTTACGAGCGATCGTCTACGCGGGCAAACAGGCATCGGGCATCAGGCATCAAGGCAGTAAGCAGCCAAAGCAACAGTAGACAGACGGACAGGCAGACAGACAGGTAGGTGGTCGGGATAGATAGGAAAGTAGGTAGGCAGATAGATAGATAGGTAGATGGGTGTTTGTACGTAGGTAGTCACAAAGGAAAAGAACAGCCGATCGTGCACGCAAACAAGCGAAAGTGTGTTAAAACTTTATTCATTATTAGGAGGCTCTATAAATGCCAAGTGCAATCTGCCCATGTCCTCCCAACCTGTGCCCTAAACACCTGATCTCTAATAATAAAGCAATGGGATATCTATCCCCTTGTGTTCTGTACTTGTGCTATCTTGCTATGCTGTACGTTTCGAATAATCTGTCTTAGCAACCTTACAACGTCCATCGATGAAATATCCGCCAGTATTCGAACCGACATCGTTACACTAGATAGATACAAGTTCGACGACACTACTCGATCGCGAGATTAATCGAGTAGGAGGCTCCTGCTCGGACTTCCCAGTAGCAATTAATTACGGCCGATTATCCGATTCTGTGTAGCTGTAGGCTTTCATTAAGAAACACTTATTTAACCTCTCCGTGAACCAGACGGAGACTGAAGACGATCGTAGCTAATACGAATAATGAACCCTCAGACCCTCGAACTATTGCTCAACTTCGAAAGGAGTCGCGAACAACGGTTTCGATGAATTTTCCCATTTTTGTGGCAACAGCATTACGAAATAGGTAAGACAAACCTATTTACACCGTCTTACAACGATGCTTTTATGGAAGGTCCGCGTAATAGCAATTAAATGTACGTTCGAGTCATACTTCGTCCGTAATGCGTTCACGAATTACCGAAGCTCGTTATCCAATATACGATAAAGTAGATAAAAAAAAAGAAAGATCCGGTCGATTAGGCTCACACGTGTACGTAATCGTTAAAAATAAATAAACACGTTTATTCTAATTGACGTGACAAGGTATTAACTCGTAATCGGTTCGATCGAAGTTCGTCGAAAAGCCGCATGTGCCTTGAAAGGAAAAAATATTCCAACGTAATCGAAAACAACGCTTCGGAAGAGTGGCATACCGAAGCACAATTGGAGATAAATTGGGACAATGAGAACATTCGTTCCCCGACTACACACATGGGATTTCGGAGCGTGTGATAACGGGGAACGATTGCTGGACGATCGTCCCTGGACATGAATTTGTTATGGAACGATGGAAAGGAAATCGCGATAAATGTTTTCCTGACGACGGCCCAAACAGGCAATTACGTGCTTACGTTTCTACGAACGTGGCACGTACTGAATTACGTACGCAAACCACGCGTACACGCCCCAAAAGAATTCTTTCGATAAAAGAGAACCGTTTGGCGAAAACGCTTGGTTATCACGCGCGATACATTCGTGAAATCGTTTCGTAAGTGAGACACTATCTACGTATGTGCATGTGCGTGGACAAAAGGAACAGCGCGTAACCCGTTTGTAAAAGCGGATTCTAATGTAAATGATTCTACATGGTCGAAACGCTAAGGAGGCGGCAAGCCTTGACTATCCACCACGATTCAATCCGGCAACAAAAGATCGGCGCGATATTAGACACACAAAGACACTTCAAAAAAGTTAGTCAATGTTAACTGAACAAAAAAGAAAAAAAAGAAAGAGAAATCAAAAACACTTTCAAAGTTCACAAACACGTGTTTGCGTCTATACATGGTTGCACTGTACGCGCGAGAAAATTACAAGAATCGCGTAGGATTAAGAACTTTCTCGTATCGGACATTCGAGACTTTGGATCGGAGCTCGTCACGAGGCGCGAATTATTTTGCCCCGGCTATTTCCGAGGCTACTTCCGCGAAACATTCGGGTCAAACGGCAAAAGGTAAACGACCTCAAAAAAGATACTTCCGTTCACGGTATACTCTCAAACCGATACGAACTCTAGTTTACGCGATGCGTGTAATTCTCCGGTCTCCCTTTTCTCTCGATTTCTCCGCTTCTAACAAACGGAATCTCGTTCTGACCGAGGAATATTCAAGGGAGGAGAACTCGGAGAATCGCACGTAGGGCTAGCTATTTCGTGCCGATTTGTCTCGATTCTCGGACGACAAAGACCAAGGGAGAAGCCAAAGCGAAGTCGATATAAAAAAAAAAAAAAAAAAAAAAAAGAAGAAAAAATATGAAAACGAGAGAAAATAAAAAAACGTGTGTTCGGGACAATTGAAAAAGAAGTTTCTATTGGCAGGACGAGGAGGGTCAGGGGCAAGGTATTGGACGGGATCCAGCATCGGCATGCCAACTCTTCACCTACCGTGCGCCTCGATGAACATCGCCCAGCAACCCCAGAAAGCCTGAGTGCTGCCGGAACGGTGTTCTGTGGCCCCTTCTACCCGCCAATTTTCCCGTCCTTCCATCATCCACGAAAATCCATTTTCGTTCTGACCTTTGAACTTGGAAAGAGACTCCTCGTATCCGTGCTGCGATCTCTGCTCACGATGATGTTCCGCCACGGTATCGGCCGGATCGAAACCGAGCCTCTCCTTGTAATAAGCTTGAGTGGACATCTCGTTTAGCCAGTTAAGCTCGCTACAAGTCTTCTTAGGTTCTTTCGAAACCAGCCAACAACGAAACGATGTTTTCCCTGTTCATCGGGCCTTTGCTCTTTTTTTCTTTCTTCCTATATGTATAACAATCCTTATCTCCAACGAAACGCACAAGTTCTCCCTTTTTACTAGGTTATCTTCTTTCCGTTCGCCAAGATACGCCACATGCACGCGCGTACCAAGCACACTGTCCCGTTCCGTTTTTCTTTCTTGACACCGTGTCGACGTAAGAATAAACTCCTTTCCTATAACCGGCAGTTTCCTTTCGCGGAAGCCTCTTGCTCGTATTTACATTAGTGGCTTGGAAACTACCGCGGAACACTTTGAAAACGTTTCGTATAGAAACACTTACTAACGTAGGCTTATCTTAATGGAAGGTTTAATTATACGTATGGCACTTGGAGTCGACGGAAGACCTAGTTTCGTCCTTAATTATATTCACTTTCCACCCCTGTCGTTGCTACCGCGCGCTCCCTTCGGTTTTCGTTTGTTTTCGGATCGAATAATTTTGACACTGGCTGTGGTGTTGCACTGTTGGAAGAAGAGAGATAGTGTAAAGGTCGGACGACGATCGCGAAGCCAGACGACCAGGGATGAACGAACGTAGGCACGACGCGATCGGATAGGAAGGAACTGGAGGGCGCGTCGGCGACACCGACGACACGGACAATGCGGACAACGAGAAGAACAGCTAATTTCGTTCCCCGTTTGTCCGTTCGGCCGTTCGCCCGCTCTCTAGACGCGAACGAAGCTTAACGAATCAACGACCGAATTTATCACGGCACGTCGCAGACGTAACCACTCAACGTTTCTCGGCCAAAGTGGCTCGGTGGTGCACCACGAGACGCCGGTAATCGGTCTTTCGCGGACCCCTAGTTCATCGTTCTCCTCGAGAGAGCGAAAGAGACTCCGACTATATCCGAACAGACACGATAAATAGAAGAGCACGAGGTAATTTTCGTTACTCTGCCGCTCGACTTTCGCGCGACCAATTAAACCGAACAATTCTATTAGCGAGTATACGCGTCACTAACCCAACCAAGTATAGAATGTTAAAAAATACTTTGTAGAGTAGACTGTAGCCGATAACCAAATGAAACTAAAGGAAACAAGACGAAATGAAAGGTATGGGAATTGGCAGGGATAGAGAAGCGAACGCGGTGGCAACGATCGAGCACGCGAGCGAATCAGCGATTGCACTAACGAACGAACAACCGGCTGTGGGTTGTGAGCGAGCGTACCAACGAACCAGCGAGCGATCTACCAAACTGACGGTCCACGAGACGATTGGTGACTGAGAGACACGGGTGCCACCCGGGGAAACCCAAGACCATCGGGATCTTCGTATATGGTAATAGAAGCAACAGCACGTGGGTGTCGTCTTCTGGATCGAAGCGAAAACCAATTGCCAATTGCAACACATCGACATCGGGCCCTTGCTAATCCTACCGGCCTTCGAATTCAGATTACTCGAATCGAGTTTGCGTGTTGTTTGCCCTCTTTGATCCATTCAGTCACCTGTCCCGTTACGCGTATCGCTACCAACCACGGTCACGCCCTATTTGAACTTTGAACACCGATATCAAAAGCCGTGAATGGATCTCGTTGTTCCTTGCTATTCCGTTGATATTTTCGACAAAGTTAGACGGCTCGCGCATGGCGTCTAATACGAAACGTCAAACGTGATCGTACGAAATCCAAGATCGCGGGGCTCGGATCGGACTCGACTCGACTCTGGCCGGTTCTCTCTAGGACAGACGGAATTAGATGCGAATAGAAAATAGAGTAACGCGTGTCACGCGCCACGCGATGTTAGGCGAACTCCTTCTAACCGTGTCCGTCGCATTGGTTAGACGACGCGACGTATAGAAAGTTCGAGAGAAAGTACCCCGCGCGCACGTAACGCGCCAACAGAATAGTCACATCTCTCGATGAAATTTTGTTAGAAGAACTAGTGAAAGGGGGAACGCGACGTGCCAGTTGCTCCTCAACCGGATTCTTCCACGGAAACTCCGACATCTGTCTCAACAACGGGTTCCTTTTAAGAAGAAGCAGAACACGTAAGAATACGAGATAACGAAACTCGTGAAACGATCGATGACATCACGACAGATCGAAACGCAAAGCATGCTCTTTCTGCTCCCCACCCAACGTATCTTACACCACCTACGATCTCTCGGTTCTCCGGTGAACGATATCGCTTCCTAACGCGAAACCAGCCACGCAGAAAAATAGCAGAGGAACGATAGCCGGAACCGATAAACGAGTAAGTAAGAAGCTGCGGAGAAAAGCGGACGAAGAACGAAGAAGGAGGAAGCGCGTGTACACGCATCAGATCGGCATAATGCGAGCTGCTAGAGGGGGCTGGCTTGGCGGCATTCTTGTGGCAACGGCGTAGCAATATAACGGGTCCATAGTCGGCTCACGGAGGATTTCTCGAGGGCTCTTGGAAGCCGAGAAGACTCTCTCCATCGGTCGTATAGTTCGGTTCAACCTTGAGCTGCACGCGGCAAAGCGTGGCTCACGCCGCTGTAAAGAGTCGCGCGTGCGAGACTTCTTTTCCTCTCCTTCGGTGTGTTTTCACAAGACACCTCCGCGCCCCTTCGTTTTACCACGACGACACCATCCTTCTTTCCCTTGTTACTTCGCCACCGGAAACCCCACCTATCTTCGCATCTATCGTAACCACCGCCTCGAGTCAAGTGACAAAACAGCCATCCGACAGCTAGAAGCATCTTTCTCGCTTTGCTCATCCACTGTCCAAGTTACGTCCTACTTATGAACGCACACAGTCGATGTGCTATCCGTTAACTCTTTTGTATCGTATCCATTCCGATCGCTATCCATTCCGCAATACGTAATTCTAGTATATCGATTACGAATCGACCCTTGTGTGAACGCAGTTTGACCCTCGCGCGAACCGATCGACCGTCTCGCGAGTCTTCTTATTAGCCTCGAACTTGATACCTCGAATCGCTAGCAAAAATACGAACGAAGAAACGAGGAACGCCTTGCAGACGACCTTCGCGGAATTCTACGAAGTCCCGGATCCTAAATTCCGACCGGTAGATAAATTTTCGGCTGACCTTTCTCGGCGCAAAACGGAGAATTCTCGAGACCGGCCGTTAAAGTCGAGCGTTTCAGCTAATAGAGCCTCCGGTTCTCTCTAAACTCTGTTCCTGTTTCACGAGGCAACACAAACTGGTTTTCGAGATTGCGAACGTGATCCCGGAGTCGTATATGAAATAGAACATTTGATATTCAACGCGATTCCGTAAAATGGAACGAGATATCGATTCACGCGTTTTCGCTGTTTCTCGACGTGAATTCGCGTAATCCGAGTTTATGTGGTTCCTCGTTTGTCAAATAATAATAAATGATAAATCTTGCGACGTTCGCGCAATCATTGCTACTGCGTCATCAAGAATCAACCGGAAAGAGGAAAAAGAGAAAAATCGGTGCGTGTATCGAGGAAAGGTGGGTCAGTCGATAACCGTGTCTCCATACGATTGCGCACCCTCGAAGACTTTTAGTCGCGGCTCGATAAACTCGACGTGCTTCACAACGATAAAACTTACTTGCACTTTCGTGGATTTGTTAACGCAACAACCAAATACGGTTTTCGGTGCGAACACGCAGGAGATCGCAGATACAAAGGTGGGGCGATGTACTAACCGAACGGGTAGACGGAGAGAGCGAGAGAGAGAAAAAGAGAGAGAGAAAGAGTGACGACAACGATAGCGAGAGCGAATCGGCACGAGAACAGATGGATCCGTGTGTGATGACGATGGACGAAAAGAAAGAAAGCAGAGGGGGAAGACAGTCCAGGTGGTGAACGTGAAGTTGGAGGGGAAAGATAGAAAATCTGAATGAAAATCAGCCAAGGACCGATCAAACGAGAAACGAAGTGTTTGTTGAAGCAGACATAAGTATCGCGTGCCAGAGGACGGCGAGATAACGAGGGATAAACAGGGAGGGTATCGCGCGTGTGAGACAAAATAATTGACATTCCATTTGAACACGAGGGACGTGGCAGTGCTCAATTACGCCAGGCGCAGTAATTTGGCAAGAAAACACGTGACTTGTTCCGCTTTCGAGTATCACGCGCTTTCCATGGTTTCGGTGTACGCTTTTCTTGGAAGGAACGATGGGAATTCAGAAGCAGAGGTCACTCACGCGACTTCTTGCGTCTAGTTAGGCACAATAATAATAGTCGCACTTACACGAGATAACGTTTCTTCGTGTTTCGATTATGCTCGAAACGGCGAAACCAGGGTACCAAGACGGATCAACTGGCTACGACCGATTCGGGCCAGAGAATAGGCCGATCGGACCAAATTAAGAAATTTCACGTACACGCGGGGACACATAAGCGCGGACTCATACGTGATTGTGCGCGGTGTTTCTCGCGAAGCCGGTTTGTCATAGAGTTCCAACAGCCTGCAATTATTACGCAATCGCCGTATTCGATGAAAACGACTTTCTTCTGATTTACTCGCTGCTGAAACCGCCACGTCTATCTATATACATTCCCGTTCAAAAGTACGAGGGCTCGTACCATTTTCGAACGTGTTTCGATTTGTAATTAAAATTTTCAATATTAAAGCACACTTCGAACCTTTATAGACGTAAATTGCAAATTCCGTGCTCAGTCTGTTGGTTTCGATGTTTTGGATACAAGAAGAAGACCACAGAGAAGTTTTGGAGCAATTTAAATTGTCATGCTCGAAATACATATTTAAAAAAAAAAAAAGAATTAATAAGATTATACTTAACGCAATAAACAAATTAACAGCCAGAATGTCGAAAATGCTAACTACAAACGTGGTAATGAAAGCACGAGACAGATATTTAATTAAATTCGTTAATGATTATCCACAAGTTTGAGCATATACTTGTTGTGATGATCCAAGTATCATATTTTTGAACGGGAGTGTATGTATACATATACACTGGTCGCGCGGCGTGGTATTCCTCGCTGATCGTACAGACACCTCTCGACATTCTTGTCCCATTGATAGCTCTATTCTTACGTCAACCCACCCCGTGACATGTCTTATGTTTCGGCGATCGGATTTCAGGCTATTATGAAGCTTGCTTGACACGCTACCTACTTAAAGGGAACGAAACGAATGATACGAACCAACTGTGACTAGTTCGTCTTTCAGACAGGGGGAATTCTAGGAAGTGAAGCTCGGAACGACGAAGAAAAACAAAAAGGGAGAAATACAAGCGATTGTAATCTTGAATGAACCCTTGCGATAATATCGATATACGCGTTTGTCGTTTGCTGAATCAGACGCTTAATCGTTCAGACTCAATATGCCGTTTCGTGATTACCAACAACGCGGTTACTAATGGAAGGGGCAACCGAGAGACCCGAGTGGGAACGATCGAGCGAGTAAGTATACGAGCCTATATCGGAGGAAGAAAGAAAAAGCGAGACAGAGAGAGGGAGACAGCCGGAGTTAGAAACAGAGGTAGTAGAGCTGGGAGGTGCCACAAAACGAAGCGTGACTCACGGAACGCCTCGTGTTTTGCTCACAGTCCGAGTTTGCCGAAATTTTTCACTGAATATCTATATATTCCACGTCAAAGCGGGCCAATATTCTCGACCATACACCGAACTGACCGAACAATCTCCCTGTCACGTGTCAAATGCAACAAGGAACACCCACGAGATCGCAAGAGTAGTTCCTTCTTCGATATCAAACGTCCTTTCGATTGTCGCACTGGATATCAATCGCCGCGTTATCGATCTAGTTATCAGCTGATACGTTATCAACCCTTGACAAGCTAACATCACGTCACGATAACGGTGTTCGTTCCTTCGTTCATCACACTATTCGATCGCCGTGAACGCTTTGTTGCGACAACATTCGCGCGCGAGCTTTGACATCGAAAAACATATATATATATATATATATAGACGACGACGACGACAGCATCGATGTAATTCCCAACAACTGACAGAGCAATAAACAAATCAAACCGATCGTTCGTCCTGCCGTCCGACCCAAACCAACCGACCGCCGCTACTCGAGACGTGGCACTGGAATTCTTGGTAGAACGTACCGCACGACAACGTTGACGAAGTCGACGCGCGTATCCGGAACCCCGCCGTAACACGGCCAGGTAGCTGTAGGCCGTACGACGAGGATGGAGAGACTCGTGGCGAGAGGAACGCGCGCGCACGCTCGCGCCGGAGAAACGGTTGAACGGAGAAAGACGGAAAGGTGGACCGAGAAGGATGAATGGGCCGAGGAAAGAGGAGCAACGGACGGATAAGGAACAGCGCGACGAACGCAGAGGAGGACCGAACCGAGCAAAAGGAGGAATGGCAACGAGACGCGTGAAGGGAGAGAACGAGAGAGAATAGGAAGGGAGGGAGAATAAAGAGGAAAGAGGAGGGGAGGGGACAGAAAGGGGAGAGAAGGAGAGCGAGCGAGCGGCTTGCGAGTTGGAGAAGACGCGATTTGCCGCTCCGTCGTGTAGAGCACGTCGCCTCGACACAGACTGCGGCGGCCTGGACAACTGCCGCCCACCCAAGCTGCCTCTACCTCGAGCCTCGAGGTTCCAGAACCTACTCCTCGCATACCCCGCCATTGCAGCTCGTTCATCCTTCACTTTCTCCGTTCGTTGAACAGAGAAATCGACACGTCGAGGGTCGGGGTGAAACCGCCTAAGAGCCGAACAGAGACGGGACCAACAGATAGATGCGATAGACAAAGACCAGACAAGGCCTCTGTCTTTTTGACAGCGATGTACTCCGCCGCCGTGGAATAGCTGCCGTTACAAACAGGTTCGTAGGGCAGGTCACGTAACGACAGGGGCGCGCCGTGCAAAATCCCGCGAATCACGAATTCAATGCACCGAACACTGTGTGCCAAACAGGACAAGGATTGTTCGCGTTTCACGCGTGAATACGACCGCGTTCTGATATTCATTCAATGCGGTAATCCTCTACCGTTTACCGTTTCGCAGAGAATTTTTCGACCTGCCTGGTTAAAGAGAAGATCGCGAGTAAGAAAACGACGCCGTATCCTAGCCGCGGGAGAACCCGACGCTAGCGTGAGAATTCTTGCGATCTGGCGCCAGGCCAAATGTACCTCATTTTTTCTTCGTCGATCATTCCTAACGTCGCCGATATTCTACCTCTTGTTTATGCTCGCGGTGAAACTCGACGGCAAACGCGGCGTCGCCGCTAACAGATGTGCACACTAAATATGTGACTCTCGCCCCGATCGCTAATCCTGCTCGCGATCACGAATGCACAAATTTATCGATATATCTTCGAAAGTTTATCTTATCAAGATACATGATAACATTTGCGTCGTATAATTATTATCCAACTATGTTGCGACTAACTCGTTGGCAGAAACTAGGTATCGGCTATTGTCCCAGTACAAAGGTGGATGAGTAAGTACTCAAGCCAGTGAGTGATTAAGGAATCGATTACCCTGAATAACTGTTCGTTGCGATTTAACGGCCGATGTACTGTTTAATTTCCGTTTTTCTTAATGATAATCCCTACATTAAGTTAAATGCCAAGTGTCATCAACGATGTTTACGGTTATAATTTTAAAGAGCGTCAACTCCAAATAATCTTTTTACAAACTACCAAAAATTCTCCTCGTATTCTCCATATACTGATACTTGATGGCCATTTGTATATAAATTTTAATGACAGCTTCTCTTTGGACAAGGAGTGACCCGGCTGAAAACTGGAAAGAAAATAATTCGGTCGAACCGTTAGTCCTCGAAAGCGTGAACAGATATACAAACACGCCAAGGGTCGAAATGATCTGAATTTCAATATAAGAGGCCTAAGCCTGTTGTAAACCGATTCATGTATCGGGCACACAGCTATTTACAGCTTCTAATCTCATCGGCTTCCCGGACGATGATCCAAGTCCTCACAAACGAATTTTCTCGACTTTACCAAATAGAACCGTTGGTACGAGCTGAATGCACGCCTGCAGGCACCAATTCGTCTCAAATGAAATAATTTCCACTCTTCTAACGTTATATCGTAATGTCTACTACATATTCGATGAGTTCGAAGAGCGGTTCATCGTTCCCGACTCATGGCCTGGATCCCATCGGGCAACTTTTTATCTGTTACCTTAATTTTTTTTATCTTCCCTGCCTTGTTGGCAAGTACACACGGATTCCTAACTGTACCGCCGATCGCCATGAAGATTACTCCACGAAATATATATTAAATCCCGGTTTGCGCCAAAGAAATTTAGTTTGATCTTGAACGCCGAATTGGTAGATTGGAACGTATTCAACCGGGTTAACGCTACAGATGTTGGTCCGTGTAACGTTCTACTGTTCCCTCGAACACAAGAATCCTCGAGGAACAAGGGAGTGCGCGATGAAGAAGTCTTACATAGCAGGTAAGCAAGGAAACGGAGAGAGTATCTCTCAATTGTCAGACGAATTAGTTTCATGAAGTTAATTAGGCCACCGTCTGTCCTTTCGGTTCGAGAGATACTCGCGTGTTACGCGTAGGCCTTTAATCATTCTGAAAAGTTCTGCCGCGAAAAATACAAGACAAAACACGGATGCATCGACCTCTTCGGATACTTCGGGTACCCCGGGACATCTAGCGAGCGGCTTGTGAAGCCTTGTATGTAGGCAAAGAAAACCAGACATCGTAACAAATGTACGACTAACAGGTGCAAAACAATGCACCGGTTGAAATTCTGTTTGCACCTTCGACTTTTGAAACTCGTCGTATATCTATATTTTCCTTTTCGACTATTGGCATTAAAATACTCGACAATTTGGTAGAAAAGCAAGCGAACTGTATATGCTATTCAATTCTATTCTATTAGGATCGGGATTCGATTTTAGAAATGAAATATCTCGAACGATCTGTAAATGACACCAGAGCGGAGCGTATCTAAACGAAACGAGTTTGCCGCGAGGAAGGAAGTAACGAAGAGGAAGGAAAAAAAGTTGTAAGAGCAAAAAGAAGGAAGGGGGAAGAAGACGTTCTCGAGGCTGGGGCATCGAACCATGACCCGAGCACCTGTTGCCGCCTCCACGCTCCTAGATTAATGCGGACCGACCTAACCTGCCGCCTCCGCTCTCTACTTGCCATCGCGTAGGCATAGTGAACTAGTACTAACCTCTCTGACGAACATCTTATGGACCGTGACCGGTGAAAAGCATGGTCGTGAGTTCATCGACGCGACGACGTGGTTGGATCGTTAGCCACATATTGCTCGGTTGTCTGCTCTCTTTGATCGCGACACAAGTGTCTTCATTCATCGTTCTCGACCGGAACGCGTTCAATGTGATTAAAAGTCGTTTCGCCAGCCGAGATTCGCTCGCGTTCTCAGAAAACCATAAATTAATACAGCAGGGGGAGAAACGGCGTGAGCCTTGAGAGCAGAAAAGCAATTGAGAGAATCGGCCGCCAGTACTTGATAGAACAACGGTTACTAGAGCATTCACGATAGCGTACCAATAGGTCGTTATAATTAGAAACAATTATGCTCGCGTGCCCGAGATGCGATACTTCGATATTGGCTCCCACCTACGGTATATTTACGAGATAACGAGAGTTACGTTACGTCGATCGAACACCATTTTAACGACGCTACGTGAAAATGGTGCGGAACCAAGCAGACCGCGCGCGCCGTTGCTTTTGTGAGCGTGAATCAGAGCCTGTAATTTCACGAATCGGATATGTCCTACATGCATACGTTCATATGCATACACACGCTTGTCCTATGCCCGTCGAGGAAGGAAAAAAAGAAACTAGCGGACTCGATAATCGCGGAAGAGGTCCGTTTTCCGAGGTTTCGTTGCATGTACGGACGGATAAAATTGGTTCGAAGATCCAAGCGTCGCGAAGAACGACTTGTGACAGAAGCACGCAAACTGAATGAAAAATCTCTCACGGTAAGATGATCAGCAAACTGCAATCCGATATTTATCAAATGGTATCGAGTATCTATTCCTGGTCAACATCCCGCGTCGAAGGTCGACGCAAGATAGTACCGCAAACGATTCTCGTTTCCTACATCAGAAGAATTTATAACGCAGCTAATTTCTTATGACTTCTTCTATGTATGTACATATATACGTGACTGTAGGTTTATCAGTCTTCAATTCACAGAAGAGTAACAGACGATACGATGCGATCATACACGTATATACCATTACTTTCCTCCTTTAACGAAACCCTTATGCGCTAATCGATACGATCGATAAGGGGTACTCGGGGGAGAATCGGCAGGGAAATAATACAAGGGGTCAGAAAAACTTCATCAATTATTAGCGTCATTATTGATTCGAACGCACGTCCCGACGATTTATATTAGTCTGCTCGATTAATATCATCCGATTTGAAAAATAAGAGTAGATGATTTATCATCGATGTAGTCGTTAATTCACTCATTATATGTTAACATTCTGGTCGATTACGTACATGTCGTCGATCAGTAGTACGACAATCGTGGCAAACGTCATCACCGTTTAGCGTAATTCATCACACTCGTATACGTAATGAGGTCCATTTTATAACTGATCGAATAGCTCGTATAGTTGGCGAACGCATGGTATTTAAACTGATTTTATACATCGAAAACGAAAGATAAAATACATTTACTTTTTCTTCCTCGGTAAAGCAGCAAACCTCGCGTAATATATACTCGCGAATCGAACTTGGAACGAAAACGAAAGGCGGAAGGCGAAACACAGCGCCATAGAGAATTTAAGTACGTAACCGGCTTATGAAAACGGAAACTGAAAACACTGATTAACACTTACCGGCAATCCGTAAGACGGCTCTGTCAGCAGGATCGAGCTGCAGGATACTCAGCGGTTTATCCTTTACCCATTCCTTTAGACTTCCGTCCAGCTCGAACTCCATTCTCTAAAACTGTGTAATTGAAACTTCTTTTGTTTTTTTTACACCATATTCGTGCAACTCCTCTTTTGCTCGGCACTGTTTCACAATCACTTGGCAATTTCACAACCGCAACACACAAGAGAGCTGCAAAGTATTACGTCGTCTACGTTCAATAATGTTGCCGAGGGCAGCGGCGAATAGTGCACCGAACTAAGTCGCCGTGTTATCGACAGCGGGCAGCTGGCAACTTTGCACGCAATATTAGATACGACATTCTTTTTTATTACTCTCTTCCTCTGCGATATAGATCACGCTAGCAGTGTTTCCCCTTTTTTCTTTCTCTTTCTTTCGAAATGAATGGCTTTGTTGTTGAAAATAGTTTCAACCGAAAGAAAAGCACGTGGAACTCGTATCAAGCATGCTGCGCGTTTATTTACTGTACACGACGCCGCTGTAGGGTAGAGTAGTGTATCGCTGCGTAGAAGTGCACGAACTGCACCGGCGGAACGGAAGGAAGAGAGGTGGCAAGGAGACGAACGAACAGGGAAAGCGTACGCGATGTCTGGCGTCCTTTTGATACTCGCTGATACGTATAGCAGTTACTTTAGCCAGCAACGTAACGTGCTTCCAGCACGCCGATGATCAGCAATGCTTCGTATCTTCGTCGTCAGCGGCGCTTAGGTCAGGTTAGATTTGGTCGAAAACAGTTAAGTCAGGCTCGAGTTCCCAGACACGACCATAAATTCCCGTCGTTGTTCCTATGTTTCACAACCTTTGCCACCAACTCTAGATTCTTTAGTATTTCACACGTCAAAATATCGTAGTCTAGTTCCACCGCCCTCGCTGTCCTCGATATTATCCCCTTTCCGAAACATTCTATAAATATGAAAAAGAATATTTTTAGTTCTTCCTATTCCCTCTTCCTTTTTTTCGTTCATAATATTAATAGTAAATCGTACAAAAGTATGTATGTATTTAGTTTTCAAAATACCCACGACATATGCGTGTCCAGTGGAGACGGGGCAAACAATATTGCATTAATATTTTAGTACTCGAATTATGACTCATGTGGGGAAAGTAATGCTTCCTGTCGTATAGCGCTTTCTAAGGATGTCCGAAATATCATGAAACTTCATTTAACAAACGAGTGCTGATTGTGCTAATAACGATATTTAACGCGTTTCCTATTTAATTTCAGTACATGCTAAATATATGCATCAACGGTGCAAAAGATAGATCGAGAGAGATCCGATACAAAGAGCCGGAAGCGGATGTGGTAACGTATCAAGTCGAACTAATTCTCAGGCGGCGTTAAAAAAATTGAAACATGCGTAAATTCTTCGATGTACAGCTCACCATTCTATTTTCAAACGGGGTTAGTTGCTTATACGCATATGTGTATATTTGTGCTAGAAACAAGCGAAACCCTCAGGACATTTTATTATCTATTTAACAATGATTCTATTGCTGTCAGAGGTAAAATAATCCGACTTCATTTGAAATGCTTATTCTGATGGTTATTGATTTGAACACTTATATACGACGAAATATTTTTACAAATGAAGCTTTTCATGGTTCTAGTTAATTTCTTTTTCAGTTCGAATGAAAAAAATATCCGATTTTTTGTATATTCACAACTCAAAAATCTTCAGTTTATGGTGCACAAAACTACGCGAAATAATTTTCCTCTCCTCTTCCCTCCGCCTTTTCTGTACTTCAAATTTAAGAATGTCGGATGCAAAATCACAACAAATACTTTTATACGTCTTTCTAATAAATAATCAAACACTTGAAAACACTATTGCTTCAAAACATCCTTGTTGATTGAAACAAAGATGTAATTCGGTTATTCTCGAGTTAAACTTAACCTAACAGTTCAGAAAACGTAGTGAGAACACAGTCAGTAATATTACAACAAAATGACACTAAATTCTTTCAGCTTGCGCATCACGAACATGTACACGATACTCTAGAAGAACGTTATCATAAAATTCAGAAGTTTTCTACTCAAACGTGAAAGATGTACGAGCAATGTACATAATATCAAGAATCAGCGACATCTGCGGAAAACATTCTGCAAGTAACTAATCAAGATAACCGTTTCACCAAAAATAATGAAATGTAACTGTGATTCAGTCGAACATATCTGTTGGAAACTTGAAACAAATAATCAACTTTATGTAATACAATGTGGATGAACTGATATATTATCTCTTTTTAATCTATTTCCTCTAACAAAAGTACGAAGTCATTGAAATCCTTACGATATTAACGATTCGACAGAATACGAAAGGTATGCATTACCGTTTGATCATCTGTCGAGTAAGATGCGAAAGCAGGAAAAATCAATGTTCACCGGTATTCCCCTCGAGTTTCTTTGACGGCAACGAAAGAGCCCGATTCGAAGAATATCCTTTTGCGATTTTTGACACACTTTCCAACAAAAAACACTACATGCTTGTATGCAAAGACATCGCATTATCACTTATCATAGCAATTTTCGTGTTAGAAATACGGCCCGGTTCCTGACGACGACGACGCGCCTAGCAGACGACATTTTGCTTTCGACGAATAGTCCCGAACTACGTCGAGAATCTCCGAACTTTAGCGACACAACTGAATAATTTTCTCGATTCGCAACGCCCCCACCCGGTGGTTAACCACACTATTTTATTACGCGGGTTAATTCCAAAAACCATTTTTCTCGTTATTTCAATACAAGTTATCTCTATTTACTTTTTATTCCGATTTCTTCGGCATATCTTTTTCATTTTTACAATATTTCTTTTCTTCGAAATATACAATTATGATAATAATCAGAATATATATGCAACTTCCTAAATAAAAACTAAAGCGAAATAAGGAAGGAAACGCAGAGAGATCGGAAGGAATATGAATTTAAAAATTTATCTTTTATATCCCTGCAATTGAAAAAGTCCTTAATTTTTTGGATATATATCGTATGGACAGGTTATTAAAATATCGATATAGATTATCGATGTTCAAGATTATTATTAAATTCTATTTAAAAAAATGTAAAGCTAAAACAGGTGTATTTTACATATGAATGAATGGAACGCATCTGACATCATACCTATAACGGATGACATCAACTTTTCACCATATGATTATTAGAGTCTCCACTGCCATCGACAGTTCATAGAGTGGAGTACAGTAGCCTTCGCAATCACTTGCTTCATTTGATGTCACCGCTAAATAAAGCGACTGACACGGTTTGTAAATATGAGAACGGTATTTCGAGTAGCACCTATTCCATAATTAGATGCTTATTATGATATTTGTTGAAAATCAGTTTCAAAGTCCAATCTATTATGGACGATCTTATCACGAACTTTATAGTATGCAGACCTTTTATGAACTAGATTCAAAGATCATGCATTTTTTGTTCCAGTATTACAGTTCTCTGGGTTATCATCATTTGTTGTCTGAAGTATCCGTTTTGTTGAACTATCTAGACTAGAATGCTTCTCTTTCTGTAACTTTTCAATCATTTCTTCCTGTTGCTTAATTATATCGTTTAAATATTGTATTCTACGTTGATAGTCATGTTTCATCAAGCGTACATGAACTTCTTGTAATTTTATACGTTTCTCCACAGAATCTACCTGCTGTTTCGTACCTTTTCGAACAATCTGTAATTATAAATTATTTAAGATTTTTGTTATTCTATTAAATACTACATATATTTTAAACGTACTTCTAGTTGACTTTTTAAACCTTCCACTCGACTGTTAATACTTTTACCAAGACGATCCATATCTGCATTTTCTTTTTCCGTTTCGCGTAAGAAAGCGAGTAATTTTTCTCTCTCTGTAACAATTCTTTCATACTCGGAAAACAGTTCTTCGCAATAAGCAGTCACTTTATTTAATTTCTCCTTCAGAGAATTACGTGAAACTCGAGTCGAATAAACAATAGTTTGCATATGTTCAATTCTATGTTGCGTTCGTCTGAAAAAGATCTAGGTATACATTCTGTATGAATAGAACATTTGCATAAAAAATATACAAATAAATAACATACTTTAAGGTTGTTTCGAGGTTTTCTACAAGACCCTTTAAATGATTTCTTTCAGCTGTAACCATTATAAGTTGTTTTTCGTTTTCGGGTTGATTCTCCTCTATACGTTTTATATGATTGCAGAGATTACGTTTTTCACTTTCATATTGATATTTTAATTCATCTAACAATGTTTTACATTCTTCGATAGCAGTAGTATGAACAGCAATAGGTACTGTTTGATCTCCTTTACCCTTCAATTTTTCAAATTCTTTACTTAAAATTTCGTATTTTCCTCGTAAATTGCTCAGTTCGGATGCTGTGGTTGTATATTCCTTTTTTAATGCTTCATTACATTTTAAAATTACTTCCATTTTTAACTCATATGATGAACGAATATCATCAGTTTCTCTCTTTACACTTGCAGCTTCCTTTTTTAAAATATCATTTTGATTTTTTAGTAACATAGTATTTTCAAACAACTTTTTTATTTCCTTTGTATACCTATCACACTGTACAGTTTTTATTGTAGTTATTTATATGTATGATGTAAAGCACCTTTTTTTTATATACATCTATTTATCCATATCGTCTATATATTTATAATTATTTACCTCTGACTTCAATCCTTCTACTTCTCTGTGCATAATCTCATTTTCCGTAAGAATTTCCTTACATCTACTACTAAACTCAGCCATTTCCTGTTCGTACATGTGTATAAGTTCCTGCTTTTCTGATAAATTTTCTTGGTAAGCATTTAGAAGTGGCCCCAAAGCATGAAAATTAATACTTCCCCAAATCCTTGAATCATATTTGTTTTCATTTTCTGCATGTACAGAAATATTTTCATGCTTTTGACCTCCTAATTTGTCTTGATATCTCTCTAATTCGGTATTTAACTGGTAAACAATATTCTTTAAAAGTATTATATCTTCATTCGACCGAACTCTCTCCATTTCAAGTTTTTGATTGTGTTGAACCAGAGAAACTTTGGCTTCTTCTAATTCCTGAATCATTTGTATTAACGTTTCATAATGTAAACATACTTTCTTGTACTCTAATTCTCTTTGCTCCAATATATTACTTAATTTCTGACATTCTTCTTGGACACTTTTATAACGTTTTTCCAATTTCTGATACTCATCAGCTATTTTCATCGCATCCCGTGAGACATGTTTTCTTGTTCGTGATAAAATAATACCTAAAATAATACGGCATGAGATTTTGATTATCATTTGTCCAAGTCAATAATTGTCTTATAACCTATGAGTGTTTAATACCTGAATCTGCATCAACTTCATCAAATGCTTGCTTTTGAAGACTACCATCCTCGTTTAGCTTTTTACTTCTTTCATGTTCATACGTTTCAGTTCTATTTCTCAAAAGCAATTCATCTTCAGGTTCAATGACGTCATTATCAGTTATCCAATCTGATGGATATTTGTAAACATTGTGAGCTCTGAGCGTATGTTTGGTTTTTGCAACGCGTCTGCGACGGTAAATTGGTACGGAAGTTGTGTCCTGATTGCTTTTAACACCTGTTGTTCTTCTATAGTTATGCTGTGTACAATAAAGAAAATGAGGTTAAGGTCATATGAAGTATTTGCTTACTGCTTTTCGTTTTCTTACGAACATAATATACTAATTCTATTATTAACGATAATTACCTTCTTTTTTTCTTGGGTAATAATACTATCACAATTAGCCATTTTCGTTATTTTATAGTTTAAACCCGATATAAGTTAATATAATCATTTGATCAAAACTGTTTAAAATATTTTAAATCATAGGTAAACAGATCAACTTTACGCGATAGAAAAATCACAAATTTAATCAAACAAAATACGCACGTATATATTTGTACGGGAGTGCATATTTTTATTAATTTTCGAGTTTGTATAACACTTATTGCCATAGCAACTACTTTTGTACTGAACATTCACACCAGATGGTGTTTGCTTTGATTTTCCTGTCTCTATTTTAAATCGATATGTTATTGGCTTATGTCAAGATGATTCAAAAGCAATTACATAAAGAGTAATCTAAAAAAATTCAAATAGATTGGAATCTTGCCACACAAAATCTTTGGATTTATGATAATTTTGATTCTTTAAATCTTTATATAATAATATCTATTTACTTACTTACTGGAGTAAAATGCTTGTACGTTCTCCAATATGAATTCCCCAATATAAAAATATTTGTTTTAAAATCGCACTTCCAAAATGGGAAAATAAGTCATTTTTACGTGTGCAAAATTTTCGACAATCAGTCTAGAAATGACTACTACTATCAATATTTTACATTCTAATTGCAGCAATATCTAAGATGTCCTCGACTGCTTGACGTTGTATATATATCTGCGTCAATTAAATAGGAAATGTTGAAAGGAAAATGCATTTTACGAGTACATAATTATGAATTGAGGTATATTACGATTATATATTTTATCTTTAATCTTAATACGAACGTAATATACGAGAAACAAGAAAAAGTATGCGATACGGCTGACCCTATTTTATCGAATATAGTCTACAACATATAAAAAAGAAGGAATATAGTTACGTATAACCATAAATTAAGAAAACAAATTCTTATACTACATTTACAAGCAAATTATTATTTTACGCGATTAAAATTACCTAAGTAAATACTTATCTAACAAATATAAAGTAGATAAAAAAGCTTTTTTAGAATGCTAAGAATATTACGAAATAATTGATTATCTTATCAAGTGATAAATGAATTAATTGCCAAAAGATATCTCGCATTTATAATCTCACGAAATATCTATATATTTCTAATTAAAAGCAGTATATCAATATCTTGGATATCTTCTATGAAAAATTGTAATATAAACTATCACGTCAGTCCTGATCGAAACGATTATATCGACTAATTAAAAAATGAAGCATGTACGTTTTGAAAATGAACAAATATGAATATTAAGAAATTTTGTATGAATTTTGTTGCGAAAATATTAAGTAGTTGTCGTAAATCTACTTTTATTCTCGAGGTTGCAACTACCTCTGATAAGAACCCGTGATAATAGCCGCGAAATTATTAGTTGCTACTTTAACTCGTCTTCGCGACGTGGATAAAAACGCCGGAATGCACGCAAATGCAAATAGATGGATAGCGACCGTGTCTCCGAAATCTTCGTACTTATCGCGTAACAAATTTTTGATCGAAGCATCATGCTTTCTATACGCACCACCGCGTTCCACGGTTTTATGATACAAGGTACACATAATGAATCTTTTATTTGGCAAAAGAAATTTGCGGCAAAGAATTTGCAACTATTCATAAAGTGCTTCTTATCGTATACAATCGGGGTTATATCAAAATATTTCTGATTATCTTGCCATATCCGCAGAAAGTGAATTATATCATAGATAATCTGACTTCAAGCATCCAATTCAGACGCTATCACGTTTCGAGTACTTTATCGAATTTACGTTTAACATTTCGCGGAAAATAAAAAAACCTTTTACATTTATTTTTCTGATTATTTTCCAAGAAAAAATTTATTTTCGTTGCAGCGGCGGTTTTGTTATTTTGTTGGTCTATATTTTCGATTGAATTAAGTAATGCTGCGAATAGCAGTTGCACCTACTATCACGAACTAACTCCTGGTGCTACGTATTTCATTCAGAATCGCGAATACCCGAATTTCTATAGCAGGTCACAATCATGTTCATGGACCATCGTAAGCGAGTATAAAGTTGATTTAACCTGTAGCACGTTTGAATTACCATGGGTAAGGCTATAGTCTTCATTGTAGAATTAATTACTAATCGTAAGAGAAATCGTAAGATAACGAATGATTTTCGTGCAGAGTTCCAATTGCTTCCAAGACAAAGTAGCTGTGCAAGTAAATTCTTCTACTACGCATCGGTATTGTGGTAATGGACAGTTTAACATACAATCTGAATCAAACACGATGGTTGTAACGCTGCAATCGCCAATATGGTCGAGGGGTGGTCGATTCGCTTGTGAAGTCAGATCAGTGAAACGATCCCAAGATTCCGAAAATTGTGAATGTGGATGGAAAAACCCTGTACGTATATATTTACGCAAATTCATCGACGCTTCATTTAGATTGAGTAACGTTATTGTAAGCAAGTGAGAGCTTCTGTTAACCGTTCTTAGAGCCGCATCGTCGGTGGAAATAATACAGGGGTGAACGAGTTCCCTATGATGGTTGGTATTGTGGACTTCGAAAGACGAGTCGTATTCTGTGGAGGCACTATAATATCCGCAAGATACGTACTAACAGCGGCACATTGCGTCGACGGGAGGGAATACCAGAAATTGGGTGCCCTGGTTGGCGATCATGATTTGCGAACAGGTAAGCTTCTACTGTAAATGCAAATACTTGGTATCTCGGATCGTGGCTAATTTGATTTCGATGTTTAGGGTCGGATACAAACGCCACGGTATTACATCGAATAATCAAAATTATAATTCATCCTAATTACGGTCAAAGAGTCGATCAAAATGACGTGGCTATCATAAAAACAGAGAACGAAATTAAGTTCACTAACGAGGTTGGCCCGGCCTGTCTACCTTTTCAACATTCGCCGGATACTTTTGGTGGCAATTATGTTGAATTGTTGGGTTAGTGATATAGTGGTTACATACTGCGTTACGATTCGCTTTGTTATTATATCTTAACATTTTTGATAAAATTAGGTTGGGGAACAACGGATTATGGTGGCCCAACTTCTGATATTTTGCAGAAAGTTACCTTAAGCGTGCTTTCGTATCTACAGTGTTCTGAAAATTACAAGAATATAACGTCAGATCAAATCTGCACCTATGCCGAAAACAAGGATTCGTGTCAAGTAAATTTCGCTTTGAATTACAACAGAATCGATGCGATCGATCGATCAAATAAATTTTCCACGAATGCAGTAATACTGAAGCATTTGTTTAAAAAATAGATGGATAGTGGTGGACCTGTTCTATGGCAAAATCCGACGACTAGACGACTTGTCCTGATAGGAATCATTGCAAGGGGTAGAGGTTGCGCCGTCGTTGGTGGTGTAAATACCAGAGTTGGAGCTTACATCGACTGGATTATTTCAGCAACTTCAGGTAAGACGTAGAATATGCGATGCAAATAGTTAAAGCTATATTCGCGTAACCTTCGCAATTTTGTTATTTCAGACGCTTCGTACTGCATCATAGAATAAGACAATGCGGCTTATCGTTCGACTCGATTTGACACAATCCGGATAGCAGGCCTGGTCGTTTCATTAATATCGCTGATAACGCAACTGACATACTTATGAGGTAAATTTCCTTGTTTTATAGGTTTAAAATGTTCCCAAGGAAACGATAAGAATACAAACATACTATTCGCACGAACATTGTATTAGATCGGCAATTGCATATCGTGCGGATATCAAACGATTAGGATGTGTCGATTTATTGTTTCAAGTCTGGAGACGACGAAAGCGTTGTAACTTAATATTCAGATATGTTATTGAATATATATTGTTAAATGATGTTAGTTGAATCTTTTATTTCACCCCCAACCTTCCTCCTCCTTTCTTCGTCTCTTCCTCACCACCCGTTGCCTACGCTAATGTTATTTGATGTTTACGTAAGAACGCTCAAACATTGACGCCGGAGCGTCTGTATCTTGTAACACCCAAATCGATTGTAAAACTATTCTATTCGTACAAAAACCTATTTTTATCGACTTAAACGGCATAGTCAGATTCATCGAGCGAGATCTCTAGCAATCGCTTGTTACGCGCAACGCGAAAAGACGAGCAATATTACGACGCACGCGAAATATAAACTAAGTAAAGCCTTCGGTCACGAAAGCCGCGTGTCTATGGCAAACATTCCGATCGCATGCAGATATGAAATCGTAAGCAAAACTAATCTATGAATTTGCTCGAAACGAGTTAAATTTTTATGCACGGATCGGTAACTATGAAACGCTTACGCAATGCGATTTCTGATATATAACGTATATACATGGTATACATCGTATATACGTTATATATAACGATTATATACGTGGCTGGTATGTAATGGTACGAGAGAAAATCATCGAGGTATCATCGCCACGCGACGCGACCCTTCTGTGTATATCAGCGCGTCGTTCTTTAGAAGCCGCGCATAGTCTGCACGTAGATAATCAGAAATTAACTGTGTGTAAACAATGTCTCATTATTAATAAGTTTGTGAATGAGGATGTGACGTGAGACACTTTACGAGAGGGAATATTCAACAGCTCCACGGTTACGTTCAAACCAGAGCAAATACGTGTAATCATCTCTGTTTACCTGTGAAATACAAGAGCAAGTAAACATCGACGAGAAAAGGAAAAGAAATTGATTTATAAGCACAATCAACGATGAATCGTTTTAGACATTGTCTGCTCGCCGAGGTTTCTCGGTTCACTATAAATAGATGACAAGAAAGGGGGAATTAATCGGACAAGCCGAACGGGTAATTCGTGGCGCAATTGCGTACGATCGCACAAAATCAGTCATATCGTCGTACACGAGAGATATTTATTAAACAAATTGATTTCTTCGACGTGATCTGCCCTTGACACACTTATTTAGTCGATGATGGTTCTCACAAATGGGTACTCTCGTCGTCTTCACACGAGTACCAGATGTGGTTTATGAAAATTTCGTGCCAGTCCCCGTAACATGCGATATTTATTGTATGTAAAGACAATTTGTATTTTATCAGCAATCAATTGAAAAAATAGATGCTAGTCTTTTCGTAAGTAGAATCGTTCGATATCGATCAAACAATATTGAAATCCTTTTGTAAACGACAATGTATACGCTATGATCGACCGAAACGAATTGAAATGAAACAGAGACAAAGGAGTTATCGTGCCTTGTATGTAAACACCGTTGTTGTATTTAAGCAAACCAGTTGCTGGTCTATTTGCTTCCTTAATGTACACCGCTCTCAGTTTCTATTCACCTTCAATGTGATTTCACTCATGGTGCAACCACCTGACCTTAGTTAACGATCAGTAAGAACCTCGAGGGTCGAAGGTCAGTAAAAGCGTAAACTTTGTTGGTGGCCGATCGATTAAAGTCGAAAGCACGTCTGTCGAAAGTAGAAAAAAAAATAAGGCGAATTCTATTTGTAAAGACTCGAGGAAAGTGGAGATCGTGGGCCAATCGAGGCAAACGAAAATGGCGGGGATTGGCTGCGACGAAGATCGATGTGCAACGAGGCGCGCGCGCGCGCGCGTCACCTTCCTACTCTTCTTGCAGGGTATAACGTAACGTTGACCAAAAACACGGAGGACAAGGAAAAGATAGCCTCGTCCTCTTTGGGTAGAATATATCGGTACAGAGGGATAGATCAGTTCGAACGAGTTTCTCCCCTCTGCTCACGGCCTTCTCCCGATTTTCTCCCCGAAGGAAGTCGGCCAGTGGCAACTCGGCCGTTCCTGATACACGTTGAGCGGTCTAGTTCGTGGGGAAGAGCAGAGAGTCGACAGTTGGGAGTCGGAAGAGCGTGACCGTAGAGCGTATGCGCCATATGTACATAATTACTACGGCCAATCGGGAATTGAAAGCGTTGTGCAAAGCTTTGTCGAAGCGTCGAAGCTCCAGGGTCTGCTTCGTCCCGTTGGTTCCCTCGCGTGCGTGCATAAGCGCGCGCGCACACAGCCGCGCAACGGTGGTTCAGTTGGTTATTGACGTTCATGTGCACGGGGCGCGTTGCTAGAGTCTCTTCAGGCACAGCAACTTGAGAAGAGCGAAGAGAATTCGCGCGGGCTGTTTGTCAGCCGACCAATCAGAAATAAAGAGAACGAGAAATACCAAAGGCCTACCGAGGCCGGAGGAACGAAAAAACGGAAGGTGGGACTGATCGTAGCAGCCAGAAAAAATAGCCCGGTTTGAGCGAGGAGGGAGGTTACAAAACCGAACTACATGGCTCCAAAAATTATTCCTTCTTTCCCCCGACCACGCGTCTACTATCTACGTTCGAGCGAGCACTACCGGTTCAATCAGTGGACCGTCACTTCGAAATAATCGAATACGATTCGAGTTCGGTCAGTTTCGTGAGTTTTGTCAGCAGAAGAAGAGCGATCCAGCGGCAGCCAGCTCTGCTCTGTGTACATCCCCTATATTACATTTTGAACGACGTATACGCTCGAGAGTGTAGGTATCACAACTGTGACAGCGAGCTTAAAGAGAAAGAGAAGGAGTGTGCGCAAGAAAAGAGAAGCATGATCGCGATGCAAATGACGCTGCCGATTTAGTAAATCGTCGTTAATATTTTCTACAGTAGGAGAATTGTCCCTCGCTTGTAAAGCTTATGTCACAGGCAATCGAAAGAAACATCAGCATCCACGGAAGACGAAAGAGGAGAAAATTGAAAGAAGAACGGTGTCACGGTGTAAGGAAAGAGAGGACGGAAGATCGGGGGCATGTTCCAGGACAATAATCCTGTTAGCAACGTGAAACGTGAGCTTCCTCCGATTCCTTCGATTCCTTCGAGTCGTTAAAGTGATTCTCCTTGTGCCTGGACCGCTGTGGCGATCTTTCATGATTTAGATGCATCGTTTTCGCATGGGGGACAAACTGATGTTCTCGCTTGTGCAAATAGGAATCCTTTCAACGATCGTTGTACACGCATCTTTCTTCGATCACCCCCTTGTCCTTTTTCTTTCTTCTGATTCGTCTCGTAATTCACGTATGTCGTGTTTCTTTTGGTTATTCCGTTAATCGATCCGATATCGTTAAGAAAACGACGAATCTCTCGATTCGCAACGTGCAAATTAAAGGAAAAATTGCGTCCGATATACGACGATTCTTTCCCTCGTATACAACCCACGCCGTATCGATTATACTTGCTGCCCCGAGACAGATATCTGAATCGTTGATTTTCAGCCTTGCCAATGTGAATCGCATAATTCTCGCGTAATTCTGTCGATCTCTTTGAATCATCGCCACATTCTTCCTTCGTATATTGTAACGAACGCATTTCGAACCACGAGTTTCAACTTCCGTGAACGTCCACACGACACTTTAACCGATCGATAGTAAAGAATAATACGACGGAAAGCACGGTAAGGTGAACAGGGAGAAGAAGAATAGCCCACTGTGTGTTTTTCCCTTCTGTTGTTCACAGAAAGGAGTCTGCGTCCGCGTAGGAGCCGCTCCGACAAACAGCCGCGTTCTTCGTACCAGGCATGCCTTCCGCGTTACTCTAAGGAATTTTTTCTACACAGAGATCTAACTTATTCAGGATAACGGTATTATATTAACAGAGAGAAGAAGAAACAAACACAACAGATAATAAAAAATATTCTTATAGTTAAACGTAACGATTAAGATCCTTGTTGGGCCTTTTGTTGAACTGCCGTTGTCATTCTCGTCCTCGTCTTTGTCGTCGGCGTCGTTGACACACTCGTTAACGTCGTCGTCGTTATTGTTATTGTTAAACTGTTGTTGCTCTCGATAGCAGTCACTCGTTGCTGCCACAATTTATCGCTTTCCTTGTATCTCGTGCCAGTAATTGGTCGCCGTGGTGATTTTTCAAAATATATCTGTACACTCTTTAAATATCGGCTCGGTTATCCCGATCTGTACTGGTCCATTGACTTGTTTCTCAACGAACGCGAAAGCATCTAAAGACAGGAAGAAAGGAAAGGAGAAGAATATAAGCAATAGAAACAGAGCATTGAAAACGGAAAGGAAATAATAAGCGGAAATTGAACAATTTGTCTTTGAAACAAGGAACTTCGAGGTGAAGCATGGTAGTCAAGAACGAGAGTACGAGAAATGGGCATGAGCTGGCTCCCTTGAACGAGGAACGTCAGGCAGGTCAGAACGTGACGATCGTGATAACCGGAAATCAAAATGCTGCTGGCAGTCAAGAAACCAAGGAAGAAAACAGAGCAGAATGGAGCGGCAAGATGCAATTTTTCCTCAGTATTATCGGTTACAGCGTGGGTCTCGGGAATATCTGGAGATTCCCTTACCTGTGCCAACAAAACGGAGGAGGTAAGTAATATTTGTTGATGAGCGATATCTTAATTCTTTCTATTTCCTCTCTATCGCCTCTTTCCTCGAAGAAAATAAGACGCGTAAACATTATTAAATTGTAAAATTCATCGACCAAGGCATAGATTATCAAACTTGTACTTTGAATCGTTACCAGTTCTCCTTGAAAACGTTCTCTAATACAGAGATGGATCTAAAGCCGCTATAATCGAATGGCCACGTAAAACGCAACGTTATACGCTATTTTCAGTCACATAGTTCGACCAACCTCCCTTTCCTGCCCTCGCCGTATGCCTATCCGCTTAAAAATATATATGTTCGAAGCGTTTCACGGATCTCCGAAATACCAGCGAGAACGTCGTAAACAGTCCTTGGTTTCCGGCTATCGTATTCCATACTTCCTGCCGAATATCCAAATACAGAGGGAAACCCGGGGAAACTAATAAAATCCTATAAAATTCGCCCTTGAACCTTCTGCTCTCCCTATCCATGATCTTTCTTCTATCCACGACCTATACCTCAGTCGGCGTAACTCGATTACATTCCAATGAAAACGAAACGGAAACACACGTATCGCGAAAATAGACATTGCTGGTTTACGTGGGTGGATGCGCGAACAAGGGTGGCGGGTGAAGCACGAATGAAATCACGACGGTAGGGCGTTACGTCACAGGGACATGGCTTACGCGACCGTTAAATCGGACGCCCCCGCGAATTTCGTCGTGGAAATTTCCATCAGTGTTACGAACGTCGACGAGCCAAGACCCGACGAATAGAGAGAGAAAGAGACTACTATTGCGCAGAACGCAAGGACCGAACCGCGCGTTTCCTCTAGCTAAGTTCTGGCTAGGTCAGCGTTCGTGTTAACGATTCGCCAGAACGTATATGCCACTGCACCAAAAACGAGCCTGGTTCTACTCGATTTTCAATGGAAATTTCCTTATGCTACAATACGACACCGATGTCGAGGCCATCGTTCAGCCTGACGCCGACGTTCGACGCGCGTCGATCGATTTTTAACGTTCTTATCGGCAGACACGTAACAATTTCACATCCGCATCGAGTTTATGAATCGTCTATTCTGTCTTTTACGAAAGCTTTGCCAATTTTTTTAGATACGAAGTATTCTTTATTTATTTATTTTCGTTTTTTTTGAGGAACAGTTTAAGGATTGGTATTTCAAAATGTTTGAAATACAATAATAACGGAGACGAGTAGCGAACGACCCATGGGAACATGGCATAAGTAGAATCAGGAATTTTAGTCAGACGATTTATCGAGAAGTCTTACAGGAGAATCGCGTGCCGCATACTTGAACGATCCAGCCTTTTACGCTGGGAACGTGTGTAATCGCGGTAATATCACATCGTACGTGACACGATTGATCAATAGTATGCCGCCTATCGACACTCCCGAAATTCTTTCGATCGGAATGACGAGAAGGATGAAAAAAATTGGTAAAGAATGTTCGAATAAGATGGAACGTGTACCTACGTATGTACGTGTACGTAGATACGCGTCACTCGATCAATACCGTACCAGACACTCCGGCTGCGGCTGTCTCAAACTAGACTACTGCGAAAAAAGGGGAACGAAGAATATTCTCTAAGCAGGGTCACAGCCAAGCCCTGGCAAATGGGAGAGATTAAAAGAGAACGGTTACGGCATTCGCTTTGTAATAAGGGGTCAGAGGAAGAAGAGATGGGACGAGGAAGGGGAGAGGATAACGAACGATATTATTTTACCGAGAGAAAGAATAGGAAGAATACAGATCTCGCTTTTTAGACAGCAAAAGAAGAAAAAAGAAAATTGCCAGGGGTAAAACATGTTATGCACGGGATGCTTTTCAGGTGCCTTTCTCATCCCCTTTTTCGTGATGTTAATCCTAGAGGGTGTACCCCTCTTTTTAATCGAGCTGGGTCTCGGTCAACGAATGCGACAGGGTGCCCTTGGTGTATGGAACACGATACACCCATGGCTAGGCGGTATAGGAATAGCATCGTGCATCGTCACCTTTTTCGTGGCGCTTTATTACAACGTCATCATTACCTGGTGCTTCTATTATCTTTTTAATTCGCTCGAGGTGAGTCCCTTCGTTTTCCGATGATCGATCGATTCAATCAATAAAACCGTAGGCCGTTGTTATTCCGACGATCGAAAACGAGCTTAATACCAACTCGATTATGGCGTTTAATTGATCGATGGAATACGCGGGTGCTATAATCACCGGGTACCAGAACAGTTTCGCGATCGTTCGATTAACGAATACGATTTATGTTTCATGCTGCTCGATTAGGCTGTCACGATTAAGTTCAACGTAAGTACTTGTCAATTTCAATTTTCGTTTGCATTCGCTAGTTTGCCTGGAAAAGAAATGGACAAAATGGAACGCGTCGCGCATGATGTAGTTCTTATTATAGGAAATTGCAAATTAGACGCTTTTATATTTTCTGATTAACGCGGTTCTGATTAACGATGTCGAGGGTACATTATTGACGAACGAACGATTCAACGCAGGAGCCGTTACCATGGGCGAAATGTCCAGAGGTTGATAATAAGCCAGTCGAAGAATGCGTGAAGAGTTCGGAAACTGCATATTTTTGGTACAGAACCACATTGGACGCGGCACCGTCGATCGAAGAAGGACAGAGTCTCAAGTGGTGGATCGTCCTTTGTCTGCTGTTGAGTTGGATCGTCGTCTTCTTTATTGTGATGAAGGGAATACAATCATCGGGAAAGGTAGGAAAACGTCGAGTGTTTTAATTGGTTTTTCTTTTCCTCGCGGGTGGTCGTTTACTTTCCCTTCGAATTACTTCCTGTTCCATTTTCCCGTCATTCCATTTTTCCTCCGTGTAAATGCGAGAGTCAGATATACTGTGTCAACGACTTATGTTTCTGCTTGATTTAAAGGTGGTATATTTTACATCCATGTTCCCGTATTTGGTGCTTACTATCTTTTTTATTCGTGGAATAACGTTAAAAGGTGCCAGCGCTGGATTAGCCCACATGTACACGCCAAAGGTAATTAATTTCCACTTTTTCGAGCAGACTCTCCTCGTGTTTCATTGTTTTTCACTTAATTTTCACGATTGCCTTTTTCATCTACAGATCGAGAAACTGTTAGAGCCGACGGTCTGGCTCGATGCAGCGACGCAGGTTTTTTACAGTTTCGGGCTAGCATTCGGTTCCTTGATCGCGTTCGGTTCTTACAACACTCCGGACAACAACTGCGTTCGGGACGTGCTCCTGGTTAGCGGTTGTAACGCCTTCACCGCTATTTACGCGAGTGTCGTGATATTCGCCATTCTAGGCTTCAAGGCAATGACAAACGTCGATAAGTGCTTGGCGAGGTAAACTGATTTTTATTTAATTTCCATGAAATAATTTCTAGGAATGAAAGATGGAAGATCATCCAGACTATTAACGATCGGGCAATTCCATTTCTTTGTTTCAGTAACATAGACTTACTTTTTCAAAATGGATATATAATGTACAAGAACATTACCATGGAAGAATACGAGGAAACTGTAAATACGTTAAACGCACCTGCGATGAACTTCACACTTGAAACCTGCAGTCTCAGCGAGCAATTGGATAATGTAATCGGCAAACATTCTTCTTATAATTGTGTTTTAAGAAGACGGTTTTTAAATTATTTTTTAAAAATTAATCGATTATTAGGCTGCCGAAGGAACAGGATTGGCTTTCATAGTTTTCACCCAGGCGATAGTCGAGCTGCCTGGCGCTCCGTTTTGGTCCTGTATCTTCTTCCTAATGCTTCTAGCACTCGGTCTGGGTTCCCAGATCGGTATACTAGAAGGAATGCTATGTGTCATCTTCGACATAGATCTGTTCAAGAGAATAAAGAAGCAATACATAACAGGTAGGTACGATCGTCGTCGTCTTCTATTCACGATAGAGCAAACGCGATAAACGATAATTTTTTCTCTTAGGGGTGGTTTGTACGGTCTGCTTCTTCGTTGGTTTAATATTCTGTACCGGTGCCGGAGAATATTGGCTAAAAATGTTCGACAGTTTCGCCGGTACCATCGGCCTCGTGATGGTCGCGCTCATGGAAATGATTTCAGTCATTTTCGTTTATGGTCACGAAAAGTACGCTAAAATTGTCATACTTGATGGTCCTTTCTGGTTTAAGGGAGCATTTCGCGTTTGATTAACAGGAAACAATTCTTCTCCAGATTCACGAAAGATATCGAGGAAATGACAGGATACAGACCGGGGATATATTGGCAATTTACCTGGCGATTTCTTGCCCCGATAATCATGGTCTGCATTCTCCTTTCCAGTATAGCGTCCATGTTCATCAAGAAGCCCACATATTCAGCATGGGACGCGTCACGGGTGAGAAAAACTTGTTGAGTTTTCAAATTTTCGCTTCTTCCGTTGCCAAATTTTCTAATAAGTCTCGACCTCGATATTTCCTTTTGTACGTTTCAGGGTATAGCCGTACCCACCGCGTATCCCGGTTGGGTGTTGGCTATAGCGGTCGTCATCATTTTCGCGGGCATCGCGCCAATACCGATCGTATTTCTTTTAAGACGGTTCCAATGCGTCAAGCTGGACGTTGACATTCATCAAGGCAGTATACGACGCATAGATACCACTGTTTCTACCAAAGAGATGATGGGCGATGTTGATGTGAGTAGATCCAGAAAATCTTTGACCGTGATGAGCTCGTTTCACCAACATCCGCCCGACGTTCCTTTCATCCTCCATTATTCTCTCTATTCGATCGTATACATCACGACACACGCATTTGCATTTGTGTATTTCTTTTATTTACACTCTGTAGCCTCTCGAACGTTCACCAAGGACTATTTCGCGCGTTTGAAAAGTATGCTCGATAAATCGAGCAACACGATTATCTTAAGCCAAGAAAATCGCGCCACCCTCGCTATTTATACGAATTATATCATTCCGCTTCACTGATTCGGCGATTCGTCTCTTATCACCAGTCTTGACTAACTATGGATAAAACACGCGAGGCACGTTCATATGCTTGTCTAAACAACGTAGAGACTTAGTCATCGTAATGGAGAATGACTTAATTGACGCACCGAGAGACGCGCTTACGCTGTTAGCGTGACGAGTGCGAGTCAAAAAGAAGAATTACATGCTCAAGGTGCGTCGATTAAGCCTGAACGAGCATTAAGATTCACGTTGGACGTACCTGCAGTTATAGGAAAGCGTCCGTTCTGTGTGTGGTAACGTCGATTAATCGCTTCTTCCATAGATACTTTACACGTGAGTCCGTAGTATACGTACTATCGTTTATGGAATGCTCTTAGCTTAATTTTCCGCGCTTTGCACCGTTGTTTCTATCGAGACGATGATCTTCGAGCACGAAGAGAAAAACGGAGGAAACGCGAAGAAGATGTGTTTTCTTCGGCTTGTAAATCTTACGACTTAGAGAACGTTGCCGATGACCAGATTTTAGACATCGCGCGAAGTCGGCATGTTGTCTGCGAAAAAGAAAAACCAACGAACCCGGTACTTGAGTTCACCGGGCAAGAGCTTTCTCGCTTTGATATCTCACTGGCACCGCACTTTTCTTTCATTAATAAGGAACACGCTCTGGCTGGCCTGCGTTTCGAACAAATCACGCATAGCCTTAGCTGCGATTGTTCGTTCACGATTCGATCACGGAAGAACGTGGCCACTTGTAATTAACGGTAGTAATCTCCATTTTCAGTTGGACGAGTATCACGACCGTCTCGAAGATTTTCCCGAAGAGGACGAAGATGTGAATAGCGACGATGACAACAACAGTGCACCGCCCATAACGAAGATCGTCCCTAACAAGCTTCAGAGTAAACCCTTCAAAATGGAAGTGATGGACTTTTAAAAGCAAGTGTTGGGTCCGCGATCTTTCGTCGCGCCGTTTCTTCTTACGAACAAATCAGGGAAAGAAGGATAACCGAACATTTATCCTTTTGGGATTTCAGTTCTTAGGAGACGCGTAAAATGATAAGAATTGCAAATCCGAATCGAGGAATGAAAGAATTGAACGATCGGTGCTTTTTGAAAGCAATACTTACTTTCCGTCGAACTTATGACACGGTATTAACGTGTACGAAGCAAATAAGAAACGGAAAAGCGGAGAAAACTCAAAAAAATACTCGGCGTCACAAAATGCATGGTAAAGAGTGAGAGAGAGAGAGGTCGATTCGTCGCGCCTTGCTAGCTTTGTCCGATTGACTCTGTTTCATTGAGATCTAAATTATCTTTGACTTGGTCTGATCGATAACTTCAGGTGATTGGTTTTTGTCCAGTCCATCTAGTTCGTTCGTTTGATCATATGATCGGTATTATACAGCAAGTTGAAAAAATAAAAAAATGCAGAATTACGCACGAACCCCTTACGGCAGCATTATTAAGTCTAGACTTCTTCCGCGAAGAAACGAATCGCGTTGATATTAGCCTCCCTCCTTCGTATCTTTAGAAAGAGTACCGTCTACTTATGTTACGGATCAAACAATGAAATATTCTGACAAAGGCTCGTCCAATTAAAAACGAAACCTTCGAAACGTACGGATATTCATAGTACGTAGAATCGATCATTCGTCTTGAAATGTCCGAGCGATTTCTAGACGGTGCCTACGTTCCTATTGCTTCCAAACCTCAGGGGTGAAAAGAGAAGAAATGGTCAAAAGAGAAAAGTTGGAAATATCGAAACCTAATTAGAAGTTATAAACCTACTCGCCTAAATAGAACTGTACGAGTAGGAAATAGTGTATAGACGGTATCTCTTCGTTGAGTTTCGTAATACTTCCGAATTGCTAGAAATCCGATTACTTAAGGCAGAGATAGATCGCGAAATACCGTGAAATTTGAATGTCTCCGTGGCAGATATGTCGAGATCGGGTCGAAGAATTTTCAGGATCGTACTTAACAAGAGAGAGAGAGAAAACAATGGAGAAAAGGGAAGAACCACGAAGCGGAAATCTCTTCGCGATGATTCGAATCTTTGTCGAAGTTCAATTTGATATAAACGTGATCGGTATCGGTTGCGCAATCGTTCCTTAGAAAATCGAGAATGAGAGATTGAGAAAACTGTGTACACGCGCGGTTCGCGTCTTCGTTCATTTTTCTCGTTTCCTCTAATTTCTAGGATCGATTACGTTCGATCAGTAATGACCAATTACGGAGGAACAGATACTTTGCAAACGCAAAGGCGGATATCTTTCCGTCAAGCGATATAATATACTCGTTTGACAAGGTCAGTACCTGGCTCGAAAACATCAATAGCAATTCTAACAGAAAAGAGAATATCGAGATACACTGTTCATCGCGTTGCATTGTCATCGCGATGCTTGAAATGTTATATTTTTGGCAGCGCGTGTGCTCACAATCAGATTAACTTCGTGATAGGGTATTACCCCGTTCCTTTTCTCTCCTCTTTCAGTTCTTCTGTTTTTTCCACTTGACATACCGGAGCATGATCGTTGCTGCGTTCGTAGACATTTAAATATAGATCGTACATAGGGTATATTGTATACACAAATATCCAAAACGTTTAAATAAAAGCTTATTTATTGCCGAGTACACGAGTCTATGAATACCTATGTATCTATCGATTTTTCCCCCTTGCCTGTTCCTCTCTGATTCTGTTTTAACGGAATTTGAGCAAGAAAATACAAACGATTTTCAGCAAATGTACGATTTCTTAGATGTAAGAAATAAGATATACGTATCGTCGCACATGCAGCATCGAGCGATTTTATCAATTTTGTTAGCCTGTGGTTACATTGGACGCGAATCCGGGCGAACTGACAAATGAAACGTACGATCGTGTGCCGAGCGACAGATATTTATTTTCCGATAGCTATCCGATAACTATCTGTACACAAACTAAAACTTTCGAACATATAATTCAGCGATGTACGAGAGATACTAACTTATTAAAATCGCGAATCAGAGAGTCGTCTGGAGATGTCTGATGCGTGCTGCAGATTCTTAGTAGATATTATGCCGTAGGAAAAGGCAAGAACCATTGATGACTTACACAAAGTGTTCTATTTGGAAAATCTCACAAAAGTAGACTTATACGGACTTAGTGTAGAAGTTGAGATGGACATAAGTTGATAAAAGTGGTTGGTCGTTCCGCAATACATATTTGATTGCTTTGACATACTGAGCTGATCAGACCGTCAGTTTGCACGAATTCGCGTCCACTGCAACTACAACATTATCGTCCGCTTAAGCAGATTCCCTTTATTAATAATTTTCATTACTATTATTACTCTGTGATAAATATAATCACCACCAGAAGGAAGGAAACTCTCGAGTTATAGGTATTGTATAATTCTGCAAATGACTGATATTTAGCCTATTGAAATGATAATTTCTAACGATTTCAAATACTGCTACAAAGAAGACAAAAAAGCAGCAAGAGTTAAAAATACATTAAAAGGTCAAACGGTGACGTCATCGTATAGATAGAAACTTATCAAGGTGGGAAACACATCAAAGATAACGTGATTTGTCTGTTTGTACGATAACCGTATACACGTAGTTCTATCAGATATCAAGTGTGCCACGATAAACATTCGACAGGTAAAAGTAGATATTTCGCGAACTTCTGCTCATTACTCACCCATCGGTCTAACGACGATAATTACAACGTTTCATATATCTATATATATACACAACTTTTTCTAACTTTTTTCCCAATAATATATTCCGGTGATTGCGAATAGCAATCAGTTTGATCGGTTCAATGGAGAAGACCACGGACTCTATTTGCGATGTACGCAAACGTACCACAGAATCGAAATCTGAATTACAATCAACCGAAAATAAGCAAAACGATGACTTTTTAATTAACTATCAAAATCAATGTTACAATATACAAAAGTTTCTTCGGTATCACCCCGGTGGATCGAAGATATTGAGATACTTTAAAAATCGAAGCTTAGAGAAGGCGTTCGAAGAATTTCCCCACTCGCAAGCGGCATTCCACCTGTTGCAGGACTTCACGTTGAATGAAGAAAAATATCAAAAATACGAAGTAAGTACAACAGGAAAATTTATTGTAATATGTATTTGTATGTATTATCTTCGAATTTTGTACTAGGCATTTCACGCTTTAAAAAATAACGTTCGGCGAATATAAATGGAACAATTCATCGAGAGTTACGAACTGACAACGTTTTCATTTATACGTTTATAGAATCTGATCGATTGGGACAAAGCTATACTCGGACAAGTAGGTTCACTGGGTCATCATTATTGGGAATGGGTCAATTTACCAGTGTATAGGGATATTAAACTTTTCAAGTCAAATATCTTAGAAAGTTTAACAATTACTCCTTGGTATCTGATACCGATAGTATGGATTCCGATGTCTCTTTACTTCTTTTATAACGGATTGGCACGCATCGCTGCCATCAATACCGGTATTTTTACCATTTTTAATTCGTTTTTTTTTTCTATCAGTCACAGTAATTTCTATTGCACACATTACTTAATTGAGAACTATGGTAACTTTATTAATCCCTTTATATCAATGTATAAAATATCTCGCCATGTAATGTTGTTCCAATATTGTTCATATGATGTTTTGAATGAAATATTTCACGTTCTCGTTTTTTAATGTTTACGACTGAAAGTCGCGCATCGGACAGCGTAACGTAACATTACATACATATAATACCATGCTTTCAACTATTTCATACAACATTTCCTTCATTTAACATTCCTAATCCCTTTTACGTTCACAAACGCAGTGTCTTACGAATTGATTTTTATACCAATCGTTGGACGACACGTACCGCATGTTTTCCAACGACAGGACACGCGAGATATCTCGTCTGAATGAAGTTTCATGCATATGAACAAATATTTTTATATGAACGAATTACATGGCGAGATATTTCGTCCTCCAATGCGAAAGGGTTAATTTATTTTGTTCTATTTGTTGAAACTTTCAGAAAGCACCGTGTTTGAACCTTTAACTTCGTTTATATTCGGTATATTCATATGGACTATGTTAGAATACGTACTTCATCGTGAAATTTTTCACTATAAACCACCCGATAACTCGAA
This sequence comes from Bombus affinis, assembly GCF_024516045.1. Lineage (NCBI taxonomy): Eukaryota > Metazoa > Arthropoda > Insecta > Hymenoptera > Apidae > Bombus > Bombus affinis. Next base: position 16,844,764 of record NC_066346.1, on the reverse strand, counting down.
ATTACTTATTACTTTGCACTTTTTACTACACGGTGTTCATCACAAGGTAAAAAGTAATTTTCAGTCCTTAAATTGATTTGGTTACAAGGAAAATGAAAAAATGACGATAAAATCGACGTATGAAAATAATTTTAAATCACATAATGATTTTATTTTTTGTTCAATAGGCGCCATTTGATACAAGAAGATTAGTATTTCCTATTCTACCAGCTTTATTGGTAGCAAAACTGTTACTAATGATTTATAATGTGGTGTTTCCACAAACGATTTTTTATTTTGTACTCTCTGGTACATTGACAGGTACTGGTATTAAAATATTTATATTTATTGATTTTATCATAAATATCAATGATGTATCAAATGTAAAAAAAATTTGTCTCATAGGCTATATATTTTACGACTTAGTACATTATTATCTACATCATGGCGCGCCGAAGTTTGGAACATATATGTACTTAATGAAAAGGAATCATAACTATCATCATTTTTTACATCATGATCTAGGTAAAATTTACTTGCTTTCTAAAAACTAGATAAATCCTAAATAAAAACTTTGTTCTTCAGGTTTTGGTATCACCAGTAAACTATGGGATTATATATTCAGAACGAATATTTGTTTGCGGCAATTGTTAAAGCCCATTGAATGGTAAATCGATTCGTCCATAATGGTAAATTATATACGAACTATGTACATATAACAAGCAAACAGTACAAAAAGAAGTCAATTATAATATACTATCGTTCGTTTGATGATATATATATTTTAAGTACAAACAAGAAACAAAATGCACAAGATACATGTACAATAACGTACATAGAACTGAACCAAATCTTTCAAAGAAGAAAGTATCATTATTCATTGCTATAAGAACCTCAGCAAATTGATGTTTTAAGTACATGATCCTTTGAATATACGCTTATTTTATATAAAAATATTTTGAGCATACTAAACAAGTAAATTGGTATCAATGATTACCATTGTCATCGGTAACATAAACAAATGTGATTAATTGTAGATTAAGATTATAAATAAATGTGATTAAAGTCCATCAACTTTTATGTTTTTTCTACCCATACTTAACTGTGGGAATGTGCTCTTATTTGTAGGAGGATTTAATCTAGACGATAAATTAACGAATGCTTCAAACAAACTTGCTCTATCCATAACATTTACCTCATAATGTTTCAGTTTCTCTCTAGTACACCAATTTGCAGCTTTGCTTGCTATATTCTCCAAACTATGAGATTCTTCCTCAGCTTTAGTTCGATTTCCAATAACGATCATGATTATTTCTTTTTTGTCTTTATTCCTATCAATGTCCTTTTTCAATGGGAACAACACATCCAAAGATTCAGGTTTTGCGGTATCGTAAACTAAAACGTATCCATCAGCAAAGCCAAGGTAATGTCGAGGTAGTTGCTGATTATTTGCATTATTCTGAGGAGATTCCAGTCCCGCAGTGTCATAAAATCGCACTTTTTCTTTCGTACCGCGATCAGTTTCTATATTTGCGACATAAATATCTTCGATCGTAGGGTGAATTTCCTTTTAAATTATAAAATATAATTTGACATAAATAAATATAGTACGTTAATTGTCGTAGTTAAAATACAAATTTAAAATTGAGAATCAGTATATAACGTAGAAATATATTGTACCGCAATTGATTTTTATGCAAACATAACCTATATTCTTACTGTCTTGACGTTGACATTTCCATATATGAGTTGTTCCAACAATGCAGTCTTTCCTACTCCTTTCATTCCACAAACAACTACTTTTGTTGTTTTCCCCATATCCAATCCTTCGTTTAAATTGTGCTATATCTATTTCCGATATTAAAACTTATGCCATTATTAAAAAAATAACTTAAGTCACTGAAGTTAACATTAACTCTAGTAACAGAATGAAGACAGGTGTTTTCCTAGGGGAAACGTATACTATCTGTTCTCATCAAAGATATGTCCCATTTCAGAAAATATAAATTTATTTACAAATCGAATAAATACTAGTGACTGGCGGGTATTTTAGTTTATTTAATTTTAAATTCTTGACATTTCACAAACATTACAACAATAAATGTTTTCTATAGTAATATAGTTTCTTAAAATAAATTTTTGTCGTATTATAATTTATAAAACTTCCTCCGTTTAATATTTCAGTTGCATAAAATATTTAACGGTAAATATCGAAAACTCAATTACAATGGAATGTTTAAAATAATGCTATTAAAGCAACTATAACTCATAGAATTTTATTTTTATCATTATAGTAAATAAGAGTTTACTATATACATGTAAATTTATTATCAAAATATTTTCTTTTTGTGGAATCATTCAATTTTTACCACTGTAAACATACTTAAATGTATTATACGCATGCCTTGTTATTCACCTATTTTTTTTGCAAATACAGTATGTTTCTTCATGTAACATATCATTTCCTCCATTGAGAGTAATTTTCATCTCTACATGCATTGTCAACTTTTTAGTCTTTGAATTTTGTTGCTTGTCTTATTTAGTGTTTGAGATTCCAATAATAATGAATTTCACATGCAAAGACCTGCATACACTAAGATATCATGCATTTCAATTTTCATTAAAAGTCGATTATAAGCAGACATCTTTCCAAGAAGTCTGACATTTTATTAGAAATAGACGAACCAAAGTGCATCTTCATCTCAGATCTGATCAATACCACGTTACTTGTTTCACGTGGAATTTATTCTGGCCTATGACTTAGATGTCTCTTTCACCTGTTCCATGGGTTTTGTATCTTCAGCCAAAAGAGCATTTAAGTCTACATCTTGAAAACTTACAGAATGTTGGCTAGAACCTAAAATTATAAGCATAACACATATTAAAAACTATAAAAAGATGTTACGATTACATGATCATAATGTAAATCTGTATACCTGCATGTGCAAGGAAAAGGTCTTTCAAAAACCCTAATTCTTTTGTAAGCATCTTAATTTTTTCCTCAAGTAATTCATTCTCTGTTTTTAACTGATTTACACGTTCCAATGTTTGTTGTGTACGTAATTTACTTTTAACTCTAGAACGCTTTACAGCCTAAAAAAATATTAGAATATTAAATAAATATATAAATGTTTTCAATATAGTTTCTACAAAATAATTAATTGCTTTCATTTACTTGATTATTTCTGTCTCTGCGCCGTCGATAATCTTCATCATCTTCTTCTTCAGAAATTTGTCTTTTCTTCTTATTTCCAGATGTATTATTTTCTTTATTTTTGGGTGCCATCTACAATTCATTTTAAAAGATATATTCAATTTAAAAACTTTCATGAATGCTACTTTTAAGTGTTTTAAATATATTGTTAAATTTATAAATAAGATATCGCGTTGTTACTTGTTCAATTACTTTTTGTTAAATATTTATGTAGTAAGCTCAAATAATATATGTATATAATGTATTTATGTACAATCATAAATCCATAACAGACAATACGTCACATCATGTAAGTTATGGTCAGTGTTTTTAGAATATATAGTCTATTTTAAACGATTAGAGTACGTAAGTACTTGCTCTAAGGCAAACTCATATGACGAAAGATGTCGCGTTACGTACATGTGAAATTTTACTTACTTTTTATATTCCATACAAATACTCTAAATTCTTGATTTTGTATCACCATAAAAGCTTCACAATTGAGACTTTTGTTGCTAATAATTTATCATGCGTGTCACGGTAAAACACAGTTTCGATACGTCATGTTGATGATGCAATGCTACTTAAAAGAAGCTTACAGGCACGTAACGGAACACAGACTGCCCTCTATCGGTACATTTCTATGCTAAATATAATAGTTTCGAAAAAATGTAACCTCCTTCATCGATTATCTTTTATTATTAAAAATTTTGCATATGTTGTGGCTGCATTTTACTTTACTTTTATAACAATCAATATATACATAGGTTTTCATCTTCCTTATTATTATTATATTTTTTCTTACTATTATTATTTTTTTTTTCTTATTATTATTATTTTTCCTATTATTATTATTCATTCACTCTCAGAACCACTTTCACCACTGCCACTAGCAGATTCGCTATCACTGCCACTAGCTGATCGAGATCGAGATGGAGATCTTGACTTCGATCTAGATTTTGAACTTGATGGTGAACCAGACCGAGATTTAGCTGGAGATCCAGATCGAGATTTAGTTGGAGATCCAGAACGAGATTTAGCCGGAGATTCGGATCGTGACCTTGAAGGTGACTTTGACTGGGATCTTGATTTAGAAGAGTTTCTGGATTGAGGAGTACCAGATCTTGACCTTGACTTACTGTGCGACCTAAGAGACTGGGATTCAGAAGGTGAACATGAAGCAGATCTAGACTTTGATGGTGATGCCGAATGAGATTTTGATCTAGAACGAGATTTCGAACGAGAGCGGGATTTTTTACTAGATGCTCGGGATGATGCTTTTGATGATGCTCGGGAAGATGCTCTTGACGATGCTCTAGATTCGGCTTCATTTTCAGAACCTTCTAAAATAAAATTAGATCATAAAATTATTTAAAAAATATGCATAATACATAGCTAGTAGAATTTTATGTAATATTAATGACCTCTATCTTCTGCTTTCTCAGCTTCTTGTTGAGGTTCTTCCTCTTCCTCTTCTTCCTCCTCTTCTTCATCTTCATCTTCTTCTCCTGGTGGTTCCAACTGTTTCTCCCTATATCTTTGCATTTTGAATTCATTAGCATTAAGTGGTCGGTGTCTTACTATTAATCTTGTGTTATTTGGTTGTTGTCCAACTTTTTGACGACGTTTACTAAGTCGTACTCTTGTTTCCAATTCATTATAATATACCTACATAACACAGATAATGATAAAATACATACATCTCACATAATTAATGTAAAATGTACATTTTAATATAATTTTAATGTAAAACATACCCCATCTTGTCTTATGACAAGGAAATAATTTTCCTCGTATCCTTTTGAAGCTTTACTCTTGACGTTCCAATTATATTCTCTAGCCATCTTATACTCATACTCATCATCATCTGCATAGTCAATACCAGCTGCAAAATCTCTTCTACGTTTTTCTAATGTCTCTTCTAAAGGTAAGAAGTATGCCACAAATTGTTCACCGCTTTCATCCATTACGCCCCTAAAATAATAACTCTGTTATAATATTTTGTAAAATGTTATAAATCAAGTATTGGCTATAGTTTACTGTGCTAACGAACTAAAAAAAAAGTATGAATTTACCGAATCATAGCTTGTGACATTTCTTCAATTTGAGCTGGCACAGAACGTCCAGTTGGTGCTGGATCTGAATCAAATATAACTTGTGCGCAAGGATATTTCCATAGCTGAAAAAGATCCATTGAAAAATAATAAAAAAATTAAAATACATACTTATGTCCTATAAAAGTATTTAAAATACCTTGAAATCTGGAAATACTGGCAAAATTTCTACAGGCACTACATTTGGCTTACTATAGTGTCTTTCAATGGACTTTTTATTATCTTCAAATGTTTTTTCTATTGCTTTTATTTGACTTTCACGGTCCATATATAATGTTTCTTCCTATAAATGCAAATATAACACAATTTTATGCATATGACGAAAATTTTAGTACAAATAAAGCATATAAATATCAAGACTCACTTTGAAATTTTTCTTAATGCTATAACCAACTTTAGCTTCAACTTTATCCACAGTTTGTGGTTGAAATCTAGTTTGTTCTGTAGAAATATATTCAGTACGTCTAAGCCAAGACACACTTCTGGCATGATGTCTAGATCTTTTAGAATCTTGTGGAGTAAGAACATCTTCTTCCAAAAGTTTTTCGTCAGCGGGATCTAATTGAGCATTCAAATCTCCAGCATATGTATCTTTATTTATAAGATCAATCTCTACACCTAAATCATGTTCTGTCAATACTTCATATTTATAATTACGTTCCAGTGAAGTTGGATTATATTGAATAAACCTACGAATATTAATTAATTATACATTATTTAAACTACTATTGATATTTAAGTATCTGATCTTACCGAGTGGATGCAAAAGGATATGTAATAAATTTAGGATCAAATGGTATATCAGGCAATGTATTGCAATATTTAACTCTACATATTAACTCAGATCTGAAATAAAAATAACAAAAGAGTATAAAATATCATTGTTATAAAAACCACAGGTTATAATCAAATCTCTTACCTTTTCTCTGCTGGTCTAGTCGTACGTTTATCTCGTTCAGCTGTATTACCATTAGTTTGAATTGTAGGAGCCATATTACATTAACAAATGACATTTAACAGATTTTAGACATTACAAAACCCCTAATTCCGAAACGCAAACTACACTTTGTATACTAAAAACAGTTTATCCGACGCCACGTAGTTATACCTCACACTAGATAGGAAATGAGAGTACTCATGCCTGTATTTCTAGTTTCACAGTACAAGTGCCGCACCATGCGGCTAAGTGCTGAGTTTAATTGAGATCAGTATATACAAACACCTATAAAATTAGGGTTGTTTGACTAGAATTTAGTATACGCAAGAACCTATGTATTTAACACATTGTTGACCGGCAATTTTACTGAGAATTTATCTCATGTCACCGGCTATTATTTCGTAATTGGATGTAGAAGTAAAACAATATAAATAAAATTTAATAAATTTTATTTATTATTCAACTTTTACTATTTCTTTTTCGTATGATAAACAGTGTAACAATCACCTACGTATAATGGTACACAACAGCTTTTGCAAATATATCTAGTTCCGCTGCGTTTTCCTTTTGAAGAGCATACTCTACACGCTTTAGTCGGATTTGTTTTTCTGCCAGTGACTATTTTTTCTATAACGTGGTCTCTTAGTTACCGAAAAGTCTGAAGGGTGCATCATTATAAGGAGCTGTTTTAGAAATTAGAGAAGTGTCAGGTGCAATGCTGCATTCTTTGCAACCCACAATTATCCATTCTCTAGCTACTTCCAGTAGAAATTTTTTGTGTCTTGTTTTATTATCTGGCAGATAGGTACAATATATTTTATATGCATTGAACAAGGTGCAGTTTACCAGAAAAAATGCTAACTTTTCGGACCATTTAAACATTTTTCGTAAAATACTGCTGTTCGCCAAATACTGATCTGCACAATCTATCCCTTTCATGTGCTTATTGTATTGTAATATGCACATAGGTTTAATGATATTTTGGTGGCCTAATATCAGATTCACTATTTTCTGATAGAGTATCATTTTTCAAGTCACCACAATGTGATTCACAATCACTCGGACAATCAGAATAATTCATTGAAAGATTCTTCATTGGTACGTTCCGTCATCGTTGAAATTTTTTTTTACAACAAAGGACACAACTTGACGGGTCTTATAAGTGAGAGACACAACTTGAGGTATGCTGACCAACAATTGCAGTGTATGATCTCCAACAGCGCACTAAGAAAATGACGTTGATACGAAAACAAAGCGCATCTCGAGTTTACTCGTGGCCGGTCAGCAACATTTGGCCATGAAAACACGAGTTAACTCGTGACCGGTCAACAATGTGTTAAGCTTAAAGTTAGGTATCTGCACTGTTGAACTGCATACTAACATAGATAAGAACGTATTTAATTTCATGCTAGAAAAACCTATTTAATTGCACAGTTCTACGGAAAAGTTCATATCTACTATTCTATCTGAGATAAACAAGTATAAGAATGATAAAGTCGCGTAATGATGAAACTAATTGTAAGTTAGCTAAAAAAGAGAAATGTACCAGCTACTATATTTTTGAACGATGACACATATAAAGCAAGGTTGGAAATAGTACAAAGGCATGAGCGACCGGAGGACGGTCGCCTGTTCCTGCGAGCAGTTAGTGCTCCGGAAAGAGGCGTCCGAGGTAGAAAGCTCTCACCCTGAGCAGATCTGCGGGTCATAGAGAGGTGGAGGACACGGGTGCCGTGGCCAATAGGTCCTAGGCGCTGGGGATAAAGGTCAGCGTCGCGGGGCTGCCACCTATCTGGTTGGGAACTCCTTTCCCAAAGTCGCCTCCTTAAGCGCTCGGGATGGCCATCGTAGAGATCTTAACCGGTAGAAATTGGGCACTACCCTGCGTTCTCTGGGGGAAAAAACCTATTTATAAAGATTTCTTCCACGCAAAAAAAAAGGCTAAAAGTATCAAACTTTAAGAACGCAAAACTTTTGAACCAATGGTTTTCTACATTAGAAACTTATATATGTCGTCTCTATTTATCTCTATTCATATGAGTACTATCAAAAAGACATTTATAACATTTTAAAACAATAAATGACCTCATATACAAAGTCGCTCAATTCGTCTCAACAAACACCATCGTACTAAGGAAAAAGAATATGTGATTTTATACTACGATGAAAAAATATTCATGCCAATATAATTGAAGTACCAAGTGCCATGGATTAATGTTAAATCTAAATAGTGTATAGAGAAATATTAAAATTATTGCATCATTCCAGTAATCCATAATCGTTTGAAAGGAAATATTCTCTTTTCTTCGCCAAAAAAATATAGTAAACTATTAATTTCTATTCCTTAGGCAACTTACAATTATTTTCATTATTGCGCGATTTTATCATTCTCATGCTTGTCCATCTTGGATAAAAAAATAATCTTGGATAACCGTACAATTAAATAGGTTCCTGTAGCGTGGAACTCAAAAAGTTCTTGTATATGCCAAGCTACAACCAAACAGGGCAGATCTCTAATTTTATAGGTTCTTGTATATACTAGCGTCAGTTAAACTCAGCACTTAACCGCATGGTGCAGCGCTAGTTCGGGAACAACCAAAAGCGTGGGCACTCTCATTTTCTCTCTGCTCATAATCATAATACATATTCAAATTCGGAAAGCGATCCTTTTTTAATTTCAGAAATATTTAAAAAGTAGACTATTTAAATATTTATATATACATAATATCTAACAACTATATTTATTATGTAACATAATTATGTATATTATCGTTATACATGTATTATATATATGTATATTTCATTTATTATAATAGATTATTAGTTTCATTTACCAAATTTTTGAATTGCCATTTTGATTTTGGTGATTCTATAAAACATAATAAAATGCATATTTTATGTCGAAATTATAAAAGGTACCATACATAGTATAAATTTCAGGATTTTGCTAATTTTAGTACGCAGGCGTTTATTCAACCAAAGTATTGATTTAAATGCGCAATATCATATAACGATAGTCCCATTTAGAAATGCGAACACTGCTGTTTGTAACTTGACATAGTGCTATTACGAAGAACGTATTGTTCTAGAATCTGTCGCGCTGAGAGAAAAGGTGTATAACAAAAAGGAGATTAGAAAACATGGTTGGACCAAATATTTCTTTGTGACTAACCGTTCCGGAAGGTGGAACATCCTCTGTACAGGGCACATCTTTTAGGACACCTTCCGAACACGAACGTGTAAATCCGGAACTCGCAACGTTTTGCAAAGTAAGCTTTGATTAAAGTTTTCGTCATATAAAGCATATCGTACATACAATAAGAGAAGAATTGGAACTTTGTGGAATATAAAAAAATAATTTTATACATATTAAAGGCTTAAAAAAAAATTAAAATTTTGAATTATATTTTTAAATTGTAATTTTTAAAATTCCAAATTTAAATTTAAATGTTTTGATTGGAATTATAAATTTTTTCATTTTATATTATAAATTGAAAATTTTTAAATTTCAAATTCTAATTAATAATAAAAATTAATGTTAATTTTAGGTATATCCTGTGAGCCCTGTAACAGGGCCAGGGGCTGCGAGATCCGTATGGGAATTAAGTCCAGATCCCGACATGGTCGGGCATCTACCAAATACTCCAATTTCTAGCACTACTCATCATAGTCATGAACCACCTAAAGGCTCTGAATTAAGCTCTAGAAATGGTCCTGATGATAATATTTATGCCGATGAAACTGCACCAGGTCAAACTCCATCTGATGAAACAAAACAAATATTTGAACTTCTTAGAGCTGGGTATCTGCAGTGCACACTATTAGTTTTATAAATATAATGTTATTTGTGCGAATAAATACAAGGATGATCAAAATAATTAAAAAGTTCTTTTAGTGAGATTGGAGCAGTCGATGAATTGGTAGAAAAAAATGGTTTAAGCGTATTAAGTGCAAGAGACGAATGGGGATATACTCCTGCCCACTGGGCTGCTCTGGATGGAAATATTGAAGTAAACTTTTGTTAATTAATTCTATTCGAAAAGAATAAATTTCTTTTTCTTTAACTACTATATTTATTGTCATATTACAGGTAATGAGATATTTAATAGAACGAAATGGACCAGTTGATCTTTCTTGTCTTGGAACTCAAGGACCAAGACCGATACATTGGGCTTGTCGAAAAGGCCATAGTGCAATAGTTCAGCTATTGTTAAAGGTATTAAAATGAAATAAACAGTTTCATAGCTTATTATTTATTTATCTACATTTAAATTGTTTTCATTTGATTTCAGGCTGGAGTTGCTGTTAATGCAGCGGATTTTAAAGGCTTAACACCACTCATGACTGCTTGTATGTTTGGAAAATTTGCAACAGCAGCATTTTTGTTAGGATCTGGTGCACTAGGACATTTAACAGATATAAATGGAGATACTGCACTTCATTGGGCTGCATATAAAGGTCATGCAGAATTAATAAGATTACTTATGTATAGTGGAGTAGATTTGCAAAAACCAGATTACTTTGGATCCACTCCACTACACTTAGCATGTCTTTCTAGAAATGTCAGTTGTGTAAAAATATTATGTGAAAAAAGCAAGATTGAGCTAGAACCTCGTGATAAAAATGGTAAAACACCATTACAATTGGCAAAAAGTCACAGACATTCAGAAATTGTAAGAATACTACAAGCTGAACAGAAACGGCGAGCTAGATGGATTCCACCAATTAATGAACTTTGGTTTGTAATTTTCTTTTGTAAAGTGTTTTGCAGAAAATGTTATCAATAGAGATATTTATTCTTGCTTCTCCTTTAAGGGCATTATTATTTGGTGGAGCTGGAAACAGTAAAGGTCCTATATTATTATTTATGATATCCGTTCTTTTATGGGGATATCCAATGTATTTATTAAAATGTATTCCATTAACATGGAATCTTTTACGTGGCAGTCACTATTGTTTTATTTATTGGAACATTGTTATGTGGATCTCATGGATTGTAGCAAACAGAAGAGATCCTGGTTATGTACCCCAGAATAGCGAAACCTACTATAGAGCAATTAAACAAGTATTCTATAATTCTATGATATATTATAAAATATTATATAGCCATTTTACATAAAACGATTTTTACTTTCAGATTCCATATTTTGATAAATGGAAAAAAAGAAATGTTGTATTGTCACGTTTGTGTCATAGCTGTAGATGTTTTAGGCCTTTAAGAGCTAAGCATTGCAGAATCTGCAACAGATGTGTTACATATTTTGATCATCACTGCCCATTTATATATAACTGTGTAGGTTTGAGAAACAGGTAATGTCTAATACAATTTATATTTAATCATAGAAAATTATAATTCAATATTTTCTATAATTAACCAATTAATTATTATTACAGAATGTGGTTCTTTCTTTTTGTTATGTGTGTAGCAATAAATTGTTCATTCACTATTTATTTTGCTTGCTATTGTATGGCAATTGAAGGAATCCAATTATTATATGTATTGGGTGTACTAGAAGCATTAGTATTTTGTGGGCTTGGATGGATTTTGACATGTACTTCAGTAAATATCAAAATTTATTCTGTTTTAACATTGAATGTCATACATAGTATCTATATTTGTAACGATTTCTTTTCTTTATACAGGTCTTACATGCATGTATGAATTTAACAACAAATGAAATGTTTAATTATAAACGGTACTCGTATTTACGAGACAAAAAAGGAAGATATTTGAATCCCTTTAGTAGAGGTCCTGTTCTTAACTTTATAGAATTCTTTTTATGTCCTCCAAATCATCAAACAAATGACCCACAAAACTACCAGATACTTTCAGAAGATATCATGTAAATAATGATAAATTGCAATTACTATATTTCGGTAATGCTGCACCTCTAAGAAATTGAAAATGTTAATAATTAAGCAATTAACGTTATGTCAACTGTCACATATGTACCTGCACATAATCTCGATGATTATTGCTTTTAATATTATAGCTTTTTACTCATGATATTGAATAAGAAATGATTCAATAAATAATTTATTAATTTATATTTATGAATTTTTTATACCTTAAACATTACATTTTCTCTCTAAACAAAGTTTCGTCATGATTGGAATAATGTAACTAAAAATTTATTAGAGGAATCATACATAATATTATATTTTTATCCTCTTATGATAATTAGATAAAAAAGATGGGATATATTATTATGTAAATATAAATTTGATATATACAAATAATTTTGAAAATGTTATATGTATATAATTTGTACATGTAAAATGTATCTTTGGTAAAATATACTGCATTTTTGTACCTAATTAAAGTATCAGTTTTGGTTTACATAATTAAAAATTTATGTATATAATTAAAAGTATTGTGTTGAAACAGCATTAATAAAAAATGCTAAAAATTAGTTGTATGTATAAAAATTATAGTCTAGAATACCTTATTATAGCTTGTTATAGCTTATAATTAGTTTTCTCTTTGATATATAAATATTTAAGCATTACCTTGTCAATATATCTTATGTTAAATTATTATAACAATTACTGAACATATATAAGACGAAATTCTTATTTTAATTCATAACAAAAATCATAATTTGATGGAGGATCAGGAATAGCAGGCGGATCTTGGGGAATATCAATTCCTTCCGTATCTAAAAGTCTTAGTTTAATGTCCATGGATAATAATGTCTCCAAATCATTTTCCGCCTCTTTACTGGTCATTCTACTACCTATAAATAAAACATGCTCTTTTTGTATCTGAAGAAATGTCAGTTAAAGGCGAGAATAACATTACAACATACCAAGTAAAGCGTTAATGCCATCTGTCCAATAATCAAAAACTTGTTCATCAGGAGCAACGAAATCTAGGCTTGAGACTTCTACAGAATCTAAAATTAAAGAAAAAGCCAACTGATGCGTAGTTTTCCGTCGCTGCAAATCCTTCATATGGGGACAATCTCTACCAGTCAGTAAAGCACGAATTTCAACAACAGCTAATTTTGTAGGAAGTTCATCTATTGTTGGTACTGATTTTTCATCACAGTCACCATAATGGAATACTTTGTGATTTGGTGAAAGTCGAACGTACCAGAACTTATCCTTGATTCTCTATATATATTATAATGTTCATTAAAGCAACAAAAATATCATTTCATTTATTATTTTATGAAATATATGACAACCAATACCTGTCCTCTAGCGCTATATTTCATAAATCTGGTGCCTTCTACTAAGAATCCTAAGCGTTGTTGTTGAATAAGTTCTAAGACTTCAGGTGTAATTTGTTCTCTGAGCTCAACTATGGGTCTTGCATGACTTTCCCACTCTTCCCTGCTAGTCCTTTCTTGTTGCCATAAATTAGTAATTGTTGAATATGTTAATTGTTGTAATTTATTTTTGAATTTATCCAATGCTGTAGGTTTACACTGAAGTGCTCTAGTAATTTGTTCTCTGACAACAGAAAATACTTTTACAAAATCTTCAGTGGTGGCTCTCATTTCTTTCCAAGTCTTATTTAAAAGGACTATGCATACACAATAGAACTCTTCAAATGGATGATCATGTGTAAAAAACATAGGATGATATGATTGTCCCTGTTCACTAGGTGCTTCTCCAATACGTAAAACCTAATCAAATCCAATGGAGAATTTAATTTATTTTAAAGGCTTATGTTAAGTTTTATGTAAGTACTTACTTCACAAAGTAATTTGACAAGCTCCACGCTTGTTCTACCAAAAGGACATTCATGTTCATCTGCCCTGCAAGAGTTTTCTAAAACAACTTTAGTATAAGCTTCAGTATGATTACGTGCAAAATAAACCATACAGTCTAAAGCAAGCATGCCAGGTGGAGTTTCAGTAAAATCAAGAGCAGGATTAATATCATATTTGAAACCCAATTTTTTATAATCCTTAGCAAAAAGACCTTGTTTTCTAGCAGTAATATCTCCACCTACAGCTCCTTCAGTATCAAAAGCAATTCTTCGAAGTTCTTTAATCTTATCATGTGCATCTTGATCTTGTGGATCCATTTTTGTCATCATACGCTGTTCCCATAAACTTAACATAAGTGTTTGAAGTACATATAATTGGTGTGCCATTTCTGCACCAACCTATAATTAAATTTGATTGTATCATAAATTTATATGCATATACAGGGTATATGTAAAAAGGTCTTAATAAACGTGGATCCAAAAACTACTAGTTTTTGAGTTACAAGATGTTAAGTGTATAATACAAATCAATTGCTTTATCAAATGAGTTGATACAACAAATTGAAAACTACTGTCAAGAAATAAGAGAAATGCTAGGAATCTTTTAACATATATATGTTCCTATGAGAAGATGTGGCAAAGTGAATGTTGAAATGATTGGGAGACATATGAAACATATGCTGCAAATGTCTTACTGACAAAAACACCTTGTAATTTCAGAAACTAATGATTTTTGAACTGTTGTTTATTAAGATTTTTTTTACTTGTTTTGATGATTACTATATGCTCCTAAAGTATTTCCCTAACTTTTTGTACATCCTGTATAATATGAGAAAAAGGAAGATTTTATACCTGACCAGTAGATTGTATGATATTCGTCAAAAATACATTTCTAACTTGTTTAGATTGAAGAGTTGCAGCAACAGCTCTACGTTTAGATAAATCAGCCTTAAGAAATAAGGCATTTATTAGAGCTATTGCATTTTGTTGTATTTGTGGACGAGCACTTTGTAAATGCATCACTAGATTAGGAAATGTAACTTCTTTTTCAACTTGTCCATATTTTCCTGATGAATTCAATACTATATTTTCAAGAATGCTAAGTGAAGCTTCAATAATACTAGTATCTTGAATTACAGCTTGATTGTTCACATAGCTTGCTACTTTATTAATAAAAGGTGTCTCTAGTATATCCCATGAAACAATTCCATGATCCATTAGCTCCACAAATGATTGAAGTGAATATGCAAGTGCAGTTCCCTTATACTTTTCGCCTTCCACCTATGTATGTTATAAATTATAATAAAGTATAAAATAATATAACTAAACGAAAGAAACAAATTTATAATACCTGTGATATGATTAAAGCTAATCCTTGCTTGTTAATAAATTCTAATGCAAATGTCATATCTGTGCTAAGAGTGCTCAATTTTTGCAAAGCAATAGTTTTTTCTTCGATAGTCCCATTATTGAGCTTGGTTAGAATATCACAAGCTGTTTTAGAGGGGGAAAATTCTAATCTCAAAATACTACCATTTTTTACTTCATTACGATTTTTTTCTGTGATATAATTTTGATTGTTACTCTCCGAAAATTGTAATGAATATGATTCAGGATCAGAAAGACCCCACCCATTACACAATTCCTAATAAAAATAAAATATATAATTCTCATTTTACATAAGCCTTTATCTTATATACATTTAATTTTAGGCAAATTTTCTTAAAGAATATCAATAAAAATGTATACTAACAAAATTTCTATGTATGTTATATATAATAAATTATTAATTTTTAATTTATAAGTACCTGAATAATAGCAGTAAGTGGATGTTTTTGATTAAATTCAATAAGTTGTGGTACTTGTTCCGTCATCTGAACAGCGATTTTTACGATATTTGTATCTTTCTGGACCGGCATTTTTATTGTTTGTGTATACATGAAGGACCAACGAAATCAGGAACACATTTGACGTATTTCTTGTCATAATAACGTAACGGCCATCATGATAGTTTTATACTAAATCGTAAGGCGTCCGTTGGTCTCTCTCGTTCGCCCCACCATAAATCAAACATATGTATATTCTATTTCTTACTGATTGGTGTCAGATTTTCTGCGCAAGTCTGGATATAATTATGAAAAATTTATGACGAAGAAGAGAGAGGGGAGATTTTGTAATTCTAACAATAGTGAGATATTGAATTGAGGGAATTTTAATAAAATTTAGCATTAATGTAAAAATTTTCTAATCTTTATTTTTCTACACGCATTATTCGTATTGCATGATTTTACAAAATATTCTCTTTTTTATACTTGCTCAAATTCAAAAATTCATGTACAATATATTAAGATTAGTTACATAATAATTATGTTTAACATGCGAATATAGCTTATAAGGTACAATGAATTATTTGAGATATTGAATTGAGGGAATTTTAATAAAATTTAGCATTAATGTAAAAATTTTCTAATCTTTATTTTTCTACACGCATTATTCGTATTGCATGATTTTACAAAATATTCTCTTTTTTATATTTGCTCAAATTCAAAAATTCATGTACAATATATTAAGATTAGTTACATAATAATTATGTTTAACATGCGAATATAGCTTATAAGGTACAATGAATTATTTGCATTGCTAATTGTATTTTACAAAGCATAATGCAAAAGTTATTTGCTTTGTGCAATTCCCTAAGTTATGTAATCTATGTAAATCTTTTATCACATGTATAACCTACATAATAATTATTAACAACTAATCAGTTTGTCATTGTTCTATTAATCGGCACGAAGATAAAAACGGCAAGACATTAGAAAATATTTTACACTGAAACTCAAAGTTTCCAGTCCCATGGAATACATAATACACCATCACTCATGACAGAGTAATAATGCGTCACCCAAAGCATAACGCCTTTCAATAAAGGAGCTAGAATGCTTTTATGTAATAATAAGCGTTCACAACATTGTATCATCAAATCAGGAGTTATACTGTCATCCTTATTTAAAACAGTCAATCCCAATTCCTGGACTGTTTTGTCATGTAGTTCGCGTTCTACATATTTTATGCTGCAAAAAACAATATTTAGAATAATGAACTAATTTTTTATGCTAGATTACCACACGATCTTACTTATTGTAATGATGTAATCTTTTAGTGGCTTCTTCTAAATTATCAGTAATAAAGTTTACTAAAAGGAAACTT
The DNA here is from genome assembly GCF_024516045.1 of Bombus affinis. Taxonomy (NCBI): domain Eukaryota; kingdom Metazoa; phylum Arthropoda; class Insecta; order Hymenoptera; family Apidae; genus Bombus; species Bombus affinis. The sequence goes on along the minus strand of NC_066346.1, from coordinate 16,827,614 downwards.
GGACATGAAGATGGAACTATAAACTGTCCAGTAGGAGAGAGCATTAAAGGACCTGCTTCACTGAAAATAAAATTTAATTTACTCACATTTCTTACGTATACCCTAAATTTATATTATATTATACTTACAAATAAATTAAGTCACTATTAAATATATATACTTATAAATGAACTGAAAGAAGATATATATTAGACGTTAAATAGGTAAAAGTAAGTAATACTAACGCTTCAATTACGATTTCATAAGTAGATAAATCGGCTGGCCACATTTTCGGATAATTTCGTCGTCCTCGATAATCCGAGAGGGTTGTTGTAAGTTGTCGAAGTTGGCGTTCATACTGGCTAACCATTACTTTTGGCATGAATTTCCTGCACATATAGAGTACCCTGAGCCTTACCGTCACTCAATTAATGTGTTGTATTACGCACCGTCGACCAACTTTAATGTCAAGAAGCACTTGTGAAACTGCCTTTTCGAAAGCTGGTAATCTAAATAATACCACATCATACTTCTGAATGTTCTTGATTAACTGTTAAAATAAATATTGATTTAGCAAAGTAAAATATATTATAAATGTTATATAAATTTAATAATTTATTCTTACATCAAGCCAATTGTGTCTAACTTCACCTGAATTTAACATAACATTTCCCTCTACACTTATGCCCGTATCATTGGCAAAGACAAGTGTCCTATTTTTGAGTACTTCCATTGGTTCAGGATGATGTTCGGCTAATGCCTTAAAAGCTAATAAACATCCCCTGTAATGAGCTATGTTCCATCCACAGTCCCATATAATATTTTTCAAACCTAATTCAGTACATAATATCTTTTCCAACTTTTGTACTTCTTCTCTCATTGGTCTACATGCTTCTAACTTCACATGTACTTCATTAATGTGTTTATCTAAATATGCCCTATAAAATCATAATTAGCTTCAAGTTTTTATTATTTTAGTTACACAAATGAGAGATTAAAATAGACTTACTTAAGAGCATCAGGTTCTGAATTAATTTTTCTTTTCATTAAAATAGATGCATAAATAGGATCATCTTCTAGTTCTGAGAAATCTATATCTTCCCCAGCTCCTTTTCTTTGCCAATATCTTGACTTGTACTTTGTACTATCTGGTGGCTTTTGTTCTTCAATTTGATCTACGAATGTTGTTGGCAAATCACATGTCTTTAAGATAGAAAGTATAGTTTGTCTTAAATCCTTTTCTTTCAACTGTATCTGTACCAAAGTAAATTTTCCAGCCTTGAGTTCCTTTTCATTTTTTGAGCGTAAATAAAATGGTAAAGTGGTAGGTCTTATTGGTCTTTGCTGTTGTAAACTTTCTATAATAGAACTTAATTGTTTTAAAGAATTTTCATTTACTGTCTGAAACATTTAAAAAAGCAAAAATATCATATATTTAATACATTACCATTTTTAGTAGAAATTAAAAATTTTAACATAGTGTAAAGAATTTATTTATACATAAGTATTTATACATGCATACACGTGTATGCAGTAATTATTGCACTTCCTTCGTTCTATAAATAATTCTAACTATAATCAAATGATGAACTGTGTTGTCGACGTATAAACGATTTTAAATTGCTTATCTTCAAAATTTACTTTTTATAAGTTGTTCAACTTATTATATTAAAATATACTCACTCTTTGCGTAGGATATTGTCCAAAAAGATCGGGGTGAACGGTAAAATAAAAAGGTCGCAGTGCAGTGGATATTTCACCCGTACTTAAAGCTCTTACTGCATCTTTCCTGCAAAAACTATAAGATGATTGTTAAATCGATTAAAATACTAAAAAAACGATACCATTTAATTATATTTTGGCGAATTTAATTAAGTAAACTTGTTTACCATCTTCCTAATGCACAATACATTTTTGCAGTTTCTTATACTGTCATCACACGTCCATATCATGTAAACGTTTACGAGCTGAAATACGATAAATATCGCATTTACTATCCATCAAATTTACTAAACGTTCTACATTTGATAGATACAAATAATGACGCACATTAACCGTGGAATATAATTTTTCAGATGTATAATCTACATAAAACCTACTGACCTACACTTCTTTACACTTTACATAACTGTCTTTACATCGCATCAGTATGCAAACTCGAGCAACATTGGACTTGAACCTCTTCTTTTTGTCTAACCAATGGTGGGATCTATATATGTATGTACAGATATGTATATATATACATATTGTATATACGTGCTATACGCGATCAGTAAAAATAAAAATAAAACGTTATATTTGATTGGTTAAATTATCATATACAATGCGCAATATAAACACCAGTTTTAATCAGTAAAATAAGTACTACCAGCTTAGAATGTCCTAGTTTACTTATATTTTGTTCCCATATGATGTATCGCATAGTTTTAACCAAAGAGTATCCCTACTCTACATTAACACAGATACCTTATGCCTTATGTCATATTTGTATTATGTACCAGCTGTTTTATGTCTATACACACAAATAAGTAATGGTGAAAGGAGAACATTGGGATTAATATAATACTATAATGCCACAGTATTTGGTTTTTATATCTGTGCTTAATCACAGGTGGTCAAGGAAATAACTTATATATGTATATATATATACTTACGGTATTAAATCTTTTGAGACTGTAAAACAATAATGTACTGAGGACATTGTCAATCGTTTCATAGACGTGGTTTATTAAACATGGTCATTGAAAGCTTTTACATCTGTTAAATTCGATAACGTTTAAAGAAATTTACTTTGATTATTTATCAACATGTAAATAACTAGTGCTTTAAATGTATATAAATTATCAAGAGAAAATTTGTTGAAACATTGTTGCTGCTTTGTATATAGTATTGTAAGTACAAAATATAAATATAGTTATGTCTAATTAATGTTATATTCATTGCAACTTTATGATAAAATTTATTTATTTATGTTATCATGTTATATGTATAGTATATTACAATGTTTATAATTTTGTAAATATTGTAACAATGTAACAATTTTTTAAATATTTTTAGTTTCACTATGTCATATTCTATAAATAGAAGACCTTTGCTAGGAGGTGTATCAGACAGTGAATTTGAAGATGATTTAGAAACTGAAGCTGATGATCCAAATATTTCTGTTCCGGATGAAAAACCGTTCCTAAATCAATATGAACCGAGTGATAAGTAAAAACTGTTTAAAATAATTTAAATTATTATTATGAATACATATTTTATTACTGTATGAATATGTACATACATGTATTTAAAAAATTTACATAATGTTGGAAATTATATTTTGCAGATATAATCTTGCATATATTGTTTTTTATGTACTTGGTATAAATACATTAATTCCTTGGAGCTTTTTCATCACAGCTGATGATTATTGGTTGTATAAATTTCGAGAGATACAGAAAAATTCTACAAAAGGTATTAATTATACTCATATGGAAAATTTAGAAAAAAAAACTGATCTCCAAGCTAGTTTTACATCATATATAAGCGTAGCAAGTGCACTACCAAATACATTTTTTTTAATTGTAAATGCATTTATTAGTGAAAGGTAAGTAAAATAAAACTGTAATTATATAATAAAAAAGAATTAGTGCAATATATAAATTAAAAGAAATTTTTAACTATATAAATAACAACTAAACTATATAAACTATGTAACAAAATATTAAAATAACAGAATTCCCTTAAGAGTAAGAATGGTGGGCTCTCAATGCACAATATTATTATTTTTTATTCTAACAACAATGTTTGTTAAAATAAATACGGACAAATGTAAGTTTAATAAAAAGATAATATTCGGAATAAAATTATATATTTTACATTTAAAGTAATATACTAACTTTGGTTTTAGGGCAGGGAACATTTTTAATAATTACCTTGATCACAGTGGCATGTGTCAATGGTATATCATTAGAATTTGAAGTATTATTGAATATTACAACATTTAAATCAGATAAAATAGTGATATTATATTGCGTTTTTGTAGCTGCAAGTGCAATTTTTGGAGGGAGTTTAATGGGTATTGCTGGACGCTTTTCTCCAAAATATATAACAGCTATGTCAAGTGGGCAAGCTCTTGGAGGAATTATTACTGCTATAGCAGAAATATGTTCTCTTTGGATTGGTGCTAGTCCTATACTTTCAGGGCTAGTTTATTTTATAATTGGAGATGTTATATTGTTCTTATCTTTGATTGCATATATAATTCTAGAAAAAGCAGTAAGTAATTTAGCATTCTATAATGATATTTATCATACAGGTGTTTTATAAGTGGCTTATGATAATAACAGACATATAACAAAATAATCTATTACGAACTGAAGAGAAGACTTAAATTATAATGTCAATTAAATTATGGATATCATTTATTTTTTACCATAGGTATTTTTCAGACATCATATGGTAGAAAAACTGTCTGAAAATGTAGAAGCAGATTATTCAATAACCGGAGAAGTAACTTTTTCGCAAGGCACTACAATATCTTATATGCGTATTATTAAAAGAATTTGGCATTATGGTATTAATGTATTTTTAGTATTTTTGATATCCTTTTCTGTATATCCAGCACTTACTGTGTTAGTGGACAGTCAGTATAAAGGCAAAGGTTATGTATGGAATGGTAAGTCTTGCAATTGAATTTTATATAATTATAAAATTTTTATAGCTTTTTTATATGTTTTATAGATATTTATTTTGTACCTGTGGTGACCTACCTCATTTTTAGTTGTGGTGATTATACTGGAAGAATATTATCAGGCATTTTTCAATGGGTATGTATAAACGCGATTTGAAAATATATACTTTTTTGTTACTATAATAATATTTAAATTAATATTTTAGCCAAAAAATAAACCATGGCAAGTCGTATTTTTAAGTCTGATGAGAGTCATCTTTGTACCAGCTTTTATATTTTGTAATGCTCAGCCCCGACATCATCTTTCTGTTTATATTCATAATGATCTTTATTATATTTTAATGACTGTTGCATTTGCCATCAGTAATGGCTATCTATGTAATTTATCATTTATTTTAACTCCTATGTAAGTTATTATATATACTAACTTAATAAATTTTTATTAGTTTGATACTAAGGATTTTTATACAGGGTTGTAGATTCTCAAGAGAAGGAAATTGCATGTATTATGATGGGAGCTTTCCTTGGTATAGGATTGATATCAGGTTCTGCACTCAGTTTGCTTATAGTTAAAGCACTTTAATTGTACAATTTGTGTCTGAACCAAAGGAATATATAAATACTGCCCTCTATATTAAAATAAAACAGGACCACAAGACATAAAATTGGATCAAATTAAATAATTTTATTTTATACTTTATGACAAAATTTATAAATGTAATGTTTGATATATCATAGTAAATTATTTTTGAAACTTTTTTAAAATATTTATATAGTAAAATTTGATCAGTTCATGAATATACAAAATGTTTTGTGTATAGAATGGAAATAATTGTGTGTGCCAAATTACATCTAATAGATCTCAAATGCTGATACATAAAGACTTAATTGATTGCATATATGGAAAGGTACAATTTTATTATACATTTAAATAATGTATTTTTAAGAAATCGAAGAATGCAATAAATTATGATATATCTTTCAACCTTTGTCAAAACTAGTTTGTCAAAACTAAAACTGTAACATAATATAATAATTTATATTTAGCTATAAGTATTAATAATAAAAGAATATAGTTCAATTCATTGTTAATGTGTTATTAAACCCTTTAAACTAGATAGAATATTTAATTTAACAGAAAAAAATCCGTTATAGGAGGCATTTCGTGCCCTGTGAATTATCATTGATATATTATTGAATATATTACATAATATCTACTTTTTATGGATGTTTGTAACTAAATTTATATTACATACAATTTGAAATATATTGATACTTATAATGCCTACATCTAAGATTTTCTTTTCTTTTTTACTTCCTTTGCAAGTACTTTATTTATTTGCAAGTATTTGGGTATATATATTAGTGCGTATATAACTAAAACCTATAAGCTTTATTTATCATTTGCATTTAATTCACAGAAAAAAGCCTGCTCACTTATTGGAGCATGCATGTATCTCATGAAGGATGTTGTTTATCTTTACTTGTTAATGGAACAAAAACTACACCCGTAAGAGACTTTTTCTTAATCTTCCCATCCTTTGTTTTATCAACCTGTACTAAAACTTGATCTGAGTTCCTTGGACCCACTGGTAACACCAAACGTCCTCCAGGAGCTAGTTGATCAATTAACTGTGTAATAAATATTTTAATGATTATATAATATATTTCTGTATAACATTAAGTAATTAAGTTTTTTCTTACAGCTTGAGGCATTTCTTTAGCAGCAGCTCCCACATGAATAGCATCATATGGTGCTTTTTCTGGATATCCTAATCTTCCATCTCCAACTAGAATATTATGTATAAATATTAGAACAAATGTGGAATATTACATATTTTTATATGAAATATACAAATCCACATATTTGTATAAAATTTAGAAAATAATTACCAACTAATTGAACACGACCGCTTTCAAGAAGTTCTGGGTTATCTCTCTGAATATTTTGCATAGCAAATGCTTTAAGTTCAGAAATATGTTCAATACCTATAGCTAATCCATTTGTTCCTAACATCATTGCCATACATGCTGTTAAATATCCAGAACCAGAACCAACATCTAATGCTCTAGCACCATCACACAGCTTATCTTCAAGTATTTCCAAAGCATATGCATGCTGAATAATTTTAATTTATCAATTTCACTGACATATTTTCTATATTATGCTTCTGTGTCTTGGTGCAAAATGTGCCAATGTCATATTTTTTCAAAAATGACTATTGATAAAAATATTGAATTTATAAGCAATTGTATATTTTATTTAAAAAAAACGACAATTTTAAGTTCTATCTGAAAATTCTACCTGGAAATGATTATAATGGCATTTGTATGTAATGATAACATTTTTTATAAAATAAACACTGTAAAAAAATACCAAAGTCACTATAAAAAATACAAATATCATAAGCTTTAATTCATTCTTTTTGTTGTTGTTGCGAAAGAAATTTGAAACAGCAGGAAGCATTATAAATAATGACATTGGAACTTGCATCAAATCACAGATTTAAATTCAGTACATATCTGTATACCATATGAGGAGCACTTATAGTTGCACCATAGCCAATATCCTGTGGAGAATCTATATATGCATAGCCAGAACAGGTATAATTTCCTCTATCTACAGAAGACATTGCTTCATAAACTCTGTCTGATTTAATTATTCTTGATGCTAAATCAAAAAGACATGTGGTTTACATCTAACTTTCTTTTGGTAGTAAATGTAATTGCAAAGTTATATTTATATCACTTACATTTCAGATGTTGTATAAGATCATGATTGTTTTTTGCGTGAAATCTCCCAGACCAGGCCATTTCATATGCAAATTCAGAAAATAATAAACTTATCGCTATGAAAATAAAACACGATATATAAACGTTCAGATCGTAAATTATGATTTAATAAAATAACCGGCAAGTTATTGTTGCAATTATTACAAAATTTATTAGAATTATCAATGCAATTAAATGTATATAGTAAGTAAATAAATAAAAAAAAAAATACATTTTTACTGTTATACAATTATATATGTAATAACGTTAAATGACAAGTAAATTGAAACCGATTAATTCAATGTACATAGTTTGTTGTTGTAAATTGATACCAAATTTGATTTTAAGTTTCACGTAATGTAACCTTTATGTTGATTTTAGTAAACCTGTCTTGTACAATTCTAGCCAAATAAAATTGCATCATTATTGCACATGGGCACATACCAAATACGAGGAACATATAGGATGAATGTAACATAAAGAATGAAGTGACATTAAATTATGCAATACAACAGAGATTGGAGTTTTACCAGCCTTCTTACCACTATTATGTCACTTCCAGTTTTACCGATTCATACCTGTTTTTACCACTTTCATGTCACATGCGATGTTATCGATTCTGTAGTACTGGCACAAAAAGTGAAACGAGGTACATTCGTCTGTGGCATTTTGTGACACGCCTATAAGAATTTAGAAACATGCACATTATTATACATACTACGATAGTACGTTACAAATTCAATATACATACGTACATATATCACTCTGTATATAATCAAGATGGATTCGAATTACTAATATAATTTTTCACAATAGGAAAGAAGCTTTAAACTGAGATTTTAAAGACGGATTTCTAGCTGAATTATATTAAAAGTGATTCTAATAATAAAATAATTATAAATTGATATGTTTTGCGTAAATTATTTGATGAGGATAAAGAATTGATACTAATAAAAGCAATTTATTTTAACAGGAAAGGTTAAAACCATTTGATACAAAGAATACGAAGGATTGAATATTTTATCTAAAGTCTTGTACCGCTTTGTACATAGACTTATATAGATAAACTGCGCCTTGCAAGAAAAATACTAATACAAACAATTATATCTCAAACTCAATATTTGCGACAATAATTTTACTTTTATATAAGTATTACCAAAAAGACAATTATTTTTATTTATATTCATAATGTTTCATTTTTTACATATATGCTTAGTGTATATTTTTTGTTAACGGATTAATATTTCGATCCATATATTAATTGCCTCAGTTACTTGCATTAGTGTGGGTAGATTTGTGGTAGATAGTCTGTATAGTTTCTTTATAAGCTAAGAATATATCGTATCGCGTCATAATATATTACGTTATACTACATCGCATAATAAAATATCACGCTATATTACATTGCATTATATATCAATACGTTATAATGTATTACGATATAATGTATTACGTTATATAGTATTATGTTATACACTATTACGTTACAACGTATTACGTATTATAGTACTACATTATATAGTATAACGTTAGAACGTATTACGTTACACAGTATTACGTTATATAGCATTACGTTATTTATTATTAAATTACATAGTATTACGTTATACGTTACGTATAGCGTTATATACTATTACGGTAAACAATATTACGCTATATAGTATCACGTTATATAGTACAGCGTTATATACTATTACGCTATACAATATTACGCTGTATAGTGTTACGTTATAATGAATTACGTTATATAGTATTACGTTATATCGTATTACACTACATTATTATTATTATTGTTGCATAGTCCGTGCCTTTCGGCTTTGGACGAACTTTCGGTTTTACATCTCTTATGTCTAATTCTTTTCTTATATATCTATCTTCCCTCTTTTCCACTCTATTCTATTGTACTCCCTTAATTATTCTATTCTCTAAAAACTAAAACTAGGAACTACAAATTAACCACTAATGACTAAAAACTATTGCAACTGTGTGCCTTAGTCTCCTTGTTATGCATCCTTCCTGTCGTTTGCCCTTCTCTTCTCTATTATTGTTTTCAGTTCTGCTAAACTTTGTCCCGTCTCATTTAGTACTTTTCCTATGTCCTTTGGCCCTCCCGTTATTTCGCATTCTTCTATTACATGTCTCAGGTCTTCTTCATTCCTTTTATATAGTCTGCATCTTTTTTCTCCCTCTTCCTTCCAGTATTCCCTTGCTTTGGTCTCGTGTCCACATTTGAATCTTGCCAGTATTCTTCTGTCTTTCTACTTCATCCTCCCTTCTAGGTACTTTGATAATTTTTCTTTGGTTATATTTCCGTAGTGTATATTATATTTGGATTCCCTTATCCTTTTCCCCCTCTCTTCTGCTTCTCTCTTTCTTCTTTCCTCTATAATCTGATCTGCTGTCATCCTTTCTTGCTCCTCTCTTGCTTCTATCTGCGTCCCTCCCTTTCTCACCTCTTCTAGTCCCGTCTTTTTCTTTCTTGCTCTTTTCCCTTCATGGCAATTTCTCCAGTTTCTCTCTCTTTCCTTTATACACGCCTTTACTAATTCATTTTTCGATTCTAGGAATTCGATTCTCTTCATATCTTGCTGCTCTTTTTAATGCTTTTTCTTTTATTTCTATTATCTTGTATTCTTCTATTAATATGTAATTTGGAGTTGTCATATCTAAGCCTAATATTCATTTCGCATATCTTCTTTGTACTTTATCCAGTCTTTCTTCTATGTTCCAGCCCCATACCTCTGCTCCAAACAACACCACGATCTCTACCAGTATTCCAAATATCTTTATTCTCCTTTTGTAGTCCTGTTTGAATATTCTTTCTCCCACGCTCCATGTTTTCTTCATTGCTATCGTTGCTCTCTTTTTCCTGTCTTGCATGTGCTTCTCATCGCTGCCGTTTTTCTGTAGTATGCACCCTAGGTATCTTATCTCGCCCACTTCTTCTAATTCCTGCTCTCCCCATTTCCATTTTCTTTGTCTCCTTTTGTTCCTTCTTTTTTCGAATACTACTATTTTGGTCTTTTCCGTGTTCAGTTCTAATTCTGCTTCCTTTAAAAATTTTTTGAACCTCTTTAACATTTCTTTTAACTCCTCTTCTCCGTCCGCCATTAGCACAATATCGTTTGCATATGTTAGTGACCATACTTTTCTTTCTTCTACCACTATGCCCCCAGCTTGTCCTTTCCTTAGTTTTTCTTCCAGTCCTGCCACGTTGATATTGAATAACGTCGGGCTTGTCACGTAATTTGAGGGTTGGATAAAATAAGATAGCTGAGTCGTAGCACAACTATTAATTTTAGTTAAACTTTATTGCGAATTCAGCAATCACAACGGAATACATGCTGAGTTACAATGATACGTTAAGTACGCGACTGTTATAAGGATAGAGACCGGTAAGGATAAGTTGACTATTCTAAGAATACAGAATAAGTGAATCTTACTGACGATACTGTGTCTGAGGAAAGCTAGGGGTGGGTATGTCTAAGGACATGGGACTCTCGGATTTGTTGATGGTAATTTTGGTTAAGGAAGTTTTTTTCTTTTTTTTTTTTATTTATTAGAATATTTACAATCAATTCTCGTTGAGAATTTTCAGTAACTTCATTTGGCGTGATATAATGACATGGCTTATAATAGTTTTATATTGTTGGTTCTAGTAGAAACTAAGGATTTAATCTAGAGGGTATTTTCTTTTTAGTCTGCGGATCTGGTCCGTCGTGTCTAGTAGTTGGGTGACTAATGGGTTGTGGTGGTTGCTGATTCTTGTGTTATATCTGCTTCTGAACTTGTGTATTTCATCTTTTACTATAGGTATCTTGAGGTCGCTGTGGATTGTTTCGTTTGTAACATACCAGGGTGCATTTATTAGGGATCTTAGCGTTTTCGATTGGAAGCGTTGGAGTATTTCAATGTTGGAATTACTTGCTGTTCCCCATAGTTGGATTCCGTAGGTCCAGACAGGTTTTATTACGGTTTTATAGAGCGTAATTTTGTTCTGCGTGCTTAAGTTGGAGCGACGGCCAATGAGCCAATAAAATTTTTTGAGTTTGTCCCCGAGTTGTTTAGATTTGTCTACGATATGTTGTTTCCAGGTTAATCTCCTGTCCAGAGTCATGCCCAGGTGTCTGACTGTGTCCTTGTTAGGAACTGTTATATTGTTAATGGAGATCTGTGGGCAGGTTTGTTTTCGCAGCGTGAAGGTTACATGTGTGGATTTTTTTTTCATTAATTTTGAAGCCCCATTTATGGAACCACTTTTTCATTGACCTCGCTGGAGAGTGGATGAGGCTATTATCGGGTTGGCGTGGGACGCTAATAGCGCTGTGTCGTCGGCAAATGTTGCTATGGTTATTTCTGTCGATATTGGTAAATCGGCAGTGTAGATGGAGAACAGAAGAGGTCCGAGGACACTGCCTTGGGGTATGCCCGCTTCTATTGGGAAAGTTGTGGTAATGGTTTTTTTTTTTTTTTTTATTTATTTGTTAAAATTCACAATTTGTCCAATTTGGACATTTGGTGGAATTTTTTAACGGTTAATTTAGCATGTTGGTGGCTACCCCCAGCGGGGTACCATCCTCGTGTTTGTTAGGTTATGTCCTTTATACGGTCTGCTGGGTGCTTCCTTTTTAGTCTTCTGTCCATATTTATGGTTTTGTATGTTTCCGCAGCTAGCCGGTTTGGGTGTGTTGCTATTCTTGATTTGTATTTCTCGGAGTATCTGCTAATTTCTTCCTTGACCGTTGGCATTCCCAGGTCCCTCCGAATATCTTCGTTTCTGACGTACCAAGGTCCGTTTACTATTGTTCTGAGGATTTTAGCCTGTATTACCTCTATTTTGTTTATATGGCTCATTGCTGCCGTCCCCCATAATGGTATTCCGTACGTCCAGATTGGTTTTATGATCGTTTTATATATTTTTAATTTATTTTCTGTGCTTAGTTTGGATTTTCGGTTTGTTAGCCAATGCATTTGTCTCCTTGTTTTCTGTATTTTTTCTACTATTGATTTGATGTGTAGTTTCCAGGTGAGTTGTTGATCTAAGTGGAGTCCTAGGTATTTGACATGCTTTGTTTACGTTATATGCGTGCCGTTCAATAGGATGTTTGGTGGTATCTTTTTTCGTAGCGTGAATGTAATATGGTTGCATTTATTGGGGTTTGCTTTTATTTGTTTTTCTTGTAGCCAATTTTCTATTTTTATGATATGTTCTTGTAGTATTTTGACTGCCGTTTCTGGGTTAGTATGCCTGACTAGTATAGCTGTGTCGTCCGCGAATGTCAATACTGTGCTGTTGGTAGTTGTTGGTATGTTCGCCGTGTATAATGTGTATAGTATTGGGCCTAGGACGCTTCCTTGTGGTACCCCGGCCTTGATGTCTTTAACTTGAGAATGTGTGTCCTTGATTTTTATTACGAAGGTTCTGCTGCTTAGGTAGGATTTTATTAAGTGGTGTATTTGCTCCGGGAATTGTTTCCTAATTGTTTGTAGTAGACTTTCATGATTAATTTTATCGAATGCTTTCTCTATGTCTATAAAGAGGGCTGTGCAGTATTCCTTGTTTTCTAGTGCTACTATTATTTCGTTTATAAGCCTGTGCATTTGCTCTATCGTGGAGTGTTTGTTTCTGAAACCAAATTGGTGATCCGGTATTAGTTTTTTTGTCTCTATTATTGTTTTTATCCGGCAATATATTATTTTTTCCAGTATTTTGGAAAATACTGGAAGCAGTGATATTGGTCTGTAAGATGCAGTTTGGTGCGGGTCTTTGCCTGGTTTATGTAACATTTTGATCTGTGCTAATTTCCATGGTTTGGGGAAGTATTGAATTCTTAGAATTGCATTGAATATTATTGTCATTAGTCTTATTGCTTTTGCGGAAGGTTTTTCAAGATTTTACCATTGATCAGGTCGATTCCTGGCGCTTTGTTGTTTTTTGTTTTATCAATTATGTTTCTAATTTCTTGTGCTGATGTTTTAGGTATGGTGTATTCCTTGTCGGTTGTGGTAATAGTGGTTTGTGGATCCTCCTCCGTATGACTTTTCAGGTTGCTGTTGTTGATAGTGTGTGGTGTGAATGTGTTGCAGAGGTGGTTGGAGAATTCTTCAGCTTGTTCTTCGTTGCTTCTTGCCCATGTGTTATCTGCTTTTCTGATTGCCGGGACGGGTATTATTGGCTTCCTTATTTTTTTCGTGGCTTTCCATAGTGAATAATTGGTGTTCTCGTGTGTGGACAGTGTCCCTATGAACTTTGCGAATTCGTTATCGTTGTGCTCCTTTATCTTGTTTTTTATTTCCTTTGCAAGTTTGTTTAAGTGTTTTTTGTTTTCTCGGGTTCTGTATTTTTGCCATTTTGCTTTTGCTTTTCTTTTTTCTTTGATTTTGTCGAGTATTTCTTGCGGGATTGTTATTGTTTGTCTGCTGGTTGGTTCGGGTGTAGTGGTTGTCCTTGCTGCTTCTTGAATAGTTGCTGTCAATGTTGCTACTGCCTGTTCTATGTGTTCAGGAGTTTTTAACGGGATGTTGCAGTTTATTTTGCTTTCTATTATTTCTTTGAAAGTTTGCCATTTGGTGGTTTTATTGCATAGTGTTTCTGGTTTGCTATAGTGTATTGGTTTGTTTCTGTATTCAATTATTATGGGTGTATGATCGGAGCTGAGTTCGAGGTTGGGTGTTATTTTTAGTTTATTTGTGTTTAGTCCCCTTGTAACTGCAAAGTCCAGAAGATCTGGTTTTTTGTTCAGGTCAGTCGGCCAATGTGTCGGTGTTCCTGTGGATAATATATTGAGGTTATTATTTCTAATGTATTTTTCCAGTGTTCTGCCTCGAGGTGTAATGTTTCTTGACCCCCAAAGCGTGTGCTTTGAGTCGTAGTCTCCCGCTGCGATGTACTTGTCCCCTAGGTCCTGGAAGTATTCTTCCCACATTTGTGTTGTTATTTTGTGTCGCGGAGGCACATATACTGCTGACAACTGGAAGTGGTTGCTGCTAGTTTGAACTGTAACAGTGGTTGCTTGTAAATATTCTTTGTTAACTTGGCTGTGTAGATAATGTTTGATATCGTTTCTGACTATCACTGCTGTCCTTCCGTGAGCTTTTCCTGAGGGGTGTTTGGTATCATATATGGTGTAGTATGGTATTTTCAAGTAGCTTTTTGTAGTGAAGTGTGTTTCTGAGACAAGTAGTATGTCTATATTGTTATTGTATATGAATGTTTTAATTTCGAGGGCCCGTTGTTGTAGGCCGTTTGAGTTCCAGGCTGCTATTTTTAGAGTGTCCGTTTTTATTTTTTGCTTAGCACGTTTGTAATTAGTTGTAGCATGACCGTGATTTGTTGGGTTTGCTGTTTGAGAACTGCGTTTTGTTCGCTTATCATTCTGGTTAGCATTTCGGTGTTCTTTATGGATTGTTTGAGCAGTTCTTTGATTTCTGCAATGTCATTGTTACTATTGCTGTGGTATTGGTTGTGTGTATGTGTTGATTGGCTGGTTACTTGAGCATAGCTTAGACCACCAATGGTGTTGGTGCTGATAGGTTTGGTGTTTGTTGCTTGCTCTGTATTTGGTATTATTTCAGGTTTTGTGCTGTCCTGTTGGGCTTGTGTGTTAGTGATTGTCCTGCTTCGTAGGGGCGGGAACAGTTTACGTTGTAATTGTTTTCTTACTTCGCATCCTTTATAGCTGGCTGGATGGTTTCCGTTACAGTTGTAGCATTTAACTTTTTCTATTTTTCCAGAATATGGCCAGTGTATAGTTAAGTGGTTTTTTGCGCACTTGACGCAAGCTGGGCTTCTGTTGCAATAATTTTTAGTGTGTCCGTATTGTTGACACCGCATGCATTGAGGTATATCTTTTTTGTGTCGTGGTGGTTCGACTGTTACTATTGCGTTTAGTATTTGTTTGATATCATATATTTCCTTGTTATTGTTTCTGGGTTCCAGTTCTATTAAGAATAGTGGTAATGGTTGCTTTGTGTCGAATCTTGTTATATTGTTTATTGTTCTTGTTTGATGACCAATTTTAGCTAACTCATCGCTTAGTTTATGTATGTTCGTTTTAGGATGCAATCCTCTTATGACAGTTTTATAGCTCCTTTCAGTTTTAAGCTGATACGTGTGGTAGATAGCATTTTTTTCTTTTAATGCTTTTATAACTTTCCTAAATGTTTCTGGTGTGTTTGTTTGTATTTTTACTTGTTCCAATTTTGTTTGCTTTATTGTGTAGTTGTTTTTCTCATCTAGATTATTTAGTAGATCGATGAGCGGGTCTATTATTTGGGCCTCAACAAAGATTGGTGGTGGTTTTGTAATATGATTTGTTTGGATTGTGGTTTTATTTATGGGGTCAGCGTCTATTTCTTCCGTTAGTGAGCTGAAGGAGTTGCTTAATGGTAATTCTTGCAGCCATCGCTGCTTTTCTGTAGCTGGGTTTCCTATGGCACTTATGTCTGTAGTTGTTTTGCGTTTTTTGCTAGCCTTCGCTAGCTTCCAGCTTTCGTCCTGGTAGTATCTTTCATATTCTGAATTGCTATCTTCCTGTCCCCGATGCTCTTTTGTTTCTTCTGTCTCCATGTTAATTTGTTTGTTTTTTATATAATATGTTTCTCCTTTTGTTGCTATGTTTATAGTTGGTATCTGCATTGCTATTTTATTTCCTCCTCACTATCACTTTGCAGCACTATTACTTTGAAGCATTTTTTCACTATTCACTTATACCTGGAGAGGACGACCGTCTAGACACGTCCGTCCTCCTCGGCTGTCCGAGCAGGAGTGAAATCTTTCTTTTCGACGGTTTCCACGTCGATCGAGAGAAACTATTCGTCGAAATGGACTATCCGTGGCTGATCTATTACGGCAGAAAGTGAAAAAGAACGTAAACGAAGGAAATGGCCGACATAAAGGACGATAACTGTTAATTTAAACGTAATAGAACGAAAGAATACGACGTATTCGTTAAAGGATATTTAAGACAATTTAAATTAAAATCGATTTTCACACGACGTTCTTCGATTTTTTCCAGAACCAGATTATATCTATGATAACGTTTCGATAATATCGTTTTATGCAAAAGAAAGCCAATTATATGATTGAAAGAAGAAATTTGGATCAACGTATGGATATCCTCCTATTTCGTTGCACGAGTTGCGAATAACCTGTCGAATAATGATAAAGATAGAAACGAATATGACAAAGGCATAACGAAGGAACTAATATTCAGAATTTCGTGCGTTTAATTCCTCGAAAATTGCACTTTTAAACGCATCGGTCTCGCAGTTCAACCTGCCGGGAACAAAGAATTTTATCGGAAACATCGTTCTAACATTTCAATTTTACAAACGTTTCGCTCTGCTTCGTTAAAAGCTGCGCGTATTTGGTAGATAGAAAATTATGCACATACGTTAAAACGTATAACGCGCAACAGGCAAGGATATACGCGTACGCGCTGCAAACGCGTTAAAAGCGAAAAATATCGCTGAAATTATTTTCCCATAATAAAGAAATCGTCGGGCCTCTTACGAATACAAAAGATAATTCGTTAAGATTATAGTGTCTATTAATTTTACCATAACGAGTTTAACAGAGCTTGCGAAACTAAAAGCTTTATCACAGACGATAAACCCTTTGATTGCTGAATACTCACGGCCTATGTCGTCCGTACGGACGGCGCGTGTCTAGCGCTGACGATCGCTGTGGACGGAATACTTTTTCGTTAGACTGAACTCTGTTGATTAACTATTCAATGCGCAAATCGTAATAAGTTATAGTAGTTTAAATGATTAAAATGAAAGAGATTAAATGATTCAAGAGCGTTATATTTTAGTTATTTTTAATTATTTATTATAAACATTGAAATTTACAGTTAACTAGAATTTGCGTAATAAACTAGAAAACTAAATTTAGTAAATATGTGAAATCCCTAGAGTTCATGTAGGATAGGGATTCTTTTTGTTTTACGGGTAGCACGACAAGCTGTGTTTAACGGAGAGATCGATACGGACGAGCAGTTGAAGAAGTACGTGTTCCCCAGACGGACGGACAGAGAGTTACATTAGAGAGACAGACAAGGTTATAGAATAGTTGTTTAAGATTGTAAAGACTGAAGATTTAAGATTTAAAGACTGAAGAAGAAAGGTCGATAGCTCAGGACGTTCAGGTAAACATTGCACCAAAGACTTATAATTTCCCGTTTAGATAATCATCGTTATTGATTGTTATAGACGCATATTAATTGTTGTTCATTTTTTTATTTTATCAAATCATTTCATAATAAAAAAAACTCGATTTTCAGACTTCAGAATCGATCCCTGAATTATCCCATTATTGAACCTTATAAATCGATTTTCACCACGTCATGCCGCTGAGAGTTAACCTACGTGTCGTCATGACCGAGAACGCGAAAGGGGAGAAGATAGAGAGTATAAAATATACAGACAACAAATGACCTAATAGGAATATATTTAAATATATTATGCAAACGTTGGACAACGTTATGTTTTGTTAAGCTAACAGGATACACTAAAAATACATTATCAAGAAAGGGGATGTGGCCCATAAGCAAGTATGTTCTTCTACATATGACCATCAGACAGTACCTGTGATGCGGTTATCCCGGAAGTACATTGCGGAGTCGGTAGAGAGCGTTTCCTAACCTCTCGCCAGGGAGACAATAGATGAGGATTTAAGGGTGTCGAATCGGGATCCATGCAACGCGGAGGCGACTCGTTCCTTCGCCCTTCCTCTTTCTCTTCGCCCGATGTGCTTTCCTCTATGACGATTTGAAGCTCGCCATAGTTTGCCACATTCACATTCGGGCTGTACCATTGTCTTCTCATCTTGATTTAGAAAACTCTCACTTGAACATAAATAAAACGTTTCTTCGTTGAAACCGTATCATAGTGGAGAACGATCGAACAGTACAAAAGAATGAATAAAAATAAGTCACATTTTTATTAATTTTCTTTTGTATCTAAAAACAAATCTGATATATTCAAAGATACAAGATCTTCCGATCTTCCTTTATTGCACGGACGAGCAGTTGAAGAAGCACGTGTTCCCCAGACGGATGGACAGAGAGTTACATTAGAGAGACAGACAAGGTTATAGAATAGTTGTTTGAGATTGTGAAGACTGAAGATTTAAGATTTAAAGACTGAAGAAGAAAGATCGGTAGCTCAGGACGTTCAGGTAAACATTGCACCAAAGACTTATAATTTCCCGTTTAGATAATCATCGTTATTGATTGTTATAGACGCATATTAATTGTTGTTCATTTTTATATTTTATCAAATCATTTCATAATAAAAAAAACTCGATTTTCAGACTTCAGAATCGATCCCTGAATTATCGCATTATTGAACCTTATAAATATAACACGAGTTAATAATTTAGTTGTGTGTGAAAAATTCAGTGCTTGGGAAAACTAAAAAAACCAGATGTAGAGTTTTCTTACAAGTGGTGACCACTTCAACAATAACGAGGTACTATTGACATTTGTTTACTGCCGTAAGGAATGCATTTATATTTATTTCACACAAACGTAATAGTATTACTTCTGCATAGGTGTTCGGAGAAATTGAAAAATCCATACATGCGTTCTTAGTCCATGCCGAGCACTTACAGAAAACGCATATATATGTCCTTAGTCCACACCGATAGCTTTCGCCAGACACCTATATGCGCCCACAGCACTCAAAGGTTTAAAACACTGTTCTTTGTATCATTTCCCTATTTATAGTTGCGATATCGGGAATAACTTTAAACCGTTTTAAACGTCGTTTACTCGATTAACTCGCGCGTAACGATATTTGTCGTGGAATCTCGCAAAGAACGTAAAGCGCACGTAACGATTCATCGATAAATCGGTTAACGACGTTGTTACGATTATCACGAACACACCCGTTAACGATATTTTTTCCATTTTCAGGTTGTTCGCGAACGAAAGGGAATCGTCTCGAGAAAGAAAAATCGCTTATAAGTATTTGAGCACATCGAACTTTCAACGCTCGGTAAGTATTCGTAAAATCCTACAAAAGTATTACAGCCATCTCGATCGTTTAATTCGATTAAAAACATTTTCGTTTTTAGAGAATTTATTCAACGGTAGTCGTTCGATGTACTAGGTTGTCCGAGAAGTTTCTTTCGTTTCATAAAATGATAATAGATGAGCAACAATTTCTGTTTTATATCATTTTATCGAATTAGGTGCGATCCATTTCCTTATATCTCTATTATTATGTTCGTGCATAATTCGATAAACTAATATAAAAGAAAGGACATCGCGCGTCTATTATTTCTTTATAAAACGAACACAACGTATTAAGTTGCCCGAAAAGTGTCTTTCTTTCGCAAAAAGAATTTTTTACAACAGTGCACCTTCGTACAAACGTGAAAGTAAGTCTGTGAAATATCGCGGTGTTTATCTTAACAGAACAAAACGGATCGTACGTAATTCGACAAAATAATATAAAAGAAAGAACGTGCGTCTATTATTTCCTCATAAAACGAGAGAAACTTTTCGGACAACCTAATAGTAGCGGTACAGCAAGAATAACCTTTCAGAGGCGAATCGTATAGAACAGATAAAAAGAAAAAATAGGAAACTAGGAAAGTAGAAAAAAGTCGGAGATTTCATGCGAAAACGGAGAAGCGCACTAGCGCGCGACGAGTTTTCCAAGCGTTTTATCTACGACAAATTTTTTTTTTTTTTTTTTATTTATTAGAATATTTACAATCAATTCTCGTTGAGAATTTTCAGTAACTTAATTTGGCGTGATACAATGACATGGATTATAATAGCTTTATATTGTTGATTCTAGTAGAACTAAGGATTTAATCTAGTGGGTATTTTCTTTTTAGTCTGCGGATCTGGTCCGTCGTGTCCAGTAGTTGGGTGACTAGTGGGTTGTGGTGGTTGTTGACTCTTGTGTTATATCTGCTTCTCGACTTGTGTATTTCATCTTTGACTGTAGGTATCTTGAGGTCACGGTGGATTGTTTCGTTGGTAACATACCAGGGTGCATTTAATAGGGATCTTAGCGTTTTCGATTGGAAGCGTTGGAGTATTTCAATGTTGGAGTTACTTGCTGTTCCCCATAGTTGGATTCCGTAGGTCCAGACAGGTTTTATTACGGCCTTGTAGAGGGTTATTTTGTTCTGTATGTTTAGTTTAGAGCGTCAGCCCGTGAGCCAATAGAATTTTTTCAGTTTTTCCTTTAGTTGCTTTGTTTTTTCCGAGATATGTTTTTTCCAAGTTAGCCTCCTGTCCAGAGTCATGCCCAGGTATCTTACGGAGTCCTTGCTTGGGATTATTGTGTTGTTAATGGTGACCTGGGGGCAGGTTTGTTTTCGGAGCGTGAAGGTTACATGGGAGGATTTTTTTTCGTTTATTTTAAAACCCCATTTTTGGAACCACTTTTCCATGGAGTCGAGACTTCGCTGACGAGTGGATGAGGCAATTGCCGGGTCTGCGTGGGTAGCTAATAGTGCTGAGTCGTCGGCAAATGTTGCTATTGTTACCTCGTTTGATATGGGTAAGTCGGCAGTGTAGATGGAGAACAGTAGGGGTCCGAGGACACTACCTTGTGGTATGCCAGATTCTATTGGGAATGTTGCGGAAGTGGCGTCTAGACATTTAACTATGAATTGTCTGTTGGTTAGGTAGGATTTTAAGATGGAGTAGTATGGGTGGGGTAGGATTTTTTTAAGCTTGTAGAGTAGCCCTTCATGCTATACTTTATCGAATGCCTGTTGGATGTCTAGGAATACCGCTGAGCAGTATTTTTTCTTTTCAAGGGTTTGGCTGATCATGTGGGTTATGCGGTGGATTTGCTCTACTGTTGAGTGTTGTTTTCGGAAGCCGAATTAGTGATCTGGGAGTGTTTTCAATTTTTCTAGGAGTGGAAGGAGACGATTCGTGAGCATCCTCTCGAATAGTTTAGACAGGGTAGGTAAAAGACTGATTGGGCGATAGGAGCTGGTTTCATATATTGGTTTACCGGGTTTGGGGATGAGGGTGATTAGTGAGATTTTCCACGCCTTAGGAAAGTGTTGAAGGCGGAGGATGGCGTTAAAGATTGATGCGAAGAGTGCAATCCCTTTTATGGGAAGTTCCTTGATTGCTTTATTTCCTATTAGGTCGTGACCTGCTGTTTTCTTGGGGTTTAGGCGACTGATTGCTTCTATGATCTCTGCAGAAGTGAAGGGTTGAATAGGATGGGACATTTGGAAGGGAGTGTGCAGGTATTCGGTGACGTCCGCTGCAGCTATGGAGGAATGGGGTTGAAATACTTCAGTCAAGTGTTTGGCAAATAGGTTAGCTTTTTCTATAGGGCTACGCGCCCATCCACCCTGCGGACGGCGGATTGGAAGTATTATTTGTGGGGGGCGCGTGTGTTTCCTGGAGGCTTTCCATAGTGAGTAGTTGGAGTCGGCTGTGGGGGACAAGCTGGCGAGATATTTGTGAAAACGGTCATTATTGTAGTTTTTTATGGTTTTGGATAGTTTTCTAGTTGCGTTGTTTAGTTTGCATTTGTCCTCCGGTGTTCTATGGGTCTGCCATACTCTTCTTAGTCTACGTTTTTCTGCTATTTTTTTTAATATGTACTGGGGGTATTCGTGATTGCTGATGGACGTTTTTGCCGGTGTGGAGACGCCGATAGCGTTTATTATGCTCGCGTTTAGGTATTCCGTGGCTGCTTCGATTTCTTCATTGGTTTTTAGTGAGGTTGAGGCTGAAGTTGTGTGGATAAAGACTTCTCTAAAGAGCTGCCAGTTGGTGTGTTGGTTATGAATGGAGCCATTAGGTGTATTCTCGATGATAGTTGAACTGATTGTTACTATCACGGGGGAATGATCCAGAGGAGAGATCAGCCGAGGAATTGATTTGGACGTGTCTTGATGAGATATTTTTAGTTATGAGGAAATCAAGGAGATCGGGTATTTTGTTTGTGTCGGTGGGCCAGTGTGTAGGTTCGTATGTGGTAAGGTAGTTGAGGTTGTTGGTTATTATGCTGTTGAGGAGGTTTTTGCCTCTTACTGTAACCAGTCTGCTGCCCCAGAATTTCAATAATGGACAAGAATTTCGTTATTTGTCCGGTAACGTCGTTGTGTCCATTTTCGTAAAAGCCAGATTACGATTGCACGTTTTTCTCGATTCGAAGCTTCGTCGAGTTTAATCCGGCGACCGGTTTAGGCTACAGTATGTTTCAAATTTCCAGCCCTTTGTATGCAGAAAAATCATTCGGCCCGATGAACCGCGTGAAATGTAGAAGTTCACTGATTCAGCGAACGAAAATAAATCGCATGTAATATTAAATCGATATCGTCGACCTGAGGGCGAACTTTCTCTTTGGAATCTCGTATCTTGGACACGTCGAATACAACTTTCGAAATTCGATATTTCCACCGATTCAATGCTACTCGTATGACTTTGATATTTGTCGATACACCCCGGTACACGTGTAACGACATTTGCGACTTCGACGCATGGAAAATCCGTCTCGTAAAATGTGCGCTAGCCTGTGCTGAACTGGTGAATGATTGCCACGTTAGAACGAAGTAGCTTCAATAAATAATTGATATGCAGCGACATAAAGAAAGTAGTGGCAAAGTAAAAATTTTAATGTAAATCTTTCGATGGATTCAAAGGCGTAATAAAAAAAGGTAATAAAAAGATTTCGAAGCAGAACTAGATTATTTGAAATTCTCTGACGAAAATGCTACGATAGAAGGTCCTTTAGTGCGGAAATTACGTTACAGAATTTTTTCGAATGGAAAGAACACAATGTAGTTATTGATTTTGAAGAACGTTCCATAAAATATTGAGTTACTTAAGCTGCTTATATTTTGATTTTTGTAAATAAGCAAACGCGTATTGTTTATCATTTTATTGTTAACTTATTTATTCCACCTTTTCTATTATTCGTTATTTAATATTAAAAATTACACTTATTTTCTTAAAGTTGATTCATATAATTATCATGCTTTCCTTTATGAATTAATTGAATGTTAACGCGTCGCGTAATTTATAAGTATTAAGAAAAATCGTTTATTCGAGTGCATTATTCACCTGGTGTAATGTCACTCAATTAAGAAGCACGAAAGAATATATTCTTGTTCGATTTATCACGAAAAATAAAATCTTGCACGTGTGTACAAGCTGTTGGTTTCATCCAAAAACTACGACGCATGGGATAGAGAAACAGATATATATGCAAATGCACGTAATATATAAGAGAGAAACGTATGTACGAGCCCATAAATCGAAGTACGAACTGAAAAGGGAAATTTAAATTTTATCGAAAATTCTACTTCTAATCGACGTCTGCGTAAGATACGAGGACTAGCTGTTGGCGAGATACGGAAGCAATTTGTAGGTTCGAAGGGGAATATCGAGAAACTGGTGGAATACGCGAAGCTGTCGCCAAATTTTAACGTCTAATAACTTCCAATGGCTGTCTGATATCCGCACGGTAACATTTCCAACGAAATAACGAGAGCGATTCGCAAAAGAAAATATCGACTCGCAACATTCGTTCTGGGCACGTGCTGCGTAATCCGTTTTTAACGGGCGAAAAAGTCAGTGTTATTGCTAAAGCGAACGTACTAGGAAAAAAGTAGCGAAGCGTAGAACTTTAAAAATAAAACAACATTTTTCCCCGCTATATTCCTTCTGATATTTACGAAGCCTTCGTGTGCCAAAAGAATCTGACATTCTAATGTGACAATAAACAGGAAATCTTTTAAGCAAAAAGAAAAGAAAAATACATATATCTCGAGTTCTCATTGGGATTAGGGGCGTGTAACGAATCTTCATTTGGATTAACCATTGTTGTTATACGATATGGATAGTATTTACTGGTACCGACATGATTACAGTACCGATATGGTACAGAGTTTGACAAGTAACCGTGGCAATTAGATACTCGAGATGCCAATGACAATGATCTTAGGTTCAATAACGAATCCACGGTCAAAGGGATAACAAATACGTCTTCTTCGAAAGTCTACTTACTTGTCTACAGTATAAGTAGAACTCCCTCAGTCCAAATGGAACTGCACTTATATACTCGTCTCTGTACCCCTCGGATCAACTATATTTTTAAGGAGATCTATACAATTACTCCATAGCTTTGTTAGGTAAAAACGTCCATGCCATGACCGTGGCTACGTTTAGCGACCAGTTGTGTCACTTCGAGCCCAAGCCTACTGTCATAAATCTCGGGTAAACATAGTCGGATTAAATCATAAACAACTACTTCTGAGTTTTATTATTTAAGTGCAGCTATAATAAAAAGTCTAGACTAAAGTATTGGGAGGCTTCCCAAAAATTCCAAAAGAAAGGCCCCGATGTCCTTTTATCTCCAATATGTATATAGGAGAAATAAAATAGTATAGTAATTTTTTAATTGCACACTAAATTAGTATTAAATTCCATACGATATTTTCAAAGATCTTGTATCTTTGAATCTATCAGATTTGTTTTTAGATACAAAAGAAAATTAATCAAAATGTGACTTATTTTTATTCATTCTTTTGTACTGTTCGATCGTTCTCCACTATGATACGGTTTCAACGAAGAAACGTTTTATTTATGTTCAAGTGAGAGTTTTCTAAATCAAGATGAGAAGACAATGGTACAGCCCGAATGTGAATGTGGCAAACTATGGCGAGCCTCAAATCGTCATAGAGGAAAGCACATCGGGCGAAGAGGAAGAGGAAGGGCGAAGGAACGAGTCGCCTCCGCGTTGCATGGATCCCGATTCGACACCCTTAAATCCTCATCTATTGTCTCCCTGGCGAGAGGTTAGGAAACGCTCTCTACCGACTCCGCAATGTACTTCCGGGATAACCGCATCACAGGTACTGTCTGATGGTCATATCTAGAAGAACATACTTGCTTACGGGTCACATCCCCTTTCTTGATAATGTACTTTTAGTGTATCCTGTTAGCTTAACAAAACATAACGTTGTCCAACGTTTGCATATGTTGGGAATATGATACATTTACACTGTACATGTGAATGTGTGTGTAAGCGTCAGAGGACGTCCGGGTCTTGGTTGAGACAAAAGACAAGAGCCAGTCGTTAGAAATATCTGGAAGAGTCGGTTGACAACAAGCGTGCGTGCGAGTAGGTTTTTGAGGTCTTAAGAGTATAAGATATATGTATAACAGTTGTGTGCTAAATAAAGGGAATTATTTGTATTTCCGAATCCATTCTATATCTTTTTATGGTAGCAGAGCGTGGTTCATAATTTTGCAAGTTATTTTAGTGCCTGTTTTTCAATATTGCGAGTTAGTTCGAGTGAGTTCTCAGTAAGGAAAGAAACGTTCAAAGGTTACTAAGAGGAAAAATACTTAAACATCCCTAGAAGATCTACACGTAATAAGAGAACTCCAGTAAGATATCCAGAAAAAGAAAACATTAGTGAAATCCATGCAAATTATTGTAGAGTAGATATCCCTTGTACATTTGAGGAGGCGATTTGTTGCGAAGATAGTGAAGATTGGAAACAAGCTATGGATAAGGAAATAGAATGTCTTTATAAGAATAAAACTTGGAAATTGAAAGAGTAAAAGAATAGAAAGGGTAAAAGGCAAAGACGTATTAGATGTAAAATGGGTTTACACGAGAAAATCAGATGACAGGTATAAGGCTAGATTAGTGGTAAGAGGATTCCAACAAAGAAACGTAGCTGATGACATATACTCCCCAGTAGCGAGTAATCAGACCTTTAAGATATTGCTATCATATTGTTGTCAAAATGGATTAATTATTGAGCAAATGGATGTAGAAATTGCCTTTTTAAATGGTGAAGTAACCTCGGAGGTATATGTAAATCAATCAAAGGGATATGCGGACGGAACGAATAGAGTTTGTAAACTATCGAAAGCGCTGTATGGGTTAAAAGAAAGTCCAAGAGACTGGTATGAGTGTTTTGATAAGTATGTGACGAGATTAGGTTTTAAAAAGAATAACATAGAGTTGTGCCTATATACACATGGAGAGGGAGAAAATGTTGCTTATTTGTTAATATATGTAGACGATTTGCTAATTTGTAGTAAAAACAAAAGGAAGATACAAAATGTAAAGAAGTTATTAACTAATAGATTTGAAATGAAAGATTTAGGTGAAGTCAAAGAATATCTTGGAATAAATATAGAGTATGATTATTTCAAAAATGAAATGAGATTAAGCCAAAAGAAATACATTGAATCATTAGCAAACAAATATAAGTTACAAAATAGCAAATTGTACTGTACACCTATGGAGACCAACTTAAAAATTGAAAAAGCTGAGATAAATAGAGAGGATATTGGATATAAAAATTTAATTGGCGCATTGTTGTATATTAGTGTAAATACCAGACCCGATATAAGTTATAGTGTGAATTATTTGAGTAGATTTCAAGATTGTTGTAATGAGACACATTTTAAATATGCTTTGCGAATATTGAAATATTTGTACCGGACTAGAGATTTAAGATTAGATTATAAAAGGAATGAAAAATGTGAAACGATAGATTGTTATGTGGACGCTGATTGGGCAGGAGATCATTTAGATAGGAAATCGACTTCTGGATATGTAATTAGATTGTATGGAAATGTAATTGGTTGGAAGTCTAAAAAACAAAGGTGTGTGACAAAAGCCTCGACGTATGCAGAGTATGTAGCTCTATCGGAAGCGGTGAGTGAATTAATGTCTATTAGGGAAATTATGAAAATCTTCAATGTAAATCTAGACGATAACCCTGTAAAAATTTATGAGGATAACTCTGGAGTGATAAGTATAGCAAAGCACGGAAATTTTACAAAAAATTCTAAACACATTGAAGTTCATTACCACTATGTTCACGAGTGCTTAAAGGAGAACAAGATAAACATACTTAAAGTAAGTACAGACGAAAATACTGCGGATATTTTTACGAAGGCACTGTGTAGAGAGAAATTCGAAAGGTTTAGGTCATGGATGAATGTAAATTAAGAGAAATGTAAATAAATAAGTGTTAAAGTTTCTGTTACGTAATTCGTCAAAGCATGTAAATACGATTAAGTGTACAGTATAAATGTAAGGAGGCGTGTTGGGAATATGATACATTTACACTGTACATGTGAATGTGTGTGTAAGCGTCAGAGGACGTCCGGGTCTTGGTTGAGACAAAAGACAAGAGCCAGTCGTTAGAAGTATCTGGAAGAGTCGGTTGACAACAAGCGTGCGTGCGAGTAGGTTTTTGAGGTCTTAAGAGTATAAGATATATGTATAACAGTTGTGTGCTAAATAAAGGGAATTATTTGTATTTCCGAATCCATTCTATATCTTTTCAGCATAATATATTTAAAGAAAAAGATTGATCGTACCTTCTGATCTGAAAAAATAGCTCTGTTTATTATACATTATACATTATACATGTGTATGGGAATTAACTAGTGTCTATATAGTTTCACACTGACAAAATAGTTTCGAGTTACTTGAAAATAGTTGCTTGATTCAAGCAACTGTACGCGTTAACAAAATAGTTCCAATTTACTTGAAAATAGTTGCTTGATTCAAGCAACTGTACGCGTTAACAAAATAGCTTCGAGTTATTTGAAAATACTTGCTTCACTCAACTGCACACATTAATAAAATAGTTTCAAGTTACTTGAAAATAGTTGCTTGATTGAGGTAACTTGACCAATCTGAATCATCATAAAAACTTGGAAGGATATTTCAGACAAAATTACAGGTTCACATTGGCAAAATGATTTTAACTTACTTGAAAATAGTTGCTTGATTCAAGCAACTGTACACGTTAACAAAATAGTTTCAAGTAACTTGAAAATAGTTGCTTGATTCAGGTAACTTGACCAGTCTGAATCATCATAAAAACTTGGAAGGATATTTCAAGCAAAATTA
Organism: Bombus affinis; assembly: GCF_024516045.1. Classification (NCBI taxonomy): domain Eukaryota; kingdom Metazoa; phylum Arthropoda; class Insecta; order Hymenoptera; family Apidae; genus Bombus; species Bombus affinis. The sequence continues at coordinate 16,799,296 of NC_066346.1, read as the reverse complement.
CAGATTCACATTGGTAAAATAATAGGTTCACATTGACAAAATGGTTTCGAATTGCTTGAATTCAAATCGTTTGACGAAGCAACATGACTAATCTGAATAGTTTAATTGTCATCTTTATCCAAGACTCGCATAGTCAATCGAGCCATTCGGAAATCACATTGACCAACTCCAAAATTGAAAAGTAGAGAAAAGTAATTACAAGTATCGCAAGTGGTGAGACAATATGCGATAAAAGTGAAAAGATGAGCGTGGCGTTAAGCTCTAAGGAACTAGAGGTTTTGTGAGAAAGCAGGTAGTGGCCTAACGAAAAAGGCGGAGATCTCCCTAACGGAAAATCCGAGTCTCCCCATAAACAATGTCGCCTAGGACCCAAGTTAGTAGGAGGCTTTTTCCTCCTATCTTCCTTCCCAACATTGGTCATAACCAATCAGCATCGCGGATCATTGCCCTCACTTGCCTAACTGAAAATGTAAGCAACGAATCCGCGTTCTTCGGTCAAAGGGCACACCCATACCGAGCTTTCCTCCGCATTCACATTAGAATAAAACTTTAGAGTTTGATCGTCTCTCACGGTGTCTAGAGTTCCTGCATTTCCTATAACTCTCACCGTTCCTACCTCTCCAGAGTTTGATCGTCTCTCACGGTGCCTAGAGTTCCTGCATTTCCTACAACTCTCACCGTTCCTACCTCTCTAAGAGTTTGATCGTCTCTCACGGTGTCTAGAGTTCCCATAATCCCTATAGCTCTCACCGTTCCTATATCTTTCAGAGTTCCTTCATCATTTCTCAAGGTGCCTACACGGCCTAGAGTCTCCTAAGGCTCTCACATTATCCAGAACTCCGACAGTTCGTATAACTCTCAAGGGCCTAGAGCGCCTAAACGGGAATTTACGACTCCCGTTGACGCGTATTCTAACGACCGCGTCTCCCCGCGATAGCTCGAAAATACAAGGACCATCGCCGAGGGAAGCTACTTTCCTGTCCACCCTCTCTCAAACATCGGCTCCTCAGCTAGGTGGCCGAAGACATTCGGTCGTTACGATTGAAAGAGTGTCACCGACTTTGTTTGGCCGTAATCGTCGCGAATCAATCGCCGGTTTTCCTCTTGGAGGCGTGACCAGAATATTGCCGAATCGTCGAGACCCAGAGTCTAGAATGTCCGCACCACCGAGCGGTAGAGGAAGTACGCACAATCTTCGGTTGGACATTATGGACGACATCGCAGACCTAAAAGCGAGGAAGATAAGATGAGTGTAGAGATGAAAAAATTAAGCAGAGATCAAACTTACGCGCTACACTTGATCTTCATTTTCTTTAAATTTTGATCCAGCTGATAAATCAGTAATTAAACAAAGGGAACTAAGTTTGAAATCAAGCGAATCTGAAATACTATCAGACTGTTGCTACGTGAGAACAATAGCCATCTTGTACTTGGTATTTGCTCGATTCCAAACTCTAATCGATATACCAGCAGAATTTACCAGCAAAATAATTATTCAGAGATTCTGTCGGTAAAACAATTGAAGTTTAAAATCGAACGAATCCGAATTACTGCGAGATCGTTGGTGACTATTGTTCTCGTAGCAACAAACTGATGGTACTTCAGATTCGTTTGATTTCAAACTACAATTGATTTATCAATAGAGTTGTCGAAGAATTATTTTGTCGATATCGGTGTAGAACAATAGCCAACAACGATCTCGCTGTACTTCATATTTCCTCTATTACAAACGTCGATTCATTTACCAGCAGAGCATCTGAAGAATTATTTCACATGGATCATGTAGAAAAAAAAACGAACACGAAAATGGAACTGTAATAACATTTTTCATTCCTTGTTGAGAGCCGTTCTTAAACATTTTGCAGGAATTTTCCCTTCGCAAGAAGATCGAAAAATAACCACTTTTGACGCTCTGTTTTCATCCCATATGAATTTTATCTTTAATATTACCGATTGATAATAATGTCACTGCGATATTGTCCGCAATGATTGCAAATTATCTTCTCCACGTTTCACCTATATCGATAATACAGAATATCAAACAACAATTATTTAATTTCACGTTGTTGTTGACTTTATTAATTTTTACGATAAAGTGCATTCTCTGGAAGAGATTTTACGATTTACGATTTTCTTTTTCATTCCTCCTTTCACCTACGATGGCTCTTAAACAAGAAACGATATCGTAACGAGAAATACAACTTACCTGAGCGTCCACTTTGGTTCCACTAGTGTTGTCCCATACGACTTTGTGTTTGACCTCGCTATTAGGGGACTTTTTACCCAATGTTTCCTTCACCGCCTTCACTACCTTCGATTTATCGAACTTGAGACTTAAACTGGCCGTTACCAAATCTTCCGGCTTCTTCGACATCGGTTGGTGTCGCTTCGTGAACCAATTCGACGGTGCCATAAAGGTCGAAATAGCGGCTTTCGAGGATCCGCTAAGCTTACTTTTAGCTCCGTGCAATGTCGACACGTCGAAGCTGTTGGAACGGAAGCTCTTCGATCGACTTCCTTTCTGTTCGGTCGTTTTTCCGGGCCAGTTTGATTTGCTATCGTCCCGCGAACTCGGCGCTTCCTCGCCGCATCGGTTGATTTCCGTCGCGGAAGACGCTAACGAGCTTAGAATCGATATCAGATCCGTATTAGAGCAGACAATGCCCGCAGCACCGGAAACGGGTGCACTCGCGGCTCTTGGCAGTTCCGAGACGCGCTTTCGGAGAGAAGACGTCGGCGAAACCGACGGAGTAGGCATTTCAGAGAATCGTTGTTTCGGCTGTTGAGTGTAACGTTGAGCGGAACTGTTACCCTCCAGCGGCTGTATTTCGTACACTTGCTCCGTCGACGTCCTGTACATCCTTAAGCGCACCTGGCAAACGGATTGCTTTTATTCTTTTTTATCATAATTCGCGCGTTATGATACATGTTTCGATGATTGAGCCGTTAAGCGTGACAAAGCGATGGAATTGTTTTGCACAGAAATTCTGGTTCTAAAATTATGTTAGGGATTCTAGGGCGTAATAACATCTTGGAACGCAAAGTTATCGATGTGTCGATGAAAGTTAAGCGAGTTTTATCGAAGCACACGTTCGAGTCTTTGGGCGATTGCTAGGAATACGCGTAATGTTCTTTTCTGTGAGCTGAAAAGTTGAACGACTATAAAAGGCGTTTGTAGAGGATTTGAAAGCGGAAAAAGAGGCAGATTATTTAATACATAATATCTTCCTTTATAATATATCTAATATCCTAATAATTAGATGAACGTAATACAAATGTTTAGAATCAGAAATTATCTGTTTATATAGAGATCTATTTGATGCAAGATCTAAAATCAATCAAATCGGATTGTACGGACGTATATTTGTAAAGCAACGAATATTTGGTTCTTTCAAATCTTAACTTCGCACGATCGTATAGAAGTTCGTCAACTTTAAACTCGGTTTTTCTTAGTCTGCAAACTAGCGGAGATAGAGCGGCTAAAATAAACGAAAGATCCTTACCTTCCTCGCTTTTAGGTCTGCGATGTCGTCCATAATGTCCAACTGAAGATTGTGCGTACTTCCTCTACCGCTCGGTGGTGCGGACATTCTAGAGACTCTGGATCTCGACGACTCGGCAATATTCTGGTCACGCCTCCAAGAGGAAAACCGCCGATTGATTCGCGACGATTACGGCCAAACAAAGTCGGTGACACTCTTTCAATCGTAACGACCGAATGTCTTCGGCCACCTAGCTGAGGAGCCGATGTTTGAGAGAGGGTGGACAGGAAAGTAGCTTCCCTCGGCGATGGTCCTGATCCTTCTCCGCCACGATCGCTCATTCGTCTCACCTGTCGACACAAACATCAAGATAGTTTCGATACGCGAGAACTGTCGTAGTGACGATCGAGCCTGGCGAAAGTCAAATTGACCAACTTCATCTTTGGACAATCTCATAATTTCGCAATTTCATCGTCCAAGTACACGATTGATTCTCACAAAACCTCTAGTTCCTTAGAGCTTAACGCCAAGCTCATCTTTTCACTTTTATCGCATATTGTCTCACCACTTGCGATACTTGTAATTACTTTTCTCTACTTTTCAATTTTGGAGTTGGTCAATGTGATTTCCGAATGGCTCGATTGACTATGCGAGTCTTGGATAAAGATGACAATTAAACTATTCAGATTAGTCATGTTTATTTTCCTATCCTTATTTTTAATTTACACTATCCTTATTTTTTATAGACTTAAAACAAAAAACAAACAACAAAGAAATCTACAACATCAATCGGCTGATGAACTCCATAGTTAAGTTCGAGCCACCTCTTGTAAAGAAAGAAATAATACAATGCAAAAGGTGCCAAAGGTACGGCCACACGCAGAAATACTGCAATCATAACTTCCGGTGCGTAAAATGTGCAGGTAATGACCCCACTGACCAATGCACTAAATCCCCGGAAACCCCCGCCAAGTGTATCCACTGTCAAGGAGAGCATCCTGCGAACTACAAAGGATGCTCAGCCTACAAAACACTACATAATATAAAGTATCCAAAACTGAGACCCAAGGACATAACCATACAAGAACCTAAACACCAAAAACTCACCACACCAACAGTATCCTATGCGCAGGCAACGCAAGGAAACGTAAACAACTCGAAAACACACAGTGTACACACAGAAAATAGAATTCCCACCCCACAAAACACAGACAACTTTACCAGACTCGAAAAACTTATCGAGAAGCAAACTGAGCAAATTAACAACTTGCTGTCACTACTCACACTCTTCATGGACAAATTCATATGCACAGAAGCAAAATAAAACCAATGCGAATAGCTCTGTGGAACGCCAACGGTCTAGCTCAGCACAAATTTGAACTAGAACTATTCTTAAAACAACAGCAAATCGATGTGATGCTCATATCCGAAACCCACTTCACCGACAAAAACTACCTCAAAATACACGGCTACAACTTCTACCACACACAACACCCCAGCGGAAAGGCCCACGGCGGCACCGGAATCATAATCAAATCAAACATCAAGCACTACGAACTTCCACCATTCCAGAAAGACTACCTCCAAGCAACAAACGTAGCAATAGAAGACTGTCATGGTACAATCATCACTTCAGCTGTATACTGCCCTCCCAGACACTCCATCGCCAAAGAAGACTTCGACAACTTCCTGGACACCCTGGGCAATAGATTCATAGCCGGAGGAGACTACAACGCCAAACACACCCAATGGGGCAGCAGACTGGTTACAGTAAGAGGCAAAAACCTCCTCAACAGCATAATAACCAACAACCTCAACTACCTTACCACATACGAACCCACACACTGGCCCACCGACACAAACAAAATACCCGATCTCCTTGATTTCCTCATAACTATAAATATCTCGTCAAGACACGTCCAAATCAATTCCTCGGCTGATCTCTCCTCCGACCATTCCCCCGTGATAGTAACAGTCATTTCAACAATCATCGAGAATACACCTAATGGCTCCATTCATAACCAACACACCAACTGGCAGCTCTTTAGAGAAATCTTCACACACACAACTTCAGCCTCAACCTCACTAAAAACCGATGAAGAAATCGAAGCAGCCACGGAATACCTAAATGCGAGCATAATAAACGCTATTCGCGTCTCCACACCGGCAAAAACGTCCATCAGCAATCACGAATACCCCCAGTACATATTAAAAAAAATAGCAGAAAAACGTAGACTAACAAGGGTATGGCAGACCCATAGAACACCGGAGTACAAACGCAAACTAAACAACGCAACTAGAAAACTATCCAAAACCATAAAAAACTACAATAATGACTGTTTTCACAAATATCTCGCCAGCTTGTCCCCAACAGCCGACTCCAACTACTCACTATGGAAGGCCTCCAGGAAACTCACGCGCCCTCCACAAATAATACCTCCAATCCGCCGCCCTCAAGGCGGATGGGCGCGTAGCCCTACAGAAAAAGCCAACCTATTTGCCAAACACTTGTCTGAAGTATTCAAACCCCATTCCTCCGTAGCTGCTGCAGACGTTACCGAATACCTGCACACTCCCTTCCAAATGTCCCCTCCTATTGAGCCCTTCACTTCTGAAGAGATTATAGAAGGAATCAGTCGCCTAAACCCCAAGAAAGCAGCAGGTCACGACCTAATAGGAAATAAAGCAATCAGGGAACTTCCCATAAAAGGGATTGCACTCGTCGCATCAATCTTTAACGCTATCCTCCGCCTTCAACACTTTCCCAAGGCTTGGAAAATCTCACTAATCACCCTCATCCCTAAAAACGGTAAACCAATATATGAAATTCCTCCTATCGCCCAATCAGTCTTTTACCTACCCTGTCTAAACTATTCGAGAGAATGCTCACGAATCGTCTCCTCCCACTCCTAGAAGAATTGAAAACACTCCCAGACCACCAATTCGGCTTCCGAAAACAACACTCAACAGTAGAGCAAATCCACTGCATAACCCACATGATCAGCCAAACCCTTGAAAAGAAAAAATACTGTTCAGCGGTATTCCTAGACATCCAACAGGCATTCGACAAAGTATGGCATGAAGGTCTACTCTACAAGATCAAAAAGATCCTACCCCATCCATACTACTCCATCTTAAAATCCTACCTAACCAACAGACAATTCATAGTTAAATGCCTAGGCGCCTCTTCCGCAACATTCCCAATAGAATCCGGCATACCCCAAGGTAGTTTCCTCGGACCCCTACTGTTCTCCATCTACACTGCCGACTTACCTATATCAAACGAGGTAACAATAGCAACATTTGCCGACGACACAGCACTATTAGCTACCCACGCAGACCCGGCAATTGCCTCATCCACTCTCCAGCGAAGTCTGGACTCCATGGAAAAGTGGTTCCAAAAATGGGGTTTTAAAATAAACGAAAAAAAATCCTCCCGTGTAACATTCACGCTCCGAAAACAAACCTGCCCCCAGGTCACCATTAACAACGCAATAATCCCAAGCAAGGACTCCGTAAGATACCTGGGCATGACCCTGGACAGGAGGCTAACTTGGAAAAAACATATCTCAGAAAAAACAAAGCAACGAAAGGAAAAACTAAGAAAATTCTATTGGCTCACGGGCCGGCGCTCCAAACTAAACATACAGAACAAAATAACCCTCTACAAGGCCGTAATAAAACCTGTCTGGACCTACGGAATCCAACTATGGGGAACAGCAAGTAACTCCAACATTGAAATACTCCAACGCTTCCAATCGAAAACGCTAAGATCCCTATTAAATGCACCCTGGTATGTTACCAACGAAACAATCCACCGTGACCTCAAGATACCTACAGTCAAAGATGAAATACACAAGTCCAGAAGCAGATATAACACAAGAGTCAACAACCACCACAACCCATTAGTGACCCAACTACTGGACACGACGGACCAGATCCGCAGACTAAAAAGAAAATACCCTCTAGATTAAATCCTTAGTTTCTACTAGAACCAACAATATAAAACTATTATAATCCATGTCATTGTATCACGCCAAACTAAGTTACTGAAAATTCTCAACGAGAATTGATTGTAAATATTCTAATAAATAAAAAAAAAAAAAAAAAACATCTTCTCAATTGCGCTACCAAATACCTACGGACAAAATTGTTCTTATAAATTTATGAATATTATGTGTTTACGTATTTGAATGAAAAGTGTTTTTCTTCACTTCACTTCAATGTAACGAGACGTGTCTATCATGATTACACCGGTAAAAATTGAGACTAATTTGGAAATATATATATGGAAGCTAGAAGATGCTTATTGCAGACGTACACATAGCAAAAAACTAATGTACAATGTAAAGAGTATTTTTAAACATATGATTGATTAGGGGTAAAAATGCTCCTACTAAAAATATTGTGACTTATTTATACAATACATAATTAACTGTCCAAATACCGATGGTAATCAATAAGCATCTTATAATTCCTATTTACATTTGTTTCAAAAGTTTCTTTCGTTTCATAAGGAAATAATAGATGCACGACACTTTTTGTTTTATATTATTCTATCGATTTATGTATGATCTATTTTGTAGTAATAGAACAAAACGAAAGAAACTTTTGAGACAGCCTAATGCATCTTGAAATTCATGAAAAGCTTCAACAAAATATTCATGGAAAGTTTCTGTAAGCGTCCGAGTACTTTCGTGAGCCGTTATATGTATAATAATTCGTTACAATGTTAGTGATAGCTTGGAAAGTGAACTATTTTTATTATACATCTTTTTACTTTCCATATTACGCTCATAGATACTCTAAAACGCCGCGATACTAACTCTTATCTATCATGTTTACGAATGCCTATAATTTGTGAAACCGCTTCTGATTTTACGGAAATTTTGCAGTTGCTTGATGAATGAAACAGATTTGTTAAGAGAATCACATGTTATAGATACCTGAACTGTGATTTATTTAATATATCTTTTCTGATTTGTTATCCTGCAACATTTCCATGTTTTACGAAGCTTTAAATTAAATTTCACAAGTTTATTTTCCTTAAGCTAAAGACGATGCTGGTGAAATATTTATTTCTGAAGTAAAAAGTAAAAATATAGCTTACATATTGCTTGTATTTAATCATGTATTACGATTAATCCTGTTGCGATACTCGTATATTTCAGTTAGGCTCTGGTTTTAGTAAACAAGAAAGATTTATAATATCTTAAGAGGATGTTTAGCATGAAATCATGCTAATAAGAAGTTTTTCATGTTTTTCTTCAGGCTTAAAATATTTTTTAATGTTGTGAAAAAATTGGGTTGAAAATGAATAAAAGAGTGCAACAGGGTATTTAAGCAAACTAATGTCTCTTATATGAATAAGTCGAGTGATATGCTGTAAATTATTTTCACAAAAAGACACCCATTTTTATTATTGTTTTCTAAACAAAATTCAATATGATTTGTTATACCTGTAATAGGAAGTTTCTTTAACTAACATTTAGTTATCGATCCTATTTTTATTGAAGTTTAACAATACTGTTCAATATTAATAATTATTAATTTATAAGTGAAGGGTAATTCCAACGAAGAAAGATATCATTTGCAAACAAATAGTTTCAGATAAAATCAGCATTGGTACTGTAAATTTAAGATATTATAAATCTAATATGTATTGTATCGCAAAGCGGGATTCATGATGAAAAATTAAATATAAAAGTCCATGAAATTTCGCAAATTTAAACATCTCAGTTTGTACAGCTTTAATAAATGTGGACAAAAGTTTAGTCTATCTCTATATTTAAATAACGCATGATATTTAATTCTACGGTATAATTAAACAAAGATTCGAAGCTGAAAATTTCGAAATATAATTGAACAATATATCGTACAATAAATGTTATATGATGTTCTGTAAAGGAGAATTGCATTTTTATGAAGAGGATCAAAGATAAAAGAGATTTTTGTTGAACGATACGACCGTTTCGAAATTCTTGTGTATGTATAGTGTATCTCGTACAAAAGATATTACAACAAGCGTCCAGTCATAATGTGAAACATTAATCAAAATTTCTAATCTCGAGTGTTTCAAGCCCCAGAACTCATCTTAATAAATATAAGAAGGACAGATTAAATTCAATTTGATTTTTCTAATTTTCTCGTTAATAATTAAATATGAGCATCAATCAATCAATAGTTCATAATGCACGGTATAATGCGTGTATAACATTCATCTGATTTCAATTAACTTACGTTTAAGCAAAATAATTATTCGAACTAGTTTATCATTCACATTATTACACATTTTAATTGTATATATATCTAGTACAACATAGAAAGGATGTTTTAGGATTATGAGTATTCATTTAATTTTTAAGAAGAACAATAAGATTCAATACATGTACACAATAGTTAAAAATATGAAATCCAGTCGCTTTTACATTAAGTACCATTTCCTCGTAAATGAACATACAAAAGATAAATGTCAATAACTATAAATGCCTGTTTAATGTTTCTTTTTTGTTACGATTATATATGTAAAATTAGTTCTTGTAATGAATACTGCTTATAGGAACAAGGATTATTTTTCACTTGAAATAAGTTTGCTTTGATATTTTAAATGACTGAATAAAATGCAGACAAAATATTTTAACCATACACGTAAAGATTCAAGTACGTTACATACAATAACTATAAGAATATATTTTTAAAAACGTAAGAATTTGTACTTTAGATAGCAATGCGTTTAAAAGTTATTTTATGAATTCACTTTATTAATTACTGATTTAAAATCTCCAGCATTTTCAGTAAAATGTCCAGAAAGTAGAAGAAAAGTACAACAAAAGTAGAAAACAGTTAATTTTGTAATATAAATTTATAGTCTACCGAATTAATACTCATATTTCTAAAACAGGGTCTATACACTTTCAAAATTTCAATCAAATCATATGCATAGTATTTCTTTTATCTCATATTCTAATTTCACCACATTGAATTTTCTAAAGAAAGATGATCTATTTATTTTAGATAACGCAAATCCTTTATTTTAGATATGCAAAGTCAAATATATTTTTGTCAATAAAGACACAAAAAATCTTAGATGTCTAAATGTCAGCTTTAAGAACAGTAGACTTGCCTGCCTTCAAACTTAAATGTCCTTTCCAGTAGTAAAACTTAAATAACATTAACAACGGCAGTAATATTTACGCCTACAGATGGAGGATATTAGACTTCGATTAAAATACAAGTAGCTCAATAAATATGTGTCTAAGTACGATGGTTAAAGAATAACGATTCGTCATTCTTTATTCCAGCGCTTAATGCTATCCTTCTTTCAACAAATACAATCCTAGAACAATGCCGCTGAAGAGAAATGTTATGCGTGAATTTATTTGCCTTTGCGGGACGAAGGTTTATTAAATTATTAAATGAAAATATTAAATGAAAATGAATATGTATAATTGTGTGTATAAAAATTGATATATGTATGTATGTATAAAATATATATATGTATGTATATATATATATATGTCGGGTTGGCGTTAAGATTAGAGTTAGGTTTAAGGGCGTGAAACGAATCCCTATTGGCGCTAGACGTGATCGTTATGCAATAGAGGAGATATTTACTAGTGCAAATATGACTATGATGGAATTGGACAAGTAATCGCGATAATTAGATACTCGAGAAGCAAATGACAATGATCCTAGGCTCGATAACGAATCCGCGGTCAACGGGATGACGAACTTTACCCTTCGTTAGCGTCTAAGTTACACTGTATGTTAGAGCAAGGGGCAATTATTACGTATACGAAAGACAGGTCGATTGCCGATGAGATGGCACTAGAGAGAGTGGCTCTCCGTCGCGGTGACGCTGTCGAAGAAATCTATGATGGGTGTGCCTAAGGGCACGATCATGAGAGTGCCAAGAGATCATCGGATTCGCGGAGAAAAGTCTTCGTTCGAAGGGTGAGGGAAATTGAAGTTGCTGTTAATTGGTCAATTTCCATGTTGGTGGTTAGAGAAAGATATTAGCTGTCCTTGGGAAAAGTTGCTAGCGGGAAGCGTCGTTCGTGGAAGGATAGATTTCTCTTATCTTCCCGTAGTTGGGGCACAGGCTATTTGTCTATTTGAAAGACTTTGTATAATTGAAACTTAATATTCGTAGCCGGTCCTCGCCCAGCTAAACATATACTGTGAAGATGCGTTGGCATCTAGCAATCATCTTACCCGAAGGACAAAGTCTGCGTGTGGCGAGCCACGGGGCAGAAACCATTGAAACGTTTACCGTCGTGCCCTGTCCCAAGTATTTCTTTTAAGAGGAACTATAGAATTACTTCATGCCTTTGTTAGACAAAACGTTCATCCCTTTGACCGCGGCTACGTTCGGCGACAGATTGTCGCCTCGAGCCCGAGCTCACTATCATAAATCTCAAACAAATACAGTCGGATCGAATGACAACAGTTTCTTAATACGGCTATGGTGAAATCTAAATTTCAATACTAGGGGTCTTCCCAAAGTTCCAAAGGGAAGGTTCCGGTGTTCTTTCATCTCCGACATATATATATTATTATAATGACTTATTTTAGTAATGACTTAATTTGTATAGTAAAAACAGCTAAAATCTCATGTAAGATTGTTGGGATGTTACGTGATATTTCTGTTGCATCATTGATTATCGTTATACTTTGAAAAATAATTAAGGAAGCGAACAATGCGTGGACGATTATAGCAGTTTTATTAATAAACGAACGTTTAATAGAGAATATGGATTTACTGGATAAATAAATGTTTCATTAAATGTAACTGGTACGCGCAGAATAATATGTTGTTACATGTATGAACTAAAGTTGATGTAATACTCATATTATATTTATGGTTTCAAAGAATTAATAAAATCTGCTGAGATTCAAACGTATGCTCTCCCTTTTATTCTATGAGAATTAAACATTTGGAAGATTTTATGAAAATGCACTAAACAATCAGAAGCATCTGTTTCTCCTTTTCTTTTTCTTTTTTTTAAATATGTTGATTGCCACGCGATTTTTATACTTATTTTGACTTGGATAGATAGATTAAAGCGTACCATACCAAGACATTTCATTCTTGCAAAATATTCTAGTCTATTTGCGTACCTAAACACCTAAACACCTAAACACTCAACGTGTTGAGGAATTAAATTTGAGATTTAAAGTGCCACAATCTCAATGACTATATCTACTTTCATGCGAGTACCGATATAGTTTACCAGAAAATTACAAATATGTATCATTTTAATATGAATATAAATAGAAGCATCTGTTTCTCCCTTTTTTTTTTTTTTTTTTTTAATATGTTGATTGCCACGCGATTTTTATACTTATTTTGACTTGGATAGATAGATTAAAGCGTACCATACCAAGACATTTCATTCTTGCAAAATATTCTAGTCTATTTGCGTACGTGCTCATAATCTTGGCTGATAACCGCCATTCGCTATATACATCGTTGGTATCGACGTCAAAGGATTAACACAGACAAATACACAATCCATACAATCCGATTTGATTGATTTTAGATCTTGCATCAAACAGATCTCTATATAAACAGATAATTTCTGATTCTAAACATTTGTATTACGTTCATCTAATTATTAGGATATTAGATATATTATAAAGGAAGATATTATGTATTAAATAATCTGCCCCTTCTTCCGCTTTCAAATCCTCTACAAACGCCTTTTATAGTTGTTCCACTTTTCAGCTCACAGAAAAGAACATTACGCGTATTCCTAGCAATCGCCCAAAGACTCGAACGTGTGCTTCGATAAAGCTCGCTTAACTTTCATCGACACATCGATAACTTTGCGTTCCAAGATGTTATTACGCCCTAGAATCCCTAACATAATTTTAGAACCAAAATTTCTGTGCAAAACAATTCCATCGCTTTGTCACGCTTAACGGCTCAATCATCGAAACATGTATCATAACGCACGAATTATGATAAAAAAGAAACTGTCTTTCGAATAAAAGCAATCCGTTTGCCAGGTGCGCTTAAGGATGTACAGGACGTCGACGGAGCAAGTGTACGAAATACAGCCGCTGGAGGGTAACAGTTCCGCTCAACGTTACACTCAACAGCCGAAACAATGATTCTCTGAAATGCCTACTCCGTCGGTTTCGCCGACGTCTTCTCTCCGAAAGCGCGTCTCGGAACTGCCAAGAGCCGCGAGTGCACCCGTTTCCGGTGCTGCGGGCATTGTCTGCTCTAATACGGATCTGATATCGATCCTAAGCTCGTTAGCGTCTTCCGCGACGGAAATCAACCGATGCGGCGAGGAAGCGCCGAGTTCGCGGGACGATAGCAAATCAAACTGGCCCGGAAAAACGACCGAACAGAAAGGAAGTCGATCTAAGAGCTTCCGTTCCAACAGCTTCGACGTGTCGACATTGCACGGAGCTAAAAGTAAGCTTAGCGGATCCTCGAAAGCCGCTATTTCGACCTTTATGGCACCGTCGAATTGGTTCACGAAGCGACACCAACCGATGTCGAAGAAGCCGGAAGATTTGCTAACGGCCAGTTTAAGTCTCAAGTTCGATAAATCGAAGGTAGTGAAGGCGGTGAAGGAAACGTTGGGTAAAAAGTCCCCTAATAGCGAGGTCAAACACAAAGTCGTATGGGACAACACTAGTGGAACCAAAGTGGACGCTCAGCTAAGTTGTATTTCTCGTTACGATATCGTTTCTTGTTTAAGAGCCATCGTAGGTGAAAGGAGGAATGCAAGAACGCACATAATACGCAAAAATCTATGGCAGATTCAAAGTACAGTACTCGTTGTGATATTCGGTAAAGATAATAAGTTCTCCTATGGAGATTTCATTTTTCAAATTATTCTCGTACAAGTACGTATTTGCATAAATAAATAACACACGGTCTCTGCGTAAATACCCAGGCCAGTTATAAATATTTCAGTTTGCCAACGATATCTCAACATGTGGGACACTCACATGTGTGCTACTTCGTGAGCGATGATAAAGGCGCTGGTCAAGCCTTCGTCTCGATTTAACGCGCACGATCTCGAAGGACCTCCTATATCTAATCGCGTCAACCATACAGCAACATCGTGATTTACGTCCTTCGAGGACAGCATCTTTCTGTTCCATTTGTTCACGTTCTCGAGAGATCGTCTGGCATCGCCACGGCGGACCTACGACAATTTATTAATATTTTCTTAATAAAAGCTAGCAAATATTACGAATATATTATATTTATTATTACATCATGCATTATATACTATATATAAATATTCGTCAATGATAATAAATATATGTGCAAGTAATCGTGTTGTTGATTGTAATCAAATGTAACTTGTAACGCTATTAGTATTTTAATCTTCCTGAAAAATGTTGAAATGTTGATTCAACAGCAGAGAAGAATAGCAGAAAAAGAAAAGTAAAAGGAATCGCAAGTGTGGTATATCAATGATATTATCATAGGTCTATAACATTAAATTAAGATTCTTAAGAGATGAAAAAGGTTTAATAGTCGATTATACAGATATTTCGGATACACGATAAATGCGAGGTTTGTCAATGATCCGTGAAAATTGTTTGTTTGGAAATTTGTTTCCAAGGGATCGTTCACGGTTGTCCAATTTAACAAAATGGAACTCGTTGCATTTTATCGATCTAAAACGTCATGCGCAGATATTTTGACCTATATAATTTATATACCATACACTGTACAGATAAGTAGAAAATAAAATAATTGACACTCGCATATGCGTATCTCAGATAGTTACTACTTTAGTTAAATGATTTAATTTAATGGAAATCGCTTACCATAACGTCTCGTTTTTCCGCGTATAAAATCATTCGTACGATCACTAGAATCATGTTGGATTCGAGCGATGGGTCCATGTAAATTGCACTGACCTAGGATTAAAATACGTACGAAAATGTAACAGGCGTTAAAACAGTATTACAGCCTTACAAATAAATTATTATTCAAAACTCTCGTAAATACATCGTATCTTATATAATTTTCCTAAAAAATTAATTTTATTCGTTATATTTATCTTAGGAAATGTACGTTATTAATCTCAACAGCATTGGAAAACCAATTACCGAATGGCTGAAATTAATCGATTACAAAATTCCATTACGGATAAATTATTCGCTGAACTTTTTAAAAGATACGTGTAAGCTTTGAACAGTGTAAACAGAAAATACAGAGCTTCCATCCGAATATACGATCGAGATGTTTGAAAGCAAGTAGCGTACCTTGAAAATACAGAGATACGCATAACTCTGCCCTATGTTTCCCGGTTGCTTGCGTACATATGTAGGAGGAGGTATTCTATATCTAAGTATAATAACAGAATTTCGTTTGGTATTACTTACGATGTTTAAAAGAGCCAAGATATATTGCTGTACTCGAATTCCATGAAAATCTACCACGGAGTAATCAGCAGCTATTCCAAGCTCGAGCCATCGTGGCGGCGAATCCTTAGCAGCTGGTCTTTTCTCTATGAAATGACTTATCTTAGAAATCGACTTATCTTCCACGAAATTAGAAAGTCTACTCGACTCGACTTGATAGCTTAAACGCATAATTATTAAAAGCATAAATTAATATCTACGAGCAAGTATTCGTGGAATAATTATAATGATATAAATAATTATTTCAAAAGTATAATTTCAAAAATATCAATTCGGTATCACCGTGAATTTCATCCTGCAAATTTCTTTAAAATTCTTGACAAATTTTGGTAAACGTATTCCTCCAGCAAATTTGTCTATTTTTCTATTTTTTTACATTAAATTAGGCAAGATAGATAAAGATTCGTGCAATGGACAATATACATATGTGTAATAGACAGGGAATAATAAAATAAATTAAAAACAGCGAAATATAGATGAACGTGTAGAAGATCAAGCGAGAGTGGAACGCAATAGGGAGAATACTTGTAAACCGAGTTCCTTTTAAGGCTGAAGATAAGCTATTCTTATATTACATGCTGTTATTATTACTTTTGTACACGATAGATTGGAATATCAGTACAATTTCTTTCTTTCAGTAATATTCGATGATTCGTTAATTTATTAACCGCTATATTGTACGTGGTAAGTAGAAAAGCAACGATTGTACAAGAATGGCATTTGGAAAAATATTTGACTTACTTGATAATTTGTTCCTTTGCCATTTAGGACCAGAGAAGTATCCAATTTCCTCGGGATTTGTTATTTTATATAGGTTGGGGTTGATAATCAATCTCGGATCCACTCGGATTGGTTATCACACCTTTTATTTTCTCTCTTATACAAAACACCAAATCACACAGCAAACGTCTAAACTCTCCCAATGCGTCTTAGCAATTAAGGCGTGGTCGACTCCTATGACAAAAGAGCGTCGTTAGGAGTCGTACCAACATAACCCTAGTAACCTTTTAGTAACTAGCGGTCATACCAACTGAGCATTTCTCAACAGGATTTACGTCGATCGATAATTCTTCCACTATTGTATCGTTGTATTCTGTGGAGACATCGTCTTTTTCATCGTACAGAATCAATTTCTCAGCTTCTGGGTATTCCACGTCGAAGACGTCACCCTAAAGATTATAAAATCCCTGAACATCGTGGCTTAAGGAATCGCGTTTGCTTCGTTTCGACTTTCTCTTACTTTCTTCAACTTCAAATTTATTCGATTTCCCTGTAACCGAATTATCAACGTTTTACCACGTTTGCCTGTCTTATCTTCGCTATTCTCGTTACGGATAAAATGAAAAAATAGTTGCAAAATTTCTGAAATTGTAAATACGACCAGACTGGAACGTATCAACGACATATACGGTGTCACAAAATTGTGACAAGTCAATATTCCAGTTGTTAGTTTGTTGAATTTACGCCACCGCTGATTAAACGTATTACGCTTTAATAGAAAATTCAATTTCCCAGCGGGGAAAATGGAATTTTGCGCTAATTAAAGTATTGCGCTTTTGTACAAAATTCCATTGTTTTCTGTTGCCCGCGAAAATGCAATTTTACGACGGACATTTCAGACAAATTTCCATCAGACGGCTTTCCATCCGTAAAAAAGAATGCTATCTATAAAAGTGTCAATGGAAATTGATCAAAGTAACGTCAAACAAACCCGTTTAAACAGCGAGGTAAATAGACCAATTGCTTTTAACAAAACCTGTATCGTTGCTCTTAACCGTTTCACTTTTAAATATCAATCGGCGCTGTTCCTCATTAAAATTTCGATTTAAATCGAACGAGAAATACAGCGTAACACTTGGAATTTTCTATCGTTTCTCAACCATACTTCGAACATTTACGTCGCATTCTTCGATTCATAGGATCGCGATGTTGGATTCTTCGATTTCGATACAAAAACGTTTCACAGCTTTCGACGCGGGCAATTTAATTAAGAGAACATATAATTTGTTTATAAACTGCCAATTACGTGCCTTGAATTTCCGATATATGCAATAAATTTCATTGCTACTTGACCTAAGTGGGTCATAAAGTTGCAACCGTGTAAACCGTGCCACCTAATTTTATTGCATTCAATTTTCCACGTTTCCAACAATTTATCAAATTAGAATTTATCCGCGCATCGTACGAAATTTTTCATAAAAATTGATTAATAATAGTAGATATATAGCTCCTCGTATTCGTAAAATAGATTTTTAATCTGTAAACAACGAGTCGTGGTAATTACGATACGATCGATTTTCAACTTAGCAAAATTTGTTTCCATTTAACATTCACATCCAGATTGTATTTCCTTTGTAATAAATTAATTATATAATTAAATAAATTTATTATTCGAACCGATATTCAGATACAGTTCGAGTATACTTGATAAATTTTCAGACTCGATTCTCCAAGTCGAAAATGAGAACGTTTTATCCTATACTTTTTCTTCATTTTTCCACAAGGATTCGCGTTGTTCTCGCTTTCAGACGTTGTTCCGTTGCATCCTGTGTATACGGGGTGTGCCAAATTTAAACCGTCAAATTGTAAGGAGTTGATTTACAGACAAGAAGAAGAAGAAGAAGGAAGAACTTTATATAATGTTCGTCAACGGACGTTTCTTTACAGAATTACAAACGAGTATCGTTCGTACGAAACAGGTAACGACGCGTTTTCCATCGCAGCGTGCAAAAGTTCGCTGTATTATCGTGTCAGCGCAGTTGCATGCTTTTTATCATGCGACAACAAGCCCGTGTCGTTAATAGCTACAATAATGATACAATGAATAATTATTATCTGGTATGTTTGATTGGTCGTTGGAGAACGTTGTCCGTGTGCTCGGATAGAAGCCTGACATCGATCAACGATGGGAGTAATACGATCTCGTACACACAGTTGCTAACAATTCGATCGAGTTGCAAAAACCGCGTGTTTTTACTCGTTGCGCTAGTTGTTCACGCGAACTCGCATCTCCAGAATAAACCTTCCGTTTTACAGTTGCGAAACCATAAATACAGAAAAGAAAACGCAGTTATTGAAACTCTGACGAAACGCTGATAATACGGTCAATTGTCGCGTGCCGTGAAATGGAAAATTCGTCGTTACTTGTTTCATACGTACGATACTTGTTTGTAACTGTGGAAAAACGCGTTTATTGCCCAGCTTCGTACGACATGTTTTTCGGTAAATATTTACAAAGCGGACAATCTCGCCATATTCAACGGCTTTGAAATATGTTTGCCAAGGCTAATATTCCGAACAACTTTTTCCTGTAATACTCTTTACCGTCGCTCTGCTTTCCGCGATATTCGCAGCAATTTCTGTCTCGACGACAGCGATGATTTCGTAGTTTCGCTTTCCTCGATATCACTGCTAAAGCTTTTCCTACCTCGAATAACGACGCAAAGCTTCGTATGAATCGTATCTATCCTGTTACTTGATACGCGAATTTAATTCACGGTAGCCTCAGTGATGTTTCTTTCCTGTGCGAGTTGAAAATGATTATCAGAAATGCATATATATATATGTCGGCTGGACGATAGGATTGGGGGTGGAGGTGTTCGATGAATCTTCGTTGATATTGGCCATCGATGCGGTGTAACAATGGTAGAGTTTATTGGCACAAGTGAGTGGTATTACAGCGTTGGTAATTAATCACAATGTTAGATACTCGCGGCGCTATGACAATGGCCTCGGGTCCGGTAACGAATCCGCGGTCAACGGGATGTCGAACGTGTATATTTCGTGGAAGTCTAAGTTATATTCAGGTCGCCACAGAACAAGCACTACGTACCGGAGAATTACTTGTATCGTCGTTCAAATCGTACGAAAGTGTGTCTCTCCATCACGGTGACGCTATCGAGGAAAACTATGATGGGTGTGTCTAAGGGCACGAGATCATCGGATTCGTGGAGAAAAGTCTTCATTCGGAAAGTGAGGGAAATTGGAGTTACTGTTAATTGGTCAATTTCCATGTTGATGGTTGGGGAAGGGTGCTGGCCGCCCTTTGTTTGTAGGTTTGAAGGACTTTCGTTAAATAGATCTTAAGATTTATAGCGGACGCCAAAAAGACCGCGGCGGATATGAACACGGCGCTAAGAGGCAAGGTGAGAGCGCTACCAATGCGCGACAAGACCTCCGTAGAGATCAGGGATATAGACCCGCTCGTAGGCAAGGAAGAACTAGCCAGGGTGATAGGAATGCAACTGGGCATAAGCGATATCACTGAGGTCGAAGTAAAGACCCTAAAAATGGCGCCGTGGGGCACCCAATCGGCAATAGTGACGATGCCGAAAGCCTATCTGGCCAAAGAGGGGGCGAGCCGGAAGATCAGAACCGGCTTGACGATAGCCTCGATAAAGGCACTACCCAATGTGGTAAAGTGCTTCAGATGTCACATGTTCGGGCATATCGCGAACAAATGCACGGCGATAAGCCCTGGAAAGGAGATTTGGAGGAAGTGCGGAGCCAAAGACCACACGATAACTGCCTGCGTCAACGCACCCTGCTGCTCCATCTGCAGCAAGGAGAAAGGAGTGAAATTTGACCACGTAACCGGACCCCTGGCTTGTCCAGAATATAGAAGGCGGTTGAAAGCGAATAAATGAGGATACTGCAGATAAACCTAAACAGATGCAAGCTGGCGCAGGACATGATGCACCAATGCGCGATCGAACTTAGGCCGGATATAATAATAATTTCCGAGCCGAACAGGCAGCTACCGCACTGGTTTAATGACACCAAAGGAGACGCCTCGATATGGGTCACACTCCTCAATGGCAAACTGCCTGATGAAACAACAGAGGTCAAGAGCGACGGGATAGTGGGCGTCCGCGTCGGCAACGTCTTCTGCTTCAGCGGATACTGTTCGCCCAACATAAATAAGCTAGCATACTCCAAATACATAGACACGCTGTCGACTATGACGAAGAGCGTTGCTAGAAGACACGACAAGGTCGTCGTGGCCGGAGACTTCAACGCAAAGTCAACCTGTTGGGGAGGATCGACCACAGACAAGAGAGGGAGAGTCTTAATGGAGGCACTAAGCGGCCACCGGGTGTTTCCATTGAGGCTCAAGGAAAAGTACACCTTCTTCATGAACGGGAAGACGAGCTTCCCCGACATAATAAGCGTATCCAACAAGGTCAGCGAGATACACGCCGGAAGCGCGGTCTTGGACAAATACTCGGCCTCGGACCATCTGTACGTGCTCCACAGGTTTAAGGCGAGGAAGACCCGAACCGTATCGAAGTTCTACAGGTACGTGACCAAGGACATGTCGCCGGAGGAGTTCCTGAGCAGATTCGACGACACACTGAAGAAGGAGGACCTCAACGCGGCTATCGGAGAGGATGGGGCCGAGCCCTTGCAAAAGAGCATCGAAGGTACGTGCGAAGGGATGCTAAGGAAGTCGAACTGTGCGGCGAGCCGCAAGTACGCGAACTACTGGTGGAACCCGATGATCGCGGAACTGAGAGCGCAGGCGCACAAAGCGCTCAGGAAGGTGACGAGAGAAAGGAGGAAGAATGCCGGCAACACCGAGCCCCTCGTCAACGCCTACAAGGAGATCCGAAGGCAGTTAAAAAAGGAGATCGCCCGCAGAAAAAAAACAGCTTGGGCAGAATACTGCAAGATACTGGAGAGCGACCCTTGGGGCAAACCCTATCGCACGGTCATGAAGAAATGTAAAAGCAAGGGACCAACCAACGACATGCCGATCGACATGGTGAAGGCAGTCCTACAGAGGCTATTCACCTTGGGACACGGACCCCCCATTATGAGGGCCGCGAAGAGGCAGAGACCGAAGAAGAAGGAGATATTAGCCTCAGCGTCGCCATCGGCGAAGGCGATGTCGTCGATGCCGCCGGAAGAATGAACACCAAGAAGGCTGCAGGAGTCGATGGCGTGCCGGGCGAGATCGCGAAGCTGGTAGCGAGTCGCAGGAGCGAGCTCGTGACAAGGGCGTTCAACGGCATCACCGAATCAGGAAGGAACCCAGACTGCTGGAAGACGGCCAGAGTAATACTGCTAAGGAAACCGGGAAAGGATCACAGTCTACCCGAACGCGTACCGGCCGATAAGCATACTCCCAACCATGAGCAAGATCTGGGAAAAATGCTTTAAGAAGATCATCGAGAGATGCATCGGAATGGATCCGCTCCATCGGAGGCAATATAGCTTCAGAAAGAAGAGGAGTACGGTAGATGCCATCACGCAGGTGATGAAGTTTGCGAACATCTGCAAACGGAAGAAGGTAATATGCGTGGTGATCACCCTGGATATTAGCAATGCCTTCAATTCGCTCAGCTGGAAGAGCATATACGAGGAATTTGACAAGAGGAAGCTGCCATGGAAGGTCAAAAGGCTAATCGGCAGTTACCTATCCGGAAAGAGGATCATCGTGAGCAACCAGCACGGCACGGTGGAGCACGAGGTGGCGGCGGGAGTTCCGCAGGGATCCATCCTCGCACCATTCCTGTGGATCTTGGTATACGACCGGTTGCTCGAGAGACTCGACAACATGCCAATGGTCAGAGCAACCTCCTTCGCGGATGAGCTGGCCATCACATGTTCCGTCGGGAGGAACGAAGAGGCCACCGCCAAGGTCAACACGATGCTAAGGATCGCCAACGATTGGTGCACGAGTGTCGGGCTCACCCTGGCGAGAGAAAAGACGGAGGTCATGCTCATCACAAGCTTGCGAGTGCCGAGAGTGGTGAAACTCAGGTTGGGCTCCTCGGACATCGAAACGGTCGATCGCATCAGGTATCTCGTAGTCGTCATCGAATCCAGTCGGAGGTTCGGTGCGCATATCGAGATGGTGTGTAATAGAGCCGACAAGTTAATAGGACCCCTTAGGGGAATTCTACCCAACATCAACGGGCCGCCCAGCTTGGCTCGTAGGCTCTACTACAATGTGTGGGAGTCCATCGTAACTTCCGGGCACCGGTGTGGGCTTGAGCAGCGAATACCGATAAGAACAGGAAAAAGCTGAAACGAGCACAACGAACGGCCCTGTGCATAACAACGACGGCATACCGTACCGTCTCCCACGCGGCACTTTGCGTGTTGACCGGGAATCTCCCGATTTACATAAAGATAAAGATGCTCGGAGAGACCTACGAGAGGAACAAGATCCATGGGTCCAGGATTGGCACGGATGACGGCAGCAAGCTGAAGGAGGAACTGGAGGCGATTCGCAAGAAGGAACAAGAGGACTGGCAGAAGGAGTGGAACAACTACAAAAAGGAAAATATCACAAAGAAATTAATACCGAGTGCGCTGCTATTTACCAAAAAGAAGATGGACATCGATCACCACACCATGCAGCTGCTAACCGGGCATGGGAGCTTCGATGTCCATAGGAAAAGGATTGGCAAGGACACCGACAGCAACTGTCTCGACTGTGGAGACCCGAACGACGATGCAGAGCACGCCCTCTTCGCGTGCCCGAAGTGGACGGACAGAAGGATCGAGCTAGAGAAAGCTCTGGGCGGGAAGATAGACGTGGGCAATCTGATCGCCACGGTGACCGCCAAGGACGAGAGCTGGAATAAATTCAGGCAATTCTGCAAGACCGTCATGTGTCACAGGAGGGTGACAGCGCGGGCCTGGGAAGAGGCAAGGAGGAGAACGAGCGAAACAACAACTACGCGGAGCAATGAGGGCAAGAACACGAAACAAGGAAAAACCGCAGAAGGAGACCAGCCCAGTATTCTGAACTGGCTGAGAGGACGACATGAGCAGTAACTGCCCCAAGAAGTAGATACAACGGGGCACGAAAGGACAACCCTGATGACTGCCGACAGGTTTTACCTGGGTTGTCTGCCCTCTAAGCGGAGGAAGAAGGAGGAGGGGTTTTTAGTGGGTATGGCAACGACATCCGACCGACTCCCACATAACCCAGTGATGCGGGTCACTGGGCATGCGTAATAGCATTTTCCCCTCCCCACGCAAAAAAAAAGAGTCGGCTGTGGGGGACAGGCTGGCGAGATATTTGTGAAAACGTCATTATTGTAGTTTTTTATGGTTTTGGATAGTTTTCTAGTTGCGTTGTTTAGTTTGCGTTTGTCCTCCGGTGTTCTATGGGTCTGCCATATCCTTAGTCTACGTTTTTCTGCTATTTTTTTAAATATGTACTGGGGGTATTCGTGATTGCTGATGGACGTGTTTGCCGGTGTGGAGACGCGGATAGCGTTTATTATGCTCGCATTTAGGTATTCCGTGGCTGCTTCGATTTCTTCATTGGTTTTTAGTGAGGTTGAGGCTGAAGTTGAGTGGGTAAAGACTTCTCTAAAGAGCTGCCAGTTGGTGTGTTGGTTATGAATGGAGCCATTAGGTGTATTCTCGATGATAGTTGAACTGACTGTTACTATCACGGAGGAATGATCAGAGGAGAGATCAGCCGAGGAATTGATTTGGACGTGTCTTGACGAGATATTTTTAGTTATGAGGAAATCAAGGAGATCGGGTATTTTGTTTGTGTCTGTGGGCCAGTGTGTGGGTTCGTATGTGGTATGGTAGTTGAGGTTGTTGGATATTATGCTGTTGAGGAGGTTTTTGCTTCTTACTGTAATCAGTCTGCTACCCCATTGGGTGTGTTTAGCATTGTAGTCTCCTCCGGCTATGAATCTATTGCCCAGGGTGTGCAGGAAGTAGTCGACGTCTTCTTTGGCGTTGGAATGTCTGGGAGGGCAGTATACAGCTGAAGTGGTGATTGTACCATGATAGTCTTCTATTGCTACGTTTGTTTCTTGGAGGTAGTCTTTCTGGAATGGTGGAAGTTCGTAGTGCTTCATGTTTGATATGATTATGATTCCGGTGCCGCCGTGGGCCTTTCCGCTGGGGTGTTGGGTATGGTAGAACTTGTATCCGTTTATGTTCAGGTAGTTTTTGTCGGTGAAGTGGGTTTCAGATATGAGCATTATGTCGATTAGCTGGTGTTTTAGGAAGAGTTCTAGCTCAAGTTTGCTTTGCGGTAGACCGTTGGCATTCTATAGAGCTATGCGTCTTGGTTTTATTTTGTGTCGGGGCGTATTAATTTATCCATGATGAGTGTTAATAGCGCTAGCAAATTGTTTATTTGCTCTGATTGTTTCTCTATTAGCTTTTCAAGTCTAGAGACGTTGTCTGTATTAGGTGAGGTGGGGGCACTATTTTGGGGAGGATCCCTGTGGCTATTTGGTGTATTTTGAGTGCCTTGTACCGCTTGGGCATAGGAGTTTGAGGGAGTGGTGAGTTTGATAGTGCTGGGTGTTTGGTTGGTTGGGGGGATTGGGGTAAAGGTGAATTTCGGCGAGCTGGGTGTTTGGTAATTTACCTCTTTTGTTCTAAGTTTGGGATACTTGTTTGAGTAGAGGGTTTTGAAGGCTGAGCAGCCTTTGTAGTTGGCAGGATGGTCACCTTGACAGTAGATGCACTTCGCTGGGTTTTCCGGTGATTTCCTGCATTGATCGGTGGGGTGTGTTCCTGCACATTTGACGCAGCGGAAGGTATGGTTGCAGTATTTCTGCGTGTGCCCGTATCTTTGGCACCTTTTGCATTGCACTATCTCCTTTTTGATTTGCGGTGGTTCGAATTTTACGATGGCGTTCATTAGGCGACTGATGTTGTAGATTTCCTTGTTGTTGGGTTTCTGTTTTAAATCGATGAAAAATAGGGATAGCGGGTCTTTTGTGACTCTATGCCTTATGTTGCTGACATTGGTGACTTCGTGGCCGAGTTTCGATAGTTCTATTTTTAGTTCGTCGATGTCTGCGAAGTGATGGATGTTTCGTAGCACCACCCGAAAAGGTCTTTCTTCTTTGAGTTGGTAGGTGTGGAAATTGGCGTTCAGGGCCGTAAGTGTCTTGGTGAGCTTCCTGTAGGCTTCTGGATTCGTCGGCAGGATTTTTACCTGGTTGTTGGTTATCTTCAGGTTGTAGTCCTCCTTGGAGATATCTCTCTCTAAGGACTTGGTCATTGTCTGGATGTCGATGACATCATTAATAAATATTGGTGGGGGAGGGGGGCTTCTCTGTGCGTGGTGGTTAGGTGGCGAGCCTGCGGTTTCCATGGCGTCGTTTGTGGATTCCAAAATTGCGAACCTGTTGTGGGTGTTAGTTTGCGTTGATGGCTGTTCGTTCGAGTTTGTGTCTGATGGTTCGGTTTTGCGTTTTTTCGCCTTATTGGCGTCGTTGGCACGGAGGGATCTGCTGAACTTCTGCCACGGGGGGTGTAGCGCGGGGTAGTGATGGGTTTGCACAGGCGAGCCTGGTCGTGATTGTTGGGCCATCATCGAGCTAGCTATTTCAATATGAATAACTAGTCGTGAGGCTATGCGGCAGGGATCGGGTTGGGGTTAGGTGCGTAGGCTTTTCTTCTCTCTGGCGGATAGGAAGCACTTGGGAAGATTGAAGCACGTTGTGTTCACTTTCGACGGTTGGGTGACACGTGTTACTTTCGAACTTCACTGGGCACTAGAGACACGTCTGCACGCTTCGGCACTCAACAGCGAACTGTTCTCTAATTCAGTGAAATCGTTATTTCCTATGCCGATTTTTGTTGTATTTTTAAGAATTTTGTAAATTTTTCTGATCCAAAGTGTCTCGTCGTATTCTCCTAAATCGTTTCGAATTAATGGGTAAAATTTTTGATCATTCGGTTTAATTTCAAAGATTTTCGGGTTTTCGTTGTTGTTTTTCCATTCGTTGAATGAATTAATGTGGTCAATTAATAGGTCGAGATTAACTATTTCGTTGCGAGTTACCGCGTGAACCCTAGATAAGGCGTCTGCAGCTGTATTATCTTTACCCTTTGTGTATTCGATTTCATAGTTATATTCTTCGAGCTATCCGCATCTCCACACCGGCAAAAACGTCCATCAGCAATCACGAATACCCCCAGTACATATTAAAAAAAATAGCAGAAAAACGTAGACTAAGAAGGATATGGCAGACCCATAGAACACCGGAGGACAAACGCAAACTAAACAACGCAACTAGAAAACTATCCAAAACCATAAAAAACTACAATAATGACCGTTTTCACAAATATCTCGCCAGCCTGTCCCCCACAGCCGGCTCTTTTTTTTTTGTGTGGGGAGGGGAAAATGCTATTACGCATGCCCAGTGACCCGCATCACTGGGTTATGTGGGAGTCGGTCGGATGTCGTTGCCATACCCACTAAAAACCCCTCCTCTTTCTTCCTCCGCTTAGAGGGTAGACAACCCCGGTAAAACCTGTCGGCAGTCATCAGGGTTGTCCTTTCGTGCCCCGTTGTATCTACTTCTTCGGGCAGTTACTGCTCATGTCGTCCTCTCAGCCAGTTCAGAATACTGGGCTGGTCTCCTTCTGCGGTTTTTCGTTGTTTCATGTTCTTGCCCTCATTGCTCCGCGTAGTTGTTGTTTCGCTCGTTCTCCTCCTTGCTTCTTCCCAGGCCCTCGCTGTCACCCTCCTGTGGCACATGACGGTCTTGCAGAATTGCCTGAATTTATTCCAGCTCTCGTCCTTGGCGGTCACCGTGGCGATCAGATTGCCCACATCTATCTTCCCGCCCAGAGCGTTCTCCAGCTCGATCCTTCTGTCCGTCCACTTCGGGCACGCGAAGAGGGCGTGCTCTGCATCGTCGTTCGAATCTCCACAGTCGAGACAGTTGCTGTCGCTGTCCCTGCCAATCCTTTTCCTATAGACACCGAAGCTCCCATGCCCGGTTAGCAGCTGCATGGTGTGGTGATCGATGTCCAT
The DNA here is from genome assembly GCF_024516045.1 of Bombus affinis. NCBI lineage: Eukaryota > Metazoa > Arthropoda > Insecta > Hymenoptera > Apidae > Bombus > Bombus affinis. The sequence continues at coordinate 16,771,645 of NC_066346.1, read as the reverse complement.
CTTCTTTTTGGTAAATAGCAGCGCACTCGGTATTAATTTCTTTGTGATATTTTCCTTTTTGTAGTTGTTCCACTCCTTCTGCCAGTCCTCTTGTTCCTTCTTGCGAATCGCCTCCAGTTCCTCCTTCAGCTTGCTGCCGTCATCCGTGCCAATCCTGGACCCATGGATCTTGTTCCTCTCGTAGGTCTCTCCGAGCATCTTTATCTTTATGTAAATCGGGAGATTCCCGGTCAACATGCAAAGTGCCGCGTGGGAGACGGTACGGTATGCCGTCGTTGTTATGCACAGGGCCGTTCGTTGTGCTCGTTTCAGCTTTTTCCTGTTCTTATCGGTATTCGCTGCTCTAGCCCACACCGGTGCTCCGTAAGTTACGATGGACTCCCACACATTGTAGTAGAGCCTACGAGCCAAGCTGGGCGGCCCGTTGATGTTGGGTAGAATTCCCCTAAGGGGTCCTATTAACTTGTCGGCTCTATTACACACCATCTCGATATGCGCACCGAACCTCCGACTGGAGTCGATGACGACTACGAGATACCTGATGCGATCGACCGTTTCGATGTCCGAGGAGCCCAACCTGAGTTTCACCACTCTCGGCACTCGCAAGCTTGTGATGAGCATGACCTCCGTCTTTTCTCTCGCCAGGGTGAGCCCGACACTCGTGCACCAATCGTTGGCGATCCTTAGCATCGTGTTGACCTTGGCGGAGGCCTCTTCGTTCCTCCCGACGGAACATGTGATGGCCAGCTCATCCGCGATGGAGGTTGCTCTGACCATTGGCATGTTGTCGAGTCTCTCGAGCAACCGGTCGTATACCAAGTTCCACAGGAATGGTCCGAGGATGGATCCCTGCGGAATTCCCGCCGCCACCTCGTGCTCCACCGTGCCGTGCTGGTTGCTCACGATGATCCTCCTTCCGGATAGATAACTGCCGATTAGCCTTTTGACCTTCCATGGCAGCTTCCTCTTGTCAAATTCCTCGTATATGCTCTTCCAGCTGAGCGAATTGAAGGCATTGCTAATATCCAGGGTGATCATCACGCAAATTACCTTCTTCTGTTTGCAGATGTTGGCAAACTTCATCACCTGCGTGATGGCATCTACCGTACTCTTCTTCTTTCTGAAGCCATATTGCCTCCGATGGAACGGGTCCATTCCGATGAATCTCTCGATGATCTTCTTAAAGCATTTTTCCCAGATCCTGCTCATGGTTGAGAGTATGCTTATCGGCCGGTACGCGTTAGGGAGACTGGGATCCTTTCCCGGTTTCCTTAGCAGTGTTACTCTGGCCGTCTTCCAGCAGTCTGTGATCCTTCCTGATTCGGTGATGCCGTTGAACGCCCTTGTCACGATCTCGCTCCTGCGACTCGCTATCAGCTTCGCGATCTCGCCCGGCACGCCATCGACTCCTGCAGCCTTCTTGGTGTTCATTCTTCCGGCGGCATCGACGACATCGCCTTCGCCGATGGCGACGCTGAGGCTAATATCTCCTTCTTCTTCGGTCTCTGCCTCTTCGCGGCCCTCATAATGGGGTGGTCCGTGTCCCAAGGTGAATAGCCTCTGTAGGACTGCCTTCACCATGTCGATCGGCATGTCGTTGGTTGGTCCCTTGCTTTTACATTTCTTCATGATCGTGCGATAGGGTTTGCCCCAAGGGTCGCTCTCCAGTATCTTGCAGTATTCTGCCCAAGCTGTTTTTTTTTCTGCGGGCGATCTCCTTTTTTATCTGCCTTCGGATCTCCTTGTAGGCGTTGACGAGGGGCTCGGTGTTGCCGGCATTCTTCTTCCTTTCTCTCGTCACCTTCCTGAGCGCTTTGTGCGCCAGCGCTCTCCGTTCCGCGATCATCGGGTTCCACCAGTAGTTCGCGTACTTGCGGCTCGCCGCACAGTTCGATTTCCTTAGCATCCCTTCGCACGTACCTTCGATGCTCTTTTGCAAGGACTCGGCCCCATCCGCTCCGATAGCCGCGTTGAGGTCCTCCTTTTTTAGTGTGTCGTCGAATCTGCTCAGGAACTCCTCCGGCGACATGTCCTTGGTCACGTACCTGTAGAACTTCGATACAGTCCGGGTCTTCCTAGCCTTAAACCTGTGGAGCACGTACAGATGGTCCGAGGCCGAGTATTTGTCCAAGACCGCGCTTCCGGCGTGTGTCTCGCTGACCTTGTTGGATACGCTTATTATGTCGGGGAAGCTCGTCTTCCCGTTCATGAAGAAGGTGTACTTTTCCTTGAGCCTCACTGGAAACACCCGGTGGCCGCTTAGTGCCTCCATTAAGACTCTCCCTCTCATGTCTGTGGTCGATCCTCCCCAACAGGTTGACTTTGCGTTGAAGTCTCCGGCCACGAAGACCTTGTCGTGTCTTCTAGCAACGCTCTTCGTCATAGTCGACAGCGTGTCTATGTATTTGGATTATGCTAGCTTATTTGTGTTGGGCGAACAGTATCCGCTGAAGCAGAAGTCGTCGCCGACGCGGACGCCCACTATCCCGTCGCTCTTGACTTCTGTTGTTTCATCAGGCAGTTTGCCATTGAGGAGTGTGACCCATATCGAGGCGTCTCCTTTGGTGTCATTAAACCAGTGCGGTAGCTGCCTGTTCGGCTCGGAAATTATTATTATATCCGGCCTAAGTTCGATCGCGCATTGGTGCATCATATCCTGCGCCAGCTTGCATCTGTTGAGGTTTATCTGCAGTATCCTCATTTATACGCTTTCAACCGCGTTCTATATTCTGGACAAGCCAGGGATCCGGTTACGTGGTCAAATTTCACTCCTTTCCCCTTGCTGCAGATGGAGCAGCAGGGTGCGTTGACGCAGGCAGCTATCGTGTGGTCTTTGGCTCCGCACTTCCTGCAAATCTCCTTTCCAGGGTTTATCGCCGTGCATTTGTTCGCGATATGCCCGAACATGTGACATCTGAAGCACTTTACCACATTGGGTAGTGCCTTTATCGAGGCTATCGTCAAGCCGGTTCTGATCTTCCGGCTCGCCCCCTCTTTGGCCAGATAGGCTTTCGGCATCGTCACTATTGCCGATTGGGTGCCCCACGGCGCCATTTTTAGGGTCTTTACTTCAACCTCGGTGATGTCGCTTATGCCCAGTTGCATTACTATCTCCCTGGCTAGTTCTTCCTTGCCTTCGAGCGGGTCTATATCCCTGATCTCTACGGATGTCTTGTCGCGCATTGGTAGCGCTCTCACCTTGCCTCTTAGCGCCGTGTTCATATCCGCCGCGGTCTTTTTGGCGTTGCTACCTGCTTTCAGCTCGATCAGAATGTCACCTGTTCTGGTCCTCCTAATTCCACAGCTCTCTTTTAGGGTCTCCCTTACCCCCATCAAGTCTTTGTAGACCTGGATCCACTCCTTGTCTTGCCCTACTTTGACGAGGATGGCTTCGGGTCTGTTACGTATCCTCATCGGTCCCTCCGGCCTCTTTGGCTTGTCCAATGCCGCCCTTCCTTCGTTCGCCTTCCTGACCACCGTCGGGGTGTCCGTTCTTTTTCCTCTCCTTCCGCGGACAGGGATCCAGTCTTCCTTTACATCGCTGTCCGTGCAGTCCGTAGTCGCTTTTGCCGAGCTGTTGCCGGCACAGGCTCCTGCGTAGGAGGCCTCCACGGTCGTTGGTCTCTTTCTCTTGGTGTCGCCCTTCCCCTCGACGGGCGATATCTCCTACCTTTTTCCTTCCTTCTCCTCACTCCTCCCCGGAGGGGTGGTCATCCTGGTGGCCGTGACTGTCTAGCGTTCCTCTTGAGCCTCATCTCGTCCAACATCGAGTGGAGCTTGATCGCTTTTTTACTGATAGCGTCCCTCCTTTTCTTGATGTCGGTATCCTTTTTGCTCATGAGGTGGAGTCTGCTACCTATGCATTGGATTTCGCGGAGGACTTCTGTGATGATTTCCGTCATCGCCTTGCATTCTCTCATTTTGATGACGATACTGTCCTCGTCATTGCATTTGGTCTCGGCCGTTGCTCTGTTCGCCATGGCCTTCCTCCTGAGACATTCCCTTGGTGCCGCCGCTTCGCTGCCGCTGTCCGACATTTCCGCCGGTGTGTCTAGCTCCGAGGTGCTGGCCGCTTCGTCCCCCGTTGCCATCGGCTGGCTCCTGGCCAGGCTTCTCGTTGTCTTGCACGCGCTCCCCTCCACTGGGGACTTTCTCATATATCTGGTGATCTTGTCACCTTTCAAGATTTTTTCCTTGGCGATTCGGGTCGCCTTTTCGGTGGGTGGTGTCTTTTCCTTGAGTGCCTCCATTGGCATCTCGACATCCTCGATGATTCCCGCGATGTCTTCATCAAATTCGAGGTATCTTCTTGTGCTTTTCTTGCACATCTTTTCCTCTGTGACAACTGCAGGTGTTTCTTGGTCCCCGGTCGTGTTTACCGAACGAGGGGAGGCCCTGGTATCGACCTTCCCCTCGCCGTTCGTCCAGTCGCTGGGTGACCGTCAGGTCGAGCCTGGGACGCTACTCCAATCCCCGACGGGGCCTGGAAGCTCCGAAACCCCCTGAGCCGTAAGTTTACTTACCTTATAGTACTTGTCCATATTGTATTTGTATCTTTAATATACATATATATATATGTATGTATGTTTGAAATGGATGTCCTTCGACGTAGCCGGTCGTCGTATAATCCCACTGTATCCTTCCGCGTGTATGCGATTCGTGTCCTAAATAAACTTGCCGATGTCGTCGTAAAGTCGCCAGTCGTATGACTGATGACCGGATATTTCTAAAACTAGCAATATCACTATCACTGTGCGACGCGGGGAGTTTTGACTGGCCCTCCACGGGGGCGCTCTCCACCACTCCTTGGTTACCCAGGTAGCCCGCACGGTGGCGCTTCGGTCGCGCGGCCCAAGATGGCCTCCGCTCTGCCGCTAACCTCACTTTTCACACACAGCACTTTCAATCGTTTCTCTCGCCTCTATACCAGCGAGCTCCCCTATTTCTTGTATTCCCACTCATTCCGGAGCACTAGAAACTTCACTTTCGTGCACGTTTCGGCCCGAATTCTTTAATTTACCCAGATATTTCGGTTATGCCTACGGAGCGACGTGCACGTGTCCGTTCTGCTTGCCGCCATCATTTGATCCCCCCAACAGCCGACTCAAACTACTCACTATGGAAAGCCTCCAGGAAACTCACGCGCCCCCCACAAATAATACCTCCAATCCGCCGTCCGCAGGGTGGATGGGCGCGTAGCCCTATAGAAAAAGCCAACCTATTTGCCAAACACTTGACTGAAGTATTCCAACCCCATTCCTCCATAGCTGCAGCGGACGTCACCGAATACCTGCACACTCCCTTCCAAATGTCCCCTCCTATTGAACCCTTCACTTCTGCAGAGATCATAGAAGCAATCAGTCGCCTAAACCCCAAACTCACGACCTAATAGGAAATAAAGCAATCAAGGAACTTCCCATAAAAGGGATTGCACTCATCGCATCAATCTTTAACGCCATCCTCCGCCTTGAACACTTTCCTAAGGCGTGGAAAATCTCACTAATCACCCTCATCCCCAAACCCGGTAAACCAATATATGAAACCAGCTCCTATCGCCCAATCAGTCTTTTACCTACCCTGTCTAAACTATTCGAGAGAATGCTCACGAATCGTCTCCTTCCACTCGTAGAAGAATTGAAAACACTCCCAGACCACCAATTCGGCTTCCGAAAACAACACTCAACAGTAGAGCAAATCCACCGCATAAGCCACATGATCAGCCAAACCCTTGAAAAGAAAAAATACTGCTCAGCCGCATTCCTAGACATCCAACAGGCATTCGATAAAGTATGGCATGAAGGGCTACTCTACAAGCTTAAAAAAATCCTACCCCACCCATACTACTCCATCTTAAAATCCTACCTAACCAACAGACAATTCATAGTTAAATGTCTAGACGCCACTTCCGCAACATTCCCAATAGAATCTGGCATACCACAAGGTAGTTTCCTCGGACCCCTACTGTTATCCATCTACACTGCCGACTTACCCATATCAATCGAGGTAACAATAGCAACATTTGCCGACGACACAGCACTATTAGCTACCCACGCAGACCCGGCAATTGCCTCATCAACTCTCCAGCGAAGTCTCGACTCCATGGAAAAGTGGTTCCAAAAATGGGGTTTTAAAATAAACGAAAAAAAATCCTCCCGTGTAACCTTCACGCTCCGAAAACAAACCTGCCCCCAGGTCACCGTTAACAACGCAATAATCCCAAGCAAGGACTCCGTAAGATACCTGGGCATGACCCTGGACAGGAGACTAACTTGGAAAAAACATATCTCAGAAAAAACAAAGCAACTAAAGGAAAAACTAAGAAAATTCTATTGGCTCACGGGCCGACGCTCCAAACTAAACATACAGAACAAAATAACCCTCTACAAGGCCGTAATAAAACCTGTCTGGACCTACGGAATCCAACTATGGGGAACAGCAAGTAACTCCAACATTGAAATACTCCAACGCTTCCAATCGAAAACGCTAAGATCCCTATTAAATGCACCCTGGTATGTTACCAACGAAACAATCCACCGTGACCTCAAGATACCTACAGTCAAAGATGAAATACACAAGTCCAGAAGCAGATATAACACAAGAGTCAACAACCACCACAACCCATTAGTGACCCAACTACTGGACACGACGGACCAGATCCGCAGACTAAAAAGAAAATACTCTCTAGATTAAATCCTTAGTTTCTACTAGAACCAACAATATAAAACTATTATAAGCCATGTCATTATATCACGCCAAATGAAGTTACTGAAAATTCTCAACGAGAATTGATTGTAAAAATTCTAATAAATAAAAATAAAAAAAAAAAATGATACATGCTTCGATGATTGAGCCGTTAAGCGTGACAAAGCGATGGAATTGTTTTGCACAGAAATTCTGGTTCTAAAATTATGTTAGGGATTCTAGGGCGTAATAACATCTTGGAACGCAAAGTTATCGATGTGTCGATGAAAGTTAAGCGAGCTTTATCGAAGCACACGTTCGAGTCTTTGGGCGATTGCTAGGAATACGCGTAATGTTTTTTTCTGTGAGCTGAAAAGTTGAGCGACTATAAATGGCGTTTGTAGAGGATTTCAAAGCGGAAAAAGAGGCAGATTATTTAATACATAATATCTTCCTTTATAATATATCTAATATCCTAATAATCAGATGAACGTAATACAAATGTTTAGAATCAGAAGTTATCTTTTTATATAGAGATCTGTTTGATGCAAGATCTAAAATCAATCAAATCGGATTGTATGGATTGTGTATTTGACTGTGTTAATCCTTTGACGTCGATACCAACGATGTATATAGCGAATGGCGGTTATCAGCCAAGATTATGAGCACGTACGCAAAGAGACTAGAATATTTTGCAAGAATGAAATGTCTTGGTATGGTACGCTTTAATCTATCTATCCAAGTCAAAATAAGTATAAAAATCGCGTGGCAATCAACATATTTAAAAAAAAAAAAGAGGAGAAACAGATGCTTCTGATTGTTTTTTAGTGCATTTTCATAAAATCTTCTAAATGTTTAATTCTCATAGAATAAAAGGGAGAGTATACGTTTGAATCTCAGCGGATTTTATTAATTCTTTGAAACCATAAATACAATATGAGTATTACATCAACTTTAGTTCATACATGTAACAACATATTATTCTGCATGTAGCAGTTACATATAATGAAACATTTACTTATCCAATAAATCCATATTCTCTACTAAACGTTCGTTTATTAATAAAACTGCCATAATCGTCCACGCATTGTTCGCTTCCTTAATTATTTTTCAAAGTATAACGATAATCAATGATGCAACAGAAATATCACGTAACATCCCAACAATCTTACATGAGATTTTAGCTGTTTTTACTATACAAATTAAGTCATTATTAAAATAAGTCATTATAATAATATATATATATGTCGGAGATGAAAGAATACCGGAACGTTCCCTTTGGAACTTTGGGAAGACCCCTAGTATTGAAATTTAGATTTCACCATAGCCGTATTAAGAAACTGTTGTCATTCGATCCGACTGTATTTATTTGAGATTTATGATAGTGAGCTCGGGCTCGAGGCGACAATCAGTCACCGAACGTAGCCGCGGTCAAAGGGATGAACGTTTTGTCTAACAAAGGCATGAAGTAATTCTATAGCTCTTCTTAAAAGAAATACTTGGGACAGGGCACGACGGTAAACGTTTCAATGGTTTCTGCCCCGTGGCTTGCCACACGCAGACTTTGTCCTTCGGGTAAGATGATTGCCAGATGCCAACGCATCTTCACAGTATATGTTTAGCTGGGCGAGGACCGGCTACGAATATTAAGTTTCAATTATACAAAGTCTTTCAAATAGACAAATAGCCTGTGCCCCAACTACGGGAAGATAAGAGAAATCTATCCTTCCACGAACGACGCTTCCCGCTAGCAGCTTTTCCCAAGGACAGCTAATATCTTTCTCTAACCACCAACATGGAAATTGACCAATTAACAGCAACGTCAATTTCCCACACCCTTCGAACGGAGACTTTTCTGCGCGAATCCGATGATCTCGTGTCCTTTTTTTTTTTGCGTGGGGAGGGGAGAATGCTATTACGCATGCCCAGTGACCCGCATCACTGGGTTATGTGGGAGTCGGTCGGTTGTCGTTGCCATACCCACTAAAAACCCCTCCTCCTTCTTTCTCCGCTTAGAGGGCAGACAACCCCGGTAAAACCTGTCATAAAACCAGTCATCAGGGTTGTCCTTTCGTGCCCCGTTGTATCTACTTCTTCGGGCAGTTACTGCTCATGTCGTCCTCTCAGCCAGTTCAGAATACTGGACTGGTCTCCTTCTGCGGTTTTTCGTTGTTTCGTGTTCTTGCCCTCGTTGCTCCACGTAGTTGTTGTTTCGCTCGTTCTCCTCCTCGTTCTCTTCCCAGGCCCTCGCTGTCACCCTCCTGTGACACATGACGGTCTTGCAGAATTGCCTGAATTTATTCCAGCTCTCGTTCTTGGCGGTCAACGTGGCGATCAGATTGCCCACGTCTATCTTCCCGCCCAGAGCGTTCTCCAGCTCGATCCTTCTGTCCGTCCACTTCGGGCACGCGAAGAGGGCGTGCTCTGCATCGTCGTTCGGGTCTACACAATCGAGACAGTTGCTGTCGCTGTCCTTGCCAATCCTTTTCCTATAGACACCGAAGCTCCCATGCCCGGTTAGCAGCTGCATGGTGTGGTGATCGATGTCCATCTTCTTTTTGGTAAATAGCAGCGCACTCGGTATTAATTTCTTTGTGATATTTTCCTTTTTGTGGTTGTTCCACTCCTTCTGCCAGTCCTCTTGGGCCTTCTTGCGAATCGCCTCCAGTTCCTCCTTCAGCTTGCTGCCGTCATCCGTGCCAATCCTGGACCCATGGATCTTGTTCCTCTCGTAGGTCTCTCCGAGCATTTTTATCTTTATGTAAATCGGGAGATTCCCGGTCAACACGCAAAGTGCCGCGTGGGAGACGGTACGGTATGCCGTCGTTGTTATGTACAGGGCCGTTCGTTGTGCTCGTTTCAGCTTTTTCCTGTTCTTATCGGTATTCGCTGCTCTAGCCCACACCGGTGCTCCGTAAGTTACGATGGACTCCCACACGTTGTAGTAGAGCCTACGAGCCAAGCTGGGCGGCCCGTTGATGTTGGGTAGAATTCCCCTAAGGGCTCCTATTAACTTGTCGGCTCTATTACACACCATCTCGATATGCGCACCGAACCTCCGACTGGAGTCGATGACGACTCCGAGATCTCTTGCCCTTAGGATCTCTTACCCATCATAGATTTCTTCGACAGCGTCACCGCGACGGAGAGCCACTCACTCTAGTGCGATCTCATCGGCAATCGACCTGTCTTTCGTATACGTAATAATTGCCCCTTGCTCTAACATACAGTGTAACTTAGACGCTAACGAAGGGTAAAGTTCGTCATCCCGTTGACCGCGGATTCGTTATTGAGCCTAGGATCATCGTCATTTGCTTCTCGAGTATCTAATTATCGCGATTACTTGTCCAATTCCATCATAGTCATATTTGCACTAGTAAATATCTCCTCTATTGCATAACGATCACGTCTAGCGCCAATAGGGATTCGTTTCACGCCCTTAAACCTAACTCTAATCTTAACGCCAACCCGACATATATATATACATACATTTATATATTTTATACATACATACATATATCAATTTTTATACACACAATTATACATATTCATTTTCATTTAATATTTTCATTTAATAATTTAATAAACCTTCGTCCCGCAAAGGCAAATAAATTCACGCATAACATTTCTCTTCAGCGGCATTGTTCTAGGATTGTATTTGTTGAAAGATGGATAGCATTAAGCGCTGGAATAAAGAATGACGAATCGTTATTCTTTAACCATCGTACTTAGACACATATTTATTGAGCTACTTGTATTTTAATCGAAGTCTAATATCCTCCATCTGTAGGCGTAAATATTACTGCCGTTGTTAATGTCATTTTAAGTTTTACTACTGGAAAGGACATTTAAGTTTGAAGGCAGGCAAATCTACTGTTCTTAAAGCTGACATTTAGACATCTAAGATTTTTTGTGTCTTTATTGACAAAAATATATTTGACTTTGCATATCTAAAATAAAGGATTTGCGTTATCTAAAATAAATAGATCATCTTTCTTTAGAAAATTCAATGTGGTGAAATTAGAATATGAGATAAAAGAAATACTATGCATACTTATTGTTCTTCTTAAAAATTAAAGGAATACTCATAATCCTAAAACATCCTTTCTATGTTGTACTAGATATATATACAATTAAAATGTGTAATAATGTGAATGATAAACTAGTTCGAATAATTATTTTGCTTAAACGTAAGTTAATTGAAATCAGATGAATGTTATACACGCATTATACCGTGCATTATGAACTATTGATTGATTGATGCTCATATTTAATTATTAACGAGAAAATTAGAAAAATCAAATTGAATTTAATCTGTCCTTCTTATATTTATTAAGATGAGTTCTGGGGCTTGAAACACTCGAGATTAGAAATTTTGATTAATGTTTCACATTATGACTGGACGCTTGTTGTAATATCTTTTGTACGAGATACACTATACATACACAAGATCAAAATGGAATTTCGAAACGGTCGTATCGTTCAACAAAAATCTCTTTTATCTTTGATCCTCTTCATAAAAATGCAATTCTCCTTTACAGAACATCATATAACATTTATTGTACGATATATTGTTCAATTATATTTCGAAATTTTCAGCTTCGAATCTTTGTTTAATTATACTGTAGAATTAAATATCATGCGTTATTTAAATATAGAGATAGACTAAACTTTTGTTCACATTTATTAAAGCTGTATCAACTGAGATGCTTAAATTTGCGAAATTTCATGGACTTTTATATTTAATTTTTCATCATGAATCCCGCTTTGCGATACAATACATATTAGATTTATAATATCTTAAATTTACAGTACCAATGCTGATTTTATCTGAAACTATTTGTTTGCAAATGATATCTTTCTTCGTTGGAATTACCCTTCACTTATAAATTAATAATTATTAACATTGAACAGTATTGTTAAACTTCAATAAAAATAGGATCGATAACTTAATGATAGTTAAAGAAACTTCCTATTACAGGTATAACAAATCATATTGAATTTTGTTTAGAAAACAATAATAAAAATGGGTGTCTTTTTGTGAAAATAATTTACAGCATATCACTCGACTTATTCATATAAGAGACATTAGTTTGTTTAAATACCCTGTTGCACCCTTTTATTCATTTTCAACCCAATTTTTTCACAACATTAAAAAATATTTTAAGCCTGAAGAAAAACATGAAAAACTTCTTATGAGCATGATTTCATGCTAAACATCCTCTTAAGATATTATAAATCTTTCTTGTTTACTAAAACCAGAGCCTAACTGAAATATACGAGTATCGCAACAGGATTAATCGTAATACATGATTAAATACAAGCAATATGTAAGCTATATTTTTACTTTTTACTTCAAAAATAAATATTTCACCAGCATCGTCTTTAGCTTAAGGAAAATAAACTTGTGAAATTTAATTTAAAGCTTCGTAAAACATGGAAATGTTGCAGGATAACAAATCAGAAAAGATATATTAAATAAATCACAGTTCAGGTATCTATAACATGTGATTCTCTTAACAAATCTGTTTCATTCATCAAGCAACTGCAAAATTTCCGTAAAATCAGAAGCGGTTTCACAAATTATAGGCATTCGTAAACATGATAGATAAGAGTTAGTATCGCGGCGTTTTAGAGTATCTATGAGCGTAATATGGAAAGTAAAAAGATGTATAATAAAAATAGTTCACTTTCCAAGCTATCACTAACATTGTAACGAATTATTATACATATAACGGCTCACGAAAGTACTCGGACGCTTACAGAAACTTTCCATGAATATTTTGTTGAAGCTTTTCATGAATTTCAAGATGCATTAGGCTGTCTCAAAAGTTTCTTTCGTTTTGTTCTATTACTACAAAATAGATCATACATAAATCGATAGAATAATATAAAACAAAAAGTGTCGTGCATCTATTATTTCCTTATGAAACGAAAGAAACTTTTGAAACAAATGTAAATAGGAATTATAAGATGCTTATTGATTACCATCGGTATTTGGACAGTTAATTATGTATTGTATAAATAAGTCACAATATTTTTAGTAGGAGCATTTTTACCCCTAATCAATCATATGTTTAAAAATACTCTTTACATTGTACATTAGTTTTTTGCTATGTGTACGTCTGCAATAAGCATCTTCTAGCTTCCATATATATATTTCCAAATTAGTCTCAATTTTTACCGGTGTAATCATGATAGACACGTCTCGTTACATTGAAGTAAAGTGAAGAAAAATACTAACACACATAATATATATTCGCAAAAATCTTCTATCTAATATTTTCGTCAACTACTGTATACACATTTATTAGATATTTGTGTGAGATTAAAATCGACAGATACGATAAAAGAATATTGTAGAGGTATAGCAATAAGAAAGTACAAGGAAAGTATAGCTCGTTAATTTGAATTACGCCAGATTGTCAGTCATCTATTATGTCGTGTTAATCTCTGAATAAATTCTTAAATAAATAAGTGTTAATAAAGATAAAGATAAAGAAGTGTTAATTAAACTAGAGACACTTAACATTTATTAGCATTTGTTCTTCCCCATTACTTCTTGAATAGGTCCTTTAGGGAAGAACAGAGAGACGGTTCGCTGGATTCCGTCTGATTCCGATTTTGATTCTTGGTATTTGAAAACCAATTTGTCACTTTGCCTGACATTGGTTTGTTCGGAGATACCGAGGGCTTTCCGCTCGACCCGGAAGCCCCCGTATCGTTTCCCTTTTGCGCCGTTAACATCTTCTCAATTGCGCTACCAAATACCTACGGACAAAATTGTTCTTATAAATTTATGAATATTATGTATTTACGTATTTGAATGAAAATTTTTATGAAACGAGATTTCGCGTTAAAATACGTAATAGTAAATTATTATAAACAGTTAAAAGTATTTAACTGTTATTTAATATTCCTAATATTCAAAATAATATTTAACATTCCTATATTATTAATATAGATGAGAAGTCTCGATAAGATAGTTTACAATCATTAAGTACAGTATCGCAGATCCACCATCAGAGGTCAGTAATATTAAAATAAAATTCATGTTGGATTAAAAGTGTGGTTAAGTTGGGGCTAACCCCAAATTTGCAAATTTTGACCTAAGTCAAAAAGTGGCCATTTTTGCACCTCCTCGCGAACGAAAAATTCTTGTGCGACGTTTAAGAGAATTTATCAAAAAAAAAAAAAAAACAAAGAATTATTAGCATTTATACGAAATGTGACATGGAAGTTGAAAAAGATGAGTGTAGAGATGAAAAAATTAAGCAGAGGTCAAACTTACGCGCTACACTTGATCTTCATTTTCTTTAAATTTTGATCCAGCTGATAAATCAGTAATTAAACCAAGGGAACTAAGTTTGAAATCAAGCGAATCTGAAATACTATCAGACTGTTGCTACGTGAGAACAATAGCCATCTTGTACTTCGTATTTGCTCGATTCCAAACTCTAATCGATATACCAGCAGAATTTACCAGCAAAATAATTATTCAGAGATTCTGTCGATAAAACAATTGAAGTTTAAAATCGAACGAATCCGAATTACTGCGAGATCGTTGGTGGCTATTGTTCTCGTTGCAACAAACTGATGGTACCTCAGATTCGTTTGATTTCAAACTACAATTGATTTATCAATAGAGTTGTCGAAGAATTATTTTGTCGATATCGGTGTAGAACAATAGCCAACAACGATCTCGCTGTACTTCATATTTCCTCTATTACAAACGTCGATTCATTTACCAGCAGAGCATCTGAAGAATTATTTCACATGGATCATGTAGAAAAAAACGAACACGAAAATGGAACTGTAATAACATTTTTTATTCCTTGTTGAGAGCCGTTCTTAAACATTTTGCAGGAATTTTCCCTTCGCAAGAAGATCGAAAAATAACCACTTTTGACGCTCTGTTTTCATCCCATATGAATTTTATCTTTAATATTACCGATTGATAATAATGTCACTGCGATATTGTCCGCAATGATTGCAAATTATCTTCTCCACGTTTCACCTATATCGATAATACAGAATATCAAACAACAATTATTTAATTTCACGTTGTTGTTGACTTTATTAATTTTTACGATAAAGTGCATTCTCTGGAAGAGATTTTACGATTTACGATTTTCTTTTTCATTCCCCCTTTCACCTACGATGGCTTTTAAACAAGAAACGATATCGTAATGAGAAATACAACTTACCTGAGCGTCCACTTTGGTTCCACTAGTGTTGTTCCATACGACTTTGTGTTTGACCTCGCTATTAGGGGACTTTTTACCCAACGTTTCCTTCACCGCCTTCACTACCCTCGATTTATCGAACTTGAGACTTAAACTGGCCGTTACTAAATCTTCCGGCTTCTTCGACATCGATTGGTGTCTCTTCGTGAACCAATTCGACGGTGCCATAAAGGTCGAAATAGCGGCTTTCGAGGATCCGCTAAGCTTACTTTTAGCTCCGTGCAATGTCGACACGTCGAAGCTGTTGGAACGGAAGCTCTTCGATCGACTTCCTTTCTGTTCGGTCGTTTTTCCGGGCCAGTTTGAAGAAATTCCCTTCAGATCTCCGGTTACCGTTATCCACTTCATATATAGAGTTTGAAATCTTTCTCAAAATTTTGAAAGGTCCTTTCCTAATTTCTTCCAGCTTATTTCTATTCATTCTGTTTCCGTTGTGGGTGAAGACCGTATCACCAATTTTAAACTCGTGTTCTCGTCTTTTTTTGTCATATTTTTGTTTGTTGATTTCGAAATTTCTTGCTGAGTTTTTAAATGCTTCTTCTCTGTCTCTTTTTAAGTTTATCTTCTTCTCTGTTATTCCCTTAGGGATGATTTCGATCATTTTCCCATACAGTAAGTGATTTGGGGCAAATCCCGTTACACTGTGTCTGGTGTGATTGTATTCTTCTACGATTTTTTCTGCGATCTTTGTCCAGTTTCTTTTTTTTTCGAATTGATCTTGCATCTGATTCTGTTTACTAATGTTTGATTTACCCTCTCGTTTAGTCCATTGGAGGATGGACAGTCTGTCGAGGTGAAAATTAATTTAATGTTTTTCTCTCTCGCGTACTCTTGAATTTCCTTGGATGTCATCGCTGGGTATCGGTCTGCAAGGATAATTTTTATGGAGTCAGTTTCTCCTGTCGAGTTTATAAGTTTTATGATATCTTCCGCGCGTTGTGTTTTCGATGTGGACATAAAAACAGCCCTTGAAAAGTGATTTATGAGTATATGCATATACTTTTTTGGTGAGTTGTTGTTGGAAAAACCTCGGACCGTATCGAATGACATTATTTCAAACGGTTTCCTCGCTGGTCCTAGTCTCCACATAAGCCCGATCGGTCTTCTCGTTCTGCTTTTATTCCTAATGCAAGTTTCGCATTGTTTGCAGAATTTGTCGACAATTCGGTCCATATTTGGAAATAATAAAAGGGTCGGATTTTTTTCAATATGTGATTCCTTCCAACATGGCCAAAGAAATCATGCACCGTCTTTATGATATGCTCGCCAAACTCTTGTGAGACGAATATACGTTGGCGTCCTTTAATATTTTTAAAAAAAATCTCTGATTTTTTTATAAGGTCTTTCGTATTTTTAATATCTTCTCTGTTTTCTTTCTGATCTCGGATTATGTCTTGTCTTTTTATAATATTCGCTACTTTCAAAACCTCTTCTTCGTTCTCAAAACTTTCTAAGACGGGGTTCCTGGATAGTGCGACTGCCTCTATGTTGTGTTTTCCTGGCGAGTAGATGATTTTGAAGTCGTACTGCGATAAGTAGTGCATCAGGTCTCCTAAAGTTTCATCGGTTCTTGCTTTGATTCTCATTGATTCCAACGGTTTATGGTCTGAAAGGACAGTGAAGTATCTACCGATTAACCAATGCTGCCAGTACTGAATCGCCTCTTTGACCATAACGCCGAATTAATGTCAAACGTTGAGAAGAAATGGCAATTTCCCGCTTTGACTATGATATCTTCAATTCTTGGGAATGGTTGTGGTTCCGGAACTACAATTTTGTTTATCTCTCTGAAATCAATACATAGTCTATCTCTACGATTCGACTCTTTTTTAAAGGCTAGTGTCACTGGTGCTGCAAATGGTGAACTTGATTCCTCTATGAGATCGTGTTCTAGTAGTTTCGTAATCTGGAATTCTATTTCTCTCTGATCTGGAATGCTACATCTGTATGGTTTCTTTGATATGTATTTATTTTCGATTAGCTTAATAGAAGCTTTTTGTGATTTCCTGGTTCCCACATTGTGTTTAGCAAATACATCTCTCTATAAGTTGGCTTACCTCTATTTTTTGTAGGTTATTTAGGTGTTCTAGGTTGTCCATAGGCTTACCCGTCTCCTTGTGTTCGGTAACGTTTACCTTTCTTCTCTGGTTATTTCTTCTTTCTTCTTTTCTATTAAATATTACTTCCTCTTTGTCGTCTACTTTTTGACTAACCCTCAAATTCTCGTCTTGTCTTAGTTTGAATTCCCTTATGGCGTCCAGCCCTAAGATGAGATCATATGTGAAGTTATTATTGCGTACTATATACACATCTATCTCTTTCTCTATCTTGTTTATCCTCATTTTTAGTCTTGGCCAGCTACTCGTGAAGTCTTCCCCATTGATGGTTTTGAACATGCTCTTGTCTTCTTTTATCTGATCAATGATCTTTTGATCGATAAAACTTGCATTCGCTCCCGTAGACACCTTTAATCTCTTTTTGATCGTTGACTTTAACTCGCAGTTTTATCAATGGTTCGTACTTCTCCGGGCATTTTAGTGTTTTTCTTCCTTCCCATCCGATGTTCCTGCTATTTCATTTTCTGATGTGAGCGCCTCCAGTGAATTTATTTGTTTGGGTTTGGATTTGAAGGAACTGAGAAAGCTACAAACTGGATATCAGAGTATGAAGAGGAATGCAAAAAATACAAAATAAAAAGCGATGAGGAAAAAGTCAAAGGTTTGAGAAAGTACCTAGGAAAAACAGCAAAAAGGTGGTACCAAACAAATCTACTGAAGGCTGGAGGACACAACTGGGAAGATTGGAAAGAAGTATTTCTCAAAGCCTTTAAGAATAAAGGTTGGCCGGCAATACGATATGCTTACAACTTTAAATACCTTTCAGGTTCGTTCGTAGAATATGCAATAGAGAAAGAACGACTAATATTGGAAGTAAAAAGGGAAATGGATGAAGAGGTGAGGATACACCTGATTGTCATTGGATTACCTATCGAAGTCCAAGACAAAATCGAAAGCGATAATATACAGACAACAAATGACCTAATAGGAATTTTGGGACAATATGAAGACTGGAGAAAAAGGAAAGAAACACAAGAAAGAAAGATAGACATGGTTAGAAAGGTAAATCCACCATTCAAAAAAAAACCGTGCACAATCTGTGAAGCACTGAACTTCCCGGGCCGATTCCACCCAGTGGAATTATGTAGAAATAGAGACAGAAACCCCCAGAAGAAACCCAAACAAATAAATTCACTGGAGGCGCTCACATCAGAAAATGAAATAGCAGGAACATCGGATGGGAAGGAAGAAAAACACTAAAATGCCCGGAGAAGTACGAACCATTGATAAAACTGCGAGTTAAAGTCAACGATCAAAAAGAGATTAAAGGTGTCTACGGGAGCGAATGCAAGTTTTATCGATCAAAAGATCATTGATCAGATAAAAGAAGACAAGAGCATGTTCAAAACCATCAATGGGGAAGACTTCACGAGTAGCTGGCCAAGACTAAAAATGAGGATAAACAAGATAGAGAAAGAGATAGATGTGTATATAGTACGCAATAATAACTTCACATATGATCTCATCTTAGGGCTGGACGCCATAAGGGAATTCAAACTAAGACAAGACGAGAATTTGAGGGTTAGTCAAAAAGTAGACGACAAAGAGGAAGTAATATTTAATAGAAAAGAAGAAAGAAGAAATAACCAGAGAAGAAAGGTAAACGTTACCGAACACAAGGAGACGGGTAAGCCTATGGACAACCTAGAACACCTAAATAACCTACAACAAATAGAGGTAAGCCAACTTATAGAGAGATGTATTTGCTAAACACAATGTGGGAACCAGGAAATCACAAAAAGCTTCTATTAAGCTAATCGAAAATAAATACATATCAAAGAAACCATACAGATGTAGCATTCCAGATCAGAGAGAAATAGAATTCCAGATTACGAAACTACTAGAACACGATCTCATAGAGGAATCAAGTTCACCATTTGCAGCACCAGTGACACTAGCCTTTAAAAAAGAATCGTAGAGATAGACTATGTATTGATTTCAGAGAGATAAACAAAATTGTAGTTCCGGAACCACAACCATTCCCAAGAATTGAAGATATCATAGTCAAAGCGGGAAATTGCCATTTCTTCTCAACGTTTGACATTAATTCGGCGTTATGGTCAAAGAGGCGATTCAGTACTGGCAGCATTGGTTAATCGGTAGATACTTCACTGTCCTTTCAGACCATAAACCGTTGGAATCAATGAGAATCAAAGCAAGAACCGATGAAACTTTAGGAGACCTGATGCACTACTTATCGCAGTACGACTTCAAAATCATCTACTCACCAGGAAAACACAACATAGAGGCAGTCGCACTATCCAGGAACCCCGTCTTAGAAAGTTTTGAGAACGAAGAAGAGGTTTTGAAAGTAGCGAATATTATAAAAAGACAAGACATAATCCGAGATCAGAAAGAAAACAGAGAAGATATTAAAAATACGAAAGACCTTATAAAAAAATCAGAGATTTTTTTTAAAAATATTAAAGGACGCCAACGTATATTCGTCTCACAAGAGTTTGGCGAGCATATCATAAAGACGGTGCATGATTTCTTTGGCCATGTTGGAAGGAATCACATATTGAAAAAAATCCGACCCTTTTATTATTTCAAAAATATGGACCGAATTGTCGACAAATTCTGCAAACAAAGCGAAACTTGCATTAGGAATAAAAGCAGAACGAGAAGACCGATCGGGCTTATGTGGAGACTAGGACCAGCGAGGAAACCGTTTGAAATAATGTCATTCGATACGGTCCGAGGTTTTTCCGACAACAACTCACCAAAAAAGTATATGCATATACTCATAAATCACTTTTCAAGGGCTGTTTTTATGTCCACATCGAAAACACAACGCGCGGAAGATATCATAAAACTTATAAACTCGACAGGAGAAACTGACTCCATAAAAATTATCCTTGCAGACCGATACCCAGCGATGACATCCAAGGAAATTCAAGAGTACGCGAGAGAGAAAAACATTAAATTAATTTTCACCTCGACAGACTGTCCATCCTCCAATGGACTAAACGAGAGGGTAAATCAAACATTAGTAAACAGAATCAGATGCAAGATCAATTCGAAAAAAAAGAAACTGGACAAAGATCGCAGAAAAAATCGTAGAAGAATACAATCACACCAGACACAGTGTAACGGGATTTGCCCCAAATCACTTACTGTATGGGAAAATGATCGAAATCATCCCTAAGGGAATAACAGAGAAGAAGATAAACTTAAAAAGAGACAGAGAAGAAGCATTTAAAAACTCAGCAAGAAATTTCGAAATCAACAAACAAAAATATGACAAAAAAAGACGAGAACACGAGTTTAAAATTGGTGATACGGTCTTCACCCACAACGGAAACAGAATGAATAGAAATAAGCTGGAAGAAATTAGGAAAGGACCTTTCAAAATTTTGAGAAAGATTTCAAACTCTATATATGAAGTGGATAACGGTAACCGGAGATCTGAAGGGAATTTCTTCAAACTGGCCCGGAAAAACGACCGAACAGAAAGGAAGTCGATTGAAGAGCTTCCGTTCCAACAGCTTCGACGTGTCGACATTGCACGGAGCTAAAAGTAAGCTTAGCGGATCCTCGAAAGCCGCTATTTCGACCTTTATGGCACCGTCGAATTGGTTCACGAAGAGATACCAATCGATGTCGAAGAAGCCGGAAGATTTAGTAACGGCCAGTTTAAGTCTCAAGTTCGATAAATCGAAGGTAGTGAAGGCGGTGAAGGAAACGTTGGGTAAAAAGTCCCCTAATAGCGAGGTCAAACACAAAGTCGTATGGAACAACACTAGTGGAACCAAAGTGGACGCTCAGGTAAGTTGTATTTCTCATTATGATATCGTTTCTTGTTTAAGGGCCATCGTAGGTGAAAGGAGGAATGCAAGAACGCACATAATACGCAAAAATCTATGGCAGATTCAAAGTACAGTACTCGTTGTGATATTCGGTAAAGATAATAAGTTCTCCTATGGAGATTTCATTTTTCAAATTATTCTCGTACAAGTACGTATTTGCATAAATAAATAACACACGGTCTCTGCGTAAATACCCAGGCCAGTTATAAATATTTCAGTTTGCCAACGATATCTCAACATGTGGGACACTCACATGTGTGCTACTTCGTGAGCGATGATAAAGGCGCTGGTCAAGCCTTCGTCTCGATTTAACGCGCACGATCTCGAAGGACCTCCTATATCTAATCGCGTCAACCATACAGCAACATCGTGATTTACGTCTTTCGAGGACAGCATCTTTCTGTTCCATTTGTTCACGTTCTCGAGAGATCGTCTGGCATCGCCACGGCGGACCTACGACAATTTATTAATATTTTCTTAATAAAAGCTAGCAAATATTACGAATATATTATATTTATTATTACATCATGCATTATATACTATATATAAATATTCGTCAATGATAATAAATATATGTGCAAGTAATCGTGTTGTTGATTGTAATCAAATGTAACTTGTAACGCTATTAGTATTTTAATCTTCCTGAAAAATGTTGAAATGTTGATTCAACAGCAGAGAAGAATAGCAGAAAAAGAAAAGTAAAAGGAATCGCAAGTGTGGTATATCAATGATATTATCATAGGTCTATAACATTAAATTAAGATTCTTAAGAGATGAAAAAGGTTTAATAGTCGATTATACAGATATTTCGGATACACGATAAATGCGAGGTTTGTCAATGATCCGTGAAAATTGTTTGTTTGGAAATTTGTTTCCAAGGGATCGTTCACGGTTGTCCAATTTAACAAAATGGAACTCGTTGCATTTTATCGATCTAAAACGTCATGCGCAGATATTTTGACCTATATAATTTATATACCATACACTGTACAGATAAGTAGAAAATAAAATAATTGACACTCGCATATGCGTATCTCAGATAGTTACTACTTTAGTTAAATGATTTAATTTAATGGAAATCGCTTACCATAACGTCTCGTTTTTCCGCGTATAAAATCATTCGTACGATCACTAGAATCATGTTGGATTCGAGCGATGGGTCCATGTAAATTGCACTGACCTAGGATTAAAATACGTACGAAAATGTAACAGGCGTTAAAACAGTATTACAGCCTTACAAATAAATTATTATTCAAAACTCTCGTAAATACATCGTATCTTATATAATTTTCCTAAAAAATTAATTTTATTCGTTATATTTATCTTAGGAAATGTACGTTATTAATCTCAACAGCATTGGAAAACCAATTACCGAATGGCTGAAATTAATCGATTAGAAAATTCCATTACGGATAAATTATTCGCTGAACTTTTTAAAAGATACGTGTAAGCTTTGAACAGTGTAAACAGAAAATACAGAGCTTCCATCCGAATATACGATCGAGATGTTTGAAAGCAAGTAGCGTACCTTGAAAATACAGAGATACGCATAACTCTGCCCTATGTTTCCCGGTTGCTTGCGTACATATGTAGGAGGAGGTATTCTATATCTAAGTATAATAACAGAATTTCGTTTGGTATTACTTACGATGTTTAAAAGAGCTAAGATATATTGCTGTACTCGAATTCCATGAAAATCTACCACGGAGTAATCAGCAGCTATTCCAAGCTCTAGCCATCGTGGCGGCGAATCCTTAGCAGCTGGTCTTTTCTCTATGAAATGACTTATCTTAGAAATCGACTTATCTTCCACGAAATTAGAAAGTCTACTCGACTCGACTTGATAGCTTAAACGCATGATTATTAAAAGCATAAATTAATATCTACGAGCAAGTATTCGTGGAATAATTATTATGATATAAATAATTATTTCAAAAGTATAATTTCAAAAATATCAATTCGGTATCACCGTGAATTTCATCCTGCAAATTTCTTTAAAATTCTTGACAAATTTTGGTAATTTTTTTATTTTTATTTTTATTTTATTTTAACTATTTTTCTATTTTTTTACATTAAATTAGGCAAGATAGATAAAGATTCGTGCAATGGACAATATACATATGTGTAATAGACAGGGAATAATAAAATAAATTAAAAACAGCGAAATATAGATGAACGTGTAGAAGATCAAGCGAGAGTGGAACGCAATAGGGAGAATAATTGTAAACCGAGTTCCTTTTAAGGCTGAAGATAAGCTATTCTTATATTACATGCTGTTATTATTACTTTTGTACACGATAGATTGGAATATCAGTACAATTTCTTTCTTTCAGTAATATTCGATGATTCGTTAATTTATTAACCGCTATATTGTACGTGGTAAGTAGAAAAGCAACGATTGTACAAGAATGGCATTTGGAAAAATATTTGACTTACTTGATAATCTGTTCCTTTGCCATTTAGGACCAGAGAAGTATCCAATTTCCTCGGGATTTGTTATTTTATATAGGTTGGGGTTGATAATCAATCTCGGATCCACTCGGATTGGTTATCACACCTTTTATTTTCTCTCTTATACAAAACACCAAATCACACAGCAAACGTCTAAACTCTCCCAATGCGTCTTAGCAAGTAAGGCGTGGTCGACTCCTATGACAAAAGAGCGTCGTTAGGAGTCGTACCAACATAACCCTAGTAACCTTTTAGTAACTAGCGGTCATACCAACTGAGCATTTCTCAACAGGATTTACGTCGATCGATAATTCTTCCACTATTGTATCGTTGTATTCTGTGGAGACATCGTCTTTTTCATCGTACAGAATCAATTTCTCAGCTTCTGGGTATTCCACGTCGAAGACGTCACCGGAAAGATTATAAAATCCCTGATCATCGTGGCTTAAACAATCGCGTTTGCTTCGTTTCGACTTTTTCTTAAATTCTTCAACTTCAAATTTATTCGATTTCCCTGTAACCGAATTTTCAACGTTTTACCACGTTTGCCTGTCTTATCTTCGCTATTCTAGTTACGGATAAAATAAAAAAATAGTTGCAAAATTTCTGAAATTGTAAATACGACCAGACTGGAACGTATCAACGACATATGCGGTGTCACAAAATTGTGACAAGTCAATATTCCAGTTGTTAGTTTGTTGAATTTACGCCACCGCTGATTAAACGTATCACGCTTTAATAGAAAATTCAATTTCCCAGCGGGGAAAATGGAATTTTGCGCTAATTAAAGTATTGCGCTTTTGTACAAAATTCCATTGTTTTCTGTTGTCCGCGAAAATGCAATTTTACGACGGACATTTCAGACAAATTTCCATCAGACGGCTTTCCATCCGTAAAGAAGAATGCTATCTATAAAAGTGTCAATGGAAATTGATCAAAGTAACGTCAAACAAACCCGTTTAAACAGCGAGGTAAATAGACCAATTGCTTTTAACAAAACCTGTATCGTTGCTCTTAACCGTGTCACTTTTAAATATCAATCGGCGCTGTTCCTCATTAAAATTTCGATTTAAATCGAACGAGAAATACAGCGTAACACTTGGAATTTTCTATCGTTTCTCAACCATACTTCGAACATTTACGTCGCATTCTTCGATTCATAGGATCGCGATGTTGGATTCTTCGATTTCGATACAAAAACGTTTCACAGCTTTCGACGCGGGCAATTTAATTAAGAGAACATATAATTTGTTTATAAACTGCCAATTACGTGCCTTGAATTTCCGATATATGCAATAAATTTCATTGCTACTTGACCTAAGTGGGTCATAAAGTTGCAACCGTGTAAACCGTGCCACGTAATTTTATTGCATTCAATTTTCCACGTTTCCAACAATTTATCAAATTAGAATTTATCCGCGCATCGTACGAAATTTTTCATAAAAATTGATTAATAATAGTAGATATATAGCTCCTCGTATTCGTAAAATAGATTTTTAATCTGTAAACAACGAGTCGTGGTAATTACGATACGATCGATTTTCAACTTAGCAAAATTTGTTTCCATTTAACATTCACATCCAGATTGTATTTCCTTTGTAATAAATTAATTATATAATTAAATAAATTTATTATTCGAACCGATATTCAGATACAGTTCGAGTATACTTGATAAATTTTCAGACTCGATTCTCCAAGTCGAAAATGAGAACGTTTTATCCTATACTTTTTCTTCATTTTTCCACAAGGATTCGCGTTGTTCTCGCTTTCAGACGTTGTTCCGTTGCATCCTGTGTATACGGGGTGTGCCAAATTTAAACCGTCAAATTGTAAGGAGTTGATTTACAGACAAGAAGAAGAAGAAGAAGGAAGAACTTTATATAATGTTCGTCAACGGACGTTTCTTTACAGAATTACAAACGAGTATCGTTCGTACGAAACAGGTAACGACGCGTTTTCCATCGCAGCGTGCAAAAGTTCGCTGTATTATCGTGTCAGCGCAGTTGCATGCTTTTTATCATGCGACAATAAGCCCGTGTCGTTAATAGCTACAATAATGATACAATGAATAATTATTATCTGGTATGTTTGATTGGTCGTTGGAGAACGTTGTCCGTGTGCTCGGATAGAAGCCTGACATCGATCAACGATGGGAGTAATACGATCTCGTACACACAGTTGCTAACAATTCGATCGAGTTGCAAAAACCGCGTGTTTTTACTCGTTGCGCTAGTTGTTCACGCGAACTCGCATCTCCAGAATAAACCTTCCGTTTTACAGTTGCGAAACCATAAATACAGAAAAGAAAACGCAGTTATTGAAACTCTGACGAAACGCTGATAATACGGTCAATTGTCGCGTGCCGTGAAATGGAAAATTCGTCGTTACTTGTTTCATACGTACGATACTTGTTTGTAACTGTGGAAAAACGCGTTTATTGTCCAGCTTCGTACTACATGTTTTTCGGTAAATATTTACAAAGCGGACAATCTCGCCATATTCAACGGCTTTGAAATATGTTTGCCAAGGCTAATATTCCGAACAACTTTTTCCTGTAATACTCTTTACCGTCGCTCTGCTTTCCGCGATATTCGCAGCAATTTCTGTCTCGACGACAGCGATGATTTCGTAGTTTCGCTTTTCTCGATATCACTGCTAAAGCTTTTCCTACCTCGAATAACGACGCAAAGCTTCGTATGAATCGTATCTATCCTGTTACTTGATACGCGAATTTAATTCACGGTAGCCTCAGTGATGTTTCTTTCCTGTGCGAGTTGAAAATGATTATCAGAAATGCATATATATGTCGGGTTGGCGTTAAGATTAGAGTTAGGGTTAAAGGCGTGAAACGAATCCCTATTGGCGCTAGACGTGATCATTATGCAATAGAGGAGATATTTACTAGTGCAAATATGACTATGATGGAATTGGACAAGTAATCGCGATAATTAAATACTCGAGAAGCTGATGACAATGATCCTAGGCTCAATAACGAATCCGCGGTCAACGGGATGACGAACTTTACCCTTCGTTAGCGTCTAAGTTACACTGTACGTTAGAGAAAGGGGCAATTATTACGTATACGAAAGACAGGTCGATTACTGATGAGATCGCACTAGAGAGTGACTCTCCGTCGCGGTGACGCTGTCGAAGAATACTATGATGGGTGTGCCTAAGGGCACGAGATCATCGGATTCGCGGAGGAAAGTCTTCGTTCGAAGGGTGAGGGAAATTGACGTTGCTGTTAATTGGTCAATTTCCATGTTGGTGGTTAGAGAAAGATATTAGCTGTCCTTGGGGAAAGTTGCTAGCGAGAAGCGTCGTTCGTGGAAGGATAGATTTCTCTTATCTTCCCGTAGTTGGGGCACAGGCCATTTGTCTATTTGAGAGACTTTGTGTAATTGAAATTTAATATTCGTAGCGGGTCCTCGCCCAGCTAAACATATACTGTGAAGATGCGTTGGCATCTGGCAATCGTCTTACCCGAAGGACAAAGTCTGCGTGTGGCGAGCCACGGGACAGAAATCGTTGAAATGTTTACCGTCGTGCCCTGTCCCAAGTATTTCTTTTAAGGAGAGCTATAGAGTTACTTCATGCCTTTGTTAGACAAAACGTTCATCCCTTTGACCGCGGCTACGTTCGGCGACTGATTGTCGCCTCGAGCCCGAGCTCACTATCATAAATCTCAAATAAATACAGTCGGATCGAATGACAACAGTTTCTTAATACGGCTATGGTGAAATCTAAATTACAATACTAGGGGTCTTCCCAAAGTTCCAAAGGGAATGTTCCGGTGTTCTTTGATCTCCGACACGGCCATTCTGACTATCACACGTCCTCGGGTGGATCTAAAATATTGGGTTCTCCCAACATTAGACTTGATATAACTAATATTTTACTCCTTTATAGTTTAGCTAAATTATATTACACTAGTTTATTTATGGTTTAACTAACTGTCCAAATAGGTCAAGGGCCCAGGTTAACAACAAAAATTTCGATCGGACGTTCAATGATAAAGTAGGGAAGAAAAAAAAAACACAAAAGTCAGTAGCATTATGATTGGTATTCAAAGCGCCAGTTGCATTTTGTGAGTTACCAGTCAGACCGTAATGACATGACAGATCATTTTCGATTTCGTACACGGACGAGTCTCAGTTTGTTGGATCATATTACCGCACTGGGCGTGTGTGGAGACACTGAGTGCGGGTGCATTGACGTAATAGGTGTGTATGGAGACACTGAATGCGAGTGCAGTGTATGGGGACACTGGACACGGGTGCATTGATGTAATAGGCGTGTATGGAGACACTGAATGCGAGTGCAGTGTATGGAGACACTGAACACGAGTGCATTTATGTAATAGGCGTGTATGGAGACACTGAATGCGAGTGCAGTGTATGGAGACACTGAACACGAGTGCATTGATGTAATAGGCGTGTATGGAGACACTGAACACGAGTGCATTGATGTAATAGGCGTGTATGGAGACACTGAATGCGAGTGCAGTGTATGGAGACACTGAACACGAGTGCATTTATGTAATAGGCGTGTATGGAGACACTGAATGCGAGTGCAGTGTATGGAGACACTGAACACGAGTGCATTGATGTAATAGGCGTGTATGGAGACACTGAACACGAGTGCATTGATGTAATAGGCGTGTATGGAGACACTGAATGCGAGTGCAGTGTATGGAGACACTGAACACGAGTGCATTGATGTAATAGGCGTGTATGGAGACACTGAATGCGAGTGCAGTGTATGGAGACACTGAACACGAGTGCATTGATGTAATAGGCGTGTATGGAGACACTGAATGCTAGTGTGTGGTCACACTAGGCTTATGTGGGAATATCGAATGCTAGTGTGTGGTCGCACTAGGCTTGTGTGGAAATATCGAATGCTAGTGTGTGGTCGCACTAGGCTTGTGTGCTAGTGTATGGTAACACTAGGCTTGTGTGTGGAAACACTGTGTTACATGTCATGGTCATAGTGTTAATGATCCTCTGAGATCGGTGTAGTAATATCGTCATTGTCACTGCCATTGTCATCACTACAGACGTCCAACTCAGCAGGAACGCAACTATTCGGCATTTTTCTTAATCTGTCATGACTGTATTTATACGATCGTTTGCCGTCTAATATCTTTAAAGTATATCTATCCCCTTCCAAAATCTCTGCTATTACGAATGGGCCCCTAAATTTTGGATCTAACTTGATTTGGTTTCTTTCCTCGATTTTGCGCAATACGAAATCACCGACATTAAACCTAACCACTTTAGCTTTGGTGTTATCGAATCTTTCTTTGTCGTGTTTGGCGCTACTTGCTATATTTTTTTGTCGCCTGTTGTCTTACATCGGAGATGTCTATTCCTCTTTCTTCAACGCTATCAGGTAGCAACAAGTCGTACGGTCTTGCTGTCCTACCGATTAGTAGTTCCAGTGGGCTCGCCTTAGTCACGCGGTTGGTGGTGCAATTCAGGGCCAATTGTATCTCCCCAATCGCGTCTTGCCATGACCGCCCGGTCGTCTCTACTACCGTGAACATATTTTCAATGTACGCATAACACGCTCTACCTGTCTATTGGCTCTACTAGCACCGGTCGCTATCAAGCGAACTTTAATTCGTTTGCTTTCGCAGAATTCTCGAAATTCTTTACCCTTAGAACATCTTTCCTGATCTGCTATTATCGGCAGGGACTTCCGAATAAAAATATAGCGGATTTAAGCGCTTTAATGGTGTTACGGGAATCTATCTTACGATTATGATGCAGGTATACGAATTTAGTGAGCACGTTGATCAAAACAATGACGTACTCCTTTGAATCGCTTTTACCACTCAACTTGCCTGTTATGTCCATGTGGACCGTATGCCAGGGTATGCTGGTCTTAGGTATAGGATGTAGTTCGGCTTGTATCTTACCTGAACTAGCTTTCGAAACTTGACAAGCATGACAGTTCTCAATGAATCGGCGAACGTACTTCGCCATCCCTTCGAACCAGTAATACTCGTATAGTTTCTCGAGCGTTTTCTCCCAACCTAAGTGCATAATTGACTGGTGCACATGGTTAATAACAAACTATCTAAAACCTCTTAGGACTATAGGTAAACAGAGAGTCCTGTCTTTTCTTTGTATCCTACGGTAAAGAGTACCGGACCGTAATTCGTATGTATTCGCGGTGTCTTCCGCGAGCTCATCGTTTTGCAATTCCTTGACGACTTCCAAGGTTTGAGAATCACGACGTTGTTCGGCTAGTAGCCAGTCTTCCGATATTTCGGCCAGATTGATTTCTTTCTCCCCAATTTTATCAATTTTACGGTGGTCTAAGTCTACGGGGTTTCGCAAGAAGAAATCTACGTAGGCCGTCCGTTTACTTTCCAGGTACAAAATGTCATAAAAACAAAAGTCTGCAAGTAGGCCCATCACCTATGGTCCCTGTCATTTAAATGTACTCTATTACTCGACGCTTTCGACGAGTTGCAATCCGCGACGACAAGAAATTCCCCTCCATGTAGATAGTGACGGAAATGCTCGACTGCGTTTACGACTGCTATCGTCTCTAGTTCGTAGGAATTATACCTAGATTCCGCGAGGGTAGTTCTTTTGCTGTAATACTCTATTACTTTGCCTTTACCTTCAACTTGATGCGTCGAAATCGCCCCGTAACTCTCCGAGCTAGCGTCAGTATGTAGTTCTATCGGATAATTGGGGTCGAATATCATTAACACCGGCGCGTCGATCAGGGCGGAAACTCCCTGTTTTATTTTCTCGTGCCTATCTGTCCAAGTTATATTTCTGTTATCTGAGATGAGCGCATACAGGGGTTTCATCACCTGTGAGAATTTAGGGATGAACTTTCGGAAGTACGAAGCTAACCCTATGAACTGCCTGAACTGTGTGACGGCCGTTGGCACAGGTAAAGAACTTAAGGTGTGTATTTTACCCGGGTTGGGACGAACTTCTTCGTTATGAATTACATATCTCAAATAGAGCACCGATGTTTTTAGAAAAGAACATTTCGCAAAGTTAACAGAGAATCCTGCTTTTACGAGGATATCTAATACTGTGTTCAATCTTCCTAAAGCTTGATCTATCGAGTCGGCAATAATTAGAACGTTATCGAAATAAATAACAACGTACGAATGAGCGAGGTCGCCTAGGGCCTTGCGAATGGCCCTCCGAAAGACGGACGGTGCAATTTTTTTCAGTTCAAACGGCATCGTCATCTACTCATATTGTCTGTCGGGGGTAACGAACGCTGTATACTCCGCTGAATTAGGATAAATAGGAATTTGGTGAAACCCGCTGGCCATATCCAGGCTAATAAAATATCTCGCCTCTTGCAATCTCGCGACTTGATCCGCAATAAGGAGTAAAGGGTACCGATCCGAGACGGTACTTTGATTTAGCTCTCGGGGATCCACTCGTAATCTATCTGAGCCGTTTTCTTCTTCACGAGTTACGTAGGGCTCGCGAATGGCGAATTACTAGGCCTTATGATCTTTGCTTTAATTAAAACGCTTGTTTTCTCACGTACTGCTCTTCGGTCCTCCTCGCTAAGTCTATAAGGACTTCCTCGTACGGTGATGTTAGGATCAATTATCGTATTTCTAACCGGCCTGTATTTACACGAATACGTAGGAAACCCGTAACGAATGAATCTTTGAATTTGTAGAGAAGAGAAATTGATCGACTCTTATTATTACCATGTACATCAGTGTCAGCTTCATTAACGACGATCTCGTTTGCAGTGGTTTCATTACAGACATTAATTATTTTCGTTTTACACATAGCGAGGCTATTTTGTGTAAATGTTACGTCAAAACCCAGACTTAGAGTTCCGCAACTAATCGCGATATCATATTTTAGATAACTATCAGCAAGGACATGAGAAATTATCTTCGATGTAAAAATCATTAATACACACGATGAACAAATGGGAGGCGTATGTTTAATACAGGTATTTCCTACTCCTCGCATTACCAATATGTCAGTCATTCTTTTGCCAGAAATCTCGAGGCCACGGACTCTTTAATTAGTGAACGCTCGGCTCCCGAATCGGAGTAAAATGGAAACGACTCACCCAGATGACTTGATCTACCCAATGATGCTTCCAGTACGTAGAAGTCGACTCGCCACTCGTTATTGAAATTATGGTTTCCTTTCATAATCAGGTTGACAGCTGCGCCCCATGCAGCGGGGTCGGAACGTGCAATTTTAAGGGTTAAAACGTGGTAGCGAAAACTTGTTAGGTTTCACACTCGATTTTGCACTAGCGACTGAATTACTCGCGCACGATGGTCGTAAGTTCTAACACTGTTATATCGGCACTGATCCCACTTCTGATGTCGGGTCGGCGTTAAGATTAGAGTTAGGGTTAAAGGCGTGAAACGAATCCCTATTGGCACTAGACGTGATCATTGTGCAATAGAGGAGATATTTACTAGTGCAAATATGACTATGATGGAATTGGACAAGTAATCGCGATAATTAAATACTCGAGAAGCTGATGACAATGATCCTAGGCTCAATAACGAATCCGCGGTCAACGGGATGACGAACTTTACCCTTCGTTAGCGTCTAAGTTACACTGTACGTTAGAGAAAGGGGCAATTATTACGTATACGAAAGACAGGTCGATTACTGATGAGATCGCACTAGAGAGTGACTCTCCGTCGCGGTGACGCTGTCGAAGAATACTATGATGGGTGTGCCTAAGGGCACGAGATCATCGGATTCGCGGAGGAAAGTCTTCGTTCGAAGGGTGAGGGAAATTGACGTTGCTGTTAATTGGTCAATTTCCATGTTGGTGGTTAGAGAAAGATATTAGCTGTCCTTGGGGAAAGTTGCTAGCGAGAAGCGTCGTTCGTGGAAGGATAGATTTCTCTTATCTTCCCGTAGTTGGGGCACAGGCCATTTGTCTATTTGAGAGACTTTGTGTAATTGAAATTTAATATTCGTAGCGGGTCCTCGCCCAGCTAAACATATACTGTGAAGATGCGTTGGCATCTGGCAATCGTCTTACCCGAAGGACAAAGTCTGCGTGTGGCGAGCCACGGGACAGAAATCGTTGAAATGTTTACCGTCGTGCCCTGTCCCAAGTATTTCTTTTGAGGAGAGCTATAGAGTTACTTCATGCCTTTGTTAGACAAAACGTTCATCCCTTTGACCGCGGCTACGTTCGGCGACTGATTGTCGCCTCGAGCCCGAGCTCACTATCATAAATCTCAAATAAATACAGTCGGATCGAATGACAACAGTTTCTTAATACGGCTATGGTGAAATCTAAATTACAATACTAGGGGTCTTCCCAAAGTTCCAAAGGGAAGGTTCCGGTGTTCTTTCATCTCCGACATATATATATGTCCGACATCTCCGACATATATATATAAGGCTCCGACACCGGAGCCTTCCGTTGAAACCGGGGAAAAACCCCTAATATTGTAGTTTGGATTTCACCATAGCCGTAGTTAAACAATCACCGTCCTTCAGCCCGATTGTAATTGCCTGCAATCTATGAGAATGAGTTTGGGTTCGAGGTGACAACCAGTCACCGAACGTAGCCGCGGTCAAGGGACGAACGTTTTTCTAACAAAGTCATGAAAAAGTCTATAGCCCTCCATAAAAAGAAATAGTTGTAACGGCACTTGACAGTAAGCATACTAACGGTTTCTGTCTCATGGCTCGTCATAAGCAGACCCTATTCTATGGGTAGGTCGATTGCCGGTTGTCGAGACATATTCGCAAAACATCGACCCGTCATAAACCTTAAACCTTGATTAACGAAAATAGGCAAACAGTCTTTTCCGTGAAGGACACTTCCAAAGACTGACTAATTAACAACAACGGCAATTTCCCTCACTCTCTGAACGAAGACTTGTCTCCACGAATATAAAAGACCTGGTGTCGCTAGAGAGTGGGGCAGTTTTTCCTAGACAGTGTCATCGTGAGAGCTTCGAGTACGATTTCATCGACTAAGATATCATTTCGATAGAGTGCTTACTTCGCGGGCTAACTGAGAGTACCACCTAGGCGTTGCCTACGAGTAAAGAATAAAAGAGTCCCGTGGACTGCGGATTCGTTTCGAACCTAAGGTCATTATCACTAGTGCTACGAGTGCCTAATCTTGTTAATAAGTCTGTGCTAATAAACTCTCCATCGTATCACGGCAATGGCCAACCCTAATGAAAATTCATTAAACGCCCATCTCCTTAATCCTGACTTCTATCCGACATATATATAAATGTACGGACATCAACGTCCGAGACGTTCGTCCATGCCAAACGGTAACGCGTACAGGAAACATTTGTTCAAAATGACTTTGACTTTAGCTATATTTTCAAATTGGAATTAGCTAATGGTCGTTCGCTTTGTAAATGATTATTTCTTTTTCTTCTTTTTGCCTGCAGATTAAGCCCTTCCTGTTTGACGGTTTAAATTTATTAAATTAAATTTATTAAACCGAATATATATATGTCGGATTGAAGTCAGGATTATGGAGATGGGCGTTTAATGAATTTTCATTAGAATTAGCCATTGCCGTGATACAATGGAGAGTTTATTAGCACGGGCTTATTAACAAGATTACGCACTAGTGATGATGACCTTAGGTTCGAAACGAATCCGCGGTCACGGGATGGTAAACGTATGTTCTCGCACAGTTCAAGTCTAACTCTTTATTAACTAGATGTGATGTATTCGCTGGTTGTAAGGTGGCACTGTCATTCGTCGATGAGATCGTACGAAAGAATGACTCTCCGTCTCGACGATGTCGTCGAGGAAAACTATATTGGGTGGGTCTAAGGATATGAGATCCTCGGATTCGTCAAAGAAAGCTTTCGTTCCAAAGGAGAAGGAAATTAGCGCTGTTGCTAATTGGTCGATCTCCATATCGGCGTTTTGAAAGAGATGCTGGCCGCCCTTGAGGGGAGGTTGTTGACGGGGGGCAACGCTCGTGGAGGATAGGTTTCTCCTATCTTCCCGTAGTTGCAACAAAGTCTATTTGACGGACTTCGCTTGACTAAATCTTAAGATCTATAGCGGGTCCTTACGTTAGCTAAACATACGCCACAAAGGCATGCTGACACCCGGCGATCATCTTACCCGAAGGACAAAATCTGCGTGTGGCGGGCCGCGGGATAGAAACTATTGAAGTATTTACTGCCACGTATCGCTACGACTATTTCTTTTAAGGAGAGGTATTGAGTTACTCTGTGCCTTTGTTAGATAAAACGTTCATCCCTTTGACCGCGGCTACGTTCGGCGACTGATTGTCGCCTCGAGCCCAAGCTCATGATCATAAATCTCGAACAATCGGAGCGGCATTCGTTTAATCCAAGTTACAGAGTTGCGGTATTCCCGCGAATCCAAGGAGGAGCTCCGGCGTTCTTTCATCTCCGACATATATATTCGTTTGTGCTACGATTACTCTCATACTCTATGTATGGTATTATCATATCGACGCTATCAGTTCTTACAGTATCACGATCAGAGTCAATTTTAGAATAGAAGAAGCAATTAACGGCGGATCGCAAAGTAAGAAGCTTATAACATAATTGGCAAGGAAGTCGGTAAATCGATCAACCAATCACCTACATCCAACCGTCTAACGAAAGATGAAAAGCCATCGCGATAACGATCCTTCTCACCTGCAGGATTTTCCGGATTCACAGACACGAAGCTCGAATTATTTCTGATCGACCACCACTTTTCGTTTTTCGGCTGAAACATCACATGCTGGCCATTCGTCAGCGGCTGAACGAAGAACGATCTCTGCCCGATCAACATCAAGGCGTACACTTCTTCTTCGCATATCGTCACGACGACGAAGGAACTCGCGTCTCCTTCCAAGCTGCCTTGTCGAAGATCGCAGTTCGCCTTGGCGTTACGTCGCTCGGACTTGGTTTTACCCTGGCGCACCCAATTCACGGTGAAATTCGACGACAGTATCAATCGATCGTTGGACATGGTCCTTAAGGTCCAGTTGCTGATCTCGAGGAACACCGGCTCTTGGTGGAGATACTCGCGCCAAGTTTCTCGGTCTTCGTGGGTCGATCTTCTGTTCCGCGCGCTCTCATTCGGGATCACTCGAGGGTAAACGATCTCGTACTCCTGCAAGCTTTGCAGAAAGTCGCTCATTCGCGACTTAGTAGCGATCGTGCCGAGCAGCCACGTGGCGAGGAGAAAACTGGGAAGTTTCGATCGCGTCATGTCTCGCGCGCTTTGATCGAAATTTCAATAGGATTTTCTGGCTACCCAAAACTCGCCAGGCATGCTCGTTCACTCGCAGACGTAGTTATCGCGATGAAAGCAGCTAATTCGCAGACCCGATATTCTCATTTCATTTCGCCGGTTCGTAACGCGTTCGAAACGCCGTGTCATATAGACGCGGATGCGACCATACTCTCGCGTTCTAACATTTTCAATGTCTCGCGCTTCATCACGTAGCTCGCGCGGAAGTAATACGAAGGTGAATCGTTGGTTTTAATACACAGGGTGTTGTTTAATCGATCGAAAAAATGGAAAAGGGACGGATTCTACGGTACACCAGAGATGAAATGAAATCATAGAATGCAGTGGTTTTGTAGGTAGTGCTTTATCGAAAAGATTAACCGTGAATATTTGCTCGACCTATTTATACCAAATTGATACAGTATCTTAAAATACAGACGAATCTTTCTCAATTTCCTTCGATCATCGTATCTAGGCGTACGAAACTGCCTCGTTGAATTCGAACGTTTCTCGATTTCCTTCGACGTCTTTCAATTTCTTCTTTTTTCAATCGCCGTTCGCCTTCTCAAAGCTGTCTTCGAACAGAATTCTTAGAACGACTTCCAATTACTTTCGATTCGTCCAATCGTTTAGCTTTACGAAACTGTTTCGCTAAACTCCTTTTTCCACTGTACTTGCGTATCGTAACAAACTCGTCGGCGGTAACTCGCGTCGATTAACGATTCACCACCAGTAAAGTAACCGGGAATGCAGCAAACTAGTTTTTTTTTTTTTTTTTTTTTTTTTTTTTTTTTTGCGTGGGGAGGGGAAAATGCTATTACGCATGCCCAGTGACCCGCATCACTGGGTTATGTGGGAGTCGGTCGGATGTCGTTGCCATACCCACTAAAAACCCCTCCTCCTTCTTCCTCCGCTTGGGGGGCAGACAACCCCGGTAAAACCTGTCGGCAGTCATCAGGGTTGTCCTTTCGTGCCCCGTAGTATCTACTTCTTCGGGTCGTTACTGCTCATGTCGTCCTCTCAGCCAGTTCAGAATACTGGGCTGGTCTCCTTCTGCGGTTTTTCGTTGTTTCATGTTCTTGCCCTCATTGCTCCGCGTAGTTGTTGTTTCGCTCGTTCTCCTCCTTGCTTCTTCCCAGGCCCTCGCTGTCACCCTCCTGTGACACATGACGGTCTTGCAGAATTGCCTAAATTTATTCCAGCTCTCGTCCTTGGCGGTCACCGTGGCGATCAGATTGCCCACGTCTATCTTCCCGCCCAGAGCGTTCTCCAGCTCGATCCTTCTGTCCGTCCACTTCGGGCACGCGAAGAGGGCGTGCTCTGCATCGTCGTTCGGGTCTCCACAGTCGAGACAGTTGCTGTCGCTGTCCCTGCCAATCCTTTTCCTATAGACACCGAAGCTCCCATGCCCGGTTAGCAGCTGCATGGTGTGGTGATCGATGTCCATCTTCTTTTTGGTAAATAACAGCGCACTCGGTATTAGCTTCTTTGTGATATTTTCTTTTTTGTAGTTGCTCCACTCCTTCTGCCAGTCCTCTTGGGCCTTCTTGCGAATCGCCTCCAGTTCCTCCTTCAGCTTGCAGTCGTCATCCGTGCCACTCCTGGGCCCGTGGATCTTGTTCCTCTCGTAGGTCTCTCCGAGCATCTTTATCTTTATGTAAATCGGGAGATTCCCGGTCAACACGCAAAGTGCCGCGTGGGAGACGGTACGATATGCCGTCGTTGTTATGCACAGGGCCGTTCGTTGTGCACGTTTCAGCTTTTTCCTGTTCTTATCGGTATTCGCTGCTCTAGCCCACACCGGTGCTCCGTAAGTTACGATGGACTCCCACACATTGTAGTAGAGCCTCCGAGCCAAGCTGGGCGGCCCGTTGATGTTGGGTAGAATTCCCCTAAGTGCTCCTATTAACTTGTCGGCTCTGTTACACGCCATCTCGATATGCGCACCAAACCTCCGACTGGAGTCAATGACGACTCCGAGATACCTGATGCGATCGACCGTTTCGATGTCCGAGGAGCCCAACCTGAGTTTCACCACTCTCGGCACTCGCAAGCTTGTGATGAACATGACCTCCGTCTTTTCTCTCGCCAGGGTGAGCCCGACACTCGTGCACCAGTCGTTAGCGATCCTTAGCATCGTGTTGACCTTGGCGGAGGCCTCTTCGTTCCTCCCGACGGAGCACGTGATGGCCAGATCATCCGCGAAGGCGGTTGCTCTGACCATTGGCATGTTGTCGAGTCTCTCGAGCAACCGGTCGTATACCAAGTTCCACAGGAATGGTCCGAGGATGGATCCCTGCGGGACTCCCGCCGCCACCTCGTGCTCCACCGTGCCGTGCTGGTTGCTCACGATGATCCTCCTTCCGGATAGGTAACTGCCGATTAGCCTTTTGACCTTCCATGGCAGCTTCCTCTTGTCAAATACCTCGTATATGCTCTTCCAGCTGAGCGAATTGAAGGCATTGCTAATATCTAGGGTGATCATCACGCATACTACCTTCTTCTGTCTGCAGATGTTGGCAAACTTCATCACCTGCGTGATGGCGTCTACCGTACTCCTCTTCTTTCTGAAGCCATATTGCCTCCGATGGAACGGGTCCATTCCGATGCATCTCTCGATGATCTTCTTAAAGCATTTTTCCCAGATCTTGCTCATGGTTGGGAGTATGCTTATCGGCCGGTACGCGTTAGGGAGACTGGGATCCTTACCCGGTTTCCTTAGCAGTATTACTCTGGCCGTCTTCCAGCAGACTGGGATCCTTCCTGTTTCAGTGATGCCGTTGAACGCCCTTGTCACGAGTTCGCTCCTGCGACTCGCTACCAGCTTCGCGATCTCGCCCGGCACGCCATCGACTCCTGCAGCCTTCTTGGTGTTCATTCTTCCGGCGGCATCGACGACATCGCTTTCGCCGATGGCGACGCTGAGGCTAATATCTCCTTCTTCTTCGGTCTCTGCCTTTTCGCGGCCCTCATAATGGGGGGGTCCGTGTCCCAAGGTGAATAGCCTCTGTAAGACTGCCTTCACCATGTCGATCGGCATGTCGTTGGTTGGTCCCTTGCTTTTACATATCTTCATGACCGTGCGATAGGGTTTGCCCCAAGGGTCGCTCTCCAGTATCTTGCAGTATTCTGCCCAGGCTGTTTTTTTGCTGCGGGCGATCTCCTTTTTTAAGTGCCTTCGGATCTCCTTGTTGGCGTTGACGAGGGGCTCGGTGTTGCCGGCGTTCTTCTTCCTTTCTCTCGTCACCCTCCTGAGCGCTTTGTGCGCCTGCGCTCTCAGTTCCGCGATCATCGGGTTCCACCAGTAGTTCGCGTACTTGCGGGTCGCCGCACAGTTCGACTTCCTTAGCATCCCTTCGCACGTACCTTCGATGCTCTTTTGCAGGGGCTCGGTCCCATCCTCTCCGATAGCCGCGTTGAGGTCTTCCTTCTTCAGAGTGTCGTCGAATCTGCTCAGGAACTCCTCCGGCGATATGTCCTTGGTCACGTACCTGTAGAACTTCGATACGGTTCGGGTCTTCCTCGCCTTAAACCTGTGGAGCACGTACAGGTGTTCCGAGGCCGAGTATTTGTCCAAGACCGCGCTACCGGCGTGTATCTCGCTGACCTTATTGGATACGCTTATTATGTCAGGGAAGCTCGTCTTCCCGTTCATGAAGAAGGTATACTTTTCCTTGAGCCTCAGTGGAAACACCCGGTGGCTGCTTAGTGCCTCCATTAAGACTCTCCCTCTCTTGTCTGTGGTCGATCCTCCCCAACAGGTTGACTTTGCGTTGAAGTCTCCGGCTACGACGATCTTGTCGTGTCCTCTAGCAGCGCTCTTCGTCATAGTCGACAGCGTGTCTATGTACTCGGAGTATGCTAGCCTATTTATGTTGGGCGAACAGTATCCGCTGAAGCAGAAGACGTCGCCGACGCGGACGCCCACTATCCCGTCGCTCTTGACCTCTGTTGTTTCATCAGGCAGTTTGCCATTGAGGAGTGTGACCCATATCGAGGCGTCTCCTTTGGTGTCATTAAACCAGTGCGGTAGCTGCCTGTTCGGCTCGGAAATTATTATTATATCCGGCCTAAGTTCGATCGCGCATTGGTGCATCATGTCCTGCGCCAGCTTGCATCTGTTGAGGTTTATCTGCAGTATCCTCATTTATTCGCTTTCAACCGCCTTCTATACTCTGGACAAGCCAGGGATCCGGTTACGTGGTCAAATTTCACACCTTTCTCCTTGCTGCAGGTGGAGCAGCAGGGTGCGTTGGCGCAGGCAGCTATCGTGTGGTCTTTGGCTCCGCACTTCCTGCAAATCTCCTTTCCAGGGCTTATCGCCGTGCATTTGTTCGCGATATGACCGAACATGTGACATCTGTAGCACTTTACTACATTGGGTAGTGCCTTTATCGAGGCTATCGTCAAGCCGGTTCTGATCTTCCGGCTCGCCCCCTCTTTGGCCAGGTAGGCTTTCGGCATCGTCACTATTGCCGATTGGGTGCCCCACGGCGCCATTTTTAGGGTCTTTACTTCGACCTCAGTGATGTCGCTTATGCCCAGATGCATTCCTATCACCCTGACTAGTTCTTCCTTGCCTACGAGCGGGTCTATATCCCTGATCTCTACGGAGGTCTTGTCGCGCATTGGTAGCGCTCTCACCTTGCCTCTTAGCGCCGTGTTCATATCCGCCGCGGTCTTTTTGGCGTTGCTACCTGCTTTCAGCTCGATTAGAATGTCACCTGTTCTGGTCCTCCTAATTCCACAGCTCTCTTTTAGGGTCTCCTTTGCCCCCAACAGGTCTTTGTAGGCCTGGATCCACTCCTTGTCTTGCCCTACTTTGACGAGGATGGCTTCGGGTCTGTTACGAATCCTCTTCGGTCCCTCCGGCCTCTTTGGCTTGTCCAATGCCGCCCTTCCTGCGTTCGCCTTACTGACCACCGTCGGGGTGTCCGTTCTTTTTCCTCTCCTTCCGCGG
This sequence comes from Bombus affinis, assembly GCF_024516045.1. Lineage (NCBI taxonomy): Eukaryota > Metazoa > Arthropoda > Insecta > Hymenoptera > Apidae > Bombus > Bombus affinis. The sequence continues at coordinate 16,731,148 of NC_066346.1, read as the reverse complement.
ACAGGGATCCAGTCATCCTTTACATCGCTGTCCGTGTAGTCAGTAGTCGCTTTTGCCGAGCTGTTGCCGGCACAGGCTCCTGCGTAGGAGGCCTCCATGGTCGTTGGTCTCTTTCTCTTGGTGTCGCCCTTCCCCTCGACGGGCGATCTCTCCTTCCTTTTTCCTTCCTTCTCCTCACTCCTCCCCGGAGGGGTGGTCATCCTGGTGGCCGTGACTGTCCTAGCGTTCCTCTTGAGCCTCATCTCGTCCAACATCGAGTGGAGCTTGGACGCTTTTTTACTGATAGCGTCCCTCCTTTCCTTGATGTCGGTATCCTTTTTGCTCATGAGGTAGAGTCTGCTACCTATGTATTGGATTTCGCGGAAGACTTCTGTGATGATTTCCGTCATCGTCTTCCATTCGCTCATTTTGATGACGATACTGTCCTCGTCATTGCTTTCGGTCTCGGCCGTTGCTCTGTTCGCCATGGCCTTCCTCCTGAGACTTTCCCTTGGTGCCGCCGCTTCGCTGCCGCTGTCCGACATTTCCGCCGGTGTGTCTAGCTCCGAGGTGCTGGCCGCTTCGTCCTTCGTTGCCATCGGCTGGCTTCTGGCCAGGCCTCTCGTTGTCTTGCCCGCCCTCCCCTCCACTGGGGACTTTCTCAAATATCTGGTGATCTTGTCACCTTTCGGGATTTTTTCCTTTGCGAATCGGGTCGCCTTTACGGTGGGTGGTGTCTTATCCTTGAGTGCCTGCATTGGCATCTCGACATCCTCGATGAATCCCGCGTTGTCTTCATCAAATTCGAGGTATCTTCTTGTGCTTTTTTTGCACATCTTTCCCTCTGTGACATCTGCGGGTGTTTCTTGGTCCCCGGTCGTGTTTACCGAACGAGGGGAGGCCCTGGGATCGACCTTCCCCTCGCCGTTCGTCCAGTCGTTGGGTGACCGTCGGGTCGAGCCTAGGACGCTACTCGAATCCCCGACGGGGCCTGGAAGCTCCGAAACCCCCTGAGCCGTAAGTTTACTTACCTTGTAGTACTTGTCCATATTGTGTTTATGACTTTAATATACATATATATATATATATGTATGTTTGAGGTGTATCCTTCCGCGTGTATGCGATTCGTGTCCTAAATACTTGCCGATGTCGTCGTAAGGTCGCCAGTCGTCTGTCTGATGACCGGATACATAAACTCGCAGTGTCCCTATCACTGTTCGACGCGGGGAGTTTTGACTGGCAATCCACGCGGGCGCTCTCCCACTCCTTGGTTACCTAGGTAGCCCGCCCAGTGGCGCTTCGGTCTCGCGACCCAAGATGGCCTTCGCTCTGCCCCTAACCTCACTTTCCACACACAGCACTTTCAATCGTTTCTCTCGCTTTTATACCAGCGAGCTCCCTTATTTCTTGCATTTCCACTCATTCCGGAGCACTAGAAACTTCACTTTCGTGCACTTTCCGCCCGAGTTCTTTAATTTACCCAGATGTTTCGGTTATGCCTACGGAGCGTCGTGCACGTGTCCGTTCTGCTTGCCGCCATCATCGAGACTGGGGAATGCAGCAAACTAGTAGTCGGTAGAACGAAGCGGAACGTAAGTGGAGCGAGCGATAAGAGCGATCGCGACAATCGCACGCCTCGCCGTGTGATTCCCACGCGAACGAATCATCAAATTCGAGCCAAAGATTCTCACTAACTCGAAGATTCGCGCCAGTATTTTCCACGCGCGCGTCACAGAAATTCGAACGACTTTCGCGAAAAGGACGGAAGGATAAGACGATCGATCGGATCTCGGGTCGATCGCGATACCCCCGGACAGAAGGTTTCGACGAAAAAGTGGAGTAGACGCGACGATGGAGCGTCGTGCAGCAACTGGTGGCCAATTTATTCACCACGTGCCGTAGGAATTTAATTTTCTTTCGCGCAAGAACGATCCACCATCGGAGAAAGTAGAATATAATTAATTTCGATCTCGTGTCGATCGCGACGTTCCGGATGGAACGTTTCGCCGAAGAGGTGGAATAAACGCGACGAAGGAGCGTCGTGCAGCAACCGGTGGCCAATTTTTCCACCACGTGGCACCACGTGGAAATTTAAACGTTTCCCATGAAAATGATGCACCATCGGTGAAAGTAAAATACGATAATTAATCGGTCGTCGAGTCGAACGTGATATTCCGGATAAAATTTTTCGATGAAAAAAGTGGAGTAAACGCGACGAACGAGCTTCGTGCTACGACTGGCAGCCACATGGACGGATGAACGCGGCTGCAAACGCACGCGAGTGCAGCGGCGAACTGTGCGTAAGAGTAAGCGCGAACGCGAGACTGGAAAAAGCACCAGCGCTTACCGCCCACTGAAGTTCTAGTAATGGCAGCTTTATGTGCAATCACCGAGAAACGAGGATGCTGGCGAACGCATTGTTCGACCCCGACCGAGACGATTTAACAAGGGCCGAGGATTTCATCTTGAACGACCTTGCTCTTGTCACGACCGGCATACTTCAAATCCGATGGACCGATGATGGAGATAGAGATGTGGCGGCCTTGGCGACAATGTATATCGCCGAAGTGCCTAATGAGTCATCTGTATCCTAACGGTCCTTCCACCGAATGTCCTAGAAGTGTGACAACGGTCACGTACGCCTACAGGGTAGTGGGGATATTGAGGAATGACAAACAAAGAAGAAACAGATGTTACCGAAAGTCAAATTGTAAGAGCTTCAGTCTTGGAAAGTCACGGCTGGAGCTCAGAACAAAATCGCAGTCAGTGTAAATTCAGAAATAAATTCTCTTGTTTTTTTGTTATCTTAATTTTTTCTTTTCGTTCGAGCCTCCTGCTTTTTATTTTACGTGACATTTTTGGCGATTACTGCCAGGATAGTGAAAAGTGTTTGTTCGGAAACCAAAAGACATTCATCATCTACGGAAGATAGAATTATTTGGGACTACGGTCATCCGCAACAACGAAGTAACTATCACGAACCGAGTGAAGTGACAAAGGAAGGTAAACTGGATTCCTTCGTACGTTACCGTGAAAGAAAATCTAGCTTCAGTAGCCAAGACTCATCTTCGCCCGTAAGCAGGAAGATGTCTAAGACAAACGAATCTCAAACTTCTACCTCAACGGATCCAACGTTGCGAGCAATATTGGATAGCATTCAAAAACAGCAAGAGAGTATTGCCCGTTTACAAGAGGATATGTTACGTTTGTCTATGCAAAGTGACGAAACAAATAGATGCTGGGTAGCAGAAATCGGAAATATTAGGAGAACCGTCGCAGAGCTACGGACTGGGTTCGGATCCCTTGCGACCGATGATTCTGGTTCCATCATTACTGAAAGCAACGAAAGTGAATCGACAGCGATTAATCGCACCGGGAGTATGGTTAGTGCACGCGAACCGACCGGGTTAACGATTCCAGGCATCCCACCTGCGCACATCGACACCGAACAACCCGAGGTTGAAGAAAGAGGCTATTTTCCACCCGCTCTTTCCACTCTGTGAGTTAAGGATGCAATACGTTGTATTCCAATGCTCAACGGAGACGATGATGTAGGTGTGGAAGAATTTATCAAAGTGAGCAGTATGAAAGACCGTTGCATGGAGCAAGATTTATTGCTAAAAGCAATAAAGGCAGAAAAAATAGTAGGAAAAGCAGCTCAAAGTATCCGCAACATCCCCATTGAGTGCTACAGTGATCTGTACAACGCACTGAGGAACAATGTGGCAGCTCAAGTGACTTCGGAAGAATATCGGGAACAATTAAAAGAGTTGAGACAGGGACGGGAAGAATCAGTGCAGAGTTTTAATATTCGGTTCAGAAGAATACTCAACCGTTTACTGTACGCAGTAACCAACGAGTACCCACAACCACTTCTACGCAAGCTAATGATCGAAGAAACTACAAAGAAGACTGTCCGTGTGTACCGAAAGGGATTCAGGCGCGACATAGGCCGAACATTATTAATCATTGAACCCGTGAATCTTGAAGAAGCTGAAAAGAAAGCAGCCGACTTAGAACGCTACTCACGAAAAGAACGGCAAGCCAATTGGTCAAGTAGTCGCTTGCCTTCCGCTAGTAATCGCCTCAACAATCAATCAATGCAGGTTTTTTTTCTTTTTTTTTTTTTTATTTATTAGAATATTTACAATCAATTCTCGTTGAGAATTTTCAGTAACTTAATTTGGCGTGGTACAATGACATGGATTATAATAGCTTTATATTGTTGATTCTAGTAGAACTAAGGATTTAATCTAGTGGGTATTTTCTTCTTAGTCTGCGGATCTGGTCCGTCGTGTCCAGTAGTTGGGTGACTAGTGGGTTGTGGTGGTTGTTGACTCTTGTGTTATATCTGCTTCTGGACTTGTGTATTTCATCTTTGACTGTAGGTATCTTGAGGTCACGGTGGATTGTTTCGTTGGTAACATACCGGGGTGCATTTAATAGGGATCTTAGCGTTTTTGATTGGAAGCGTTGGAGTATTTCAATGTTGGAGTTACTTGCTGTTCCCCATAGTTGGATTCCCTAGGACCAGACAGGTTTTATTACGGCCTTGTAGAGGGTTATTTTGTTCTGTATGTTTAGTTTGGAGCGTCGGCCCGTGAGCCAATAGAATTTTCTTAGTTTTTCCTTTAGTTGCTTTGTTTTTTCTGAGATATGTTTTTTCCAAGTTAGTCTCCTGTCCAGGGTCATGCCCAGGTATCTTACGGAGTCCTTGCTTGGGATTATTGCGTTGTTAATGGTGACCTGGGGGCAGGTTTGTTTTCGGAGCGTGAAGGTTACACGGGAGGATTTTTTTTCGTTTATTTTAAAACCCCATTTTTGGAACCACTTTTCCATGGAGTCGAGACTTCGCTGGAGAGTTGATGAGGCAATTGCCGGGTCTGCGTGGGTAGCTAATAGTGCTGTGTCGTCGGCAAATGTTGCTATTGTTACCTCGTTTGATATAGGTAAGTCGGCAGTGTAGATGGAGAACAGTAGGGGTCCGAGGAAACTACCTTGGGGTATGCCGGATTCTATTGGGAATGTTGCGGAAGAGGCGCCTAGGCATTTAACTATGAATTGTCTGTTGGTTAGGTAGGATTTTAAGATGGAGTAGTATGGATGGGGTAGGATCTTTTTGATCTTGTAGAGTAGCCCTTCATGCCATACTTTGTCGAATGCCTGTTGGATGTCTAGGAATACCGCTGAACAGTATTTTTTCTTTTCAAGGGTTTGGCTGATCATGTGGGTTATGCGTTGGATTTGCTCTACTGTTGAGTGTTGTTTTCGGAAGCCGAATTGGTGGTCTGGGAGTGTTTTCAATTCTTCTAGGAGTGGGAGGAGACGATTCGTGAGCATTCTCTCGAATAGTTTAGACAGGGTAGGTAAAAGACTGATTGGGAGATAGGAATTGGTTTCATATATTGGTTTACCGGGTTTGGGGATGAGGGTGATTAGTGAGATTTTCCACGCCTTAGGAAAGTGTTCAAGGCGGAGGATGGCGTTAAAGATTGATGCGATGAGTGCAATCCCTTTTATGGGAAGTTCCTTGATTGCTTTGTTTCCTATTAGGTCGTGACCTGCTGCTTTCTTGGGGTTTAGGCGACTGATTGCTTCTATGATCTCTGCAGAAGTGAAGGGTTCAATAGGAGGGGACATTTGGAAGGGAGTGTGCAGGTATTCGGTGACGTCCGCTGCAGCTATGGAGGAATGGGGTTGGAATACTTCAGTCAAGTGTTTGGCAAATAGGTTGGTTTTTTCTATAGGGCTACGCGCCCATCCACCCTGCGGACGGCGGATTGGAGGTATTATTTGTGGGGGGCGCGTGAGTTTCCTGGAGGCTTTCCATAGTGAGTAGTTAGAGTCGGCTGTGGGGGGATCAAATGATGGCGGCAAGCAGAACGGACACGTGCACGTCGCTCCGTAGGCATAACCGAAATATCTGGGTAAATTAAAGAATTCGGGCGGAAACGTGCACGAAAGTGAAGTTTCTAGTGCTCCGGAATGAGTGGGAATACAAGAAATAGGGGAGCTCGCTGGTATAGAGGCGAGAGAAACGATTGAAAGTGCTGTGTGTGAAAAGTGAGGTTAGGGGCAGAGCGGAGGCCATCTTGGATCGCGCGACCGAAGCGCCACCGTGCGGGCTACCTGGGTAACCAAGGAGTGGTGGAGAGCGCCCCCGTGGAGGGCCAGTCAAAACTCCCCGCGTCGAACAGTGATAGTGACATTGCTAGTTTTAGAAATATCCGGTCATCAGTCATACGACTGGCGACTTTACGACGACATCGGCAAGTTTATTTAGGACACGAATCGCATACACGCGGAAGGATACAGTGGGATTATACGACGAACGGCTACGTCGAAGGACATCCATTTCAAACATACGTACATATATATATATGTATATTAAAGATACAAATACAATATGGACAAGTACTATAAGGTAAGTAAACTTACGGCTCAGGGGGTTTCGGAGCTTCCAGGCCCCGTCGGGGATTCGAGTAGCGTCCCAGGCTCGACCTGACGGTCACCCAGCAACTGGACGAACGGCGAGGGGAAGGTCGATCCCAGGGCCTCCCCTCGTTCGGTAAACACGACCGGGGACCAAGAAACACCTGCACTTGTCACAGAGGAAAAGATGTGCAAGAAAAGCACAAGAAGATACCTCGAATTTGATGAAGACATCGCGGAAATCATCGAGGATGTCGAGATGCCAATGCAGGCACTCAAGGAAAAGACACCACCCACCAAAAAGGCGACCCGAATCGCCAAGGAAAAAATCTTGAAAGGTGACAAGATCTCCAGATATATGAGAAAGTCCTCAGTGGAGGGGAGCGCGTGCAAGACAACAAGAAGCCTGGCCAGGAGCCAGCCGATGGCAACGAGGGACGAAGCGGCCAGCACCTCGGAGCTAGACACACCGGCGGAAATGTCGGACAGCGGCAGCGAAGTGGCGGCACCAAGGGAATGTCTCAGGAGGAAGGCCATGGCGAACAGAGCAACGGCCGAGACCAAATGCAATGACGAGGACAGTATCGTCATCAAAATGAGCGAATGCAAGGCGATGACGGAAATCATCACAGAAGTCTTCCGCGAAATCCAATGCATAGGTAGCAGACTCTACCTCATGAGCAAAAAGGATACCGACATCAAGAAAAGGAGGGACGCTATCAGTAAAAAAGCGATCAAGCTCCACTCGATGTTGGACGAGATGAGGCTCAAGAGGAACGCTAGGACAGTCACGGCCACCAGGATGACCACCCCTCCGGGGAGGAGTGAGGAGAAGGAAGGAAAAAGGAAGGAGATATCGCCCGTCGAGGGGAAGGGCGACACCAAGAGAAAGAGACCAACGACCGTGGAGGCCTCCTACGCAGGAGCCTGTGCCGGCAACAGCTCGGCAAAAGCGACTACTGACTACACGGACAGCGATGTAAAGGATGACTGGATCCCTGTCCGCGGAAGGAGAGGAAAAAGAACGGACACCCCGACGGTGGTCAGTAAGGCGAACGCAGGAAGGGCGGCATTGGACAAGCCAAAGAGGCCGGAGGGACCGAAGAGGATTCGTAACAGACCCGAAGCCATCCTCGTCAAAGTAGGGCAAGACAAGGAGTGGATCCAGGTCTACAAAAACTTGATGGGGGCATGGGAGACCCTAAAAGAGAGCTGTGGAATTAGGAGAACCAGAACAGGTGACATTCTGATCGAGCTGAAAGCAGGTAGCAACGCCAAAAAGACCGCGGCGGATATGAACACGGCGCTAAGAGGCAAGGTGAGAGCGCTACCAATGCGCGACAAGACCTCCGTAGAGATCAGGGATATAGACCCGCTCGTAGGCAAGGAAGAACTAGCCAGGGTGATAGGAATGCAACTGGGCATAAGCGATATTACTGAGGTCGAAGTAAAGACCCTAAAAATGGCGCCGTGGGGCACCCAATCGGCAATAGTGACGATGCCGAAAGCCTATCTGGCCAAAGAGGGGGCGAGCCGGAAGATCAGAACCGGCTTGACGATAGCCTCGATAAAGGCACTACCCAATGTGGTAAAGTGCTTCAGATGTCACATGTTCGGGCATATCGCGAACAAATGCACGGTGATAAGCCCTGGAAAGGAGATTTGGAGGAAGTGCGGAGCCAAAGACCACACGATAACTGCCTGCGTCAACGCACCCTGCTGCTCCATCTGCAGCAAGGAGAAAGGAGTGAAATTTGACCACGTAACCGGATCCCTGGCTTGTCCAGAATATAGAAGGCGGTTGAAAGCGAATAAATGAGGATACTGCAGATAAACCTCAACAGATGCAAGCTGGCGCAGGACATGATGCACCAATGCGCGATCGAACTTAGGCCGGATATAATAATAATTTCCGAGCCGAACAGGCAGCTACCGCACTGGTTTAATGACACCAAAGGAGACGCCTCGATATGGGTCACACTCCTCAATGGCAAACTGCCTGATGAAACAACAGAGGTCAAGAGCGACGGGATAGTGGGCGTCCGCGTCGGCAACGTCTTCTGCTTCAGCGGATACTGTTCGCCCAACATAAATAAGCTAGCATACTCCAAATACATAGACACGCTGTCGACTATGACGAAGAGCGTTGCTAGAAGACACGACAAGGTCGTCGTGGCCGGAGACTTCAACGCAAAGTCAACCTGTTGGGGAGGATCGACCACAGACAAGAGAGGGAGAGTCTTAATGGAGGCACTAAGCGGCCACCGGGTGTTTCCATTGAGGCTCAAGGAAAAGTACACCTTCTTCATGAACGGGAAGACGAGCTTCCCCGACATAATAAGCGTATCCAACAAGGTCAGCGAGATACACGCCGGAAGCGCGGTCTTGGACAAATACTCGGCCTCGGACCATCTGTACGTGCTCCACAGGTTTAAGACGAGGAAGACCCGAACCGTATCGAAGTTCTACTGGTACGTGACCAAGGACATGTCGCCGGAGCAGATTCGACGACACACTGAAGAAGGAGGACCTCAACGCGGCTATCGGAGAGGATGGGGCCGAGCCCTTGCAAAAGAGCATCGAAGGTACGTGCGAAGGGATGCTAAGGAAGTCGAACTGCGCGGCGAGCCGCAAGTACGCGAACTACTGGTGGAACCCGATGATCGCGGAACTGAGAGCGCAGGCGCACAAAGCGCTCAGGAAGGTGACGAAAGAAAGGAGGAAGAATGCCGGCAACACCGAGACCCTCGTCAACGCCTACAAGGAGATCCGAAGGCAGTTAAAAAAGGAGATCGCCCGCAGAAAAAAAACAGTTTGGGCAAAATACTGCAAGATACTGGAGAGCGACCCTTGGGGCAAACCCTATCGCACGGTCATGAAGAAATGTAAAAGCAAGGGACCAACCAACGACATGCCGATCGACATGGTGAAGGCAGTCCTACAGAGGCTATTCACCTTGGGACACGGACCCCCCATTATGAGGGCCGCGAAGAGGCAGAGACCGAAGAAGAAGGAGATATTAGCCTCAGCGTCGCCATCGGCGAAGGCGATGTCGTCGATGCCGCCGGAAGAATGAACACCAAGAAGGCTGCAGGAGTCGATGGCGTGCCGGGCGAGATCGCGAAGCTGGTAGCGAGTCGCAGGAGCGAGCTCGTGACAAGGGCGTTCAACGGCATCACCGAATCAGGAAGGATCCCAGACTGCTGGAAGACGGCCAGAGTAATACTGCTAAGGAAACCGGGAAAGGATCCCAGTCTACCCGAACGCGTACCGGCCGATAAGCATTCTCCCAACCATGAGCAAGATCTGGGAAAAATGCTTTAAGAAGATCATCGAGAGATGCATCGGAATGGACCCGTTCCATCGGAGGCAGTATGGCTTCAGAAAGAAGAGGAGTACGGTAGATGCCATCACGCAGGTGATGAAGTTTGCCAACATCTGCAAACGGAAGAAGGTAATATGCGTGATGATCACCCTGGATATTAGCAATGCCTTCAATTCGCTCAGCTGGAAGAGCATATACGAGGAATTTGACAAGAGGAAGCTGCCATGGAAGGTCAAAAGGCTAATCGGCAGTTACCTATCCGGAAGGAGGATAATATAATGTTATTGTTATTGAATTCTGTACGAATAAAATAAAATGGATTCTATTACTACAAAATAGATCATACATAATTCAATACAATAATATGATACAAAAAATGTACATATATTATTTCCTCACAAAACGAAAGAAACTTTTATGCCAACCTAATGCTAATACTTACGTATCTCTATCTTTTTCAATTTTTTTTCATCAGCCGTTACATTTCACTTTCAACTAGTGTCAATAGTTCGTAGTCATACGATAGTACTATCAAGTGACGCGAAATTTATCTGTCCATCTGCATAGTGGATGGTTTTCGACCAGTGACTTTAAGCGATTTTCCACTTTCTTCATATTTTTGCTTAGATTCCGCTTCGCTTAAAAAGATTCACATGTATCGATATGGAAATTATTGGAAGATATTCTAACAACTTGCAAGAGTATTCAAGAATTTTTGAGCACACTTTTTAAAACACGAGAACGTAAACAGATATTGCATGATCCTAAACGATCCAGCGTGTAAATGTCGGTAAGGCTTTTGCAGACAGAGGACACTTAATATGCTTTCAATTAATATAATTGATTAGCACGCAGGGATAAACACAATAGTAGAAATAATACAGAAATACTTTTTGTAGCCACTGTAAGTAGCTGTTGGGTACAGTATTGTTCAAAAGTAGACAGACGCTCGATTACTTTTGGCAAAATGTACTTTACTCGCAAGATTATGCGTAAATGGACTGCAAAATTTCATAACAGTTAAACGTAAAACGGACAATAGCCTACGTTTTGTAAAATGGTTTATCGAAATTAGGAGATAAAGAATTTCAGATAAGTAAGAGTGTAAAAAAGAAGAGAAAGATGGTTTTAATATTAATTTTAAAAATATTAAAAGGGACATTTCTGATTTTTTTATCCGTTGATAAATTGTTGTTTGAATAATTGCTTCTTGGAATAAAAAATATTTCTTTCCATTTTATTTGCGTTTTACACGACGAGATGAATGGCAACGAACGAGATGCAAAATGAGAGATGCTTAGCATCGAGGCATTACGCGTGGGCGATAGATTAGTATGACTCTTCAGAAAGAAATTACATTACGCTTAACGACGATCGTTATTCTTTCCTGGAATGGTTTTATTTCCTCTTAACAAGGCGATGTCGTCTCACGTTTTCTACGAAAAACAAAAAATTCCATTCTTTGCCTTAGTTTTCATTATATGCTATCGCACGATAAATCATATCCCTTTGTTCACGGATGTGGAAATTTAATTAAAACCGATTCCTAGAAACGAATATGCGTTTTCCATTGGAACAAAACCCTATATCCCGTTAGAACCTTCCAGGAATTCAAGAACTTTGTAATTTTCCGTTTGACGATGTCGGATCTACATTTAACCTAAGCTCTCTCGATTTCTACGAAAATGATAACACGCAGATTTCCAGGATGCTGTTGAAAGAACAGAATGCACGAGTATAAACTGAATGCTTTCATTTAGGCAGTGTAATTACGTTAATTGGTTACAGCTGTAAACGCGCTGGTATAAACTATATAGTTTAAGCGATTTAGTAGATACCTGATCTCGCGTTTCCCTGTTTCCAGCGAAATTTTAGTATTATAAACGGAATGCGGATGTTTGTGCGTTTGAGAGAAATGTGGGTGTGTATAAACGTCCAGGTTGTACACTCTTGTTCACGAGTATCGAAAAATATGCCGATCGTTAAAATTGTTCGCTTCCTGCAAAATAATCAAAATAATTGGAAACCAATCGGAGGATACTTAAAAATTAAGGTATAATTAGTAAAAGAATATTGTACAGAGATCGTACGAAGGAATTTAAATAAAAGTTGTGTACAATTTTCTAATGTTATGTGTCCACGAGAAAATTCCCATTCTATTGGGTTTTCCCAAAAATTTCTTTCGTTTTATAAGGAAGTGACAGATGCACATCATTTTTTGTTTTACATTATGATCCATTTTGTTCTATTAGTAGAAAACGGATCATACAAAGTTCAATAAAATAATATAAAAGAAAAAATGTTGTGCATCTATTATTTTCTTATAAAACAGACAGAGACTTTTGGAACAACCTAATATGTTTCTCATTGTCATCCTTGGGAATTAAGTAGAGGATAATGGAAAAATGGAAATCGATAAAAAGTATTTATTATTATATCGAGAGTTTTAATGAGTTTCTTTTTCAGAAAAGTTTGTTACTTTATACAATTTATTGGTAGTGTATTGCTATAACAATTTTTCTAAAATTTACAATTTTAATTACATTGGTTCGTTGAACGATCGGGTAATAATTTAGCAGTGTTTTAAATCTCATTCTCGTAGATTTGATTGTATTTGTAATTATTATAATTATGAGCATCGTATTCTTAAGAACATCCCCTTTTTATATTATCAATTGTTCTTTGATTTATCGATATCATTAGAACGAGAACATCATTATTATTTTCTTATTTCTGAGCTTCGTATTATCGATATCGTCGTAATTTTATTGACTTATTAATCAATATTCATCGTAATATTATTATGAAACACATAAGGAATGAAACTCCATGTACACATTTATAAAATGAAAACAGCATTTTCATTGGTAATGCGACAAATCTTATGTATTGTGTTGTTGTGTAATATTACAGTGTATGTTACAATGTACGTATAAACGCGTTAATGGAACCAATTATTCTCATCGGCGACTAAAATGATTCACGATCGTGTGTTACTTCGTCTGCAATGTCAGGACGGATACATGATAATTGTTAATGTAATTTGTAATACTAAAGCTAGAAACAGATCGATCCCTCTTATCGTCAGATCGTTCGCAGCACCGGTACCGATATTGCAAAACGATTTCTCGCAGCAAGTGGTGCAAGCGGAGAGTTTTGTTCGTTCACCGACCACTATACATCCGGAGTCGCATTTGTTAGTACACTTTCTCTCCACCGACCAAGTTTGTGGACTAGACGTTGAATCTTCGGTGCTGGTAGTGTAAGAAAATCGCTTTACCTGAAGAGAAAGAAGCAAACGTGAAAGGAATATTTGCAGATTTTAAACTTTCACGATGTTCGTTATATGACATGTCCTAGCGGATCGCAGGAGACACTCGTACGCTAAAATATAGTATTTCTTTTAATTTTGTCCGAGTACGAGCTCATTTTGGGCGGCATTAAACCACGAACTTGATAGTATCGAGCGAAAAGAGAAAAAAGAAGACTGAAAAGAAAAGATGAGAAAGAATTCTACATGTACGTAGAATGATTCTTGATACTAAAATTAAATTAATATTTGCAACAATTCCTTGTTTCACTCTGTATGACATTTCACATTGGAACTTGTAACGAACACGAGTGAGTGTGAACGTAACATATTTTTAGTCAAGGGAATATCAATTTTCCAGAATATCTCGCATCATTTCCAGAGAATACGGCTCGTTCATTGTTAATTCGGTCGGTTAATATCGATTACGGATTTCGTAAAATTTTTGCCGTGTATGTGCAAACTGTACAATTATATCATATCCAATATCATTGTTGATTACCAATAAATAAGAAGAACAAATAAAAAATTGCATTTGCATATTCCCTCAAATGTGTACACCATGTACATATGTTCCTATAAAGCGGATTCAATTTCAATAAAGTACGTAATTATTATGAAACTGAATTGATCGACTATATTGAACATTTCCAAACACTAAAATCGCGTTATGAACGAAATGAAACTGTGGCTCTATCTTGAACAGCCTTCTCTCGCTCTCGTGTTGACGATAACTAATATCGCTTTTAGCTAGCTGTTTGCTATATTCTGTTTGCTTTAAAAGCACGCGATCAAAGCAAAATATCAAACATCTGCTGAAACACGTGCGTGACCTGTGTATAATCAACAAGCGTTTGAATCGCTGTTATCATTTGTCATTACCATACAGGTCCTTTTATCACCAGTGCACTTGTGCCCGAAAGTGGTGAAGTTTCCGGTCAGATTGGCGCATCTCTCTCCATCTTCCATTGTATCACACTGATGACACCATAAATCGTTTGCTCGTTCCGACGCTGCGTGAGTTCGATGTTCCGTAGTTAACAGTTGGCCTGATCATCGGACACAATCAACCGACAAATACGTATTAATTAATAGAAATCGTGATTTATCCTAGATTTCTAAAGATTATTAAAATCGACGTAGGAATCGGACGTAAGACGTTGGGCAAATCGTTGTCTACTTTTTAATGCTTCGCATCTTTCTCTCTTTTATTTCTTAGAAATTACTTCCTTCTACTTCTTCCTTTCTTTCATTTTTCAAACAAATGTGTCGTGCTTTCATTAACGTCAGATTTTTGTACATTTTTGTACAAATAAATAGATATTAGTCTTGACATTTACAGACACATCGGCGATATGCGTAGGATGAAATTTCGTCGCGTTCGTCGACAAGATTGCTAGGAAGATTGCGGAAAGGGATATCATCGAGGAAATCGTCTATTAAGGTGAAACATCGGTTTAGGTTTCTTATTTACAACGGAATTCTTCGGATGTTTAGCTTTTCCGTCGAATAGCGTCTCTAACGATATTTCGCCAAATTTTCCTGCTGTTCTTGCGATACGTCCGACGGTAAGACTTGGCAAGCAAAATATCGTAAACGTATCCGGAAATTACGAAAAATTTATTTCGATTTATTTCAATTAAACGTATTCCGAGAGCAGCAAACGTATTCCTTATCCATTGGCAGGTAATCAACGAAATCATACACGGGTACTTAAAAATACCTACAGTTCTGAAAGATATTTCCAAGTTCGGAAAAACGCTTCCACGCAAGTTTGACCAATCGTACCAATCCTCTAGAGTTTCAGCTTCTTAACAGATTGGATCATCTCCGAAGACTAAACAGACGGTATACGACTACGTTTGCATCTATACGACAATTGGATCTACGCAAGACTGCAGATTCGATATCCACGAAATATTCTATGTATATTTCATGAAGTTAAAAATTATACTGTTTTATTTCACATCTGGTTCCAATAGAATAAGATGGATTAAACGTAATTCAATAAAATAATTTAAAACAAAAAATGTTGTGCGTCTATTATTTCCTTATAAGATAAAAGACACTTTTGGGACGATCTAATGTTAAAAATTCTCTGTGAAAGTTGATTGTAATATTCTTCTTATCTAAAGAAAAAGAAAAAATAGAAATAGATGTATTCAGTATGAATTATTTATTTTATACATAGGAAACGTAGGCAAGACGGTAAATGAAAAAGGTAGCCTCGAAATGAGAATTCATCGCGAAGCTTATCACGGAAGAAAAGTCAATTAAATGCACCGTGTACGATGATCGTTGTTTACACGATTCGTAACACAAATGGCTAACACCTACGAGTGAAGGCTTCAACAGGTGCACTTTCCTCTATATGCAGTTTATATGTAGAGGAAGATCTTCGCTATAAATAGACGAAACATCGTTCCTTCAGACATCTAGTGAAAACTCCCTCAACGAAACACGCTCCTAAAACGCAACTTGCTCGTAAAACAAATAGGGCCATGTAATTGAAAGGAACCTCGAGAAAGAAAGAGAAAAATGGGAAGAAACAGAAACTTCCATTTTCCATTACAGAAACGCTCTTTGTTGAAAGAAAAATTCCTCAAATTAAAAATTCTCAAAGACGAAATACCGCCATTGTCTATCCTGGCAAATTATCTTCCGTCTTAACCAGTTACCTACTCTTGACGAGTATACTCGTCACGCGTAAAAAGCAGTTTTTGCTGTTTAAACTGCAATTTCAGCGAAAACTAAAATATATTCGTAAATTTGAAGACGTTTCGACCATTCGGAAGCCAGGACCAGGTAAAACGAACAAATGAAGAGATATAAATAATTATTATGAAAAAACTATAATACAGCGTGAACAAAGTAGTTGTTCTGTCCTTTCTAACGCATTTTAGTCGCATTAGTCGCAACAGCTAACTGGTCAATACATTGTCGAGTCGATCAACTTTGGTATTCCGATCGTATCGACGTGAAAATCGGCGTGTCGAATAAGGCGCAAGAATCGCTTTCTTCTCTCGCAAATACCGAAGATGGACAACGCGTATCGGCGAATTTTTAATTTCAGAAAAATGTAATTTGATTCGTGGCGAAACGTGTGAGAAACGCGTCGAATTAAAGAGGCGAAGGTTTAAGCAGCCCGACAAAGCGAGTGAAATGCGAGGCTTACCATTGATGCTTACGACCATGGAGATAGACGCGACGATCAGGAAGTACGTGACAGGGTACATGTATCGGCCATGTTGATAACGTCTAGCGCGTCACATTCGAAAATAAATTCGGCTGTTTAAATTGCGATCGGCTGATGTCCTTGGCGCATTGATCGCATGCTGGTGTATAGCGGCGAGCGCGTTGCAACGCAAAACGAGCGGATTGGGTACAATAGACAGCCATATTGAGAATAGCCGGAGTCTGCGCTGGATGGGTACAGCTGCTCCAGAAACCTTGAAGCCCAAGGAAAATCAATATCCATGGCAGTCGGAAGGTCCTGTTCGTTCAGCGGGAACGTTTGACGTCAAAGTTTCTGCGCATTCGCATCACACCCAGAAAAAAGAAAATTCACTGTCACTGAATCAATGATTTGTCGACGCCGCAACTAAAATTCAACTTACAATGCCTCGAAAGCTAAAATAGTCCGACACTCGCCGTAAAAATATCTTTCGTTTAATTGGAAGTGTGCATAGAAGTTATATTTATCAGGGACACGTACTTTCCAAAAATCATCAAACTATTCGAACAGTCAATTATTATTTAGTATGTTAATAAGCCACGATGTAATACTCTTAAAGAGTTAGAAAGAATAAATTTTCGGAAAATGGAACAATTTGACTTTCAAATGGCTTGTACGTGATGTAATCATCTGTTTGATGAACTTTTAATTGCTATCGTAGATAGGATCGTAAAATACTACGAATGTTACAGACATTGTCCTGATTTTCCTATAAAGTAACACACGACGCGTAGTCTGTTTGATGTTCGATTTGCTTAGCTCTTGTAATCCAATTTCAATAAAATTGTACAAAATGCACGTGATACGAAAGAAAATATAAAATATACAAAATACTCTTTACTTCTCTTTTTTTTTTTTCTTTTCAATCATATTCTCAAAAATATGAATTTGC